>NC_140705.1:93675000-94322500 GCF_050655825.1 Lonchura striata | reverse complement strand
AAGGTCAAGTGTGCAGTGGGTTAAATGTATTCACTTAACTTTAAAGTCTTTCACTTCTAAATTAAATTAAACTGCAGGTGAGTAAAGTTTGTGCTGGTCACCCTTGAGTTGCCTCTCTGAGTAGCTCAAGAGCAGAATGCCACTGGAGAGGTGTTCTGAGAAGAGACCAACTTCAGCTCCTGTGAGAGATGAGACATTTATCATCCAACACAAAGGTGGAGAAAGCAAATTTAGCAGCATCAAACACAAAACCTTGTCCTTCATTGAAGCTGCAGTCCACACTGCAGAAATTTCCTGCAGATTAGGACCACAAGATGTGGAGATTGTCCACAGCCTCAAAAAGCCCAACTGTCACCCATGCAGCTCAAACTGCCCATGCGCTGCTGCTCTGTGGAAAATTAATTTCCCACCTGTCTGCACTGCACCTGGCTTTATTGGCCTATAATAGTGGGTCCCTCACAAGAACAAGTGTGCACAAAAATACAGATAGTATTGGAATCCAGGTCCATTGAGAACATCACCTAACACTGCCTACTGGAGAATTTTCTTTCATGTTGCTTATAATTTTGTTAAACTGATCTGAATGTACTGAAGCTTAAAGACAGGATGTTTATCTGTTGAATGTTTAGATGTGCATCATAGGAAGGTTTGGAAGGAACCTTAAAGATCATTTAGTTCCAGCCCCCTGCCACAGGCAGGGACACCTTCCACTAGACCAGGTTGCTCAGAGCCTCATCCAGCCTGGCCAGGAGCACCCTCAGGGTGAGAGCACAATCTCCTGACACTCTTCCTCTACATAAATAAAGAATTCTCAGGTAAAGTAACTTACAATACAGAGAGCCTCATGAATAAAATTGTCTTTGGGAGGCAGGGCTTTCTCTCAGAATATTAAGGCAGTGTAAGTCTACTTTCTTATTAAGCTAAGACCAATTCTGTAAATAGCCCTAGGCATTATAGTATGCTTATATTTTCAGGGGAAATTTTAAGAAAAATGCTTGGGGAATTTTAGATGTAGAATTACAGAAAAAAAATACTGTTTTCCCATATGACTTTTGTATGGGACATATTTCATCATCTTGCAAAAATCAAGCCAAATTCTGTCAACTCAGGAACCTGTAAAACATAGCTCACACACAGAGGTAAGACTCTTCTGCCTTCAGAATAAATCCTCTCTTACCAGCCACATTAGAACCCTACCTCTCAACCTCCTTTCCCAAGGGAGCAGGCATCACTGTTCCATCCCCTCCAAGTTCCCAAAAAGCGCATGCAAACCCCTTGGCAGGTTTGATAGGATTAATTGCCTTTTTAATTGGGCGATGCGTGACACCTGCCTGATTCTCCCAGGAGCCACAGGGTGGCGATCGTGTTCTGTGCGAGCAGATTAATGGCTTTGGGCTCACAAGGTCACTTCGCACAAATAAACATCATGTACATCCTCTCGAAGGATTCTTCCCATTCCTTGTCTTAATGCTGAAAAATTGTGGGATTGATCATTTCCCACCTGTGCCTGATTTTTTTTTTGCCATTAATCTAAATCTCCATTCTTAGCTTATTTCATCAGTTAGTCTCATTTCATTTTTCTCCTCATCTGGCAACGAGTCTAATGAAAATTATTGCATGATGTCATGCAGGAATTCATTTCGACCCAGCAATATTTTTAGGGTTTGCAGGCTACCTCTCATAAAGATATCTGATTGAATAGTAACTGGTAAACACTAAACTGCATATCAAGTAGCATAACTCACTCCAGCGGCTCACTGAAGCTTCATTGGATTTGTCCTTGAGGCAATGAAAGTAACTGCTTAATATTTCACCATCTCTTTGATCATTTTTATAACATTTAGTTACCAAAGAACAGTAGCTGAAATGTAGCATCTGCTTGTCAAAAAAAAAGAAAAAGAAGGGGGAAAAAAAGCATATTTTTATTTTATATTTTTTTACCTTCTCTTTCTAATGAGATTGATTGAGACATAAAGATGACAGGTATTTGCATAGAAGCCAAGAGCAATTCCACAGGAACAAGTGATTCTGCATTTGTAATAGCAGCAAAATAATGAAAATACAGAAATCATTCAGAGTACAATAACAGCCATGGTTGCATTTAAAAGCTACAAGAGAGTGAATTGATCATATCTGGGGTGGAAGGCAACATTCTTTGGGGATTAAAGCGGCAGCTTGTTTTGCTTGTGACTTGTGTGATTGTTCCTCTGTGTGGCTGTAAATTCTCCCAGAGAATCCCACATTGGCAAAACTCAAGCCCACTTCATACAGGACAAAGGAAGTGTGCATAGGAGAAGAGGAGAATCACATTCTGCAATATTCACTCCTCCTGGATGTTCATAGATCCAATTTGGTTTTGAAATAAAAATATATTAGCATCTAGCTAGGCAAACTTAAATTCACATATAAAGTAGGCCAGGTTGATCTTGATGGAGTGAGAGAACCTGTCTGGAATGAAGATGATTATGCTGTACAGGAAAAATAAGAATGGGCAGCCTATTTGGGATGCAAATATTTTGACATTTATTCAATGCTTTACTTGGCATCAGCAGCAGAAACAGCTCATATCTCTTCCTGTATCACTCGACAGAGACCTCGGGAGAAAAAGCCAAAAATACTGAAAAAACCAACGGCTGGGTGTAGTATTACTGGGCAGAAGTCATTGGCCCTAGAATCAGAGTACCTCAACCTTCAGAGGCCTGAATCAACACTTGGGCTGGTTGAAGACATGTGTCTCTCTCCAGAGAAGAGTGTGATGTGTGCTGGTTGAGCAAAATTCATTTCACTCAGTATATATATACAATTTTGTCACAAAACTGGCCAAAAAAAAGACCCATCCTTTCCCAGTCTTTGTTTTGAAGCATCAGATTTGCATTTGGGATCAGCGCTAGCTGGGGGAGAACTTTTGTGGAGAGCATGTGGCTGGCTTCTACGCCCATGTCAATTAATCACTGCAGCACTGGTAGGAACTGTTTCCCAGAATCCCGGGGGAGCAAAGTCATAGCTCATGTCAGTACACTCAGGGTACAGACCCTCCTTGCATGCTGGCATCACCAGCACTGACACTCAGCAAACAAAGAGGGAAGGTTCCTGGCCAAGAGAAGACAAAACCTGTCGCTTTGTTAATCTCCAGGACAGCTCTGGCTCATGGGAGGCTCCAGTAAGTGGAAGCTTGCTAGATGTGGTGGCGGAATCAGCCAGTGCACAGCCAGGGCTGGAAGATCGTTCCAAACATGCCAACACTGGAAGGAGCTGAGGGAACATCAGGAAAAGCTGGGGTGGGGAACTGAAAGCCAAGGAACACAAGTATTGATGTATCCCTTCAAGGGAGGTTAGTGAAGAAGCTGAGAAACAGAAGAAACAAGAACAAACTCACATCTGTGGCAACTCTTTTTTCTACTCCTGGTGAAATTCAGCCTGTTCTCAGAGAGGTTCAGATGCCCTTGAAGGGAAAGAACACCTTGAGACTGAGGTCTTTAACCATATAAATGACTCTGTCCTGCTCCTATGTGTAGGCAAACTTGCTGGGCAGTTTGCTAAGTTGCAACCAAGTTATCAGATATACCTTTCCTGGGTGTCTGCCCCTGTGAGTTTCAACTTGATATCAGTAGGCAGAGACACATAAATCCTCCTGAGGAGGGGAACTTGTCAGCTGGGGGGCTAACACTGGGAGGGGGAGCTCAGATATGCAAGGGGAGGTCAGACTCTCACAGCCCTCCTTCCTCAGGGTCTGGCAAGTCCCTTGATGCAGAGACACTTGCAGTACTCACTGTGTTGGGGTCACTACCCCAGAATAAGCAAGACACAAAATTGACTTCGACTTTGTTCCCTCATTTAGCAGAGCCAGTGCAGCACTGTGAGCATTTTTCTCCTCATCCTCCTTCTCCCCTTTGGGAGGGTAACAATAGGTTTGTGCAGCCCTGTCAGGGTATTTTAAGGAGACAGTCCCATTTTACTGGGAGAGCAGGAGCAACCATCTGCTCTTGGATGTGAGAGACCAGATCTGAAGGGTAAAACTCAGTTGTATGTAATTCTCCCTCAGCAGAGAGATGCCTTCTTCACTGCAAAAGGGCAGCTTGTTCTTCCCAACACAATTGCATCTCAGCCATCTCCACGAAACCCTAATGGCAGCAGAGTACCTTGTGGAACTTCCCTGGAGCCAGAGAGATCAAGTGAAGAGTACTTGTGGCTCTCCTCATCCTGCTGTGTCCTTGTTAAAAATGAGAGTGATTTGTTCTCTCTAGGACTTGGCAGTGAGTTATGTGAGACTTATGGGCTGTGCCACATCACCCCCTGCCCCACAGCAAACACACTCCATCCAGCACAGGTCATCTGAACAGAGGGCTGTTAACTTGGCTGCCTGCTGAAAAGTTTTGCTTCCACTAAGGAAAATGTATGAATTTACCACGTAGCAGAGTTGATGCTGACTGTTCCCTCTTTAAAAGGATTTAAATCAACCAGTTAACATACTAAAAGGCACATGCTTTTTCTTGACTAGGTTTTCAGAAGGGGCTAATTCGACCAGACAAGCTGGCAAGAGCCCTGTACTGAAAACTCAAATTAGACCAAGCATTTTATAAGAGATTATCAGCCAGAGCCCATTACTGCGAGAGAAGAGAGTCAGATTCCAGTCCTGTTCAAACAGAAACTCTGAGGCCCACTAAGAGGACAACCATGATATTCTATCTGAGGAGAAATGATAAAATGATAGCATTAAGCCTGAAGTCCTGAAATTGTTAATTTTTTAATCTTCCTGGTATTTCAGGTACTTAAGATAGTACTTTACCATGTATGAGGACAAAATCTGAAATTTTCCTAATTACTTTTGATTTCAGAATAGGCCGTTCTTTTCCACCGTAGTATTTTTCTAAGTTCAAGCACACAAAACAAAATAAAGCATCAGCCATGTGTCTGGTCACAGATGAGGCAATGTCATTTTGCTGACACATTTTGTCTAGAAAAATTTGGCTGCCTTCACACATTTTTTTGATTAGTTGTATTGCATTTTGCTTTAAAAAGAGATTAATTCCTTTGAGGAATTAATAGAGACTTACACATGTCAGAACCTCATCTGCTGGAAAGCAGTGGAAGTCAGGAAATCTCTAAATTGGCCAAGTAAAACCAAATATACTTGACAGGAGAAACAGTGTAGAAACAATCTAACATACCTTTCATTTAAACACATGCTTTTTAGTAGATAAGTAAAATTTTTTTCTTGACATGTGTTTCCATTTAGTCCAAAAATATTCTATATTTATATATGTATATATATTTATGTATATTTTTGCATTATTAAGGTGAAAAAAATAATTTGCCTTCCAAAATTTGTTCTCTTCTTTGTTCTATTTCAGTTTTGTACTGCATGTTCCCTAGCTGAGGACATTAAATTTCTATTCATGTTTTGTTCTTCAGTTTTTTGTGTCCTTGCAGCTGATTCAAAACAAGGATGCTGAAGAAAGAACAAGAGCATTTTTATAGTAGTTCTTAGCTGACAATAATTAAAGATTTAAAAACAATAACTTGACATTAAAGATAGTCTAAATGTGAGACATTTGAATTTTAATTGTAAATGTTGCCTGCTGATTTAATGGTGTTTGTTCTGATATGGACCAAGCCTTCAGTGGAGAATCACCCTCAATCAATCAGACATCCAAATGTGAAACATTCATCTTGGAGACTTTTTTATATCAGAGCTACTCTTACCAAACTAGTGAGAGATGCTTCAGTCCATTCATCCCTTCAGTCTCAGAAGTGGAGAGGTTAAGGGAATTTCATGCTGCTTTGTTTCTGGCAGCACAAGTCCAGGGGCTGTGAAGCCCATCTGCAGCAAAACGCTCTGCCACAGGCCATGTGGTCTTGGCACATTTTTTACATGGCTTGAGATGCTCCATAAGGGTGATAATAAGATGGGCTGCAAGAAGCTGAATGCTTGACCCCACACTTGTGCTGTTGTGTTTAACACACCAGGGAGGTGTTAATTATAAGCAGAGAACCAGTAGCCTCTAAGGACTGAAGTATCAGGTGGAGATGTTCCCCTTCTTGAGACCAGTTTTTACTCTTTGACAGACATGTACTGTTGTGCCACAGAAAAGAATGAGATCTCTTCTTTAAAAGGAATATTTTGGGCCCTAACACCTTAACACCTTATGGATGGGGTTGCCTTGACTTAATGAACCATCCTCTCCTACTGAATCATAGGTGTGATTCAGTGTTGAAATGTTATGCTCACTTCACATAAATTACCATGCTTTCAGTCAAACTAATTATTGTTATAGACTTCCTTTCATAATCTTTGGTTTCAGGGCAAAACTGCAACTCACCATGGTTTTAAAAAGAAACCCAAATGCCATAATTTATAGTTAAAATTTTTTGCTTGCCTCCTATTTATGCCTCATGAATAAACCCACCCCTGGTGATCCCAGGATCACATCTTTCTTTCCCCCAGGACTCAGATTTTACCTTTCTAGTCCATGGTGACTCACTGGGATTGCCCTCACAGAGCTGACCTTGGCACAAGTACTTGCCTTTGTGTTCTTTCAAGGGGCAGTAGGGATGAGAAACCGGACCCCCATTAGATTTCAGAAAGCTCTGTGTCACTCATGTATTACAGACAAAGAAGAAAAAGTAAGTCATAAACCCCCCAAAATTCCTCTATATGCTGCACTTATCAGCTGTCACCATCCATCATCCATTGGGTATCCTGACATACACAGACACAAATTCAGCCTCCATTCCAGCCTGCCCCTCCTTGTTAGCCTTCACTCATCACACACCAGGACAGGCTTTTATACCCTTTTCTTGACTGTTTGTCTGGTGTCTAGAACTGACCAAGCCAGCACATGCAGTCTTCACCCAGAGGAAAAGCTTTCACCAGACAGCTTGACACAGAGAGTGATTTAACTACTCATTTGTCTTAACAGCCAAGAGCAAACAGACAACAAAGAAATGCACAGAGCACTAACAGAAGCTTTTTCTAAATTATTTTCCCACATATCATTACATTTTCCTCTTTAAGCCATGCAATTTGAGATGAACACCTTTTAAAAACAGTGTCTAGGGTGTTAAATCCTGTCCTGGTGAGCTAAGTTTGTTAGGATGTTTTCACCACTCTTCTGCATTTATACTGAGAGGTTCAAAGTATAGCTGAGAGAAAACTGTCTCTATTTCTAAAAGATGCAGGCTTTTGTTGTCATAGCCTGTTCATGTTTGGTTGACATTGGTGAGTTTTAATCTGTCTGAAGTGTGCATAAGTGAAAAAAAAACTCAAATCAAAACTGCACCTACAGCTTAGGTTTTAGTGAAACTGCAGAGTTGGTGAATTTTCAGGATGGTTGACAAGTTTGCATATAATTGATGCTACTAGTGAAACCTACAGGTCTGCATATAAACTTGAGCAGCATTCCTTCTTTTCCATCCTCTCTTCTAGGCCAGTTTATTACTAAAACTGTAAGAACATCATTCAAAAAACATTTACATTCCCACTTTTATATCGTGTAATGCAGCTGTCTCCTGAATTATCCACTTCAGAGAATATTTACAGAATAGAGGGTAAGTACTGGCTTACCAAAAATTGGATGTTTCTATTTTGGCACAGATTCTGTGATCAAATGAGACCTCAGTGCCTCTGAAAAATTGAAGTTCAGTAAATTGAGTTTTGGTAAGTTATGTGCCACAGAAAATGGAGGAGCTGGCTGGTCCAGGAATTTACTTTTTCTCCTATCTTTTAAACTATCAACCAATACAGACCTTCCAATACACACCTTCCAGAAAGCAGGTAGGTGTGATGAGCAGTAGGGCTACATCTGACCCCAGGCACCAGCTGCTAATCTTGGGAAGGCTCAGTTTTGCAATGAAGATGTGCTCCATGACATTACCTCCCATCTGATCAATCCCTTTACTCCCCTCTCCTTTCCCCTTAGTTGTGGATTTCTTTGGGTGTTTAAAAATTTTTTTTCTTATTTTCTTTTAGCTTTCCTATTAATGAATTTTCTTCTAATTCTGGTCTAGAAGAAGGAGAGGCGAGCCCATCTGCAAGCTGGGAGGTGTTGTGTTGTTTACAAAAAATTACAGAATTAATTACAGACACTGACTGTGCCTTTACTCCACCCTCAGATGTCCTGTGTGCTGGTGGGAGCTGATGGGAACTTCTCTGTTCCTGGATTCCAATTGAAGCATAACTCTCACTGGACTATAGGGATTTTTATCCAAATAATGAAAATACCACAGCAGGTTCATGGTAATATATATCACACGTGGGCCTTTCAGAGGTCAGAAGATTTTAGCTACTGTAACATATGCTGTACTGGATAGAAGAACTTGCACTCTGGGGAATGAGAGATTGACAACCAGAAAAAAGAAAAAAAAATAGCGTGTCTGGCATAAAGAAAGGTTGCTTCACAGAGAGCAGACCTTTCAAAATGCTGTGTTAATTCTAAAAATACCCACTGGGGGCTACCACAATAGTGCAGTTGCATGAGTGGTTCATACAGAGCCAGGCATTTATTCCACTGCAGATTCCTGGTCAGAGGGAGGGTGCCACGCTCAGCCCCGTGCAGGTTTCCCCTCATCTGCAGAGCCTCTTGCAAGTGAGACAGTGTTAGACTCACAGGAGCTGTGAGCCACTGTGGCATTCACATTCTCTGGACAGAAAGACATGATTCTGTCTTTCTTGGATTCTAGGATTTCTTGGAGAAGCACAGAGAAAAGAAGAGAAAACAATCTTTATCTCTGCTCCTTTGTTTTCTCCGTGTGGAATGTGGTGTGGGGATTGTTTACCTGAAGTGATTGCTGGATTGGATTCTGGTGAAGGTTGTTTGGGTTCAGTGACCGATCGGATCCAGCTGTGTCTCGGACTCTCAGCAGAGAGTCACGAGTTTGTTAGTTAGGTAAGTAAGATGTAAGTATGTAGAATAGTATAGTATCTCTTTAAATAGTATATTAATGTAATATAGAATAATTTAATAAAGCTATCCTTCAGCCTTCTGATCTGGAGCAGACATCATCATTTCTTCCCACATCCGGGGTTTGCTGCATTTTACTATAAGCCACCAGCCCAGGGAGTTACATGGAGCCTTCACACAGGCATTTATCACAATTATTGTCCTCACAGAAAGTGCAAGCTCCTGTGCTTTTGTGACTGAAGCCCCTGCTGTGGGTCTGTCCTGCTGTTCAAGGGCCAGGCCGAAGGAACCCAGTGCTGATCCAGCTGATACCTGTCTGATAAGAGCTGGAGTGTAACTGCTCCTGTCCTCACAGTGGAACAAAGCAAGGAGCCTGGTCATACAGCTACACCATATATTCTGTATTTAAATACAGCAATCACAGAATTCACAGAATGACCAGGTTGGAAGAGACCTTCAAGATCAAGATCATTGAGTCCAACCCGTGCCCTAACACCTCAACTAAACCATGGCACCAAGTGCCACATCCAGTCTCTTTAGTGCCTACCACTGACGAAAAATTACACACAGCCTACACAGAACAGGATATTTACCACTCTTTTCCTTTGTCAGCTTCAAGAACACTAACACTGTCATCTGCTTGGCATGTTTTGGCCTTAAAGGAAAAGGCAGTGAGTTCTGGTATAGTCCAGCACAGTGCAGAACAAATCCAAATCATGCTGCCTGCCAAGCTATGTAGGGGCAAGTCACTAACCATCCACTCTTTACTCTAAGGGTGCAGCACCTGGAGATGGCTCACCATTGTGAAACTTCATAGCACTTTCTTCTATCAGCATGCCAAGGTCTAGTGAGTGTCTGAAGAAAAGAAAGAACTCAATAAACTGTCACTTGCTAATGCAATAAGAAGAAGAAGAAGAAAAAAGAAACAGATAAGGGGGGAAAAAAGTGAAATTGAGTGTAATGACTTCAATGTAAACCAAACATTGTCAATACCTCTGCTGAACTGCCTGGACTTTTAGAAGTCATACATCAACAATCCATTAGTAGCAGTAGATTTTGAAAAATCATTACTTGAAGTCCCATGATACTTTCATCTGTTGTCTCAGCGGGCTAATCCCTCTTGTAATTTTCAATCCTCATTCCTTTGCCTTGTAAACTTGATCATGTTTTCTATGCAGTTGGGTGTTCTGCCAAATAAAGATATTCAAAAGCTTCCTGAAGCCTGGTGAGAGCCCTTAACTTTACTCAGAGTTTCTTAAGTAACATTTAATTTCTTGAAGGAGTGACTGCAACACATCTTAGAAAAAGCTGCATTTTGGCAGCTGCCTGCTGGGCTGTAGATAGGAATGAGGTATTGCCATTCCAGGTAACTAGAGGGCATCGAGGAGGAAAAACCCCATCATATTTTATAAAAAAGAACTATTCGGACTTATTAGATGAATTATGTACCTTGCTTGGGTTTCACAGCGCTTTCAGAATTTCTGTTCTAACCTCACTCTATGTTGCTTGCAATTTTTTGGTACTATCGAGCATCTTCTACTCTCCCCCTACCCCAAAAGGATTTAAGCTTTTTATGCATTTTGGGATTAACAGAGAAAAGTCTTTTTCACTCTTAGAGAAGTGTAATACTTTATCCCATCCCAAGGAAGCAGTTTGTTGAGAAGGGGAATACACAAACTTTGACTTCCACTCAATTCTTATCCTTTTGGATTATAGCGCACTTCTTAATTTCTTGGTCACAAAATATACCTGACCTGCATTTGTTATTAGACATGTTATGGCTTTTAAAACAGAAAGTAGGGTTTAAAATGTTATTTCTGTCATAAAGTTGCTGAAGCAATGGAGAGGACTTGGGGGCTCTTTTCTGCCACCAGCCTTGGATGGAAGAGGCTGTGCTCCTGTATAATGTGTAACATGCAAGTGATGAAAATGTACCCTTTTAAATTCCCATCTCTGTTTTCCAATTGAATAAAGGAACAAAGCATATCAAGATGGAATTCTCAGATCAGCTACCATAAGAAAAATCTCTGCTATTTGTAACAATTACACTGTGGATATATGTAGCACAGAAAAGTAATTCACTGGGTAGAAAATGCATTGCATTAGTCTGCACAAAGTCACAAAAAATTGACTTAGGAATACATGTTTTCTTTATGTTTGTCATTAGAGATACTTAATGTCAAAGAGATGTGTGGAAATAACTTTGTGCTCAGAAGTTACTGCTGAGTTTGCAAAGAATTGCAAATATGTCAATGAATTTTCATTGTTTGCTTCTAATAATTTGCTGATTTGTTATCTCAATGTCAAAGAAAATTCCTCTTGAAAGAGGAAATTTGCTTTACACCATTTAGTCTTTAAAACCCTGTGATAAGTATCACTTTTGCCCCATTTTTGACACCTTGTGGAAAGCTAGACCTATTAATCTCATAATCAATTACTACTCACCTGAAAATACACCACTCATAGCTCCACTTTTATCTGTCCACACTTTGCATTCACTATTTATGCATCTCCCCTGCCAGACTCAGTAATTAGTGTATGGATTAATGAACATTAACTGATGCATGGGCTAAAAGTCTAGTTACTACACTAAATACAAAGACAAGATCCCATTCTATTAAAAAGTTGTTTTCACAGGCATCTTAAAGTTTTGTTTTTCATTCTCTTGCTCCTACAGTCCCTTGAAAGGTAAAAAGAGATCAATATTTTAATGTTTTTACAACAGAATTTCTCTAGTGATGCCTAATACTTTGTTATAGAGAAAGGATAATTATAATTGAATGTTGCTTTGGTTTTTTTTTTTATAAAATAAGCATTGTTTTTATAGAGACATACAAATTTCAAAGTTATGGAGAAGAATGCCTTAACCTCAAGGAATGAATATCCATGGGATACTCCATCTTGTGAGCACACAGCAGCAGCACTGAAAGGCTCTGCACTGTTCTCTCTCTCAGACTTCTACGCCTGTGTGATAGAGACACTGTGGTTACAAACCTTGATCAGAAATATATGAACAAAAAGAGAATTTGGACCATACACATCTCAGTTTTGGCAGAATTGATGCATATAGCTGCTGAATTGCCTTTTCTACTGTTACTTGTTTATCTACAGACAAAATTGTAATATCATCCATCTCATTCAAACAAATCTCACCTTTAAGTGCTTATCAGTCCTTAGCTAGAAAATGCAGAAGGGCTGTTACAGGCAAGATTACACTTATCTGCTCATCTGCTTGTTGCCCAGCAAACTACCCCTGTTTAGTTTAATTCATAGTCTAGGGGGTGTGTTTTATACTCATCTTTAACTGCTGAAAGGCTGTTGTGCCAACTCTGGAGCTGCAGTTTTCAAAACCATTTGTGAAGACAACAAACACGTCTTGGATTCAGTTATTTTTACCACCACTATATTTAATTGCAGAAATGATGTGACAATTTAATTATAACCAACCATGCAAGCCTATAAAGCATTTGAAAGGTAGTCCCAGGCTCAAATACATTTTCCTCCTTTGTTTCCAACACAAAGTACAGCAGTGCAATCCCAAAGTGTACATGGTACAGCTGTGAAGCCTTTTCCTTTGGATGAAAGCTGGTGAGCAGAACCAACTCAGCAATCAAAAGCCATCCCCTACAAGAACAGAAATGGGGGTTCATAGTAGACATGCAGGAAAAGACTTGCTGGTTCAAGTACCTTTTTCAGGTATTAACCACCTCCAGTCTGAATTTATCAGCTCATAAAAAGACAAGTTACAGATGCCTTCTTGGCCAGAATGAACAATTTGTGCCATAGTAGCCACTTTGACTGTGGTATTTCTTTTTGTTAACGTGAGCCCACATTTAAATTATAAAGTTATTTCACAATTCAAAGCCTAATGCCTAGAGCTACTTTCTGTGCTATAGAAAGCTACACTGTGATTTTCATGAAGAATAATACTTGTATTGTTTACAGAGCAGGGCTGGAGACAGCTCTGCTCACTACCACCTGCAGGCACTGAAAATTAGAACAAGTACATGCTTAATCATTTACCAGGAAAATGGAACAGTTACAACAGCTACAATAACAAAAGGAAAAAAAAAAAAAGCAATATGCTACAAGAGTGTCAAATATCAGCACTTTTTGACCTAGCTCTCAATGAGTATTTTCTCAAGCAATGCCCTTCAATTGGTAGGAGAGACATTTTTACTTGCTGGCTACTCAGAGGCAGCTGAGACAATTTAGTGAGAGGCAATCTGACAGCAAGTAGAAGCTGTGCTTCTAGGAAATCAGTACAACTGCATTTTGATGAGGGCAGTGTGCTGAATTGTAGCATTACTTGTGTATGGCAGTCCAGGAAGGAAAGGGACTGATGATTCTTTGGCTTGGATTTAGTACAAGGAGTTGATTTGGTGAAGCAGTGAATGCACCTGAGAGGCCACCAGGTGTATGCCATTGTCACTGGCTGCCTCCTACAGAAAACTCTCCAGATGGACTCCTTTCCCTTCCTGATTAGAAACCCTTACAGCAAAGGAACATTTTAATCATAACAGAGGCTTCTCCTCCATGGACTTAAACAGTAAATTTCAAGGTCAGAGCCTGGTTAAAGTTTTATTCTAGTGGGTTTTTGGTGAAGGTAGGTGAATCTCAGGGCAGCACTAAAAGGAACCTGAGTAGGTCTGAGTAAATGAGGTAGAATAAATGCATAAATATTTCTAATTGTTTAACTTGTTTGCATCTTTATTAATTGAGTTGCTAATGGAAAGCAAAATAAATATAATGTGAATTAGATTTAACAGAGACCACACATTTATTCAGTTTATATGCACCGTATTGTGAAATAAAATACATCCAAAGTATCTGCTGCCTCTTAAAAATACAAATAAATAGCCACAATTATCTTATTAACTATGTTACAATAATTTAGGAATTAATGTCTTTCACTTTAACTCTTACATTTGTTTGCGTTCAGGAGCACACATAATCACAGGATATGATTATATGCAGGTGCTTTTATTGAGAGCTCTGGGAATCAGGGGTACAGACCCAAATCTGACTCCGACATGGCTTTTGAGCTGAATGTATTTTATATTCTATTGTTATATAACTTACATATTAATTATTAAACTTATATTGTTCTATTGTATACATTGACATGAGCATCTCATGATCTTTCTTAGGCCCCTGACTACAGTTTCTCATGATTATTCTTACGATTAAACAGTAATTATATTTAATCACTAAACAGTCATCACATCTAACAATTATATCATTTATCATGTACTAGCTACACAGGTGCAGTTCTAGCAAGGTACGGGGCCTTCATGTACCTAGGGTATTTATTTTTCCAGGGCCTACTAAGCTTAATTTTCCTTTTAACCCTAAATCCCCATGATTTTAAAACCCTTTTACTATCACATTTAAAGGCAGTACTTCTCTTAGCAGATTGGCATTCTTTAGGATGTACAATTCTTGCACCATAAGTGTCTCCTAGGACATGAGAAGCATCTGTAATGCCTCATGTCTAAGAACTTGATGTCACAAATGCAAGACACTATGGGAGGGGACACCATTTTATCTTTGAAAACTGTTCCTGATGTGTTCCAGGGTGTGGACATGCTGTGGTTGCCAAGCAGCAATCAATGTCCACCAATATCCACTTCCCTGAGCATTCAGACTCAGACAACCATCAAGTCCATGCTTTCAAAGCACATTGGATGAATTTTACCCAGTACAAGCAAGAGCTTCTGGTATTGCATACTGCCAAAAATGTGTCTCCAAAGGAAACCAGTTTGGGACTGTATTGTAAATGCAGGCAAACCCAATGGGAAGAAATGATGATGTTTGACTCAATTCAGAAGGCTGAATTATTTTTTATTATAACTATGCTAAAATACATTAATATACTATATAAAAGGAGGATAATAAAACTACATACTATTTTCTTTGACTCTCCCACAACTTGTGACCCTCTCTCAAGAATCCAGCCACAGGTGGATTGCACTGGCCATCAGGCTCAAACAATCCTTACCAGAATTCAATCAAGCACTCACTCCAGGTAAACAATTCTCCAGACACATTCCACATAGGAAAAACAAGGAACAGAAATAGAAATTGTTTTCTCATTCATTTCTCTCTGTGCACCTCTATGAAAAATCCTGAAAGGGAGAGAAATGTGCTTGCCACAGGACTGCTACTGGAGTCAGGCAGAGAAGAAGGCAGGGGGCTGGCCCAAAGAATTTGTGTCACACATTTTTACAAATTTCTCTGGGAAAAGTGCCTCTGGTTACCCAAGAGAGGAATAAACACAGCTCAGAGTCTCTAAGTAAAGGCCAGATGCTCATGCAAATCCGTGGACAATGCAGTTCATAGCAGGATCATCAGGCAGAGGTGCTTCCCAAGGGTAAAGCTGCACCACCAGCACGCTCCCAAAACCAATCCCAGCCCACAAGCAACCTCCCAGTGGCTTTACAGCTCCTGCAGTGGGTTATCCTGGCATTGCTGAGCAGGCTGGGGTAAGCTGTGCCCTTGTTTTCACATCCCCTTGCTGTGCTGGAGCAGCAAAATTGGAACATCTCTCCAGCTCCATCCTCACTCATCTGAACTATTTGTGCCCAGGTGAATTTTAATCCTCCCCAGAGGAGCAGGCAGTGGCTGTTTCAGCCTGTCTCACTGCCACCTGCAAAGGTCAGTGCTAAGCCCCTTTCTCACCCTGTTCCCTCTAGATTCTCATGCCTGGATGGGAGCAGGGCTCCCACCATCACCCCCGCTGTGATCACAAGAGGGTAACAGAAAGTACCAGATCACTGCAGCAGACACAGGCCAACATCTTCCTGCAGGCCTTTACAAATGCTCTGCTCTCACATTTCCCTAGCCAAAAGAATAAGAAAGAAAAGAAAAACCCAGTAGGAATGATTTGTATCATGACAAATGCACGCATACAGGGAGACACAATGAGCACTTTTCTTCCTGTTAAAGAAAAGTCTCTGCCTTTAGTCTCAAGTAGGAGTCCAAATACTGGGCTACCCCAAAATCTTGTATAGTGTGTGTGAAATATTTTGTCTTCAGCATTCTCTGAGTTACTCACATTTTGGCATTGGGAAGCAGCAGCAGTTTGTGATAAAACATATCCCAAGTAATTCAGGGAGCAAATGCTGCAATTGTTATAGAGAGGGGAGAAAAAAAGTGCTCAGAAGAGACCTGACTCTCTTTTTTTCTTGGTCACACGGTTTACTGGAAAAAGAAAAAAATATTTTGTTCACCTGATTTCACCCTGTAGTAATGCCAAAATCTCTGCATTATTGATACATGTATCAGAACAAAGAAAATGCTTTTGAGACCTACATGAGTCTGTGGTAATAAATGAGTCAGTCTGGATTCAGAGTCAGGATCTGTGCCCAGCCACTACAGCTTCTGCATGCTTGGGGAACAAAAAAAAGAAAATATGTATAATACATCCAAATAAAGGCTGCTAAGAGCCCTCCTTATTTCCTGTGAGAAAGTAAGAGCCTAGAGGGGTAGAAATAAATTAGGTAAAAATTAATGGCTTTTTTAATTCTAACTAGTAAGCATATCACCCAGGGCTAGGCAAACTGCTCAAAAGAAAAAAAAAAAAAACCCAAACCAAACTGAAACCCTATGACTTTTGTTTTTCAGTAGCTAGGGATACTAATGCAAGAGCTCAAGGCAAATACATTAATCCCCCCCTAGCTATGCAGAAATAAATTGTTAAGTTCAGCACTGCTTTCTTCAATGCCATTTTAACAAGAAGCTTTTTTATCCATCAGATTCCTCTCAACAATAAAATTTAATTACATTTAAATAAAAAAATAATGCCCCAAACAAATCCCAGGAAAGATGGACATTAATTAGAAAGCATTTAGTTCCTGGCTTTGGGATAGCTTACATATTTCATATTTTTTTACAGTTTGAACTACAGATTTTTTTTTTTGTTTTGTTTTTTTTTTTTTACTTGTGTTCAAAGTTGCTAGTGAAGTGCTTGGAGTTCTGTGCACTGAAACAGGAGGATCCTTGCACAACAACACTGCAAGCTTTTCCCTGCAGCAGTGCAGGTGCACAGGCACAGCAAGCATTGGTTTACCAACAGTAAAACCCAAGTTTGGCAACCAAGCAAACATGTGCTGTAACACCATGAGTGCAGAAAAAAGTCCATTTAATTGCCTCTCTGATAAACCTGATTTCAGTGAGAGATCACATAAGACTGTCCTTGAGAAATGAGGGAGCAGGGTTAAGGAGTGAAGGTGTTTGAGTCCCTTTTTGTTTTGAACCCCCTGCAGTACTGACACTGCCCTTCCCTGCATTGTTGGAGGGTGCTAGCATTTCCAGTATGGATAATATATTAATTTAAAATGCAAAGGCATGTTATCTTAACACAATTTGTCCCAAGCATTTCTCAGTTACTAGAATCAAGTAGAACCTAACAAGCAGGTCTAATCTGCTATCACTTTTCTGTTATCTGAGTTTGGCTGGCATGAAATTTATCATGTAGATGAGAAGATAAAACACATTACAGCAATCCGTCCCAACAGTTTTAAATGCAAAACAAAGCTAAGAAAAACAAACCAACCAATAAATAACCCTCAAAGAATGCTACCCATGCTTCCTTTCAGCAAAATAAGGTTGCAGAAAATGCAGCAGCTCTCCCTTTATTTCTGTGTTATTTGTCTTGGAAGATTTTCACAAGATATAAATCAGATTCATTTTTTTCAGGGGCTTAGAATGAAGATCAATTTTCTTGATCTTTTTAAACCCTGTACCATCTGCAAAGCTATCCAGACATATAAACTGGCACAGGAAACCTTGCCCACGTTGCAGTTCATTCCTTCCCTCTTTCACTATGATTACAAAGGAAGTCTAATTTACTGTAAAAAAAATTACTAGAAACATGGAGTGCACCAGTGAACCTCACATTAGTGGGGCTTTTAGGAACATTCATGCTTTCAAAAGTGCAAAGAGAACCAGGCTCAGATGAGACCTCTTGAAGGGAATGTGAAGAAGGGTGCTCTTCAAAACCTCGATTTAATACATCGTTTCCCTCAGATCAGAAAGTGCAGGTGAAATATCTGACATCAAACAAGCAGGAGACAGGGAAAGCTACAGTGGCTGAATATGGCTTCAGACCTAAAGGAGTGGCCCATTTTATAGGAATGTTTTTCTTTTCTGCTTTCTAAAGAAATCCTGTGAATAGCAGCAAGTCTCTACTGATGTGGAACATTCCCTGGACTAGGAACAGCAGTGAGGAAACCACCCTGGTGATATTTCCTGAAAATCTTTTGAGGATCTCATGTGCTCCAGGCTCCTCCTGGTTGCAGAGAAACCTCTCTGTGTGCACCACCTCTGCAGGTGTCTCCTGACCCAACAGCACCACTATAGCACTTAAAAAAAAAAAATTGCTCAAAATTTTTTCCCATCATCGCTGCAACTAAGCTTGAAAATATGAACTGGAGAGGGCTGAAGTCCTTGCTTGTGCCTTCAGGAATTTGATAAAAAGGACTCCCAAAGTTATATCAAATACTTTAGTGAAAGAACTATACCTGAGCCATGTCTTTTATGGGAGAGGAGGAAAAAACTAATGATGCAGGATAATCACAGGTGCAGATGTCTGCTCTCTCCAGCCATGATCCTGTGTGCTGCTTTCCCCCTCTTCCAGGCACAGCTCAGCACTGCCCAGTCCCTGGTGGAAGCTGAGTGCCCTTGGCTGTTGCTCACTCCTTCCCTGCTTCCTCAGTATGACCCTCCTCAAAGGCTGGCATGGGTATGCCCACGCATCACACACCAATAATCTGGAAGCAATACATATTTTTGCAGAATCATGGCTGGTATTTGCTATATCTTGAAATGACTAGCAAGGATTTTACATTTCAGGAGGAAGAGATTAATTTAGCTGGTAAGGCCAGTTTGGCTGTCACAACAGGGAGGATCAAATGTAGCCCTGGGGTGAAAATATGCAAGTACATTATGCATTATGTTTTCCTCTATGGGAGAAGTCTTGTTATTTATACAATACAATTAAGGCATATGTCCAACCATGTTTGTAACATAAATATTTTAAGATGAAGGAAGAAAGACAAAAACAAAAACTCACTCTCACTCAGTAAACAGCCTCAGCAATGAAAATAAACTTAAAACGGTGCAATTTTCCCAGATGAAAAGCACACCATGAAATGAAACCTGATCAGAAAAAAAAAAAAAAAGCAAAGAGTCAGGAAAACATCTCTTCTCACCCAGCATTTTTTTATAAAATATTAACATCTAGTAAATGCTTAGACAATTCCAAAACCTGAAAATGACAAGATACATAAGGGACAAATATTTTTGATTTAGTTCATTCCACTCCAAGTGCTCTGGATGTCAGGAGGAAATGACTTGAGAGAGGAATGTGTAAGTGTGAAGAGACCTTAGGTTTTGCAGCTCTGGGCAATCCCAGCTCTTAGAATACAAACTGGTGTGTAGCCAGAGCTGCAGAAACCAAGGACTAATTGGTTTAGGCTGTACCCCAAGCCTGGCAGGTATATTTGGTACATGATAATTTTAGTTGAATTCCTCTTATTTTGCATCATAGGTCATGCTTAAGTCAGTTCCCTACCTATGGGCTATAATTCCAAACACAAACAAGTATTTATGATTGATGGAAAAACTGATAGGCAGGTGGTAAACCCAGAATTCCTTGCCTTCATTTTTTATTTATATTGAATTAGTACCCAAAAAATTCCACCTCCAATTATGGTCTGACTGCTTCTTTTTCAAGGGAAGAGCTGCAGTGAGGAATCCTTTCTTGCTTTGAAAAATTTTAATAGAAAAAGTAATAGCAGTGGAAAAAAGAGTCTAAACGGAACAATGTCCTTTCATAGCAGACTGTTGTTTGCTTAGAGATTTTTTTTCTTTTTATTATTGTTTTTTTAACTGTTTTTAGAGAACACTTTGTGTTACAAAAGACTGGATCCCTTAAACTAGGAAGACCTTGAGATGAAACATATAACAATATTTGTACATTTTCTCAGTGAAAATGGACAGATAATGATGACTCGAACTCTTCCCTCATCAAGATTTATATTTCTAGTTTCACTCCCAAAAGAAAGGTTCACACCACAGTCTCAATGTTGACATCACTTGGCACAATACAGAGTTGCGGTAATTTAATTGCTACAGTAAAAGAACCATAAAATCTTAGCCCTTTTGGGTTTTGCTTTGTTTGTTCTGTCTTCCAGTTGAACTATTGGTGAAGAATGTGTGACAGGCTGGGAGAGAGAAGAAAAGAGTAAAGTTTAAAAGAGAAGTCAAGATTTTTGCTAGGAAGGTTTGGTCACTATGCCATTAGCCATACTACTTTCAGGGCAAAACCAGCCCAATTTGTTCCTGATCCCAGAGTGTTCAGCCTGGCAAAAGCCACAGTGGATCCAAAAGTGAGTCTTGTTATTGAGCTTTCCATGATTCTGTGCTATGATTTTCCTATCCCTACTCTTGGTGTTATTTAAAGGATACTGTCCTGATTTCTGCTGGAACAGAGGGAATTTTTCTTCCCAGTAGCTGCATTTGGATTTTGGATGCCAATAGCATGTTCATAACATGTTTTAATTTTTTTCTGGGCAGTGCCTAAACTAAATAAAGGACTTTTCATCTTGTCATGCAGCCCCACAAGCAAACAGGCTGGGGGTTCCCGAGATTATGGGAGGGGACAGCACTGGGACAGTGGACCCCAAATGGACAAAAGCCATTCCATACCATACCATATGATGTCATGCTCAGCCTGTAAACTGGGGGAAAGCTGCTGCTTGGGAACAGCTGGTGGGGTGAAATTGTCTTTCATTCACATTACTTGTTTTTCTTGGATTTTATTTCACTCTCTCTCTGCAAATTTTCTTTTCTTTAAAATTCATTATTTTAATTTTATTTCAGTTTTTGCTCTGTTTCTTTCTCAACCTGCCCATTTGCTCACTTTTACACTTCTGATACTCTTCTCCCCTGCTCCTCCAGTGGGAACTGAGTGCATGGGGCTGAGTTGCTGGCTGGTGTTTAACCATGACAATAATCCATGTGTAATCCTGGCCAGATTTCAGATGCTGTGAGGAGAAAGGGAGTAGCTGAGGTGGGACATCTTTTGCACATCTCTAGTTGAGGCAGTCTGAGCACTTTCCCTTGCACCACTTGAGCATGAGCTGAAGCTCAGGAATGACCAAGCCTTTGCATGGCAAGGGGAGTGGAATTAATACAAGATCAAAACCTACCCCCTGTTGTGGCTGGAAAGAAAACTGTGAGCAGTTATCAACAGGTGCTCCTGGAATCTTGTGTGGGGCTGGGCTCTGGGGGTTCTACCACAGTCCTGGCTTTCTGAACTGGGAAAAGCCCCTCTGTCTTGGCTTGTGAGCCAGCATAAAGCAAAAGCCCCATAAGGAATCTTTGACTGCAATGTTCACACTCTTACAGCAATTAGCCTTCAGCCTCCCCAGTTTTCTTTCTCCTTTGTTTCCAAACCAGGAGACTGTCTTCTTGCAAACAGCATATTCCCACTGTGCTCCCAGGTATGGCATCAAGAGAAAGCTGCTTTTGCTGGCTCCCTCTCCTTTAGTACCAAATCATCCTGGTCAACAGCTTGCTGTTACAAGGCTTGCTGGCTAGGGAAGAGCTGCAGGGACAGCCAGCATGATGCTCACTTCTTGTGCTTCACTTCTGCAAGGGGCAGTGTGGAAAAGGAACTTGTTCATCCAGGGACATGTGGAGCTCAGAGGGGCAGCCCTACTTCCCAAAGAGTCCCCTCAGCAATGCAGCTCTGCCTGGGCAGACAGCAGGACTGTTCAAAAGGCTGAGAGATTTGTTTGAACACCACTACCTGCTACGGCACAGGCAGGGTGGTCCTTGCACAAAGCTTTTCCCTCTACAGAAATAAGCCTGTGTAGTGGATTCATTCTGTAACAAGAAAAGTCACTCCACCTCAATTACTCCCACTTATTCCAGAGGAGACAAAGTGGCAGAGGATGAGGAAAAGCTGAGGTTGCTGCTGTAAGAAGAGGTCTGTATAGCTCCCACTGATGTGGCTTTAGAGACTGTTGCTAAAGCTAAGCTAGACCAAATCATCTATCCCTGAAGAAGAGACAGCTTTGAGAGTGACTTCAAAAGTGAAAGCTGCCATCACCCTAAATTCAGTGCCTGCAGGTGAATTCTGCACTTGTCCATCCAGAGCAATTCTAATTCAGTATTAGAGCTCCTGTTTCCAGAGCTATTGAAAACACCTCACTCTGAAGCTACAGAAATATTTTCAGACTCTGCTGCAAATTTGTGTGAAATCCTGAGCTGAACTGCCCTGTTCATTGGACAGAAGGAGACATGAGGGGTAGAAACACAAGCTGCCTGCTGATGGCTGCATCACTGATTTCTCATGCAATCTCTTAATATGGTTTTATTTGTTATATATTGGTTAATTTTTTTTTCAGCAGATAGCTCTAGTGTTATGGAAACATTAGTTAGAGGAAAGGCCAGGCATCTGAATGAGCAATGTGATGCCTCATGTCACCCATAGTGGTGCAGAACAGCACAAAGATGGCTGTAAACAGAAACTTGTTCAGTATTTGAATTAAGACAGGAGTGTTTCTCTTTTGAGTGGGAAACACAGACTAAGAATGGTGTGCCAGTTTTTGAGGATTTTATTTTTCTCAGTAACCCTGGAACATCAAATTAATTGATATCAACTAATTTCTCGATTTAAAACTGGATTATTTTTACACGCACACACCAAGGAAAGTACCGTTTAGGGATGAGCTTCTTGATGAGATTTCATTAGAGCCATTAAGTATTATTTGCTGTTTAAGATAGTATCATCAGAGCCACCATTGCTATATGAAGATCTTGAAGGAAAGAATCAATTCTGATTGCAAAAAGAAGCATAAGGGGTTTTGATATTGATAAATTTAGGTGTACATGAGAACTTGCTTTTCCATGTGTCCTTTTCCTTAGGCATGAAAACTGGAGTCTGCAGATTTCAAGAGGATGAAGGTAAAGGCACAGTAAAAAGCAAATGAAAACAACACAGATGCAAATTTTAAATGCGAATCCATTCCATGATTTAATGCTATGGTACTCAAATCATAAGCACTTACAATGAGAATGGGTCAGCAAGATAATTCAGAGAGCATCTATTCCCATGAGCTACAGAGAAGTTTTTCTGTTTGCATGTTAACTTGTTTGTTTTTTTCAGAACCTCATTACAGGGAAACATAAGTTACAACATCCTTACTGATTATTAGAGAAGAGCAACAAAGGGCATATCTGTTCTCTGTTCAATGATCCATACAACCAGAGCAATATCCACAGCAAGAAAACTAAGACAGTAAGAACCTGAAATGGCCAGTAGAGCAAATAATTTAAAATTAATATAGTTAGGGTGAATCAAGGTGACCTATGAAGCCTGCTCCAAAACACATTCTCTTAGGAAATAGAAACTTAAGCCCCTAACCCTAACACAAATGCTAACCCTGATCTTAATCCTAATGTCACACTAACCCTAACCCTTAATCCTAACCTTATATCTAACACTAACCCTATCTTTAACCTTAGCAGGCAGTCCCAGTATTTCAGGTGCAGATGAGAGGCTGCCCAGGGGATGTAATATCCACCAAGATCTTTCTATGCTGGTATATTTATCTGTGAGTTAAAAAAAAAAAATAAACATATTGGATTTTGGAGGTGGAATCCAAATATTGGCAATAGGCTCCTGGGAGAGAATGACAGTTCTTTTCCATAAGCAGGGAAGCATGCAGCCCCAGAGTTTTAGGGAAATAAATTTTTGCATGTATGTTAAAGCTATTATTTTTATCTGGTAAGGGGGAATTCTAGGGCTATTCTGCGTTTATATGGACTATAAAACATGAAAACAGTGTTCAATGCTCTTCATGAAGAAACCACAAATAATGCTCAATGTTGTGTTTTCTTTTGTTCCTACATGCACCGCGTCAAAAAGACCACTTTGCCCAATTCTTACTAAAAAAGATGTGTTATTTCTAGAAACAAGAAGTAGCTGATCATGGCTCCAATGTCTCTGGCAGTAGGAAGGAGAAATTGTTCTCATTGCTGAAGTCTTTTTGAAGTAAATTTTCAGCTTGGCTGGAGGCTGCTCACCTGTTTTACATATGCAGAGGAAATTATAGCCTGCAGCAGTCATCCAGTCATCCACTGTCTGAGCACTGCCAAGGTACAATATGAAGATCGGAGATTCATTAGGCCATGGATGCAAAAAGGGGCTCTTGTAGAAAGATATCCAGGAGTGGTGGTGGCATGTAAAACTTGAGAGGAAGATCACAGGCATTGCTACTCCTCAAGCAGGGAGGAACTGTCTTTACAAAGGGTAAATCTCATTTGTGCAGAAGACAGACTTCCTTGAGGGGCTTTTACAAGGCTGTGAAGTACAACCCTGCAGCATCAACACTTTCGACTCTATCACAGGCTTCAACATTTTCTGCAGACTTCCAAGAGAAAACCAGATTTCAACCTGTCTTAATGAATTGGACATATGTATACCACCCAGAAATCTAATAAAACCCAGCCAAGAAGTGAAGAGAAGAGAGGATGAAGCATGTAACAGGCATCAGTGACATCTCTCAATATGCTGCTGAAAGGCTCAGGCACTGCAGTGGGGGCCACAGAGTCACTCAAAAGTCAGAGACAAGAAGGGACCCCAGAATTTCACTTCCATGGAGGAGATGAAAAACACAGCACCACTCACCCATATGTTTTCAGCCAGCTTTGGAAGAAAAGGGAGTTATCAGCATGTAAATAGTTCTGCAACAATTTTCTTCTATGATTTTCAACCTTTGTGGCTTCTATGCAGATATAAAGGACAAAGATAACAATATCCTATTAAAATAGACTGTCAACTAAACACTGAACACTGTAATCTCATTTTTTTTCCACTTTTGGAACTTCACACAACTTTGTTTAGCTGAATATCTGACTTCTATATGATCCATACTTGTTTACTTCTGTTAGCAGATATGGTCCCCGAGCACTTATGAACAAGTGTCTCTAAACTGAATTAATCAGGGATGTATTGGTGTAATCCAGGAATTTTTCATTGGGTCATGGACAGTGATGTATAGAATAGATTTTTAGATTTATAGATGTTAAGGGACCCTTGCATCTCAGCTTCTGGTTACCAGAAAAGAACAGTTCAAACACAGTGCTTGGGAGGGACCTGCTGCAACCTACAAGTATCATAGTTTAGAGCACTCTTGGTATAGGAGCGTGAAATTAATAAACATAAAAATTTTTAAATTTCATATCATTGTGTAATTCTAGCCAGGAGAAAAAAAAAAAAGCAACAAAAAAACCCCCAACCCAAACAACCATAAAAACCCCACAGAATAATGGGTTAGCATAATTCTTCCTTATTGCTTTTAGCTCCATGCGGACTTTGTTTACACTGCCAACATTACCTTCTTCTTAGAGATGGGGGGCTACAACCTAGAGGATATTATGTCTAAAAGATTTTGGGTCCATCGTACCCCACTTTCTAACAATTTCCCACGCTGCTGCTAACAGTGCCAGTGCTGGCACCAAGCCTGACACAAGACACCAAAAGAGAAGGCTTACTGCACTTGTACAACTGTCCACCATAGAGAGTTTCCCAGTATAGCCCCAAAATTTCAAGGAGGGACATGGACCTGTACATGAAAGAGAGAATAACAATTTTCTTTATGAGGTAAAGGCCCTTTTTATTTGTTGTTGTTTTTTTCCTAACATTTAATAAGTAAAGATGCTTCTTTAATATAATCTAGCAATTAATAACCTGTACTACTGTTTTGTACAATACTGTTTTCTTAAATCTCCACTGCAGCACCTCCTTGTGTGCATGCATGCACACAAATACACCACTAAGTTTTTATAGTGGTGTGTGCTAGCTAAAAAACATCAGAACTGCCACTGCTTTGGGAACTTCAATTCTCTTTCCTTTCCTCTCCTTCTCATTTGCCTCCAGGCACTCTGTAAAAAACATCTTTAGAACCTAATCTATCCCTCAGATATTCTGAAAGTGTTTACCTGTACACAAATTTTCTCCTCTGCTTTGTGGGATAAAAAATATCCTCTCCATGTTTTGTTCAGTAAATGCCCAAAACCTCACTTTATGCTTATGTTGGCAATAGTTTCCTTGAAAAGATCAGCCTTTGCAACAGGTAAAAAACCTTTCTAAAAACAACAATTCAGCTGCATCACTGAAAAATCAAGAGACAACACAAAAGAACAAATGTCTTGGAGTCTGAAAGAA
Organism: Lonchura striata; assembly: GCF_050655825.1. NCBI lineage: Eukaryota > Metazoa > Chordata > Aves > Passeriformes > Estrildidae > Lonchura > Lonchura striata. The sequence goes on along the minus strand of NC_140705.1, from coordinate 94,296,358 downwards.
ATCCCAATGCAGAATTGAATTCTGTGATAAATCTCAAGCTCATCCAAAATATGAATGGAGCACAAATAAAACCAAACCATTGTGAACTTGAAATCTATACAGACACTGTAAACCAACCATGATCCTCCTAATTTTCCAATCATCCTGATTATTATAATCTGCATCTCCATAGTCTTCTTTCACTAATGCATTATCAAGTACAGCAGTCTTTTCTTGTTTATTTTGGAACACAGCTGTTGTGCTAATTTATCCTAACAGATAATATGATCACTGGTACTTCTTAGACACAACCTACAGAACACCATGAGGAAATGAAAGCAGGTATGCTATAATTAATTTTTTTATCCCTGCAAAATGATTGCTATAAGTCGCAAAAAAACCCCAGACAAACTAACAACAAAAAGAAAATGAGCAACCAAGACATTATACACTTCATGATTACACAATTCAGGACTGCCAAGGAAGATGGATAGCAAGAGGGACAGAAAATCACAAAGTTCAAATCTAGGTGCTCCTCATCCAGCTGGTGGAGAGTTTTGTCACCTTCTGCCTCCTACAGCAAGCCTGTAGCTAAAGGATTCTTCAGTCAAGCTGCAAGCCCCAGTCCATAACGATTTCCCTATGGGCTTTGATAGCAGCACCTCCCCAGTGGGCAGGGCTGAGTGTTTAGAATCCATCTTATTTTGATGCCTTTCTCCAAACAATGACTGATGGGAATTTATTCTTTATGCTCTAACAGTGTTTTCTAGGGCCAAGGGCAGGGCATGTCACCTGCAATATCACTACTGATTTAACACTTGTAATTACAGGTGATAATCATCATCATCATCATCATAACTCACTATCATCATGACCTTGAGACCATTTGCCCAGGTAACTATCTTCCATTCTAAACTTCTTCCAGTTATTGTTGGCTGAACCCAAAGCTCAGAGCAGGCAGGAATCACTCCATCCTGTGTTTTATGCTTTGACTTCAGTGCAAGTTTTGGAGAATGCTGTTAATAAACATCTCAGCCCTTAAACAGTTGTCATACAGAAAAAAAATATTCTGCTGAAACTGCACAGATGAACACATACAGGAGTAAAGAATAGGCTATAGTTATTGCACATGCTTGGATAAAAAATATGCCTTCAAGACATATGAATACCTCAATCTAGACCCTGGCTTTGCAGGTTTGCAATATCATTCACTGCTGGTTTTACAAACAGAAAACAATAGTTGTAGGGTAAAAATCAGACTGAATGTAACATAGGACATATTACAAGACTGAAAATAACTTTTCACTTAGACAGCTTTCATGGATAATAAAGACAGGTAATGGATTGTGACTGACATGTTTGTGACCTCTAAAAGTTTGCAAGTAGCTTTTAAGACCAAGGGAGAAATTCTACTATATACAGTATCATGGAAATAGCTTCATTTTGTTAACTAGGTCTCCATTCATTAAAACCAAAAGGAAAACCAGGTAAACAAGGGGAGAAAAATCAGTCATTTAATGGCATACATGTTCTTTCACTGTTTGCTTTGTATACACCATGGGCTTTTTTGCAATGGGAAAAACTGATCAAGAAAAAAGAAAATACTACAGAAGATGGTATTTGTTTCCAGAATGCCACAGATTCTTTATGGAGCTTTGAATTTTGATACTTTTTGTTTGCCTTTGCAGAGGAGTCAATTAAAATTAAGGTGTTTAACAGGATAATGAGAAAGAGTGGCAGCAAGGGAGAAGAGAGCATATGTTCATTTATTTAAAATAATATTGTGAACTGTTCAACATATTTAAATCAGTGAGGCACATATTCACCATATAATTTAATTAGCACTTCCAGTAGATACCATAAATGTTTCTAATGCAGATTTTCTCTTCCATACAGTTATAAATAGTGTGCTTATTTATAGCAGCAAACTGACCAGAAGATGGCCCCATAGTGAATACAATGCAACTTAAAATTCACTCAAGGGAATAGGCTGATGTCAAAAAGTGCAAGCTCTATTTATCAATCCTGAAAAGTACATTAGGCTAGGTCTCTCTGAAGGGGTAAAGTATTTGTCATTGTAGCACTCCAAATTATTTTAAAATTCATTATGAAATAGATCGAGCAGATACAGAGATAACTCCCAATCTACTTTATTACCTTAAACTTTAAAACCAGAATAACTAATGCAAGCAAAAAGCTGACAGAGCCATGTTGTGTTGTTCAAGAAACAGTCTTCCCCAGGAAAAGAAAACTCAGTTTTAGGGGCCAACCCAATGACCACTGATGAAACCCATTAAAAAAAAAACTACTGGTAAATTTATCAAAATTTTGCTTCATGGTTTCCTGTGGGGTGTCCTCAGAGCAGCAGAGTTACAACCGTGTGCCTTAATTTCCAGAAGAAACCATTTCACAGCATTTACAAAACTGCTTCTTCCTTTACAGCTACTGTCCTGGGATGCAGACTGAGCAGGCTCTATATTTGTTATCACCAGTGAAAATAGACACTCAGTCCAAGCTGGAATGACATATGGCACTGCTGTCCTAGCTTTTTTTCATGTGCAGGACATTTTTCTTAGCACAATAGTGCTATGTTAATGTGATGCTATCAGAAATAAGAGATATAATAATCTATGAAATGCAGTAATGTAATTCTTCTGGTAGATGAAACTGCTAACTACAACAGCAGGACAGCAGGTGGTGGTTTGTTTTTTTTTTCCTCCAAAAGCAGAGGATTTAGAAAAAAAAATAAAGAAAATTTTGAACAAAAGAGCTTTATATGACTGGAATAAATGATGACATGCTTTATACCACAACTCTGTAAAGCCCTTTCTTGAAATTAAATTATCATGCAAGGATGTAATGTGACTTATCCTGAATATTAATAATGTTTATCACTGTACCACTTTATAGATCTAGGCAGAGCAGGAAGCTTCAAGCAAAAAGAGATGACTCCTTGCAACTGATGAAAGCCAACAGAAAGATGAACTTACCCCCATGATATCATTTCTGTTTCACAGGTGAGTATTGCACGGACAGAACAGAACAAGTGTTCATAAGCCGTGACAAGTTAGGACAGAGTGCTAGCACCAGTTCCCAGGAATGTTGGCAGTGGAGAGAACAGGTGCTAATTGACAGAAATAAAATTTGGGACGGATCAGGTCAGCGTAGAGGGGGATACCTGCTGGGATATGGGGATAGTTTCCTACTGGATGCTGACAGACTATATAAAGTTCCCTTTAAATTAACATGTTACTCTTAACAATAATTGAGAATGTTTTTTAAAAAGTTACTCTGAAGCAATAATTATTTGTCTTTCTCACACACATCTCAACCAAGTAGATGAGATATGAACAGACCATTTCATCAACACTGGGAAAAGTATAGAAAGTAGAAACTTTAGCTAAGTCTAGGGAAAACCACCCCATTAAAACTTCAACAGGTTCTTTGTTCCCCAATCCTATACACTCCACAGGGCAGCTGTGTACCTCCATCGAAGCCACTGGCCATTTGACAATTAGAAACCAATGTCTTCTTGAAGGCTTTTATTTTGACTCTGTCTCCAGCCTTCAAGTATTGAAGCAGAGGTAATTAAGATTAATAGAATGAAGAATTTCTACAATTATGATATACTCTAGACAGGCAATAGCATGATGTTTATTCAAACAAGGAAGAACACTGCATCAATACTTATAACTTGAACCATTCATTTTAATTCAAAATGGGTAATATTGAAGTTGCAGTACTCACTAGGGGCACAAGAAATAATAATACCCTGCTGTCTAGACAAAAATTCTTCCTGAAGGAAGACTGTGAATCACCCCAGAGCTTTTGATCAACACATCCCAAGTGTAAGCAAATGTTTCCTGAAATATAAAATTGTTATCACTTGTCACAACATAATTGCAGCTGTTCTGATTTCAGATGACAACAGTACCTGCCTCAAAATTTCCAAAGCCCATATCCCACACAGCTGGTATGGTATACTCTAATGGCTGGTACTGCAATTACCCAAAATACTCCACTACCACCAAATAGCTGAGACCTGATTTTTACAGGCGCCTTTTACCCTGTCACATAAGAGGAAAAATGTCACTTTTCTCCACATGGTTCATCACAGAAGGATTACCTTAAGAAAGCAGGTGAGCAGGGGCAATACACAGAACAGACCTTAGGAGTGCAGAGGGGAATGGGTTACCTGCTCCACTCCATGCTTGGCTTTCCTGTGTGCAGGTTTTGAGAGTAGAGTATGATGAAACAACCATACTTTCATGCAGAAGTCTACAGGAATTTTAAAGGAATATAATCTAAAATCCAACACATGTATTTGGAAGAATGAAAATTCTTTTGCATAATTACTGTAGGCTTCAGCACTTTGATATTTCCCAGAGCTGGTTGCTGCCTTTTTGGATACCAGTCCTTCTGGAGGAAAGGGCTATTGTCAGGAGCTTCACACTTTCTTTGGAGTGAAAAGTCAGATTAACATTCCCTTTTGAAATTAATTTTAGAGGAAGCAGCCTTAAATACTTGGCAGGCAGAAACAGTTAATTTTCTTAAAATGAAGAATAGCTCAGAAGTCCCCATTATGCTACACTATATTTATAAGAAATAGCACAAGAGGACTTAAAGAATCACATGGGTAAAATAACAGAATTTCAGACTGCCAAAGTGTCAGATTAAAATAATTTTGCTGTAGTTGACTTTGAATGTTTTTCCCTGCTCACATTCCTCTAGCTCAAGAGGAAGCCTGACTTCCATATATTACCTGATAATTCTCCAAACTCTTTTCCCTGATACTAAAGAAAAGTCCCATACTTTCAGGAGCTTGAAAGGCAGTTTTGAAGAAGAAAGATGAAGACACAGAATGAAAAGACATTTGAAAGATGAAATTAGCATTTAAAGATGTCAAAGAGTGATGTAAAGTGAGTTGCTCAATTTCTTTATGAAGCAGTCAATAAGATCAGCTTCACGTTTTCTTCCTTTGATTCTTTGAAACATGGAATTTTTTCTCCCCTGTGATACAAGTGTTAATTTTAGGGTTCATTTAAAATTCATAAACTGAAAATGGTAATATTTGGGGGTTTTATACTCACACAAAGAATATATTTGAGCAGTTCAGACAGCCTCAGACTTTATTCATGAGATGCAGCTAGAATTCTTACCCATTCATTCACACATCAGTACTTGTAGACATTACACTTAATCTGCCTCTGCAACACCTACAGTCATCACTCAACTTTTTGTGGTTATGTTTCCCCTCAAAAGTTAGGCAGCAACAATAGTTTTGTGCCTTTTTTTAGAATTTCTTGAAATATATTTATTAGCATTTCTTGAAATACATTTGCTGTCATATATTAGTTCTTCAAAGTACATGATTTGAACTGAATTTAAATGGAGGGCACAGTTACCCTTGGATGAAGGTTTGAAGTGATGAACTCTTTGCCAAAATAGCTGTAACACCAAGAAGGAGTTGCAAAAGCTCCAGGTTACAAGAGCATCTCAAATTTTCTTAAGAAATCTCATATATATATTTTAAAACAATAAAACCCAATAAACAAACCACCACCAAAAGACCAAATACTTTGAATCATATTAATTTATGATTTGTGGCCATCTATTTAACATCAATTTCTTTATGTTGTGTCTCCTGTCTCTGGTGTGTGCCTAGTGGTGTTGAAAATGTGTAACACCTACAGACAACTGCAGTTAAGAAGGCAAGGAGGCCTTCAGCATCAAAAGCAGCTGCATCCCCAGGGATAAAAACCTAACTCATCCATGCAGATTTACAGAGCTGAAGTACTTCCCTTCTTTTGTCCCCCAAATTCCTCTAGGAAATGACATCTTGGTAGTATTTTCTTCCACAAAAGCAATGGAAAAATTTCCCTGTGAGTCATCAGAATAGCTTTCTTTCAGAATTTCACTTCTCAAAGCAATGCTTTTGCAAGCCTTCACTAAAAATACAGTTACAAGTTAACTCTGTAATGAGTTACTGATAGTTTCAAAAGAGGTCACTCAACCATGCCTAAGTAACATTTTTAATGAAGTATTGAGCAGTGACTAGATTACAAGAAGATGGCAGAGCAGACAGAGCATAGCATTAGAGGTACAAAGAGAAACTTTGAAAACAGAAGCTGAAAGCCATCCTAAATAAAACACGTTTTGCAATACTACAAATTAAGATCTCAGGGAAGGGGCAAATGAAAACCTTACGGGCCAGAATGATAAACTGAATCACTTAGGATGGCAAAATGCCTGAACTATTACATAATTGCATTCTCAATACATTTGCAAAAGGGAATGATAAGAAGTGATCTTTAACCCAGCAGCAGATCTGTAGCTTCATAAGGCTACAAAAATCAGGATGGGAGTTTACTGCAAAAACCTCACAATTAAACGTGTGCCAGAAACCTAACATATGCTACCTGCCTCTGATGAGAGGCAGCAATAAAGTCTTTGTATTTTGTGCATTATTACTCTTTATTAGGATGTATTTCTGTTGGTCTCTGATGTAAGGAGACACATACATTGTGCTATGTCAGGTCATGTCAAGTCCCATCAAGTCACATGCTGTAATGCAGCCTGATGTAGCCTGACATGGTGCATATTAGTGCCAATGGAAAAAGTCTAAATGCCAAGCCATTTTCAATAAATACACTCCGTGTGCTGGTGCACAGCAAGACCCAGATGGGGATTTATCCTGCAGCTCTGCAAAAATACCAGTCGTGAAAAGCTGTGGAGTTTCAGAGAAACGGGGAAAAAAATTTCATGGAGCATATTCTACAAAAGCAGACATCTATTGGCATTCATGTCCAGAGCTGTTAAGCATGATGTAGAGACTCTGTGAATTAGGAAAACTTAATTATCTTAGATGAATTTATTTCCAAGACTGTTAAAATAAACCCATACAGGTCTGCAATAAATGTGGCAATGGAAACAGCTGTATTTAAGCTCAAAATGAGCTTTCTCTTCTCCTCCACCCCAGATTCTGTTATTTGTTGCTTTTGCTCTGTTAGCACCAAGGATACATTTTGGGTACATCCTAGTCACAATCTTCAGTGATGAAGACTGTGTTTGGTTGGGTATGACTTTTCAGCTTCATCTACCTTTGTGCAGCTTACCCAAAATCTAGCCTGAGGAGCTGAACTGATTCAGTCTCTTTCTGAATTCTCATTTCTGAGAGGTGCCTTCTTATTGCTCCATGACAGCATCAGGTTCAGATGGAGAGAGGACTACCAAGAAGAGAAAAGTATGCCAGAGGTGCAAGGGAGCTGCACAACAGATCAACCTGCAAAACATGTGGGCTCACTGGCCCTGTCAGTGCATGTACAGGCAATCAGAGTAACACTGATGTTCTTCTCATCACGTGAAAAACTCCAGCACACACAACTAAATTGTCAAGTCTTGGAAAAGACTTCCCCCATTCCTCATTGGAAGAGTTTGATAAAGGACTTGGCTATGTCCCATCACTTTCAGTCATGTCCTTGGTGTCTTATGGAGACAAACAGCTGTGCAGGGACAGGGGAGGAGCACTCCGTCACATCAGTCCTTGGCTCAACTACTGCCCTCCTTTGGAAAACATGGCAGCAATTAATACCCCTGCAGACAGGACATTTGTAACAGCAGAAAGCATTTTCTGAAGGGTAGTACAGGACCTCTGTCATTCTAAATGATTCCCCTCATCTCAGTTTTTGCATACCCACATAAGGCAAATGTCTTATGCCATTTGCTGTGCAATATTTATACATGAGAACTTTGCCATTTAGGTGTTTTATGATAAGGTGCAGTGAAGAAGCAAAGAGATCAAAGCTCATCAAACATATCACTTCCATGACACTGTGGGATTGGAATATGCATCACTTGGAGAATCACAGACAGGTGGAAAACCTTGGCAGGTGTAAGGCTTCAGTCCTTTCAAAGACTGTTAGCACCATTTCAAAGAGAAAATGATAGCTGAAATACACAGCATAGAGGCTTCCTTCTCATCAAGTTGCCTGACAAGGCTTTACCAAATTGTTGGGTTTTATCACAGAGCATTCAAAGAGCAGAACAGTGTGTTGTCCTAACTTTACCATGAACAGAATTCAACCAACTACTTCAATAATGCTTTAAATAGTATTGCTAAGAATTTCATCGAGGCATCAGCTCCTTACAGCAAGTTGCTCACTGCTTAAGGAAACACCTTTCCCAGTCACTTTTCAAGAACCATTTGGAAAGGGCCAAAGGTGAATTTTGTCATGAATGATGACTTATTCACACAAAACAGTTTAAATGCAAGTAATATATTCCTGTCACCCAGACAGCTGACAAAATGTCAGTTGCCTTTATCAATTGTTTCAGTACCTCCTGTCAGCTGCCATCAATCTTTGAAATAAGCACTATAAATAAAACTGCATAGGCAAATGGCTGCCAAATAAACCTTGGGTTAAGCACATTTCACCTATTATGCAATTGGGTGCCAGTGATGATTTTGATCAGAAGCCCAAATGCAGAGTGAATACAGAGCCAGAGAGGAGGTGTTTTGTGATGAACACACACAGGCATTCTCTTCATACATTCAAAGGGAAAGCATCCCTGAGCCACCCTGGTCTTACTGTTCCAGTGCCCAGCCACCCTCTGGTTTCTGTAGCATCCAACCTAAACCTCCCCTGACACAGCTTAAGGCCATTCTCTTGGGTCCTGTCCCTGGTCACCAGAGAGAAAGGACTAGTGCCTGCTCCTCCTCTTCCTCTCAAGAGGAAGTTTGAGACTGAGATGACATCAAGCAGCTCCTGGGGCCTGATGGAACTCATCCAAGAACCCTCATCAGTGAGGGTTCTTGAGTGCCATCAGGCCCCACAGATTTCTAAGGATCCAGCTGGAGCAGCAGACCCCACCCCATTTCAGGATTGACTGGGAGTTGATTGTTCTCTCAGTCAGGGTCCTCCACCTCATAAACACAGAGGCAAAGCATGCATTAAAAACCTCTGCATTCTCCCTGTCCTTGTTTGTGAGGTGACCATCTTCATCCTGTAATGGGATGATGATATTTTTATGATGCCTATTGCCATTAATAATTTGAAAAACTCTTTATTTTTCCCTGCAAGAAGCCACCAAGCTCCTGACACTGCCCATCTGCTGTCCTCACCCCACCTGCAGACCTCTAAAACCCACTCTAGCAGCTTGGGCCTCCATTCCAGCCTGTCTGCACCTTCAAGAGTTCCCATTACACCAAGAAGGCCTGCTCCAAGCTCTCCTTTATGTACTTGTGAGGGAAGAGCCAAGGGTGAGCACTTCCCCTGATGCAGGGGCCAATTCCTCTTGCCCAACCAGTTCCACTTCTGCTTTGGAGAAGCAAAGGAGAGCAGCACTTCATATGGGGTAGTTCAAGATGGGAATTAATAATGGGAAAAAAATATAAAGGTGCCTTTTTGAGGTTTCTTATTTTTTAAACCTCTAGGAAAGGTGATGTGGGAAAAAGGTGAGGCTGTCACTCTGTAGAATATAAGCAAGTAGATGAAGATTTTGAGTATTTTTAAATAAAATACTACAATGCCTCCAACAGAAGAATTTTCTAGCTATATACTCATATATACCAGCAGGCATCATCAGCTGCTTTCCTAATTATTTATAGACAAACCTTGTCACAGAAAAAAACAAAACCCACCTGTTTTTTCTGTCTTATCTGTCATCTTTCCACTATCATATAGTCAGCATGAGGGTATGCAAAAAAAAAAAAACCCAAAAAACCAAAGAAAAACAAACAAAAAAAAAAAACCCCAAAAAGATGGAATAGCCCCTCCTTTTCAAAACAAGGTGAATGTTATAATGGCTTAGGTGCAAAGGTAGATTGCCAACCTGTCAGCAGACAGCAAATGCGCAGTGCAGATTGCCACACTTTCCCTCTTTTCAAGCCCCATGCATGTTTTTCCACCTTGCAAGATATTATCTAGTTATTGGGCAAAATGCCAATTGTCTTTTAAATCCTTAGAGAAGTCATTGCACAGCTCCCAGAGTAAATAATAAAAATATCCCAAGGAGTATGGCAAGGATCTATTGTTATTGAGGGGATTGATTTAGCAGTGCAGAAACCCTGCGATAAAAGTCTTAATATCCAACCTAATTTTGTAAGGATTACCAAACCACACTGATTTCAGAGGTTTCCTCTCTCCCTTTGTCTTTTCAGGCTGTGCCTGTAACACTTTGGGAGCCATTGAATTTCAATGGCCCTCAAATTTAAAAGTGGCACTGCACTCCAGCTGAAGCTGGAGGCTGCAAGAGGCAAAAGAAACAATGGATTTCCCTGGGATGATTAGGCTTCAGAGGTTAGGAAGGATGAATAATACTCAGCCCTCACATCTTAATTCCAGGAGAGTTAAGTACTTTATGATCGCTGAGTGTGTCAGATGAGAAGTCCACTAAACGCACTCTTGAAGGTCACTGCACCTATGGGCAGGAGAGGGGCAGTTTGAAGGCTTTTCATTGAATGAGGCTTTTATTTCCTGGGAATACAGGGGAAATCAAAGCCAACAGTGAGTGTGACAGAAATCAAGAAACTGCGTCCACTTAAATTGGTTTGGAAGTTTAAGTTCCAAACCAATTTAAGTTTGAAACATTTTCCAATGCCCAGATGTGGGAATAGTGCATACCCTTTCCACACACCAGGTGGGAAAGTGAGCACCACCAAGCACTGGGGAAAATGCCTTCCAGCAATTCCCTAAACAGCAGGGATAAACTGTGTGCTGTGCAGCAGGTCTGCCTTTTGGGATGGGCACAACCACAGAACAAAGATTCTTGGGAGCCCTGTAGCTCTGCTCAAAGGTGAAATAAAGAACCTTGTGCAATTGGAAAAGACACTGATAGTGAAAGGGAAGGAAGTACGACACTAAAATTGTTTTTGGTCCATCAGACAAAGGCAACTGCATTGCTAGCTAGAAGAAGGATCAGGACTGCACTAGCTTTGGTTCAAAGTTGGGGAGATGTGGAAGATAACCCCTCTGGAACTAAGGAGTCTTCCAGAAGGATAAATTTTCCAGTGGATTCCTAAGCTCAAACATTTCCTGAGACAGACACAGTCCCTGGAGAGGTTACAACTGCTCTTAAGCATTTTACCACCTGGGCTCTCTGAACATAACTAATCTGGCCCTTTTGGCAGTTTCTAACCCCCATGGAATGCAGCATCTACTCTAAAGACTGAAATATTCCAACACAATTCTCAGAGATTTTCATGGCAAGTCCACTTTCACCCTGCACTTGGCATAGCTGCTGACACCAACCCAGGATGGCTGGAAAAGCACACAGTGCCATGAAAACACTTGCCTGGCAGTCCTTAACACAGGCACACTTCTGGGGTGTCTGTCTCACTGCCATGTGCAGACACAGCCATTGGGCACAAGTGTTACCATGCTGCCCTTGCTGGAGCTGTGCTTGGCTTGCTTTCATAACATCATTTTGGCAGGATTCTTTTGGCCCATCCAAGTGCAGATTTAGAGAGGAGGCACAATGTGTGTCTTCTAGTCTAGGAAAAAGCCAAATTCTCTTTTCCATGAATGAGTTCCCTGATTATTATTATTATTTCTATCTCGTGCCTGTAAAAGTCAGAGTAAAACCCTGGTCCCATGGAAACCAAAAGCAGAATTCCTACTCATGTCACCATGGCAAAGGTTTCCTCTGTGTTTTTCCAGGTGTTTTGTGCTCCAAACTCACCATCTTCATTCCCTCAGACTTGCCATATTGCATTTGACAGAGATTTCCCCTGGTGTCCTGATCATGAATCATCATTCAGTATCCTAGAATCTGTTTGTAAATGAAGTTGCCTGACATGGATTGCATATTGTGCCAAGTTATTTATGTCAGGTCAAAATTTGCTCTGGGAATTGCTAATTGGAAGCACAGCCACACTCTGTTTTTCCCCCTAGGCAGACTGGCAGGCAACATGAAATTGAAAAGGAACAAGTCTCACATATCAATTCTTCCCTTCTTTTAAAAAAGCTGCTCCAGCTTGCTGCCTTCTTGGGTTCCCTCCTATAGAACACTGCCATCATACAGTCCCAATGCTGCTTGCTGCTGTGTTTTGAGAGCACAGAGTGCCAAGGGTGCCACAGCCTCTCAACAGTCCCATGAGAAATGCAAAAGCTCCAAGACAGAGAGGATGGATGCTATGCTCATCTGGAACTTGCAGCTGCCTGAACAGGAGGAGAGAGAACACTAGTTTCCAGAAGTACACCTCAAATGCAAAGGTTTACCTAAATGTATAGAAACTGCCTTCTCCCTTTGGAAAAGCTCATGGCTCAGATTACCATCAAGCTGAGTGTCTTGTTTCTTGTCAAAAAGTTGATTGGTGTTCCAACATTAACACTTCCTTTTTATGAGTGTATTGAATGGGCAGTGAGATTTGGGAATACCAAAGAAGGAATAGGCTCATTTTTCCAAAGAAAATTGGAGCTTCTAATACAAAACATTATTCAAACCTCATGCTCAGCCTCCACCAGAAGCATCAAAATTAATTATTTCCAGTTACCTGCAATGGGTTTATGCTGAATGCTAGAGAGAATTCAAATAGTTTACCTAAGCACACCACCTGGAAGGTATAGAATTCCTCCATATGCTTTTAATGGAATGGGATAAATAAAAGTTTTCAGCTGACAAATATTTTTATGATTGAAGTTTTTGTTATTGAAAGGAAAATGGTTAAGAAATAGTACTTGCAATTTTCTTTTTTTGCCATAATATAATCTCTCTCCCCATGCTTGTAATAGAATAAAATTAAGGACTTAATCTAATAACTAAACCTTTGTATATTTGTAAGACAAGCTATATTCTTCACTTAATAAATGTAAAATTAAAAGACATAAATTTTTAATTCTTGCTACATTTAATTGGTAAGATCAATGCTAATTATTGTACAGGAACACTTTAACTATGACTTAAAGTTTTATCTCCTACATTTTTTTTCATTAAGGTGGTAAATTAAATCATTATTAAAGAATAACGTAAATTGTCAGCAAACCAAGTAGGCAGTGTCTGTCAGTATTTTTACATGCACTCCAGGGAAATTGTTCCTATGGACTCAACTGTTCTAGCAATTATCAGGGGATGAGGGAAAAGGAGTCTGGAAAATTCCCCACAACACTTAATATATAAGTGTTGGATCTAATATCTGATTTAATGTGAAAGAGAAAAAAAAATAATGTTAACAAGACAAAATCCATTCTCACCTTCCAGTCGGCATAATTGGTGATCTTAGAGGAAAGGGAAAATATGTACCTGACATGGAGAAGGTTATAGACTATGACAGCTTTAATCTGTTATTTTATTTCTCCCAGAAATGTTTCATTTACACTTGTAAATAAAAATATTAATGGTTTTGCTCAGAGTTTAGGGCCAGTGGAAAATTAACAGGCAGCAGTAGAGAGTCTTGGATCATCCCCAAGACAGAAACAAGACAATAACGACTTGAAATCACTCCAGCCAGACATGATACCACATTCCAAGATCAGGAAACTGTGTGCACATCATTAAATATGCATATTAGTTAGCTAAATGAAGGCTGGGAATAAGACCTAGAGCTAGACAGGACCTGTGGAGCCAGGACTCAAGCAGATGTCACTGCATTGATTATACTTTGGAAATATGTCAAGCTCTATTAAAAATTAAATTAAATTAAAGAAAGCTCAACATGTTGCCCGAGTATAATGGCTGTGGTGATGCCTGTCCAAATGTGCATGTGCCTGAAGCCACAGTGCCCAAAGTGCTGCAGGGACAGCACAGGGGACATTAATTGTAAGCTGAATTAGGCTGGCGGGCAGGTGGGGTCCCTGTGACAGACAGCGTGCAGCAGGAGGAAGAGCACAGGCAGTCTGGATTTCCAGCCTGCATCTATTATTCACAGATAACTGCTCCTCTGCCCAGGTAAGTCCTGGGGGAGGGGAGCTTCACTCCAGCCACCACCATCTCTTGAGTGAGGGAGGGGCATGAGTGCTACCCAAAAGACCTAATCTGCCTCTTCCTTGGTTCCATCCCAGAACCAAACTGCTGAATTCAAAGAAAGCCACAGTGCAAACTGGGGCAATATGGTAGGATTTAAGGGCTAAAGAGCAGGTGGGCTGAAAGAATGTAAAAGTTAAAGTTTACTCTGACTTGTTTTACCCTTACAGCTTAAATGGCAAGGGTATCTAAAGCTGACAGCATCTACCCCCCTCTATCTTAGATATACTCAGAAATGAATGCAATACTGATGCTGCTGCACTTATCTATAATTTAACTTCTAATACAAAACGTATAAATTTTAAATACACAGCAATCTGAGGAATATTGCCCATCAGTAGAAAGGAATTTCTTAAAAAGCTGCTGATCTTTTCAGTCCCTGTTTAGGGACAGTAGGAACAGCTACTGTGAGGCTGTCAGGTCTCTAATGACAATCTGAAGATTTCTCTGAAATACATTGTGCATATATTTCTGTGCAGAACAAGCTTACCAGCATAGCCACCCTTATTAAAAAAGAATTTAAAACAAAATGGAAGAGCTATTCTAGCTGCCTCTGTTAGGGAATGCTGCTACAAGTTAAGGAAACAAGAACTGGAATCATCCATGTCACATCTAGACAGCAGCACATGGGAATGCTCAGCTTGGCAGAGAGTAAGACAGTATATTATGGCTAACAAAGACAGAAAAAATACTGCAGCTGCACTACATTTCCGGGGGAAATAGGACTGGAAGAGAAGGAGTCATGGCTGAGACAGAAAAGCAAGGAAACATTTAGGCTGAAGGGGAAGAAAAAAGTGAAAGGAGACAGGAATGTGAAATCAGGGCAGACACAGAGATTAAGCAAATTGAAATAATAATGCTACTTATTTTTAAAATAATCTAATTGTAATGTTAAATATAGCTAAAATGGGTACTTTCCAAAAGTATCAGCTTCAGGTAAATTTTCATAGAGCACTGGGAAATTAGATATAAAGGTCGTCAAAAGCCCACTACAGCTCCCATTTAGAATGCCACCAGTTTTCTGATTTACATAATCTCATGGTGTTCTTATTGTCTACAAATTCTTAGTATGGACAGAAGTAGGTTTTCGTGACATGTGTGAGGTTTTTGGTAGAGTTTGTTGGTCAATTTTGGATTCAGAGCTGCTGTTCATAGCACTGCACGTAGTTAAGAGTACAGAAAGAAGGGTCATTATGACTACTGTCAGTATGGGCATATAAAGCAATTTACAGATGGGTTATACCCCAGAATTTGTGTGATTTTTTTCTTACTGGAAGCTCTTAAACACCTGATATTACATAGAAAATTTTGAGGAAGGGAGTAGAACAGTACTCCAACATGAGAAAGAGAAGAAAAGTTTAAGTAAGTCAAATATGGTCAAATAACATTTATTTAGAATGAAAGTTACTAACATAGAGGATCAAATAAAGGCTTTAGCTATCATCTTGTTTTTGTAATATATAGGATTTGGGACAGCCCTCTCCGTAAAGCCAGTTCCATCTCACCAAATCCCTGCTGGCTGCAACTTTTGTCCACAAGAGAGGACACACCAAATCAGCCTGACAGCCAGGTCACACCCTGCAAACACCCCCTGATGCTCTCCCCTCCCTGCAGAGCAGCAGGCCTGGATGTGACAGCACAGAACTATTTGCTCTAGTGCTGCATAAGCTGAATTTGGCCTGACAAAAACTTTTGGTCTTTGAGACTACCAATGTGAAAATATCATGGGTATTAAATTCTGCGAGAAAGAAATAAAGGTGCTTCATTGTCCTCCCTTCTCCCCCTGCAGCCTCTATTGAGGGAAAGACATATTGGTTTTGGTACCAGGGTTTTATATGAATTAAAGTTTAAGGCAGGACTTTCTTTTCTAGCTTTTGATTTATGAAACACTGAACACCCAAGTTCTATGACCGTGTCATGGGTTTTTGACAAAAAAGCTTAAGAACTGCTACCAATGATTGCTTATCTAATTACTGAAGTATTTACCACGAAATTTTCTTCCTGGTTCATGCCTGGACTTTCATGTAGAGAAATAGAAACAAATATTCCCCCTTCTAAGTTTCAGCTTTGAAATTCTAATTTATTTTTTTAAGGAGCTTAGGTTTGGAGCATGACAATCTTGTCATAGGGGCTGCATCTGCATTTTATTCAATGCTGCCAACAGTACCAGCAGATAAAAACAACACCTTCTACTCATATTTCACCCACCCTACAAAGAAGTTGTGACCTATTCAATATTAAAGACAATGCAGAATGGATTGTACATCACAAACAAGCTTGACTGCTTCTATAGAAGTTGTAGCTAACCTTGCATATTAGAAGACAGTCAATTAGCCTGTAAAAGTGAAACCTAACTCTTTGCAAAGCCAATATGCACATTGTGCAAGTTTTATAGCCATGATCCCACAGGGTTAGTGGTGTATCTGTTAAGAAATTATAATTTATTGTGTTTCTATAGGGCATCTATTTTGACACAGCCTTTTAAATATACATTGAGTACATTGCTACAGTACTGCTTTTAGAACTCCTACCCAAATATATAAACAATGCAAATGGTCCATTTCTCCACGAAACATTATTTATTTCCCCTTTGGTATGTGACTGTGCTCCTCTTATAACAGAAACACAGAGCAGGAGGAATTATAAATTGATAATTAAAGTAACACATAGCCAAGAGGTCTCCAAATATAACCTCTGGCTAAAATTTATGCTCTGTATGAGGCCACATTTAACTTAACAAGCCATGTTGAAATAATTCTCCCTACTTATAGGGTAAGTAAGCAAGCCTATAGGGGCTGAGCTGTACTACACACTTCAGAGAAATATTTGTTTTTGAAAATGGTCAATATAACTTCAAGGGGTTTCAGTTGCAATTTTCCCTTGGTTGAGTCACCTTTTGCCCAGGATCTTGGGGTCATTTGACTGAAAAGTTGAAAAGGTCTGATCTGTATATCTGAAATAGAGACAGTGACAACACACTGAATACTTTATTCAACACACTGAATTCTTTATTCTGCTCTGCATCTCCAGGACTGCAAAGTGCTTCAGAACAATCCAGCTCTCAGAACAGTTCACTCACTGAGCTGGTATAAAAAGTTAAAATATGGAGGGTGCAGATGACAATGCATAAGAAAACAAAATTCACAACTGGATGCCAATCTCAAATCCTTGTCTGGCAAAATGAATTTAAATGGCAAAGGATTGAAAAGGTACCATATAAAATATGCCAGTAGGCATTTTACTGCTTGAATCTTAATGGGGTTTCTTTTTTGCATTTATGTAAGTTCTTCAAAGATTTATTCTCTCAATTACCAATCAAAAGAACTCATAAAGGTGGAGTTGGTGGACCATGAAGGATTAGAGCTGTCTGCTAAGAAAGATGCATACTTGGCAGGCCCTGTGCATTAAACAACCCCATTTGACACCAATTCCTGGCTCAAAGGATGGCTGACAATAGAAGATGTTTATCATGAACTATTTTGATTTAAGAAAATAGATAAAGAAATAACCACCTTTCCACATATCCCCCACCCCACTGCTCCCCAAAAAACCTTTACAGAGTCCAGATTTTATTAGGACTACAAATACTGATTTTAAAATCTTGTTTATAGACACTCAGGACTTCAGGCTGGTAAAAGCTGAAAGATAAAGGGTGACTAGATTTTCTTTCCTCAATTTTCTTTTTAATAAAAACCTCCCACTTTAGTAACATTATAGTAGCTTCTGCATACATTTAGTCTAACATTTACTTATATCTATTAAAGCAATGCTTAACATACATATTTCATTTGGGAAAAATTTGTATGTTTTCTAAAAAATAATTCTTATTTTCTTTCTTGGGTTTCTGCAAAGCAATTAAGGATGTTAGATTCAAGCATAAGCAACCCCATTTGTTTAAAGGCTAAGTGGCAGTCTGTTTCACAGGCTACACAACATGCATGCATAAATTTAATATTTCATTGGACTGTTGCTTGCCCAAAGAAGCAGTCAATATATTGAGTTATTCTTTGTTTTCTTATTTCACATCTGCCATTTTCCATGGAGGATGAAATCTTGAATATAGTGAGTCATAGAATGGCCAATACATTTTCACCTCTGGAAATAATTGGTTCCACACTTCCTGCTCACAGCAAAGCTACAGCTGTCAGGTTCTGAACATCTCCAAGGATGGAGACTCCACAGATTTCCTAGGCACCATGCTCCAGGACTACTTTAAGGACTATTTGCTCTTCAAGACAATTAATATAGAATATAACAAGGATTCATCAAAAGCTCACTGACTGTTACTTGTTTAGCCATTATTTTTAATGCTTGTCCAGGAGTTTCACGGATACTGATCAATGGATTATAGTTTGACATTAATTCCTATATAAGAATGGCCAGCACATATAATAAATGCTATCCAAAGTGATTAATTCCTTGAATTGCTGCTAATTATGTGTAAACAGCTCTAAGCACTATCCCCAGCAGAAAACTCAAGGTGAACCAACTTAGCAGGATATTTTCACACCAGGCAGGAATTTAGTTAGGATTCAAACTTGCTCACTTTTGAAAGGCCCAATAATGTAAAAAATCCTCAGTACATCACCTTTGTGAAACACACAACCCCTCCATGGGCCAGGAAAAGGCTCCGGCACCACAAGGGGTTTGGGACCCAACAGCAAATACTACCTTGGAGATGACAATATAATTTTTTTCTGGCATGCCCACAGGTGCAGGAAGCAGCACAGCAACATCCTTGCCAGACAGCAGTGCTGCTGTGCTGCTCTTTGATCAGAGCTTGTGCCTCAGCCTGACCCAGCAGGCTCAGCACAGGAGAGCTCCAGCCTGAGTGATCACCATGATGCTCCACTGGGCAATGGAGACTTGCCCATTGACCCTGGCATTCCCCCACAGCCACAAATCCAGAAACCCTTTTGCCTCCTCTCCTGAAAAGCCTGCCTTTGAATTAGCCTGCTGCTTTACTGAAGACATTGCTCTTAGCTTGTTACAAGAGAGTGATAATTATGAGTCTTCATGTCCTTCTTTTCAAATTTTTTGTATGATCCTGTCCAGATGCACAGATCTTCACTTCTTCCTTCGCTGTGCCACAAGCATGGAGTGGTGATGAATGCAATTCCAACCTCATTTCATATATCCTTCTGACGGGCAGCAATATAAACTTTCCTTGGAGATTTTAGTCATAAATCAAGAGGCAGTGTGGTGTGGTGGACAGGGACTCAGGAGACTTGATTGTCCCTTCATTTTCCTATACCTAGCTCCCATTATTTATTCAGTACATAAAGTCATCAGGACACTCCTAACTCTGTACTGTGCATATAAGCTTTTCATAGATAAAATAGTCAGACTTGGTGTTACTTCAATAAGAAAAATATTTATCATTAAGATGGCAAAATATACTCAACTATGTAATGTTAGGAGATAAACATTTGAAATAAAGCTGTGATATATCATAAAGTCCATTAACAAAAACTTTTCTCTTGGTATCTGGTGTCATAATAATACCTTCCTTTACAATCTAACGATGGGCTTTGCTAAGTTGTAAAGATCCACTCCATATTTATGTCCTCCTTTCCCTAAGATCTTTAAAGAGCTATTTTGTCAAATTGTACTAGAGAAGAGCAGTGCTTTAACTATTTCATCACATTAAGTAGGATTCTAAAGTAATATAATTCTTTTAAGATAATGGAAGCTTTCTTTCTTTCCTGGAAAAGAATATAAAGAAGCTAGTGTAATTTTTTTCTCCACCATTTTT
This sequence comes from Lonchura striata, assembly GCF_050655825.1. Classification (NCBI taxonomy): domain Eukaryota; kingdom Metazoa; phylum Chordata; class Aves; order Passeriformes; family Estrildidae; genus Lonchura; species Lonchura striata. The sequence goes on along the minus strand of NC_140705.1, from coordinate 94,276,665 downwards.
CAGCTAGCATTTTACCCCCTCTTTTATTATTTGGACCATCATTACTGATGATATGACCTCCTAACAAGGTCACAAAATCCCATCAGTGGTGAAAATGACAGAACTGAGTTGTCTAGTGACAAATGAGGTAGGTTCTCATGGAATACAGGGTCTGTAGGTCCCAGGGTCAAATTTACACAATGCAGAAGTAGAAGAAAACTCACATCCAGTCTGCAGAACTTGTGCAGAAACTTTCTTACTTAGGCAAGAAAAAGTCAATGAAGCCAGTAGCTTCTTTTGAGCTATACCTATAAACCCCACATATGCAACCATAAATACTACAGAATATTGAGCAAAACAACCTTCTTTCAATATTTGTGCGTGATACCAGCAGGGTCACTCAGGGAGCATGGCAAGAGAGAGATCCATAATTCAATTAAAGCAGATATTGCACCCAAACTTTGCTCCCTGATGGAAAGAAAAGTCAGCTACTGCTTAGGTACAGCCCAGGGCAGAGGTCTAACCTGTGCTGCCAGCAAAACTCTCCAAATTACAATTCCTTCTGCGCTTCCCCCTGGCTCTTGTGCACGGCAGCAGAGCTCTGGCATTCCCCAGCAGCACAGGGCAGCTCTCCCTGCCCCTGGGTGGCTCAGGCAGGAGGGCAGGAGCCCCACCAAGCCCCACTGGAGCTGCCCTGCCTGGCATCCCCAGCCCTGGCCATGGTGGAGGAGCAGCACGGAGTGAGCAGCTCCACCTGCACGCAGGGTTGTAATCAAAGAGCAGGAAACAAAGAGCAGGTGCTGCAAAGAATAGTTAAAGTGGCAATAATTCAATGGGAAAACAGAAACCAGATGAAACCTCTCCATTTTGATATCTGTAAGTTTGGCAAACTGAGAAACCCATGAAAAACACCTTTTCCGTGCAGAATTTTGATTAGAGCCAAATGAAAAAGGCAAGCTTTCTTAAATTCCTAGCTATAACTCATTTCCCTACAAATTACCAAGAAATTTCTCATCAACAGACATGTAACTGGGTTTTCAGAAATTTTCTCCTACTTTTAAATAGTTATCATTTTTGACTTTATCAAACCTCCTAAAAATTTTTGTTGGAAAGATATATTAACCCTTTAGGGTTTTTGTTTTGTTTTGTTTTTAATTGGGTTTTGAGGAAAAAAAAATAGATATAGCTGTTACTCAGCTACACATCAGTATATGCTGGGATAAAACCCTCTGGCTCCCCTAAACCTCATTGTTCCATCCATTTGTTTTTGATGTGGCTGACAATTCATTTCTAAGGTCAGGGTTTACACAGGCTGGACTTGGTTGCAGATACTATACAAAACCCGCAAGCCAGAGAAAATTCTTTCCTTTTATTAACACTCTGTAGAAGCTTTTAAGCACCATTATCCATCCCACGCACAGACTTTTTTGGGTACAGCTGGCCTTTCACTGTAAAAAGGAAATATTTGCATCTCAAAGACATTTGCTTCTTATGAACCATCCCAAGGACTTAAACATTTTTAAGGCACACTCTCATTTCAAAGACATTTACATAGGAACTTTAACACTCTTGTAAATGAATCAGGCATTGTGCATCATCTGTAATGAATGCAGGGAGTCTTACTGAGCACCTACGCAACCCAAGGAGAGCTGGATTTTCATTAGGTACCTACCAAACGCTTTTAAAAAAATCACATCATGAACACAGCTTGGTCATTCAGGCACTGCCCTTTATGTGCTTTAATTATTTACATTGAAAAATATTTCAGATTTAAAGTAGATTTAATGCAGTAGAGATTGAAGGTTTCAAAACAGGAATGAAACATTAAATCTGGTTGCATCAGTGTGAGTTTTGCTTTTTGCAATTTCACTGAAGAGGAAAATGAAAAGCAAACCCCTACAAATATATTTGTGAGTTTCTAAAAGCTTTTTAGGATCACCCAGTCCCAGCTTCAAGTGGGGATTCAGGACCAGCAGATACTTGGAAAAGCATTTGTTCCCAGGACAACCAGTGAGGGATTTTGCTGAGGGCAGCAGTCTCCTGTCTATGTGGATACACAATGCCCTAGAGGAAGGCAGCTGGGGGTTCCAGTGGCAGCCAATGCAGCTCATCACCTTGTGAAAATCAAACTGCCTGATTTGGTCTGACTGCTCAGAGCACAGGTCGTGGTTTCCTGCTGCTTCCCTTTTGGCTCGGGACATCAGTGGTGCACAGGACAGAATAAATGCACTGCTAGTGGGACTTTGGTGAATCACTCACAGGGGCAGATTTCCACCTTCCCCAGCAAATTCTGCAAAAATGTGCATGTATCTTTTGTTAAAAAAACCATTCCACCTAATGGGAAAAAGGTATAATAATTCTTCTCTGTGTTGCACTTTCAGGCTGTCTAAAATTTTGGCTGAAGGTGGTAATACAAAAAGTTGAAGAAAAAGCAGCTTTCAAAAGAAATGTCCAATTAACTTCCTTTTCTGATTTTTATTCATCCTGAAATTAGATTTTATTGGAATTGTATTTACAAAACTTGTGCTGTGGGATATCTTTCCTCCACAGTCTGTCATTGCTAATGAGCAAAGGACATATAGAGAGTTCTTATAGTTCTTTTTTTAACTATCATTCCTCAAGGTGAACTATGATTTCTTTCAAGAGCTTTGCTTGCAGAAAAGTAAGGATTTTGTGAAAGACAGAGGCAAAAATATTAATTGCTTTTCCCCACTTTACTGACAGTTCCAACAGCAGCAAATGTTATTGCAAAGGAGCAAAAAAGCCTCCCACTGTCAACTGCAAGATCACATCAGTCCTGAAGTCAGCTCAACCTTTGCTGTTCCTCCCACCTTCCTTTCCCAGTAATGTCTTGGGAGGGTGCTGAGGCATCCTCTCCAATAACACAGTTATGGAAAAAGTCACAGAACATTACAATCACCAGGCAAATTAAGTGAAATAGTAAAAGCCATTCCAATGGGGTGGAATCTTTCAAGTCCTGGAAGGGAAGGGAGGGGAGAGCAATAATAGGAAACTAGAAGGGAAATTTCATTTTCCTCCTTTTCTTCACAAGAGATAAAATTTCTTGAAAAATTTGTTTTCAATACATAGGATATGTTATTAGATGCTGATTTCATGCCTTAGAAATAACAGATAAGGCAAAAACATATCTTTGCCACCTAGAATAGAATATTGATTTATTTTTTTCCCAGCCTGCCTGACAAACAAAATCCAAGCTAAAGCAGACTCTGTGGCAACTTGAGGTCACTGTAATTCTCTTTAGTTCTTCTCCTTGTCAAAAGCTATGATATCAAAGCTGCCCTTTTGTTCCCTTTAATTCTATCAAATGCACTCCCCACCTCCAAACTTCCCTACTTTGTCAAGGTAAGATGAGGAATAACTCAGAGACTTGGACTCAGATGTATCTACAGTCAGGATCTGAACTAGAAGAGCTGGAAAAGGCCAGCCCTACAGACAGCCTGTGTTTTGCTGGGAGATGGAAAAGTGTAACATGAACAACAGCCAGGCTCTTCAGCATACTCAATAACAAAAACTAGTGTAAGATCCCACTGAACTTTTCCTCACAATAAGATAATTTTGAGGATTTCCTGAATGAGCCCCTGCATAAACATGTAAATATCGAAGGCCATTGGTCACGATATGTTTTTGAATTTGGTGCCTCCAGCACGTACCCCCCCCCCCCAAAAAAAAAAAAAAAGATCTCAGAATGGAAATGAGCTGAGTAGCTTTCCTTCATTCTCAGTTTCCTGAGAATTTCTTCACAAAATAATGTCATGGCCTTTTCCCCCAAGGCCTAGGAGCTAGCAAGGCTTGCTGGGTGGCTGTTCTCCTGGGCTTTATAAAAAATAGACCTAGTAGCACTTTTCAAACACACAGCCCACTGTGAGAAAAACATTCCCTCCATCCCATGCTTTGCAGAATGGCTGAAATGCACTCTGTGGCTTCTTCAGCTCAGTCACCTCCTTAGTCTGAAAGGGATTTAAAGCTTCCCCTCTCCCTCAGATGTACATTTTTCTCACTGTTTTGAGGTGGAAGCAGCCTTTTTTCCCCCACTCACAGTCACATCTCACCTATCTATTCAGGATTTGGGATGTTCTCCTGGGAGAGAAACACAGCTAAAAATTGGTCATTGTTAGAAAAGCACAAAGTAGATGTACAACCAGTGGGTAGGTGTTCTTTTGTTTGTTACTTTCTAGCCTGTTTTGCCTCTTCACATCTTTAAACTCTAACCTCTAACTGTATAATTTCTACCTAGATTTACTTCCAAATGTGCCATTTCTTTTGTTATAGACAGTATGAGATAGCCATGATGCCCACAACTACATGACCCATGCTAGCAAGGACCTGTCCATCATAATCCACACATCAGGAATTCCTGATATGATAGGAATGAGAATAAAGTGTCTCAAATTTCACTATAGGCTGTACTAGCACTTTGGAATGAGCTTATGAAAAAAAAGTTGTAGTCCAGAAAAGCCAGAAGAGAGAAAAGCCACTCTTGTCACATTCTCATAGGGATTTCCAATATAATCATACTATACCTTCATTCATTGCCTTTACCACTTTGTGTCCATCTGTTCTAACCATGTTTTCCCCTTCAAACTGAAGCCCCCATAATTACAGACACTGGCCACAGCGTGGAATTGACCATTGCATCTTGTATTCTGGCAAACAGAAACACTGACTTCTTGCAGCTCTCACTGGGAAACTGGTAACATAGCCTGACCTTGAGATCCTTTCCTATGCTTTTGAGTAAAACAATGACAGTTTTCAAATCTCAGAAGAAAGGAAAAAGGAGAATGAAGGCAGCACAAGATTTATCTAAGCACTGTCAGCGCTGTCAGCATTAAGACTTCTATCATTACTAAAGTTTAATATTCAGAATATTGACAGGAGTCTGCAAGAGAACACTTCCTGAAGTGGAGAAAGATAAAACCAAACACAGCTTGGAGTTTAGTTAGTACAGAACAGTCTGAGCATAAGCCAGAATCCAGAATTTGACAGCATGCAGTAGTTATGCTTGGATTCAGTATTGGGTTTAGAGTTAGAAGCAATTATTTTGATATTTGAAAACAACCTTTAAAGAAAGAGTATTTTCATAAGTTACTTTTTCTAACTCTTCCCAACAAGGTGAATAGAAATTGGCTTCTTTCTTTCTTCTCCTCTTGTTAACAATGGCAAGTAGAGGTACCCTGTAAAGTGTCTGTGGGAGCCGGTGCTTTCAGAATAAAGCACAAAACATCCCAAGCCTTGTCAACAATGTTCTCTGTGTCTTCAGCAATAACAAATCAGTGGTAGAGAAGGGAATAAAGCCCACAAGCCCCGACTCCCACTACCCTTCCCATCAGACAGACTGATTCTCAAACATTAAAGCTGCTTGTGTATGGATGTCATTGTCAAAACTCTTTGGAGTGACAAGATCCTAACAATTCACAAACCTCTGACACTAAGTGGTCTCACAGAAGAACACAAAGCTGGAGTCAAATCGTCAGGCGATCCAGGGTTTAACAACAAGCATAAGGTTTGTGTCATTAAAATGTTGAATTTTTTCAGCAGAAGGAATACCACTGGAGTTGGAGGGTTTACAGGAGTGACCAGCTGTGAAATAGTCAGGGACTCTGGCTGATATATCTTTGACAGCTAACCTGACAGGACCAGCTGATCACTCCCCTCCTTCCCGACAACTCAAGAATACTGTACAGCCTTGAATTATGAGTTTTTAAAAACTGGTTTTTAACTCTGAACAGCAGGTAGATGAAAACACAAACATTTTACCAGTGACTACTAAAGTGTGAGTAAGTGGTTCTGGGTTATCATTGGTAGTAGCTATCAACCTTTTCAGACATTTTTAAGACTGAAATTGTTAGTGTATCTTCAGCTGTATTGCAATCTATAAACAATTTAAAAAAATAGCAAGAGTCTTCTTTGTTAGGAGATCTTAAAATACCTAAACAAAAAAATTTCTCATTATTAATATGTAAAGTGGTTAATTTACTGCAAGCTACACCATTCAAAATGCTGTTTTCAAAATAAGAATTTCTAGCCTAGGGAGTTAAATAAATAAGGTGTGTTCTTTATCATTTTAATATACCTTAACTACATAATTGATGAAATGATTCATTCTCAATATTTAATGCTTCTGTACCCAGAAGACCATACCTAATCAGAACAAGAGCAAATTATGCACCAAGAGAGGAGAAAGAAAATACATTATTTGCTTAAAAAATAAAGAGAAAAGGTCAAAAGTTACCAGCTCCCTATCTTGAACTGAAAGCACAGGCACAAATGTTTAGACAGTCATTAATGTCAAAAGTGTGTTTCCCAGGGTGAAATTCTGCCACTGCTATCCCCAAAGTCAGCCACACCTCTCCCCTGACTGCAGTAGGGCCAGCATTTAATTTCCAAAGTATATCAGTGGGAACAGGATTAGAGCACAGGAAAGCTTGGCAGATTGTTAAAATTAGCTGTTTCTGGTGTCCACCCTCTCATGATCTCCACAAAAATTCCTAATAAATTGCACTGTAATTAATTGCAGAAATATCCCACTAAATACAGCTAAATCTTTCCAGATGTACCCATATAAGAGGAGAACTTAGCTGCTGTAAACCCACTTTTCTTGCCATGCCTTCTCTGTTTTTGATTTATTTTTCATCTTGCACTTCTCCATTTCCTAATAGCTTTCATCCCTTGTTCCATACTCCTCTCTCTCAGGGAAAATACAGGGTGACAGTATAGACTGCATGGCAGCAGGAGGAATGGAAGGTTTATTTCAAAGTTGCTCTGTTCTTTTTTTCTGTGTGTGGCTTTGTTAAGTACATACGGTATTTCTGAAATCCAGCTAGGAAAAACTAGAAAAGTCTTCCAATTATAATCCTTGATATTTCCCCTGAAGCTAAACCAAAGCCCCTTTGAACTAGAAAAGTGTCTTTCAAAAATGAGAAGGGCAAGACCTGAACTTTTCTACCTGTAGTCTTCCAGTCCAAGATTAGAGTTGTGGGTTGATTTTTTTTTTTTCCCCTCTTCTCCTCAAGGAAGAAAATACACGGATTTTTAATACAATTATTTTTAGTTAATCCAGCTTTCTTTTTTTATCCTCCGTAGCCAATGCCTGCACCAGTCATTTGAGCATTATTTAAGTTATATGTCTACATCAAAAATAAGTTTCCCTGGTGTGTATTTGCTGGCTGTTCAGAGGAGGTAAATAAGATTTTGCAGTGCTTCTTGTCAAAAATCCCATTGTCACAGGTGTGTTTATTGATTGATTTTTCCCAAATATGTAAGTTATGGATTAGCCTTTGCTCACGTTGGAAAACAGTTTCCATGAGGAAGTCAATGCCTCCTAAGGTGCAGAAGGATTTAACGTGCATGTATTCATCTGGTGCTCTCCCAAATGGCTCCGAGGTGGGGTTGTGGGTGATTTCAGGAGGGAGGGAATTCATCATGCCAGCTTGGAGACTGCCTAATGGGCTTCTTCCTGCCACTCTGGTGCTGCTCATGAGAACACAAAAATTGAGACCCTGAGTGTGTTGGTTAGAATAACTACTCTAATGCAGGTGGTTTAGAAAACTTATGGGTCACATAAATATGAGTCTTCTAGTATGAAGTGTCATAGCAAGGTGCAGCAGGGGTTTAATGTACAGAAAATGAATCATTGCAATTTTTCTAATGGGTTTTCATATCCATATGAAGAAAAACAACTCAGTTTCCTACATCTTTTAAAAGCAGCACATTTTACATAAAAACTATTGCCTTTCTGCTTGATCTATGTTTTTAAACATAATATTATGCCCAGAATCTGAGCCAAAAAGGTAATAAAGATACAGTCTTCTGGGAACAGGACAGCAATGAAACTTCCATTCTCATAACTCACCAACCCTGAGTACAGCTTATCAAATTTATTTGCCTGGAATATTTTACAAGTAAACAAAGGGAAACAAGTTCCAGTGAAATAATGTTCAGTATTTTAATCTGATGTCTGCATGAGGACAAATAATCATGCATTTTCCTTAATTAATTACACTCATTCCTTGTTTTTTAAAATGTCTCCAGCACATTAGACAAGGATCTTCAAAGTATCATTGGAATTGTGCCAAAGCTCATGTTACCTGTTTTGTTTGCTCCAGCAAAAGTCCAAAAGCTACACAGAAGACAAACAACTAGAGTGAAGGGAAAATCTCATGAAAGGAATTCTCCTGGTACATTAGCAAAGTTAAGAGCAGATAATTCTACTACAGAATCTCTCAAAGGCCTTAACCAGAGTAAATTTCTTGCAAGATCCAGGAGACACTGGATGGTTGCTTGGTTGAAGTACAAATGTAAAGCATTACACATTTCAAGGTCTCAGGACTCTCAGAGATACAAGGCAACCAGAGAAGTCTTAATTTACTAAGGTGTTTTGGTTTCTTAGCCCATAATTCTAGCATAAGGACTTTTCACTGACGGAATGCCAGTACTCAAGGAATACTGCTGGGTGGAAGACTGTGGACATCAATTATTTAGGCATTGAAGCACTGAGTGTCACAAAGTTTAGGCTCTTGTGGTGTAGTCAACATTTCTTCCCCTCCCAGACATATTGCAAAGATGCCTACATCCAGCCCTGAGGGGAAATCAGGTGCTGTGGCTCCCAAGGGCCGCTTGTTGGGAAAGTAAGAAGTCGAAATGTGAGAATTCAAGAGAAGAGTGAGATTATTCATTGGCTGACAGGACAATACTACTCAAAGGATCCACATATTTGTCCCTTTCAGTACCAAAAGACAGGACTGCAAAGTGGTAGAAGATTTTTAATGAGTTCTCACAAAGAAGCACAAAGGTATTGATGGGTACTCAACTGTCTCCTTTGCACTTGTGGAAAGGAGAAAGCCTTTGGACCACAGACTAGCACTGCCTTTGCAATGGTTACCCCAGAAGATCTGGGAATGACTCTTGTTGGCTTAACCAGCATAGAAAATACCATCCCTAAATTCTTTTTTTGGATAAAGGATAAGATAGATTTACAGTGCAGCAGTCAAAGCCTTCTTTCTAGACATGAATATAACGTTTTTTAGGAACAGATCAAACATTTTAAGGTCACTGCCCCAGGGAGACAAAAGTCACACTCTGGACTTTACTTACATTATTTTATTACCTTGGCATTGACAAGCTGGACAATTTCCTCTGCTTAGCAAACAGTGCCTATTGTGAGGCATGTACTTCAGAAGAATTTGCATTGTAACAAGTACAAACTATAAACAGTGGCAAGAGTTTCATACAGAAACACCCTCACTGTGAAGCGAGAAAAAAACCCCAACTGCTTAGCATTCAGAACACAGCTCCTTAAGCTGGTATGGATTGATTGATTCATTAGATGCACAGAAGTGCTATTAAGAGGGTGAGGGCTCCTATCCACAAGGATAGGCACACTCAGCACAGATTTAGAGCACATCTCAAAAGCAACTATCCAAATTAAAGATATCCCATCGCAAGTAAATCCAATCACATAAGCTCTATACCCATTCAGTTATCACTTCCATACTGTCCCACTAATTTCAGGGACTCTTTTGAGAGAAAAGACTGAATCCCATCATGTGCTTTGAGTTCACAATGTGCCCTGGCTCAGACAAGGTTCTACTCAGACACAGAATAGAGGAGGCACTTTCAGACCAGGTGTCAAGAGCTTTCGAAGTATTGCAGTGCCTGGCCCATCTTTCCTCACTCATTTTAATCCAGGAAGTTCCAAATCAGATAACCCCTGCTGATCACAGCTCAGATTAATATTGTAAGAAAACCAGAAGAATGTTAGAACTGCAATGTAGATAGGTATGCTACTCATATGTGCTAATGTATGCACATCTCCTGAAACAGCCTGAAATTGCTTTGAGTTCATTATTTTTTTGCCAGCCCAGACAAAGCTTCCACGGACTGCTACCAGGAATGTTATTTGACTTGAAAGAGCAAGCGTGAATTTTGTGCATCTGCCCAGTGATGTGAAATCAATTCCGATACTGCCACTGAATGTAACTTATCTGAAAATTACCTTCTTGTGCTATGGTTTTCCCTGTGAAACCCTGCAATGGTTGAGCTGATAATGTTGGATCTGAAGTCTCATGACTATTATGCAGTATTACTCTCCAGCTGGGAGACTTGGCAAGGCAACACATTGACATCTTCATGAACTTAGCACTTCACATCAAGGAGAGGATGTGAGCCTGTCGACTTGACACTCATGGTGCAATCTCTTTCAAATTGGCCCTTAGAAATCTTTACAATATGACTGGAAGCTCTTCACAGTCATATAAATAGGATATATTAGATTCAGCTGCCACAAAAATAAAAAAAGTCAAAGGGTACTAATCACGTCCTTTCCCTCAAATTAATATTGTCACATTTACTTATTTGTACTTAGAAGATGTTGGAAGAAATGTCTCTTCCATCTGTTTTGGTGCATACTTACACCATTAGGAAGAGTCTTTCATTTCATCTTTACTGAAGCTGTCCTTCAATTAACACAGAATTTCTTTTTAGCTTGCCAGATATTTTTAAAGTTACAAATGTATGTCACACTAATATCTAATCCTTAAGAAATGCCTTCACCTTGTTAAATTAAATGGAGAACCATCTTAGGTTCATTACAATGGCAGGATTAAGGGAAATGATCAGAGATATTTAAAAAGTATTTGACAGGGTTTTAAAGATGAACAGAAATTCTGAGCACTTCCTTCTACTTACCTATTCTGTATAGCCATGAAAGGAATTTTAAAAAGAGATTAAAGATAAATCAACAACAAGAATTTGACACTTAAGAGCCCACTTAAAGTCCTGCAGTTCTTTATATTGACCTGGTATACTTTACCTATTAATAAACTACAATTTAGCTTAAGGAGAAAAAAAGAAACTTTATGTTGCTCCCATGATGCATATTGCAGAAAATCTCAGAGAAAGTATGAAAGTCTAGGCATCAAGAGGATGTGCCCTACAGGCAAAAACTATCTGCCAGATATTCCCTGCACCATCATCTGTTGATGCCAGGGAGATCTAAATTCCAATACTTCACATTGCAAAAGTATTGCACAGAGATAAACGCCTTTTGGTATTTTAGGGCTATTCAGATCCTCTATGATTTTATACTTTCATACCAGCAACGTGAGTCAAACTTCTGTTTGCATAACAGGTATGTTTCCTTACATGTGAGATGAGTGCACAACAGCATATGGACTAACTGCAATTACAAAACTGCACAAGGGCCACTTCTGTGCACGATGCAGCAGCAAAAATCCACAGGATCAAAAATGGAGTGTAATCTTCATGCAAAATACAAACTTTGACAGCATTCCTGGCAACCTGAGGGTTCCCTAGGGTCTCAGGTGTAAAACAGAAATTTGACATCAAACACCCAGCCATCCTTTCATTTAATTACTTCCTCTTGTTTCATTAGCTCTGTGCTAGCTGAGTTGCATAAGCAATTCTACGGTGTGAGAAGGATCTGTAGCCATGGAAATATTTTTTCTCTGAAAGCATACTTGCTCACTTTGTGAAAAATGTATAATCCTTCCTGGCAAAGCAGTGAGGATATTGGATGTTTGAAGTAAGCAGATTGAGCCCTAGGTATAGCTTTCACATTGCAGCCAATGGTGTGGGACAAAAAGGAAAAAACCCAAAAAACTCTTTGGTCCTGAGGGAGGCTGAGTAGGGCACCGGTCTGAAGGCAGCCTTGCCGCTTGCCTGACAGGTTTTCCTGAAGCAAAGAGGGTACTCCTTTACGTCCTACTCCTTTCTCTGTGCTTGGCAAGCATTGGGAGCCAAGTCTCCATCACTGCTTTTCTGCCTCTTCCCTCTTGGAGGAGCTGACACCTGGAGGCGGATGAAGAGGGATCCCTCATTTCACTCATCCAAAATTCAAGGAGTAGTGGATGCAGAATACATGTAAATGCCACCTGCTGTCTTTCTGTGAGAAATAATCCATTCCAGGGTGTGTGTCACTTAGTTCTGTGAATTTAAGTACAAACTATGCACTACTAGACTTTTAGATTTGAGTCAATTTTTTTCTCCATTTTGCTAATGGAAGAAAAAGCTAGTAAAGCTAATCCTTATTTCAATTATTTTCAAGAGGCAGAAAAAACCACACTATATTTGATAATCTTATTGTTTGCTTTGGTAGGTTGGCAGAAGATCCTACAGCATGAGTTACATGGCAATAAAGATGCAGGCTCCCACGAGACCTAATTCTGCTTTAGAAATTAGAGGGTATGTGCCTCTCCTCCAGCCTGGGGAAAAAAAAAGCCACAGCAATACTTCATCAGGATTTAGCCAAAATAGCTGCATGTGTCCTACAGATTATTTTTTTTCCTTTCTTACACAAATCACATTCAACTGCACTTGGCTGCTGATACAGGGAATGGGACATTTCCTGAAGGGAAGCAAAGACTCTACAGATCCTAGTCTATCACACAGATTTCAGACACCCATAAATAATTCTGTTTTGTTTCAATCACTTCAGGTCTCACACAAAGTCAGTGATGAATTTATAGAATGAGGCATCTGTGACTTGCCAAAGTTTACTTTTACATGGCAGGCAGCGCAGACAAAATTAATTCCTGGCTATCATGACTGAACTACAGTAAAGTGCCATGTTAGGTTGAGCTCAGCTAAATTCAAGTGTCCATCGAAAAGATACAGGATTTCACGTTCAATTGCTAAATTCTGGCCTTTTTGCAAAATCCAAGGAAGGAACAATTTATTATTTAAGCAAGCAGTGCAGTAGATGAGGAGTCAAACTGGCATCCTGGCTATTAATTACCTTCCAGAGTGACCAGCAGGAAAAACTGTCAGTATCAAACCATCTACAGCACACATGTCAGTGAGAGAAGAAGGGAGGAATATCTGCCTGCTTACTACTTCTGCTCAAATACCAATTTTGAGAATAACAGTGAGGACTGGTTGTATTAACAGCCAGTGTCCAGCAGTCAAGGGCTGTCAACAGCCACCCCAAAACTCAGAGGAGCTATTTTGGACCTGTCGAATGCACTCACATTCTCTGAACTTATACATTTTTTCCCCCCCACTTTGGAAGTCACTGCGGGAAAGGGATACTGCACACACAGGTCTTTTCCCAGCAGGAAAAGCTGTGTTCTAGGTGGGTGACTGGATCCCAATTTACACAATGGAGAGAGCAAGCAACATAGTCTGACTTCCATCGAGTCTGTGGCTTCCCCTGGATCAGAGGCCTGGAGAACACATCCTAACCTGAGTGCTTTCACTTACACTGGGAGAACAAAGGTCTGCATCCACCTGAACGGGAACTACACCCTGTTTCATCACAAACCCTGGGCACTTGGGGTTCAGCCCAAAAAAACTATGGTTTTGCCAAGAGGCCACAGGCTAGTGCTAGGCAAGGGCTAATCCTTCCTTCTGACAGAGGGGAACCAACCAGGAACAAGGAACAGAAGAGACAGGACATGGGCTGAGATGTGGGCAGCATATTCTTGGGAACTATTCTAACTTCTTAGTTCCTATAGATCCCAGCAAGCTTACAGGGCTCCTGAGCAGGTTGCTGCTAGTGAGCTGTGATTTCCTCTCTGCTAGGTAGAAAATTGCTCAAGTAAACACAACTACACAGTCAAAATAGATTGAATATGGGTCAAACATATTACAAATAAGTTAGTTTTTTAGTCTTTCCAAAAAAGCATTCAAGAGGCAACACGCTCTTCCCTTTAGCATAATTTTCTCCCACTATCTCTCAAGCCTTTGCCTGGCTGATGGGGATACCATCACATGGTGCAACAGAACTCCCCATTTCCCCTACCTATAACTCCTGAGAGGTTGCAGTTCTTCCTGCAAAGTGACACTAAATTTTAAACAGGACTTGCTAAATCCTTGGCAGAAATAATAAATACTCTTTTGCTCCATGAAAGAAGCAAGGGCTTCTGGCCATTCCAGCACAGCGCTGAATGGGTTGCTCTGCATTCTGTAACCTGGCAAGCCTGCAGCAGATGCTCCTTTTGGGCAAAGCAAAACCTCTTAGTAATCTCTATCTTTTTAACTATTGAGTTTGCAATTTATTGACTACTGAGCTGGCAATTGACTGAAAAAAAACCCCACAGGACAGCAGTAGGAAAGGGAAAAGTGGTGCAAGATGGAGCTGAATATGATGCCATGGGTGGTACTTTTTTAAACCACTCCTGTCTCTGCAAACCACTTATGTTTGAGTGTATATAGTTTCCTCCTCAGCAGCATTTTTTCCTGTATTCTTTATTCTGCTGCATAGTATCAAAGTATCTGAATCTTGTGATAAGCACTATACATTTAGTACTAATCATGGTGGATTTTATCCTCTTGTTCTTTCTTGAACTTCTCTTAATTCTCTACTTGTTTCTGATTGGATCAAATATAATTGTTATATTGATTTAAAATTTTTTCTATCTGCATTTATCAGCAGTATCTCTTCTATTTGCTACTGCTTTTGACTGAAGGAAGGCTCTGAATGAATCAGAATTAGGTCTACTCACAGCTGAGCTGTGGAAACCTGCTGAGCCATTATAGCTAGAGCCCTGGATCCCAGAAACTGTCATAAATAAAAACCATTGTGACTAGTACCTCATGCCATTTCTGACTGTGAACATATGGCAGCATATTCTGTATGGCCAGGAAAACAATAACTACTTTATGGACCTATCTGAATATTAGAGCTTTTCTCTGATGTTAGGCAAAAACATCAGAGTTCCTAGTAATTGAATAGTATGATTTCTAAATTCTGCTTCAAACATTCAGTGCATCTCCCTCCTCTTGTCTGTGAACTGAAAAGCCAGATCCAGTGTGAAGGAGAATTTCTTTTCTACCAGAAAAGCAGGCAACACAGTGAGTGCAGCTCTTGCAGGTCTCTACAGGACTGAGTGAAGTGCAGGAATTTTTGTCCCCTCTCTCAGGCAAGTTTATCTCAGGAAAAAGTCATCAAACCATGTGCAAAATAAGTGATGCAAATAAAATAAATAAGATATATCTGAGCAGCTTTGGAGATGGGAGCAAGCAGGAAGAAACAAAAAGAGAGGGGGAGCAAGGGGGTAGAGAGAATGGGGATGTCCACAATGAAGCTTCAAGCACAAGAGTGAGATGGACATCTGCCTGCAGCCTTCTGCTGTCCTAGGTAACATGGTTTCATAAAATAGTAATTAAAACTCATTAATTCCTATTCTAAAAACTAGTTGCAAGAGTCATGCCATCTGTACTATGGGAAAACTCCGTAGTGCTCTGTTTTACACATGAAAATGCTGTTGTGTCAACGTTGCCATTTCCGTTCAAAGAACAATTTTCCTCTCCTCCCTCCTTTACTGTCCCCTCTTCTGGTAAATCTGTAGCGATCAGTCATACCCTCTCTCAGCCTTTGTTTTTAGCTGCCTGAAGAAACCACACTTTTGATTTCCTTTCATAAGACTGCCTGCTGAGACCAGTGTGCCCGTCTCACTCATTCCATCTTAAATTAATTTTTGTGTGATTATACAAAGAGATGTACACAGTATTTCAAATACAGCCTTGTACACAGCGTGGAAGTCACTACACTAAAGGAAGAATTTAATAACATATGACCCCAATGAGCTTTTTCATAACTACATCTGCAGCTGACTAAACCACATGACCTGGATCCCTCACTGCTCCCAGCTCAAGCACCAGTTAATGCCTGAAATTCTTGTTCATGGTCCCAAAGTGCATATCTTTGCATTTTGTACTATCATGTTCCATCACATTTAAATGGTTCCTGATCTCAAGGTCATCTAATTATTTCTATATAATATGGTAATTCACATTTTTATTGTTAATATGTCCCATATCTGCACCACTAGGAAAAAAAGCGTATTAATTCTCTCCTACTTTTTGGTAGTGAGGTCGTTGATGAAAATATTAAATCATTATTATGATTATTTATTTATTTATTGAATTATTATGCCATAATATGATAATTGTACTTTGCTAGACACTCTCTACGAGTTCCCTTTTCAGCATGGCCTCTTGCCAGCTTCTTCTGGACTACCTTTCACCATGACTTCATAATTTTCATTAGTTCATCCTAATTTAATTAAGTTACTGTAAGTTTAACTAATATTTTCCCATCTGGCACAACAGTAGACATTTTACAGAAGCCTGGAATACTGCTTACACATGTATTTTTTCCCCCTCCCCCTCAGCTATTCCATGCCCTACAAATGAGGACTGAACCAGGACTGAGTAGCCTGCAATCCTACACGTGTGTTTGAGTGCCACCATCAGGAGGATGCAGCAACTCAAAGGACAAGAGAAGACCAAAGCATCTTTGTTCTCTGGGCAATCAGTGACTCAGGGCATCCACCAGGTTTGAAATTCAGCCTCCTCAGCATCCCACATCATGAGATTGCGAGGGAAATCTTACCCTATTCCCTTCTCCCTCACAACAGATATCACTACAAGAAGATGCCTTTGAACATTCATTCCCTAAAATCAATTTTTCCAGAATGGATGAGAGATTAAGGAGTTCAGAAGAAACAGGATTTATTCCCAGCCATACACACATATGTGTTTTTAAAGCATCTTTCTTATTTTGCACAATAGCAATTCCAGAAACATTCTTTAAAATTATTGGTGTAGCATCAATACAGTAAGATCCCAAGTGCTACACTGCTCTCAATTCCTTCAGTGCTTGCAGCTTCTTGCAGCCTCCTAAGAAGTCCAGACTACTGTAAGATGTATTAAAGATGATAAAGTCATATTAAAAGCCTTTGTAGCATTTTTTTTTTCCTTAAGGAAATGTCAGAGCTAATACTTACCCTTTGTGCTGTTTTTCTCTGGTATTACACAAATTCTGTGAGATTTTCCCATTTGACCTGATGACCACACACCTTACCCTTGGCAATAAAAGGCATATCCATGCATGAGTCAGAAACAAAACCGTTGAATGTCTTGGCCTTTCTGTAAATGGTAGTAAATTTGTAAATAGTAGCAAATCATGTGTAAATTCAGGCTCATTTAGGCTTTTATCAAAATCTGTAGAGAGCAGTGTGGATGTGAAAGGGAAAAATAATGGGTTTGGCACTGCAAGTGCATCAGGAAAAAACCCTTGTTGTATGCTGCTCATCCAGTCAACTACAGAGTTTGTGAGTGCTGATTTTCATTTGCCAAAACATTTAAGATTTATGGAGTCTTGTTTTATGCTCCTATCATATTCCCACCCAGGACTCAGACTTACTGATAGTCTCTATTGTAGCTAATGTTCTCTTATGTCAGAGCATGACATGAAAAACCTTTAAAAAGATGGCATAAAAAAGAGATGACTTTTTTTTTTTCAAGGCAGACTAGGAGTATTTTTAGAGCTATTTACAGTTGAGGCTTTGGAGTCTGGAGCCAATCTCACATTACCTTCACCACTGGGAACACAATTGACACTTTGCAAACATTCCCATATTCTCTTTTTACCCTTCCTGTCAAGGATGACTCAAAATAATACAAAGTACTTGAACACATCCCAGCCATATTTGTTGTGCCTCCATCAAAATTTGATCCAAACTGTGATAGGATGGGTTTTTGATTGCTGTGGGTTCAGGGAGTCTGGAAAGTTTCTGAGATCCTTTCCTCCTCTTTGTTTTATGGACAATGCATAATATAGACTCCAATACAAGAAGAAGCAGAGAAAGCGGAGATGGTGAACTTAATCTCAACATCAGTGCCTTTTTCATTTCATTCTTTATTAAAAAGGTCAGCTGTAATTAAGGTGCTTACTTATTTAAACACCTATAGATAAGGATGAATAATCTCTCAGAGCAGTGCCATGAACACTGAGATAAAGATAAGCTAGATGTTTTCCAAGTGGCTGGGTCTGATTAAATTTCTTGTAAAAATACTTTTGTAGAACTAGCTAAAGTAGTCTCAGAGTTCCTAGTGATTATCTTTGAGAATTTTTTAAAAATAAGCGGAGACCCAAAAGATTGCAGAGGGATAAAAACAATGATCCTGTACAGTAAGGTAGAAAAAAGAATATTACAGATAACACAATTTCAGCTCTTGAAGGAATAGTGAAAAAAAAAAAAAAACAGTTGAAGAATGTATAGGCAATTAAAAGAAAAATAAGACTAGAAACAGCCAATAAATAGTCACTAGGAACAAATGTTGTAAGACCAATTTAGCTGCTTTCCTTGGCAGGGTAAACAGTATTGTATTTAGAGAGGTGTTGCAATAAATACCAGATATCTTGACTTGAGTAAGGTTTCTGATCTTATTTCCTAGAACATACCCATAAGAAACCTAAGAAACACAGCGTAAAAGAAACTAGAGAATGGAATCCAAAGTGTCTCGAAAAACATCCGGAGAGCGTACACTGCCAGAGGACAATCCCAAGCAGTGCCTCTCTGTGGAGGGATGCAGTCTCACCATGATTTATGTCTGACCCAGATGATAAAATATAGGATGTGTGTTAAATTGACAGGTCTGCAAATGTATTAGATGAGGCAAAAAGGCACAGTTTTATATTAATAAAGACATTACGTAAAGTAATCTTTCCCTTCCCCTTGGGGCTTGCAAGGATTGTGTGAGAATAGTGCATTTGGGTTTTGGCCAGCATGCTGCTGGGCAGGTGTAGAACACTTGGAGAGAAGCAGAGAGTGACAAAAGATCCCAGTTTTCTGCAAAAATTTGAGCTAGTTTGATTTAGGGAAAATGCTAACAGGTAGAATATGAGTGTTCATCTGTGCAAAGAGCACTGTAAAAAGCTCTTACCCGTGACAAAGGAAGACAGGAAAAAGCTAATGAACTTCAACTGCAGCAAGAGTAGATATTAGGAAATGCTTTCAGCAGTAAAGATACTTAATTATCTACGGAATTTTTAGAAATTCCATCTCGGAAGATCTTTAGTAACAGATTCAGATAAGTTGTCCATTTAAAACTCCAATCTACCCATAGAAGATAAAAACCAATTTTCCTCTCTTATACTTTCTTGCTCCAGCCTCCCTTCTTCAGTGCCCATTACATGCCCCATGTGTGCAACTCCTCTCCCCTGATGGAAGTTCTGCCACACTTCCATAACTCCTTCCTCCAGGAATTCCCACCTGCATCCTTTCCTTTACCCATCTATTGGTCATCTACCCACCTACCCTTCAGCAGATTTTAAGTGCACCACAGTTTTCCTCCTGCTACATTAAACCCCTTTCTTTAGCAGGCCTCTACATGTTCTTTCCCCTCCATACAAGCTTTTTGTGCTTGACAAGAGATGAACCAGGCTCTGGAACATGTTTGACCAACTAGGACATGCCAAGCAACACCTGACACCTCTAAATAGTCAGCAGTCCATCAAAATTCCCCCCAGGCAGGGTTAAATACCTACTCTGAGCCACAGGTGTGGCTGTGACTGGGTCTGGCTGGTAAGGAGATGGATTGCTTGAGTTCCTGACTTCTCCTCAGTTTAGTTTGGAAAAGAACTTTAAGATCATCAAGTCCAGTTGCAAATGTAATATCAACAAGTCTCCCTCTAAACCACGTCCCTCAGTGCCACAGCTACACAGAGATGTTGCCTTCTCATGCAGATGAAACTCTGCTCCAGTAGATCCCACTGCATTTCCTTTACTCTCCTCAATGTGATTGCAAGCAGAAGAGGTGATGGTGAGGCAGCACAGAGTTGGAGACCAGAGGCCTCCCTTGACTAAATCATGGAAAATCATTCTTTGAAAAGCAAACTCCACTGCTACCCATAAAAGAGGCAGAAAAAACTTAACTTCACAGCACTGGCTGAAGCTGCTGTGGATCTGCCCGATGCCAGCTCTCCAATGAGCAAAAAGTCAGACCTACTCATGATATTCAAATGTAAGTCATCACATCCTCATTGCTGCCAAGGAACAGGACCAACTCCATGCACTTTGTTTATCAAGCAGATTTACTCAGCTAATGCACAGAAAGCTTTATGTCCAGGTTTTACTACAGCTAAAACACTATTAGGTGAATATGGGATTCTGTATTGGATTTCAGGACCAACACTTCCATACAGAGTTTTCATTCATTGATTTCAGATGCCTGCACTGAGATTGCAAAGCTTGAATGTTTAGAAGGACTGAATTTTAGTAATTACCTGTTATTTTCAATAAAATCTATCCCAAATATGCCTGAAGCTCCAGTGCCAAGTTGAATACTTCTAATTAAGACAGAGTGTTTTTAAACATGTGTGTTTTCCTATCAGTACTGCCTCACTTCCAATGCATGCCTCCAATTGTTCTAAGTTTTACAGATACAAGGTATATGCTGAAAAATCCTGTGAATGTTTCACTAAACATTGCATGTTTTAATTAAATAAAATGTGATTGCTGGTCAGTTTAATTTATTTTTTAAAGAAAAAAATAAGACTTATTTGAGCCTCAAAATTTCAGGCACAAGTCTTGAACTTATCATCTATTTTAGAAGTTTGTACTTTTTGCCTATGGCATACTTCATTTTGACATGTCCATAATTTTTCAAATGGTTGTGTGTTGCTATCCAAAACCCATTACTTGTGCTATGAATTGAATAACGTTCTATTATTTACTTCTGGCATAGTATAATCAGACACATGCATCTTTGCTGGCTTTGTAACTGCCTTTCACTTCCCAATGAAGGAGCCTGAATACATTAACTTAACATTTTAATGAATTGGTAACAGTAATGGGTGCTTAGAGTATAGATTGCTTTTGTAAAATGCTACTGTATTGAGAAGTGCCTTGAAGTGTTGGCCAACGTTTACCAGGCAGTTAAGAAAGCATGATTTATTTTGGACTACTTTTATTAGGCAGTTATTGATAGCTATATAATGAATGAACTGTATGCAAGGAAAAGCATTCGATTGCTTCTTTCAAACCATTCTTGACATGTAGCGCAGCCAAAATAAACAACCTCCTTTCAGAGACTGCTTAAATCACAGAAGAAATCCCTACAAGCACTCAATGAATATTCTTTTTTTTTCCCCTCTTAAGGCAATTATTGTTCAGGCATATTAAAAATTCTGGATATTTTCACTCAAATGCCCATGACTCAAAATTATTCTGCACATGTTGTGAAGGGGATGACATCTCTACCTCTTTATTCTTTTCGTGTGAGTGTAGCACATTGTAGCAAGATAAAACTCACACAAACACACTCTCTTCATACAAGGAATGCAGTGGCTCAAACTGCAATGAATCTACATTTTTGTTTCTAGCAGTGGTAATCCTCCATCCTATGTTTCCACCCTGTTCAAAGCCAAAGTAAAACTGTATCTGAGACTGAATTTTAATTAAAAGCTAGCTAGAAAGTGATTTTAATCTCAACAAATGCAAAGGAAAAAAAAAAAGGAGGAAAAAAAAGGAGGAAAAAAAAGGAGGAAAAAAAAGGAGGAAAAAAAAGGAGGAAAAAAAAGGAGGAAAAAAAAGGAAAAATAAGCCTAAGGTATTGAACTACCTGGTCTCACTCCAGTAGCTGCTGTCACCAACTAGAAAATTATTAATCACAGATTTATTCAAATTCATATTTTGAACAACATCTAAGCATGTTTGTGAAATGCATCACCAAGAAGCCATCTGTGCATTTTCAATGATACCATTTATATTTCATAAAACCCAGCAGCTGTTTTGTTGTGATTTTTCTGAGCCTTTAAAATTGGCTTTCAAGACCCCAAAGCCGCTGAGGTTATAGAACATAAACCACAAAGCATCTATTTCTAAATGTGCCTGGAAGGGTGATTATGAGAAAAACTTACAAGATGAAGAGAGAAATTCTTAGTGCTTTACAATCTCGATTAGAATGAAAAGTAATTGTCAGGATTATTTTGACCCTCCAGCCTAATTGCCCAAATTCTCTTCTTTTATTAGACAGAGTTTGAGACTAAAGGTGGGGATGCAAACCTAAACTTCTGATAAGGAAAACAGAGTAAAAAGCTTAAGTTAATGCTGAGCCTGTATAATATGGGTAAATAATTGGAAGAAGGAGCATTTTATTAGCAGAGTAATGCCTTTCTAAGCACAGATGACTTACATTTACTGGAGAGCAGCTAATATTTATGCTGGAGACAGAAACTGAGTGAGTCACTGTTCTTTATCTGACAATTTGTTCACTGCTTCTGCCTGAACCAAAATAGTTGTGTTGGTTGAAATGGTAACACTTACCTCAGTACAGGCAAGTATAACATAGACTAAAATAAAGCCTATATTCAGTGATTAGCTACTTTTTACCTAAATTCATTCCCCTTTGTTACAGGAAAGAAATTCTCCAGTATTTTTGTTGTTGTTGCTTCACAGGACACCATAGGGATGCAGTTTTTTAGAGATTAGCTATAGGTAGGAAGATTAGGAGGAATAAAGAGGAATTGTATCTTCTGGTAAAATCACAAAGCCACAGAATAACTCTGGATGGAAGAAAGCTGGAACACATTTAGCCTAAACTTTTGCTCAAAGTAGGATCAACCCTGAATTCTGAACAGGTTCCTCTGGGCTTTGACCAGTCAGAGTTTGAAAGTCTCCAAGGATGGAGTCACTGTGTCCCCTTCTGTGCAGCCTCTTGCAGATCTTTTGTCCACATTTACAGGGCAGATGATCCTGCCCTAACCATATTGGCCACCTTCCCTAAACTTTCTCCAGTTCACTGATGCCTGGAAGTCCCCAGTTTGGGTCTTTAGACCCTAGATAGGGTCTAAAGAGTGGTATTTCCATCCTCTTTCTCCGTCAAATGGTCAAAAATGTCTTCTGGCTACAGATTCTACAGTAAACGTTGCATTGACTTGAACGAGGGCAAATTTCACTCTGGCCTTTTATAATTTTGGGCCTAATCCTAGCTGGATTAGACTGTGTCCTGGTGTATGTGGAGATTATGCCCTTCCCAAAAAAAGGCTGAGGCATAACCAGCTGAAAATAGGCAAGCAAGTGAGAGCTCCAGAGGGCATGGCTCAGGGAACTCTGCCACCAGTTCCAGCACTCTCACTGTAATCACAGCTTGGTAAGGTATATGACTATCCCTGAAGTGAGGGAATGCTCAGATGAAATCTTTTAGAAGTATTTTGTAATTTTCTTAGTCTCATACAATGCCTAGAATGGGAGCAATACCCAGGGGCTGTACAATAACACTTAAACAATCAGGTTTATTATCTGCTTGTCTTAATTAAATGCTACTATTTTTTCCCTAGAGGAAGAAAGTTTTTTTACCTTAAACAATTTATTTTGCAGTAAATGGGCCTCTAAAAGATATATTGTTTACTCTGATTTGATTTACTCTGCACAGATTCCTGTTCATGACTATTAATGTGACTTAGCCCAATCAGATACGTTTCATTTGTGTCCTACTTCAAATCTTTAGTTTCTCCCATATGTCAAAAATGTTGGGGCTGCTGAATTATAAAGCCTTGTTGCTATGGCAATTAGCTCCATTACCTAGGTGACAGCACTGGCATAATGTCACCACTAAAGTAATATAAATCCTGAAATATTTTTAGTGTCTATTGCAGATGAACCACAGGAAAAACAACCACTTATCAATGAGCCAAAATACCCACAGGTGATGGGATGCAAGGTGAAGCTTGACCTCTGTCTGTGCTACCTGGTGAAGTGCAGGTAGACAGCAGACTGGACAAGTGAACCTCCTACATGCAGTAACACTATGAGAGAATGACAAGGAATAACAAAGAAAATCCCATAGGGATAATAATAATAAAAAGAAAAAAAAATTTCCTTGTTTGGGCAACTGCTGAATGAACTACACCTCTCTATTCCCACCACATTGCCCTCTCCTAATTCACTGGGGTAATATGAAGGCATGTGCTGTAGCTGCATGAATTTGCATATTTTAAGCCTTTGCATTATTTATTATACAAAATTTAGTCACACTTTGAAATCTCATTCGGGGTTAAAGTCTCATTGTATTTGGAACTGTACAAATAAAAGCAGTGCTCGATAGCCTCTGCCCTCCCAGAGCTGACAGGTTTGCAGAAGGGTTCAGGTGATGGTGAGGCAAAAAGCAGCTACTGCCATTTTCCTGGTTATCTACAATTTATGAAAGCTTTTATCTTCTAGCCCCTAGTCACACCAATTCATGCAGCCCACAGTACAAGTGAAGCCCACAGGTAGCAAATTTGGCAGTGATTAAAAGGACAATGATGGCAACATCTGTTATGTTGTGGGTTTTTTCTCCTCCCTCAGCTTTGCCTCAGGTTTCTGGGGCATGCTGAAGTGTGCTGGTATTGGCTGCACAGTCAGCATCTAATTGCACCTGCTTTGACCAGGGAATCTGCATAAAACGTGACAGGATTTTTCTCCTACTTCTTTCTCAGATTAGAAGTCCATGTTTTGGAAATCAATTGTTAGGGGAACACCCATAGCCACACTAAAACAGATGAAGGATTTCATCAGTCTTTAAGCATCCAAACAGAAAACCAAAAATTTTCACAGAACAACAAAAACTATCACAAGGTTCTTCTTCCCCCTGCCAAGATAGTGTGCAAGCAACTAAATACACCTGAGCAAAGAATATGCATCAAATAACAACGAGAGGAATTCTCTTTGCTGTTGCTGCTGAAGAGCTGCTCCCAAAATGAATAAATTTTTAGTTTATTTATTATTTAGAATTATGAGGCTATGCTTAGAGCAAGTAGTCCTTGATCCATAAATCATTGCCATACCATTAATTATCAACACTCACTGCTTGCTAACTTGGTTAGTCATATAAATCACAGGGCACCCTGAGCAGGCAAATGATAGTTGCTAAACATTCCATTTGCTCCTTTTGTGCCGCTTTCCCCACTCGTTCCTCTGCTGGACTTTGTCAGAAACACTGCATCCCATTTACACATCAGCAGCCTCTCTTTGTTTATCCTTTCTCTCCAAGTGTTCATTAATGCAAATCACATTACAGCAAACTTCTGCTCTTGCCTAGTTCAGGATGTAGCTCATGGTCTCCATGCTGTCTGCCTGAGCAGCTGCCATTGAGAAGCTGAAAAAACCCATTGCAATAATGCCATTGTGGAAGGAAATAAAAAGGATAGAGCTTCTCTGATGAAGATGCAGACGGACTTCACAGCTTTAGGGGCTGTACTGCCTGTACTCCACACTGTCAGCAGACCACCATGAGAGTCCTGCATGTGGCCACACTTCTGACATGGTCAAAGGTCACATCAGTAATTTCTCTCTCTCAGGGATTAATATTTCATATTGCTCCTCTGCTGGGAGATTCAAGTAAATTAACACTGATGTTGTGCCCTTTACTTGCTTGTCTGTGGACTTCATTAGGGCTGGAAAAGAACACTGTTAACTACAGAAGCCACAGCAAACATCTCTTTTACAAACCTACCCATGCATTATTTCTTGCATTTCATTCCACGGTGACACTCTGCTCTCTGAACATTAATTTCCCTCATATTTTTTTCCCCTGACAATGAAAACAGATGACAGCATCAGAAACCCACAAGGCCGTGGATCCAGGTCTGCAGTTCTGCAGCACAGTTTGAGAGGTGAGAGAGGTCACACGCAAGGCCAGCCCTCTGCATATTTTGGGAGCTTACAGAGTTTTGGCTTTCTATGAAACACTGAGGAATAAACCTGGCATTGCATTTGTAGCTGAGAAAATGGGAATATTAAAGCTCATTTAAGAACAGTCACAGTACCCAGCTGGAGCTTAGCAAATGTAATAGAAGTTTGCTTCATCTACCTGCTCAGTTGACAATTTTCTTACAGACACCCTCCAAATGCCCTACTGCATTTTGGGCACATTACTGTTTACACAGGAAGTGTCAGAGTTCTTGTTCTTATGCTCCAAGATATGTGCACTGTATCTTTCAATAAATTCTGCGTAAAATTCCTGTTTTGGACTTATGACAGCCTTCACCGGCTTGCATATTGGCAGACAGAGCCAAATGTCCAAGCTGGACTTTTATGCAAATACATAGAGAAGGACTTTGGCTTCCTAATCAATATCTGTCTTCTGTTCCAAGGAAGTATCTTTGGCCTGGGTGCTTTATTATGGCACTCAGTTCCAAGGGTGCAACTCTGAGACAAATGTTGAATGACTGCATATATGGCAAATAAGGTGAATGTCTCAGCAGGTGATAACTGAAAAAAAAAAACAAACCAAAAAACAAAAACCAAACTAAATCCTTTTGCACTTCACAGGAAAGCTCACAGAAACATCCAGTAGGAACTACTAGGCCAAGAATAAGGGATGAGGTATTTCCAAGACGCCCCAGATTACAACCTTTGTCCCTATTCCAGTGCTTGGGCCCAAGAGAGCTGAGCAGCCTTCTCTGCCAGCATCTCCAGTCAAACAAGTGCATGTGTGCTCTGTGAGCCAAGCTCTTGGAAGAAAATGCTCACACTACACCTAAGGATCATTTAGCAAATGAATAACACTCAGCTACCTCAGGTGGAAGCCACAGCAGCATGTTATGTTGTGCAGTTTACTTTATGAGCTGAAAATTACAACTGATAATACTGTCTAGCTCCTGTCATAAGAAAGACATTGAAATTGCTGACCTTCCACAGAAGATAATCTCAATTCATTCAAAACAGTAACATGCCATAAAAACCAGCATGCACCAGTGGTGCCTGTGTTAGAGAAATAAGTATAACCAGTTCTGTACCCTGTAATTTGTACATAATAGCCATAATGTACAATCTAGACAAAAATTCAGCTCAAATGTGCAAAAATGGGAGTGACGATATTGCTCTATAGTGGGGTAAAGACATTTCTCAATGCAAAATTTTAACAACATTGCTCAGCATTTGTCATATTAGCACAGGTACCAGCAGCTATCAGAATCTATGGGCTTATAGGCTTGCTTTATTTATTTTAAACAATGTGTGAATGCTGGGGAGAGAGACCCTAGGAAATGTGGTGGTATAAACTTCTTATGAGTTATTCATGATGTTCAAAGATGCCCAGGTAACTAATTCCCACTTCCTTTAATGAGAGAGTCTCAAAAATTGTGATAGTGGGAACAGTATGTTATCTAGTATCAATGGAGAGAAAATGTAAAATGTTTGCAATACCCACAGAAACTTCTTTAAACCCACACTTCATGTTACCATCGGTAATCACTATCACTGTCAGCTATATCAGTGTCCAAGGCTCTTCAGAAAACTGCAGCTTGGGCAATTAAGGACATAACACAAACAAAACACACAAACACAAGCACATTACCCTAAAAAGCACATTCCTGCCAATAGCACTTACATTTTCAGCTATTGCTATTAGTTGAAGAAAAGGATTTTTCTTTAGTTAGTAGTCCTAAAGGTCAGTTTATGACAAGAAGCTGGAAACACACAGATGTCTTATTTAGGATACAAATTAAATCTCACAAAAAAAAAAAAAAAAAAATCTCCATTTTCAAGTAGAGAGTTAGGATTAAGTATTTCTGTTGATAATTACCCAATTCACAGTAAGTGGTCAGCTCTGTAGGGACCATATTTTTGGTCTGTGCAAGTTGCTTTGCTAAGGACTGAGCTGGGAAGAAAAAGTCCAGAATATGATGTAACAGGGAAAATCCTCTTTTCCCTTCTCCTCCCTATGTTGCTGTCCAGCAACGTGCTTGTAGAAGGTCTACTTTTAAAGGGAAGGAAAAGGCTTCCTTGTCTGATTGTTTAAGGAAAAAAATAACAGCCATATCTCCCTGCCTCTGTTTCTTCCTCTCTTTTTCCATTTATAACCCTCCTGCCTGGTACAAATTGTATATTTATTTGTTTGTGCTTCCCCACTGCCCCATTGTTGCACCAATAAAGGGGTGAAAAAAGAGACTGCTTTTTCTATTCTAGCCATAATCTTCCACAAATCTCAACTCCTTCTGCTACAAAGATCTGCCTTGGCTTCCAAGCACTTCACTAAAAAACATCTGTATACATCCAAGGACAAAAATGTTTTTATTCAAAAGTGGCCTTGTGTAGCTCTCAAGTTGCTGAGAATGTTTGGCTACACAGGATATTAGTTTTCTTGCTGAAGATTATCCTATTGGGACAGCCATATTATTCCTGTCTTTTTAGAAAGTAGGCAAGAGGAAAGGTATAGATTACCAACTATGTTTAAAGACAATGAAACATTCAATGTATTAATAAGCATCTCTAGAAGAGAGCACTGCTGTGCTGTACTCACAAGTGTTCTTACTGATCCTCTCATCTATAGCACCTGAAAGGATTTTTAATAACCTAAGACCCAACCTCAGCAACAGATGATTTAAAAAAAAAAAAAAAGTTTCTGACAGCAATCTGCCTCACTCACACCAACATCTTTTCACAGTACAAGCAGCCTAAGTGACTTGAAGTACAGCCACTGAATTTTGTTTTGGGCATATTGAATTTTCATGAAACTCTATCCAAGAACACCAGGACTGGCAGAAAAACAACAGGAACTCAAGGCCATGCTTGTTTTGGAGAGGTTCTTCAAGTTCTGCATGTAGCTCTGAGCTTTCGGCACACACACAACTCATGCAGGGAAATATTTGACTTTCTTCTGAGAAAAAGGCAACCATTCTGCTGGTGACAAAACAAAAAGGGGAGGTCTGACCAATACTTGAGTTTGATTTTAAAAGAGGAGTAACACTTGGGTTTAGCTCACCAGTGTCCAGAAAGGCTGTTCTGCTGAGCAGCTGGAGGATCCCATCTCAGAGAAAAGCTCCAAATCTGTGGAAGGAAACAGACCAGGCAGAAGATTGTGATGACTGGAATATAAAAAAGCATGAAGGCCAACAACACAAGACAAATGTCATCTGAAAAAACAAGTCTATTATTTTAATGTCATGTTCACCCTCAATTTGAAGAGTGGAAAATTAGTGGCCAGAGCTTGCGCATGAGTAAAAATCAGAATATTGGCGGCACTGCAAATCCAAATGTTTTAATTCCCATTTTTTTGCTCAGTGCAAATATTTTCAACAGACATTTCCAAGTACTCATTTTTTTATCTTCTGCCAGTCTGGGATACTTAAAAATAAAGTATTGAAAAAAAAAAAAAAAAAAAAAAGACAGGATTGAGAAGGTCTTGGTAGGTTTTGCTGGAGCCTTGATCATCAACTGATGCTCAAACACCCGAGCACTTGACGGCTTATCAATACACTAAAAATACTTCAACAGCAGTTCTTTTGTTACAATGTGGATGCATAACACTTCTTATTTCTCCAGGAGTACCCTGCTTAAGTTGTCTGATCTTTAAGCACTTACAAAGGAAAAAGGTCCACTAATGCAATTTCACTGTCATTGTTTCCAGAGCTATTGAACTGTAAACCCTGCGTGTGAGGCAACTCATGTGTGAGCACCTCATCTGGAAACCTATTTTCAAGGAAAATATTTCAGGAGGTAAATTTAGTTAAAATGTATGTAATTAGAACATGATAGGGCAACTTATTTAATGGAGAACATGAGATGCCTGATACAATACTGGTATATAGTAAACTCAATTTATTTTCTGTATCTGTTCTTCACAGATGTAAAAACCTATACAGACATGTTGACAATATTGTATATACTTCATGAGAAAATTGAATTTCTCCTTAAATTATACTGTGAATTACTCAGCTCCCTCTGCATGAGATAAAAAAAAAAGAAAACCAATCCCTGAATACCAAGTTTTTTTGCATAATTGTGAAGTCCACAAGAATTACTGTTACATTTATGTAACTTGGATCCACTGTGATTTTTGAATGCAATTGAAATAATTCCTTTGCAATGTCAATACTTTGCTGTTCTGCACAAGAAGTTATGAATTATCACAAAGTTCTGAAATCCACTCAGTACACATTTTCAGCAACATAAAGTGGTTTTCCCTGTCATTTATTTTTATTTCAGTTAGTCTATAAAATTCAATATGCTTGCTATTAAAGAGGAAGATGGATAAAACAGTTGATTCACTGCATTTGCCACTGGCATAGTGAAAATTACAGAAAAAACTTTGCATCAGCATTCTTTGATGTATTAGTTGATCATCAGTATTCAATTATTTAAAAGAGGATTTGTGAATTGTAAGCTAGTAGTAGTAAGAGTAGAAACAGTAAAAAAAAGGTTTAAGAGCGCATAAAATTAAAAGAGACAAAAAGAATATAGTCTGAGCTAACAGCTGGAAAAAATCATGCACAGAAAATATCTGGATTAGTCAGTGACACAACTTGTTTTAGATCATTTGATTATCTAAATATTTGACAGCATTCAGTCTTGAGTAAATATTCTAGAATTTAAAAATACAGTCAATAAGAAAGAAAACATCCTTAGAAAGCAATCATTCAGAACATTGTCAATATTAACAGGGACAGCACTGGGCTGGTCATCAGCCACAAAATCTTTAGCAGTCAGTGTGAAACCAGAGAGATTTGTCTTATTCCACCCAAACAGTTTCTGCAGTGATGTACTGATAACCTTCAGCTGCACCTCACCTCAGACACACTGAGGTGCACTTCTCAATTTCCCTAAGCTGGCTAAATGACACACCAGGAACACAAGAAAACCAGTCTGGAAAGTCCCTGCTTCCTCAGACCAAATCAATTTATCTCCTTTGCCAGATTTGCTTCTTCCTCAATCCCTGCTCCCCCCTGCCAAATGCTGGTGAATTTCCTACAAACTCTCTACCTTTAATAAATTAAGCAAATTGTCATGGGATATGTTATCACCACTATTCACAGAAAGGAGGGGGTTGTAGAGACTCTAGGAAGGATATACAAACCACATACACCCAGAAAAGACTATGAAAATACTACAGGGGAGTTCCTTCACTGCATGCTGGTCCTTTTGTATTTAGCAGCTCCATGAACGTGTCCAATTTCCCTGGAAAATTTCCCTCATGTCCAAATTCTATAATACCACGAGAAGGAAGAGTGCTACAAACTTAATTTCTTATAATAAATTGTAGAAATGTTTAAAATAGGGCCATGATCCTATTTTTTCTTCCACATTTCTCTTTAGCATAAATGCTTTCTAAAGCAGAATAATTAAATAATGAAAAGAAGAAAACAATGAAGAATGGTTATCTTCTTTAGGGTTTTAAGAGCTGTACTTAGAGGGGAAAAGGGTATCAAAAGATTCTTTTTAGGGGGTGGGGTGGTCTTGGGTTTTAATTACAGTGTTAGTTTTAAATATCCCAAGAAACTGTAGAGGAAGTGATGAGTTAAAAAACCCAAATCAACAAAAAACTACAAGCCAGAATTATCAAATCAGGCAGTAAATATTAATTTAAGACAAGCTATAATGTGGTCAAATTCTGTTAAAAACATGGAATGACCAGATAAAATTCATCAGTCTTCTAGCAGATATCACCTTTCCCCCCTATCCCCTTTACTACTCCAGCTGCAGACTGTCCAGCAGGGTTTGAAACATGATTTTCCTTAAATAATTGTTCTTTCTCCCACTCACGCTGCTCCTCAGGTCTTGCTATGCTGTGACAAACATGGAAAGCATTTTTACTCTCCTACTAAAGAGTTCTCCATTCCCACAAACCCTTTTTTCTTTTCCATCATGAATGCCTGAGTGTTTTTAACAAACACTCCTAATGAGCTTCACGCCATACTCCAACACTGCAGGCTGGAAAAACTTCTCCTGACACATACTCCAGTCACATTTGTCATTTTTGCACTCGTTCAGTGTTATTAGGGCATGCCAATCCTGGGGCCACCCAAAGGACTCGTAACTGATGCGGCTGAGCTGCGTTCCAGGCAGCACAGACACACATTTAACTCCAGCACTGAACCAGCTGCAGAGCAGGAGGCTCCTTCTCTATGCAGCAAGGTATCACTGGCTGATGGCTGACAGCAGAACAATACCCAGCACAAGCAGCTTCCAAGTGAAGTTGCTAATTAGTGCAGATGTTGTGAAGGTAAGAAGCCATCAGAACTTGGCAGGAATAACTTTGTCATTAAGTTATTCAATCTCTGAATGACAAAATGATTTGTAGATGATTGTGCTGCATTCTCTGCCTTTCCTTCTCACCCTCCAACACTATGTGTACAGGAGTGTAATTTGGGATATTTCCCCTCTCAGCTGTTTCTTTGTGGTCGCCTGTCATCTTCCAGCAAGGATGGGAGTAAGAGGTTTGGATGTCACCTCTGTTCAAACATTGTGAAATGCAGCAGAAATGGAGCTCTTAATGACAGAGATAGAGCACAGAGCAAAGAGACATGAAAACACTGCTCAGCTGGAAGTCTGGAGCTATCCTAAGGAGACAAGTCAGCAAGAGTGGAGCAGAACTTTATCCTAACCTCATGTTCTTAATAAAGCCAGTGACATGACATAAGGCGTTTTCAAGTCCTAATCTTTCAGTTTGGCTTGGCTGGGGGTGGAAGTTCATTGTCACTGTGGCAGAGGCAGACTGTATAGAAGACAACAGAGCAGCCAGAGACCAATGTCACAAAACTTGCTAAATGAGAACCTCTCCTGAACTGGGTGAAAATCTTTCAGGAAAACGTGGAGGCAAGCACAGGAATGTGTTCTCCAAATGGTGTCTTCTCATGTCTGGAATTCAAGGATCATGCAGACACAAGCCACTGCTCCTGCTTCAAAATGAGCTGCAAATATCTCTGAGACAGCCACCATCCCTTCTGATGTGAGCATCGTACTTGTCATTAAACTCTGCTGCCAAAACTTCTGGGCTGACTGATGAGCACAGCAATGCTGGCACTGTGCACACACTGACACGAGACAGAGCATCTCATGTGCAGGGAAGGAAATGGTGCAGTCCTGAGCAACAGGTTATTCAGGACAATGGCAAGCCAGAGGACAGAGTTATGAACTACTCATGCCGTGACTGAAAGGGACAAATAAAGTGTTGGTGATATCAATATTCTGAAAGTACTATCTAAAAAACCTCAGTTTTTCCTCAATGTGAAATTAAAGGGGCACACCAGGCAATACTCTGCTCATACAATTATGCAATATGCAGAGTGAGGGATGTTTACATCCACAGTACCCCTCCTAGGGCCAGTTTCCACCAACACACTTGCTCAGCTTCACTGCTGTCACACTCTCGTTAACCCCGAATGGCCAGTTCTGCTCTCTTGGTGGCTATGATTAATTATCCTGCTTTGAAAAGCAAGCTGCTCTGTGCCAGAAAATTCTGAAGCAGTGCACTAAGCACCCAGGGACACAGCTAGGCCCCCAGTCTTCAGCTGGATCAGGACTTCCCAAAGGCTCTGACAGATATTTTGCCATGCCCATGTGACACTGTGAGTACACATGCCAGCACAGACCCAGCTGCTGTCACTACACAATCACTGGTTCCTTCTCTAAAGGGAAAGGGCTTCCACCATTATGCTACAGCTCATCCAGCTACACAGACTCTGGAAAAAAACATAGGCATCAACATCAGCAGCCTGATTTTTAGATGTGTTAAAAATGTGCAGCTCTCAGAGTTACCATACAGAAAAGGCAGATTTCTTTCTTGATGCCTAGCACCTAAGTATCTAAATATGGATAATTTTTTATTAATTACTTTTCAAAACCCCATGGATTTGCAATATTATTCATCCAGCTACATTGTAAGAGATCTCTTTCATACCTTTTAAATGTAGTTCTAGGCTCAGGTGCATATGTTGATCCCTAAAGAGCCATTTCTGTATCAGATGAGTCACTTTCTGCATATGATAAGGTACAATAAAAGCAGTCACCAGTAAACCACACCCCCTCACAATTTGCCTTGTGTAATTGCTATATTCAAGAGCTTTGCACATTAAAAGCTACTGGTAACTTTTTTTTTTCCACCCAGGTGCAGCCTCTGTTCCTCTGCAGGTGCATGTAAAGATTAGCAAAACATTGCTTGTTTTAGGTTTGCTCGGATTCAAATACCACAGAGGAACCTGTCTTCCTGTTCTAATTGATGGTATGGGACTTTAGACAAAGGAAGAACAAAACCCTCTGTGGTCTGTGTATAGCAGGCACAAAAAAAAATAATTGGCGACAAGCTTAACTGGAGGCTAAAGGTAAACCACAAATGAGTGGAAAATCCAGCATTGCCCATAACAGTTATTTTTTGTCACTGTTGGGATTTTTTGCCGTGACCGTATTCTCTTACAAATAAAGCTATTTACCAGCAACACATCAAAAAGGCATTATCAGAAAAATCAGCCAGATAGACTACTTCAGCTAGAGCAGTGCATGCAATGCTGCCCTTCTTAAAAGCTCAGATTTATGAGGCAGAAACATTGCTCCAGGTGGTTTGCAAGAATAGGTACAGGAGGTGGAGATTCCAGAGAGGAGGATGTTGTGTTGTTGTGAAAGGTTGTAAAGCTGCATTTCCACCGAGCTCCTCAATAACTATAAAATTAACTTAGGTATTTCAAGAAAGGACAAGCACAAAACTGTCAGTGCTGAAGAGACAAGGGGGGGAAAAAAACCCCTTTTTTTTTATCCTTCAGTAAAATTTCTGTCAAAATGGAAAACAGGATTTATGTAGAGGTATCAGAAAGTTAAAGTTTCATCTGCAGAGAGTTCAATTTAGAAGCAGACTGTGAGAGAAGGGGAGAGGACAAGGCGTAGGAAATTTAACATGCTTCCCAGGCACATGCTGTGACAGTATGATTCTCACCTTCTATAGCCCGTGAATCAAAGGTATTGAAGATTCAAGCATTTTTTTCCTGGCAGTGGGTGGCCTCATCCAAAAATCCAGCTGCTTTTCTGTATGAGACAGCTGAAATCATCTTCACATAGATGCTAGATTTATGTTATTATGCAGATCATATCAAACATATATGCTCTGCTGAGTTTTCTCACAGTATAATTGTCTCCTTCTCAAAGTTAAGCACATGACCCATCATAAAAGATCCAAAAAGGTCTTTAGGCATACCCCAAAAAATAAGCCAAGTTATTAGGTGATTATAAATAGCAGTTTTCTCTTTCTTTTCACTCTTCCTCACTGACTTTCATCTACTTCAGATTTTTCAGTGCTGACCTGGAGCTCAGCTCTTTTCAGAAGCAGAAGTACTAAGATGAAAAGCTCTCACCACAAGTACCTACTTGATTATTTGACAGTCATGGCCACAGAGTGACCACACAAGCTGCCAGTGGGGCTGGGAGCAGCAGTCCATGCAGTCAGAAACCTTGTCCTCAACACTGACCAAAATAGGCCCCTTTAGGCAAAAACTCCTCACAGGCAGTTACACAAGAGCATGGAGTCTCATAAAAATCTTTCATTTTGAGCTAAGGGGAGTCTCATGATAAAAGATTTATATCCCTGTCCTCAATGCTTACAGAATCACAGAACTGTATGATCCTAAAGTTCCCTCATTTTCTACTCATTTTCTTCAGTGAAGAGTCCCAGTTATACATACAAGAGGCTTTCCACAACACTAAATATTCCCTTTTTTCCCTTGGAAGACCCTCAGTTTTTGCTGTAACTCTTCATCACTGGCCCTTTTTTTCCTAGCCCAGATGTGAGCACCAGCTGTGCCTTTATTGCTCAATATCTTGTCATTTCCATAAAAGGAGAGATTTTACACCAAAAACTTGGTGCACTAGGATGTGGTTTTTTCAACCAATTTTTTTATCTTTCACTTAATAGCACAAAATAATCAGTGCACTATCTCTCAGTGCTCATATTCACCTCTCAATGCAGCAGTTTTGCAGCAATTTAGTAGAAATAGCTTATTACTTAGTGATAGCATGGCTTTTATGCCATGTTAATCTAAAATGGGTATGTATGAGTGTGGTATCTCCATCTACAACTATATGCATGTGATTTAAAGCAGGGTATCCAAATAAGAATTTAGGGAGCTAATTGTAGATACTCACTTTGTAAAATGCCAGCATTAAAAGCTGCCACTCCATGTTGTAGTTAGCACTAGGTTTTTCAGCATCTAAGTGTAACTTAGCATTATTCATTCAAAGATCTTAATCTTTGAATGAGCCCAGCACCTAAATATCCTGATTTAGACACCAAGGTATATGTGAGTGGTAGATTCATTTGGGCATCTAGTCCTTGGAAAGAGCAGCTGGAAGCCATGAGAGTTTCATTTAAATGCTGAAGTAGGATCTGAGCTCTTCTGAAAGTCAGATATTTAGGGGTAAAATCTATAAGCATTCAGGTCAGTGAGAATTATCATCTCTGTTGGACAAGATGCATTTGTTTTACAAGATAAAGCAGCAATCATTTAGCTGTTTTTCTCACAGCAAGAAATGCCATGTTTCATGAATTTCTGAGAGTGTGGCCAAATCCTGTATGCTTTATCTTCCCTCTGTATTTGTTATATGAAAGAAACAGGTAAGGTTTGCAATAGGACAGAGAACTAGCTGAAAACCTGCTGTCAAGATTGCAGATTTGAAATAAAACACATATTCTGAAAGGCTCTACTAATTTAGCAAGAATCAGTGAAATCTGAAGACTAAAAATATCAACCTAAGGAAGACCCTATATAAAATCTGTGCTATTCTGCTAAACAGTTTCTACTCCACTGATGCTATTAGGGTGGTACTTTAGGAGTTGCTATGAAGATCTGAAGTGTGTTGAGCAGTTTCCTTAGTTAGGGAAACTTATTTGACATCTGTGAATGTGCCATTTATATATTGCATATGTAGCAAGAAAGGATTGATTTATTGGTGTAGCTGGTTCCTGAGTAAAATAGATTTATATATTCAACTCCAATTTATCTACTACCTTTTGGGAAGGGTAAGAGGGCAGAGTTTGTGTAATTGAAGAAAAGTAATATTTGCTCCTTACTGGTTTTGGAAAAAAAGCCTCAGTTTTTTTTACAATCTCTGCAAGAAACAAAGAGGATTCCCAGCTTAAAATGTCTTATCACACAATTTCCTGTAAAAAGGCTTTAATTGTACCAAACATGAGGTTCACCATGCTCTGCCCATGCGTAGTACCTGACAGTTTCATTTTTGCCAAGATCCTATCCTATTAGGTAACACAGTTTTATTTCTTTAGGCTGGTGCATAATCCTGGAGGAACAAAGCTGCCAACGCTTACCGTTTTATGGAGTTTCATAT
The DNA here is from genome assembly GCF_050655825.1 of Lonchura striata. Taxonomy (NCBI): domain Eukaryota; kingdom Metazoa; phylum Chordata; class Aves; order Passeriformes; family Estrildidae; genus Lonchura; species Lonchura striata. The sequence goes on along the minus strand of NC_140705.1, from coordinate 94,239,832 downwards.
GCTATTTACTGTTTCCTCTCAAGGCCACAAGCTTGAGAATATTGCACACCCACCCACACATACAAACACATCTTTCCTTTTAATTTAATTCCTAGCCCTGGAGATTACAGATCATCATTTTGGAACTGCAAACTCTGTTCATCTCAAAACATCAAAACCAACCCAACGTAAGTGCAATCTTTGGATCTTTTCTGCCTGGGATTTTTGAGGTGTTGGGGGGTGAGGGTGGGAGAGGAAGACTTCTGATTTGGGAATGTTCCTGGTAGGCCAAGTTTACCCCATTGCAGCTTATGCAACAGCTCTGACTCACTGCCGCAACCCATCTGCCAGGGCTGCATCCTGCTCCTGCCACAGCAGCACTTGGAGAGGCTGCAAGGGGAATCCAGGCTTCTGCTACCTGTGTAGCAGGTAAAATTATGTGACTGGGAAATTGTAAGATTGTGTGTATGGGAAAGAAAAATACATCACAGAGGCTGAAAAATTAACCTGGAAGTGGTGTGCATGCTCCAAGGGTGAGGAGGATCCAGAAGCTGCCTAAGAAGGACCAAGCCCTTGCAAAGATGGATCATGGGAAGCCTTTCTGGAGGGTGATCACTGGAACATCAACACTGTTTCCTTAACACATTCACAGGCAGCATCACTTTGGGTGAATTCTGAGTTCCAAAGCTGGAAACACAAGCCACTAAAACCATTTGTGATGATGGGGCAGCTGCAGTGGAAATGTCATTACAGCTGATGTCTTGGCTTCCGTCAACTGCCATTTATGTCTTAGCACAGTAAAATTTGGCCTTTTTTTTTTGCATTTATTGAAAAGTGATTTAAAATACTTTCACACCATTTTTTTCTGTCAGCAGAATATACTTTGGAGCCTTCATTGGTTTTGTTCTTTTTGTCATTTTTTAAAGCCAGAGCCTTAAAAAAGTCAGCAATTTCCATGAGAAGACAAATGTTAACTACTTCAATAAATACAAATCATGGAAGAAGTGAAATTATTAAATTTTCTCCCCCTTGGAAACTAGAGGTAATTTCATACCTGTGGGAGGTGCTGACTGCCTAACTGTTTGCTTAAATATATTATTTGAAGTATTCTTAAAAATACTGTTCCCTCATAACATTGAGCAACCCTATTACCTTAACCATCAAAATGATTTTCATTATGAACACAGGGCATTCTCACTTGATTCATGACAATAAGGAAAATGGAAAGCAGACAGAAAATCATGAATGATTGTGCAGTGTTTCTGTGATGCTGAGTATGAAAGTCCAGAAAGGCCAAGCTAATCTTCCATTGTGAGCCATCCTACTTAATTATTGAGAGAATCTAAGGTTCTTCATTTTGTGATCACCCTTGCAAAATGAACAACTACCAGCAGCCTCACTAAAATTATCAGCCCTCAAGTTCTAAGCTGAAGGGGAAAAAAAATGCTCAAAATATAATACAGAAGGTAGGAATACATCTGCCTTTATAAACAAAATCACACTGATAACTAAATGGCATTCATGCTAATACTGCCAGAGGCAAAACTGCGACCTGAGAAAAAACATCAATCTCTTTGTGTTGCTCTAGCCTCATTGGGATCCCTGTGTATATTAATATCCAGATTTTTCCCATACATCAGTTGCTACTACAGCTTCATATTTTCTCCCCTGCAAGGTCAAAATGTAGCTCATGGAGTCTTACTATTTGAAATAAGAAAAAAAAAGAAAAGAAAGATTTGTTTCCAGTCAGCTCAAAGTCACCATGAAAGACAGACTGATCTGCACATGGAGCAGCCAGAGAAAGGATCTTCAAACAGTAGGAGCATGGATGCTAATTGAACCACACTGAAAGCTCAATTCAGCTCTCAAATTAAATTAAAAAAGAAAAAGGACCTGCTCTATACTTCCTTAGATGTTCATGTCTGTGTGAGGAGCACAACTATAACTCAGCAGTGACACACAGAAACCTCAGCAGGCTCCTGTCCCACTTGGCACATCCAGCCTGGGGTGCTGCTGCTGAAGGGGTGCAGGGTACCCCAGTAAAGCATGGTCTCATGCTTTACTGTCTATCCCCTCACCCCCCTGGTAATTCAGCCTCCCCCACGTTTATCTGCCGAGCAATTCAGCACTGTCACCTGTGAAAGGCCAGAGATGACAACGATCTGCCACGGATCACACCATGGCAGCTCTCCCAGAGCCATCCCTCTCACGGGATGGGCTGGAGCAGGGCTACAGGCTGAGCAAAGCCTGGGCTGACCACAGCTTATTCTCTGCCCAAAAAAAGGCAGGACAGTCCCTCCCTTGTCTGTGCCTGGGAAACAGGAATCTCTCCAACTCCAAAAAAGTTGGAGTTTGTTATTACCCAAGCCATGCAAGCGACGCCAATCTGACTCACAGGTGTTGTGATAAGCAAGAACCCTTGGAATATCTCTCATACTCCCAATACTATCTTCTTTTCCCTGAGGAAAACATCTACAGCTTCCTGAAGGGAGATTGTAGACAGGTGGGGGTTGATCTCTTCCACCGGGCAGCAACTGGCAGAACAAGAGGACACGGTCTCAAGCTATGTCAGGGAAGGTTTAGTATGGATATTAGGAAAAAAATTTCACTGAAAGAATAATAAAATACTGGAATTGTCTTCCTAGGGAGGTGGTGGGATCACCATCTCTGGATATATTTAAAAAAAGACTGGACTTGGCACTTGGTGCTATAGTCTAGTTGTTGTGTTAGGGCATAGGTTGGACTTGATGATCTTAGAGGTTTTTTCCAGCCTCATTGTGATTCTGTGAGTTGCAAATTGGACTAAAAAAAAAAACCTATCAGGTCTAAAAAGTCAGTCAAAGCCATCAACAGAGATTGCCTTGAAACCTTATAGAAAATAACTAAATTTAGGATTTGAACAAGGTCCAGGCAGGATGAGTTTCGATTGCTTTCAGATGTGACAGCAAAATTTGAATAGTCATAGCTGTTTGTAAATTTAGGCAAGAGCCATAAATCTCTCTCTCATTTGTCAGTTCAGTTATGTTCCAGTTCTGCTGCTCTACTCAAATGCTTGGCAAGATTATGCTTCTGTGTTTTATTTCCTAATCTGACCATTATGGTAACTAATTTATTTCTATGTAATTTAATTATCTTTAGCTGTTCTGCATCCTTGGTGCTCTCTGACTACTCCATCTCCAGCTATTTAATTTTCACTCTTCTCCTGAATTTGAATGATTGCTTTTTACATAGATTGCTGGCATGGAAATTTTGCTTAACTTGTAGCATCTGCTGGCAGACCCATTATTTTATTTCAATACATCATCTGGACAAGGGGATGGACCACAGAACTTTGATCTTTGATCCTCAGGGTTCGCATTCAGAAGCCATTATTTTCTTACTGATGTTAACAAAGTTGCTCTGCTCTTTCTATCTCTTGGTTCCTGCTCCTGTTCCACCAGCAGGTACTATTTTCAAAGCAGGAGAGTTTCCTCGGTCCTTGCAAATTTAGCATTAATTCCTTTATTTCTGTTTTAAAATCCTGCCAGGCCACTGGTGGGACATTCAAGTTGAGGAAGAACCTACTCCCCCTACTTTTTGTTGTACCTGATTTTAGCACCAGTTTCACAGCTGAACCCTGTGGAATGCAGAATTCACCTCTACCTACAATATAGATTTATTCCACCTTCAAAGTCTTCACAGAGGCTCAGCAGTAGCTTTGGCTTCTCTCAGGGCAGCCTTTCCTCAGAGCTGCCTCCAGCTCCTGGGTGCTCCCCTGCCACACACATCCCTCTTCCCAATGCATGGCAACTGCAGGATACAGGCATCATTTCTCTTGTTTAGCATTCTCTCTGTGTCACCTTTCTTACAGCTGTTCTGCCACAGCAATATTTGTAGAAGCATAATAACCTAAAATGTGGCATTTGGATAACAGAGGCATTTCACACAAACTTGTCTTCATTTTAGCCATGTGTATTTGTGTCTCAGAGGAAAGCAGCATTCCTCACACCTTTCTTTTCAACATTTTTCTAAATTAATAAGTCTCAAAGTAGAATAGAAGCAGATAAAATTTACTTATTAAACAACAGCTGCCAAAATTTACCACTAACAGGTGTATTCAGGACATATTTCTTCACAGTAAAGAAGAAATTTAATCTCAAAGTTATTTCATTTGGCACTAAGACAGAAGTTCTTTATTCTAAATATATATGAGCAAGGTTACCACACAAGTTTTACCTTTGTGGTATATTAAAAAAAATATTGTTTAATGGGGTGTTCTAAGGGAAAAATACAATTATCAGATGATATCTTAAATAATACAAAACATACTCTAATTATCTGCAGATATTTGTGAAAGCCTGTATACCTCTTCCCACTTTTTTTATCCACTTTTCCTTCTTGGCTGGTTTCATCCTAATAGCCCATGCAGCACCTATCACCTCTTTTACTTCAAAAGTAGCCACTGCCCACTCCCTGAAGTGGGAACTCAGGTGCTACTCCCCAGTTTGAAGATATTTCAAGGGTGAGAGTAAGCTGAATATGTAGTGAGATGACAAGATACAAGTTAGGTCAGGCCAGCCCATCTAGCAGCATGAAAGAATATGGTCAGCTGTTCTGGCTTGCTCCCATTTTTTTTTTTTTTTCTTTGAAGACATCAGCAGAAATCACACAGTGATTCCTCAGTGTGAGTTTACAGAGGGAACACGATGCCCACGCTAAGAAAACCAAAGAGAATTTAAGCCATCCACTGAGAAACTGGCAGACTTTGAGTGAAAGCTGAAAGCCTGGTGGAGTTTGCTGGTGGCAGGGATCTGCCAGCTGTGCTGACCCTGCTCCTCCCTTGCATATCACTCCTCTGTGCCAACCCTGCTGCTCACAAACAGCCTTCCCCTAGACAGGATTCCAGGGACAGGCACGATTTATCCTGCAAACACTGCTCCTGCCTGCTGGAGGTGGACTTGATCCAGAACAGGGAGGATATTTTGCACATTCTCCTCAGCGTTACCTATGCAGACATGGGGATATTAGAAACAGGAACCAAGTGTCTGTGGGAATATCAGCTGGTACCAGGAGCTGACTGCAGACAGAAAGAGCAAGAACAAGCAGGAAGGTGAGAGCATAAAAATCTACAACTGCACTGCAAAAGGAACCTGAGGTCGCAACAGGGACTATTATTTTCTGGCAGGAGAGAAATAGTAAATCGATGCTTCATTCTGATCTGGTGGCTGGCTGACATCTATGGCACCCTGCCACAGGTGGCTCACACGACAGCCTCCTGCAGTATATCTTCCACACTTAGGAACATTACAAGAAGCAGAACAGTTTCCACAAGATATATTGTGTTTGTGTTTTCAGAAGCCTCTAGAACCTCACAATAAAACAAAACAAAACCAAACCAACACCCCAGCACACAGGTAGCTGAGGTCTCAGAAGCAAGGAAATTCCAGAATTGGCTTGAATAGGACAACCTTAGTTTTTTTTGGTTTTAACTTTTTATATATACTTGTCTTATATATACTTTTTCAGGAGAAAACATGCTTACCTGGGAACCTTGTATTTCAACTATGTAAACAAGCCCACTAGTTTACAGCCTAAAAACACACCCCAGAAGGCACATTCTGATTTCCTTGGCACTGCCCCTCAATCCAGCTCTAGAAATGGACCCCCAGCCAACTAATTTACTCTAATGCCAACCAAGGAGTAATTGTGCTGTGCTCCAGATACTTGTTCTGCTTTCCTTGCCAACACCACCAACAGCAGGGACAGAATCTGCTCTAAAAACAGGCAGTGGTCCCTGGATCCTTTAGCCTGACCCTCAGGCAGAAGAATGAGGATGCATCAGCAGACTTGTGGTTGTGACAAGGTAAATTGTGAGCAAGCTGATGTGAAATTGCCAGGTACAAGGCACCTGCTGGTTATGACAAATTTTGTTTGCTCCATTATTGCAGGCAATACAAAACCAGGGCATTACACAGCTTCTGTACTTACATCCAGTGTAGAGAGGGATTTCTTACAGGGACGTGTGCCTCCAGTATCACTGCTTCGGCACTTATGCCTGGCTCTGTTAACTTTTCTGCTTACAGCCCATACCCAGTAATGAAACACTGCCTCTTTTATAATTAAAATGTGGATTTTTTTTTTTTTCAGCTCAGTTACTGATGGAGCTTTCAATGGAAACCTTAGGAATAAAGGTCCCCCAAATTTTGCCTCAAAGACACCAGGTCTAACACAGATCTGGATGTTACAACCCTGGGTTTTGTCAGAATTTTTCAATGTCACTGTAAAACCATTTATGTCTTACTATTCCAAATGGACATGCCTATATGTTGGATTTTGTTGTAGATATATTGATGCAAGACGGCATAAATTTTTTTTTCCAGAAATCAGTGGCTGTAAACACTTCATTTTTACTACTTAAACTTACAAAAGCAAATTACTACTCATCTGTACTTAGGAGTCCATTTAAACTGGTAATACTTGCAAGTGCCAATTTTGCATAAACTCTGGTAATGTTTATTAATGAAAGAGACAATATAGTACCAATTAGGAAATGTTCAGCAGCTAGTTAATAATAGACAAAATAATCCTATTTGCCTCCTCAGCTGTCTTTGCAAATGTTCAACAATTAAGATATCCAAGCTCAAGTAGCCTAAATAAAGAGGCTTTCTCCTTACATGCCTTTCTGTCCTTGAGTGTTTAGCTCATATAGATCAACAACTGAGACTTGTGAAGGTAAAGCCTAACTACACATTGCCTTTCACTTCTTCACTGTCACTGCATGTTGTCAGGGGCTACTTAATGACAAAAGCATCTCCAGGCCAGGGGGAGATCAGGACATGCAACCCCTGTTGCGTTGGAGGTGACATTCCTCCTTGATCAGCACCTACACCTTGACTGGTGCCTACTGCAGCACGGCAGTGTCACTGCTTCTGATGGCACCTCTCTGTTTTCTCTCTTCCAGATCTATCCCTCCACAGTCCAGGCTGGGTTAGCACTCTCTCTTACACAAACTATGAGGAACTGCAGCTCAAGAGGATGCAGGAACCCTGATGACACATGCCAGGATCAGCCTGGTGCACGTTCAGGAATAGCAGTTTGGACAGGCAGTGTTTTCCCTCGCTCCCTAGCAGCTCTGCACTAACACAACCTCCAGATCTGTTCTCAAGTGCTGGGAAATGATGAAGTCACTGCTGGGGGCTGCAAGAGACTCAACAGCATTGCTTCAGTTGTCTGTTTCTGCTCAGCAAGGAGCTGCCCAGAGAGAGACTTCAGATATTTAAGCAGAATCCTTTCTCTCTGGGAGATGCACCCTCTCTGTCCTTGCTTCCTCACATTTCAGTGCATTATCCAGCTCTTACACAGCAAGACTTCAGAGAACCACCCTCCTTCAAGGCATGTTTAGTTGAAATTTGCTGTGATTTACTCACACCATGGGAGGAACTGTATTTCACTACAGCTGTTTTCAAAAATTAAATTAATTACAAGAAATACTAATGAATTAATATAATATGTTGCATTTTGCACATTTATATCATATTATAGCATGATAATTCCAATTAATACTTTTCTCTCTGGTGATCAGTGAGAGGACATGAGCAATGGCATGAAGTTGTGCCAGGGGAGATTTAGTTTGGATATCAGGAAAAGGTTTTTCATCCAGAGGGTGGCTGGGCACTGGAACAGGCTCCCCAGGGCAGTGGTCACAACAGCAAGTCTGACAGAGGCTCAAAGCCATTTTGGATGATACTCTTGGGCAAAAGATGTGACTCTTGGAGCTGTCATGTAAGGGCTAGGACTTGAACTTTGATGATCCTTGTGGGTCCCTACCAAGTCAGAATATTCTATGACTCTATGGACTACTGAGATCTGCTCTTCTGCCTTCCCTCAAATCTGTAACACTGAGTTCTGCTTTTCTTTAGGGGCCGTTGCACAGGCTCACATGACATGGAGATTAGCAGACAATGCAGAACTGTCTGAGAGCATTTCAGCAGGAAACAGTGTCAAATTAACCAAGTTAACATGATAGATTGTGATAAATTGAATGCCTGGGGTGCTATGTACCTGAACTATGTGGTGCTGTGTATCACAGCAAATGATTTCCTAAAAACCCCTAACTGGGCAATTTCAACCATATAAAAATGCAACTAAACATGCCTTTGCTTGTTGTGAGACACTTTCTTCTCCTTCTCAGCAGCTATAAAACATATGGTTTACAGTGTTAAGAGCCTCTGTAAATCATGCAGTGATACCTGTGGGTTATACTTAGTCATAGACACGTTTTCAGCCAATGTCAATGGTTGTAACAGGCCTGACGTCAGAGCCAAGATTATTTACAGCAGCTGAGCAGCTGTGCTCAGCACTTACCAAGGCAGGCAAATGAGTAGGGATTTGGTTTTAGGGTCAGAGGGACAATAAAGTACAACTTGGTCTGGAGAAATTAAAGCCAGGCAATGACTCAAATGTGGTCTTTGTCTGCTTGAGAGCAGATCTACAGCTATGAACCTGTTAATCTTGATTCTCCTGCTTGCTGTCCCTGCTGCCCTCTACTTATACAGCATAAACCTAAAGAAATCTCTCTGAAACAAAATGAATACATACAAAAATAACATCTGAGAGGTGTTTAACATTTGTTTCACCCTCTCTTTTTAAAGGGTGACAAACACCTTTCACAGGAGCAGTGAGGACAATGCTGAATCTTACAAGCTTCTCACTACAGGCAGGAAAGGGAGTACTTGAAGAGGCATCTCCACACTAAAATTCACCCACCAGATAAGAGATACTTTATCCAATTACCTCCCAAGAATGGACAGAAATGTCTCCTGGACTGTAATCACAGCAGGACTCCAGGTCTCCTCTCAGGGTAAGTTTGGTAGGAGCCTCCTTTTAGTAAGAGGGTCACAGCAGCTAAGAGTGCTAGAGCCTAGGGGAAGCCTCCTTCACAGCTGGGAAAGTTTCCCAAGTCACTTCTTAGAATATTGTGAGGGCTGCCTGGAACTTTGCCTAAGTTATGCATTGCTGCACTGCATATAAACCTCACAACCAAGGTTTTTGCAACTTCCACATTATAGTTTTATAACATCAGAACATAATAAAGAGTCAGGAAAAAAAAAAAAAGTAAAGCACACCATAACCATCTGATACAAAAATAACCTCAACCATCTCTACCTGCAGGAAGCTGTTGATCTCATAGGGTTAAAAATTCTTTTTCAGTCAATCTCATTATACATCCCACACACTAGAACTTATCTGACATGAAAGGGAATAGATGGATATAAATATAGTACATGAAGTGCAGCATTAACTTTAGTACAGACAAATTACATTAAAGACTGTCAACATTTAGTCTGGCACCACTGCTGTACTGCTACAACATTTGGGGGAAGAAAAGAGGGACTCACAATGGTCTCATTTGTCTCCTTCCAATGGGTCATTCAAAACTGAATCCTGTGTTAACTCACCCTGGGCTTTGGGGAGCCTCAGTGGAAAGATGTTATTTGTGAAGGTGCTTGTAAGAGCAGCTTCGTGGGGTCTGCACAGGGAAGGGGCAGCACTTTGTGGAGCTCCTTGTGGGAGTGTAATAGCTCATCTGGGAGAAGCCTCTACTGCAGCACCCACCAGGGATGGCAGCTCCACCTGATGCAGCCCTGCTTTCTGAAGGTGTTCACAATGCAGGAGTTTCTTCGTTTTGTTTCTGATTTAACAATCCTGAGAGCTTAACAATTTCTTTCATTTAAAGGAGGAAAATCAAAAAGAGAGTCAGAAAACCCAATTTCCTATTTATTTTTAGTGCCACTTAATGTGCATCCTGCTAAGCCAACAATCATCCCAGCGTGAGCGGACTAGAAGCAGCAGCAGGTAGCTTCCTGGCTAGCTGGCAGGGATCAGAGTGGATAAAAGAGAAATAAGACTAGGTTTGCCATGCAGAGTTAACCCAAACAGGGGATTTAACTTGTGCTCTCCACCCACATTACAAAGAGCTTCTTTTTCTTTGTGGCAGGGCCCTTTAGCTCAAGATATAAAACCCCAATGGTCACCTAAAAGATTTCACAAGACCAAATAACTGCTGTGAAACCACCTCTGGTGCCAGGGCCTGCCTTCTCTTCCTCATCTCTGCTTGCTGCAAACCCATTTCAGAATCACCTTGGGGAAGCAGCAGGAGCAGCTTCTTGCAGACAGGAACAGAAGTGGAATTTTGCAGCGAAGGCCCTGTACCCCACAGAGATGCTTCCAGGTTTGACTCACATCTGCTGGCTGGCTTAGCAGCAGCTGCTCACTGACATGCAGGGCAAAGGGTTTAGTAGCCAATGCTCAAACACTGTCATAAAACTGTTCTTTTACAGACACATGCCCATTGGAAGAAAAGTGTGCTCTATTAGCTGCACAGACATGCATCAGCTTTGAAACTCCAAGGTCAGATCTCTCTGTGAAGATAGGCATATTCGTATATGGAAAAGCAATAGAGGAAAAAAATTACTCAAAGGGAACACTTATTTCAACAGCAGCATTTTCAAACATTTTTTCAGCAAAAGAAATATTTTATTATTATGAGCTTTGTCCACTGGGGGAGGGCCTGCTAGGAAAAAATTGTACTGACATGCCTTTGTGATACAAATTCAAGTCAGGTACCTGCCAGCCAAAATGCAAATGCCTTACTACCCAAGTCAAACTGGAGGGCTGTGTGTTGGATATAGGACTTTGGAGAAATAAAAACTTAATCACTTTTTAATCCAGAACAGTGATGCTGTTCCCAGGACAAACTCCTTCCCTGCTAACTTGGATGAGGGCACAGGAAGACAGATACAAGGACTAAAGGAGGCAGGCAGGACTCTCACCTCCTGACAGGAAAAGCCATCACACAACACTGTTCATTTTCCATATCAAGCTTGACATATTCTCTGCCATACTCTCATCAGAGATTGATAACAATCTGGTACTTAAACATTGTCCAATAGTCCATTCACAAGCATAATGCATATTTAGCATCACTTTTATCATTAGGGGAGAAAATCTGGGGCTTTGGGGAAAAAAGAAAAGGCTCTATACACAGTCTTTTAAGGGCCCACACCTTCCCCTCAGAGTTTGTGGTTTCTACTCTGCAGTCACTCATCACGGGCACAAAACAAATGTAATAAGGAAAGCAATGCATGAAAAAATGCTGGGACAAGGACAGCAATATCTCACAAATCAGAGCTCCTTAATGTTGAACCAGCAGAAAATTACAATCATGCAATTTTTTTAGACACTCTTCAGACACACAATTAAGTCTTTTTACTGACAACTTTCACCCAGGGACCAAACACAAAAAAAGAAATCAAACTTTGGAAGTGAACTTGTAAATCACAGCAATTCCTACAGAAATACACAACCCTCGGATTAAGGTCTGCCAAGCAACCTGCCAGAGAGCAGGTGCCAGGATACAAAAATATATTCTGCATTTTGGTTATAGGAGAGTGCTCATGACTTTGCACCTACCTTAGAGGAGACAAGCAACAGAAAAGCCCCTGCCCTTCCCCAAGGAATTTAAAGAGCCCAGATGTGTCTCCTGGGAAGGCCATCAGGCAGGTGCTAGCAATCAACAGCATCTCCAGTTCCACTAACACTTTGCTTAATGAGATTAGGTTCATTACAACCACTTCACTATGACTGGCTTGCTATCCCTCTCCCTGTGGAAAACAACTGTCTTCTTTGCCAGGAGCTAAGCTTGGAATGCAGCTATCCAGACAGGATTTCCAGCCCTTGGTGATGGTATCAATCACCTCTCAGTGCATCCAAAGAAGACAGTGAAAGGCAGATGCAAGTAGTCATTTCAAATATTTTTTTTTTATCTTGTCAACAGAATAACACCCAGAACTTAGACTGAAAGCAAAATACAGAAGGATAATCTGCCAAGCCCTTTTACCTTTATATCTCATTTTAGTGTTAAGATTAGGTGACATAGAGATAAATCCCCTGTCTCTCTCTTCCTCCACTTGTGAGGAAGAGTCTGCCCTCTGAAAACTCAGATTAACCCCCTAGTTTACCAGGGGGCTGAACCGTAGCACCAATGGCCTCTACCCATGCGTTCTGCAAATCTGGTGACAGGACTATCAAGAGCAAGGGAACCATTCTCAGTGCCAAGGTCCGTGCTAGTTCACAGCACATGGCCCAGCAAGCTGACAGCAGCATTCACAGTGGCTGTCAGACAGCAGTAGCAGGACCTGTTTTGCACAGCTACACTCATAGCGTGACATCTAATGTCAAAAAGTATCTGGCACTCTTTGTCAATCACCAGAGTCAGCCCGACTTGGAGGCATGTGCTGAGCTATATGCAAGAAAAGGAATGGATGGAACACTGAGCCTGCTGGGATACTCAAGAGCATGAGATAAACTAGGCAAAGTGCATCCCAGGATATCAGGTTCAGCACTGGCATGGTGTAAGCTGTAATTACTTGATGTTTTAATTGGCTTGCTTGTGAAGGAGAGTAAATATCTCATCATAATGGGCTCGTTGTTGGTCTAAATCCAGTCATATACCATGTACCTCTCTGAGAAGATGAGAGTGAGCACATTCAGTTCAAAAAAAGTTCATGCAGCAGCCCTGGATAAAAAGAATCTGGTACACTGCTTACAAAATAGCCCATCCATGGTGGCAAGTCATGGCTGCCAGCAGGAGACTCCCAGAGCTCTGTCATTTGCTGGGCAAAGTGCTCAGAGGTGTGAGTATGGAAGAGCCAGCATTACACAGAGAACTTGTTAGCAAGGGAAATAGCTCATGCATCCTGAGGACCAAAGCAGCTCCTTCCTGGAGATGACAGTGATGGACAAGGGAAGTGTGAGGGCCCTTCACTGGCCTGGGCAGGCTGGGAGGGTCTCATAGCACATGTAGGTTTCTGCTGAGCCCATCATACTGCTCCTAGAAGATGGATTATCCCATACAGGGACTGTGACAGGAGGCAGTGGCTGTTCTCTCTTTAGCTTGCAGCAGTGTGCCAAACATCCATTTGATAGACATGCACCACTGCCTGCAGGCCAGCTCAAATTTGACTCCAAAATGCACCACATGGCTCTGTTTGAGGCAGGTTGCAAGGGTAACACATTAGAGAAAAAGGCTACAACACAACAAATATATTCTGTTAGTTTTAATTAAGCTCATCGCACTGGAAAACTTGCTGATTCCAGGGAAATGTTTGGCATTGGGATTCCTGACTCTTTTGTTTTGCTTTTAAGCTTAAAAACACCCAAATAGCAAACCAGCAAGTGGCTAAGTGATCCTAGTGAGCTCCCCACAAGTTCCTGCAGTTCACAATAAGCTCAGCAAGAGCCCATCTCAGCATTGAATATGGGATATGGTTTCCAACTGGTAATGCAAGGCATCAAAAGAACAAATTACCAGGACAGGAGACCTGTCAGAGCCATCCTCTGTTGCAGGATGTCCCTTCACAGAAATGACATGCAAATTGCAAATGGGACAAAAAACCTGTGACACAGCCACTCCAGACAGGATTTGTTTCTCACTGACTAACTGTGAGTTCAGCTTTTTTAAAGCCAATTTCTGTCTCTTTACATATTGTGCTGCTCTAGGAATTGCAAAGATAAGGAACATTTTCCCAGGTACACATTCATAACACAAAACAAAGAGCACTAGCTACAGGAATATAACAGAAAATGTAGGTCACGTTCAAAAATATTATCAGGAGTATGCAGAGGTATGTCATACCTCTACAATGAGCTTTGCTTTCATAAAAATTAATTAGGCACACATTTCCAGTATTGCTTTTCATTTCTGTTGCCTCAGCTCTTTGGTGTCACATCTCAGACAGCTTGGCCCTGCTATTCATAAGCACTGATCACAATCACAGCGACAGGGAGCTGCCCACTGAAACAAAGCTTCTGATGTCTAAAAGTACACATTCTGCCTCTTGTCTTGGATGAGGCGACTATTGCAGGAATGCCTGTAATCTCCAATGAAAGGGCCAGCAGAGACACAACAATTATTCTCTACTGGTGGTAACAATGAAGAGGAATCACAGGAAGACGCTAGGAAAACCACTGTAAAGAAATCTTTATTTAAAATTACATAATAAGTGGAATTTGACATAAGGAAACATTTCACAAACTAGTTTCAGAGCAAAAGTTTCATTTCATCCCCTGAAGTAGACTACTGTTTGCTCAAACCACATATTTTCCAATACATGGCCCAGCTACAGATCAGTTAAATGTTCACAGGCATCACTCCAACATTTCTCAATTTTCTTTCTCACTTCTCTCCCTGCCTGCTATTTCTGCCTTCAGGAATCTCAATAACTCTAGTATTGCTTCAGTTTTTATCACCTATATTTGAAGATGTATTTATACAATGAAGGAGCACATTTAGAACAAGGAATTCTCCAAAGTTTACTATCGGAGACAAGATCACAGCAGATATGAGAGTCAATTCACAACATATTTTATGTCCTTCAAATTCCATGGATGAAAAGTTGTAAAGGGAAGATGAGCCTCTTTTGCTTCCATCTTTTATGTATTCTTTAGTCCAAGAGCTAGGGAAGATTACAGTGTCTGGACATATGGCTATCACTGGAAAAGTAGTTATCAAGACTAGAATGGAAGTAGAAGATTTTGGCTTAAGAAATGAGGGGTCAGGCATCTGTTCCAGATAAACATGAGGGGATGGGGATACAAAGTTCCTTCAGTCCTGCATTAGTGCCTCTAAAAGTCTCCTGTGCGGGACCTACCCAACTACTACAGCTAAGTGGAGTCTCATCCAAATCCTACTGTCTTCTGTTTGATGAATATGGAAAATTGGACACCTCCCATGTCTATATTTATGCCATGCAAACTCATGAATACCCAGGTAAGTAATTCATGGTCCTGAGGAGGTCAAATCACAGATTTTCTAACCATCAGTTTTTGTAACCCTCAGAGAATAAACCAGGTTTGAGCCAAGCCTCTGAGCTTGGTGCTCAGGGAACCTCAGTTTATGTGCTGCACATGCAGAAAGGGAGTCCAACATAAAATAGTTTTTTTATTTCTGCCATATTTTCTCTAAAAACATAGAGTATCCAATCATAAATGAAATCTTGTTATACCTCACTATGCCAAGTGAGACAAAAGCCCCAAAGCTCTCATAAAAATTAAACCAAGACAAATTGTGCTCCAAATCCACAGAAAATAAAACATTGGAACAGAGAAACATAATCCACTTGGCTCCTTTGTTGCTGCAGCACCAGGTATTTATGTTCTGATAGAAACTGATGGTTCATAATGTCATAGATAACAACTCGGCAGCATAAATGGTAGCCCAGGGCAACTACATCATTGTGTGTTACTGCATGATATTCCCTGAATTTCTGCATGTTGATGCTCCTGAAAGTTTAACAGAAATTATTCGAGTGCAGGATATATTAAATTAATATATCCTTTCAAAACTCGAAACTATACCTTTCACTTGCCTTTACTTTGCAAGAACTTAAAACCAGAAATGTGGTCTTTAGGAACTACCTTCTAACTAATCAGCTAAAATCATCTAAAATCATGTTTTCTGAACAGAGACAGAGCTTTTTGGTGGGACTGTACTCAGATGTAAACACAGCCTCATATCACACAGACATCATTTCAAAGCACTCTCCACATACCTGTTACATCAGACTGCTCCATGAGAGCAGGCTGCTGTAAGATCAAACACTCCCTGTTATTTCTTCCTGCGTTTCCTACAAAGGGATATTCTAGGGTTTGGACACAGATATAGTTGCTGTTTCTGGAACAGAGTGTGAAAAACTGCAGCACATAACTTACCTCAGGCAACTGAGGCCATTGTTCATCGTGCCCCACCACAGATAAATGGAAGCACACGTTCCATAAGCTACCCAGACAGGTCTCCTGTCCTGGTAATTGGTTCTCTTGATGCCTTGCATGACCAACTGGAAACCATATCCAATGTGGATATTTTGTGTCTGCTGACTCCTTTGCCCCTTCAGAGCTATTTCAGCAAACTAAAACTAAAGACATTTCCCACTAAAAATATTACCCAGGCAAAGACACAGATAATGATACAGCTGCTCAACTGTTAGTGCTGCAGTAGTAGTCATTGCTCAGCTTTAGTCATCATGTTAAAATAATTGACTGTTAATTACTTAGGCATTAAGATCAGTTTATCAACTCTACATTATCTAGCATGAAACCCATTGGTATCTGGGCACTTGCTGTTTTGCAATTGTGGCATGCCATTTATTAAGGAGCTTTGTCTTAGTGTTTTTTGCAATTTATATTATTCCCTTGAACTTTTTTCCCTTTTAGCCAGCTAATGGTTGATTTTACCTTTGTTGTGTTTTTCATACAAATGGACCTCTCTGGACCTCATTTCATTCTCTCCTACAGCACACCTGATGGAAGATCAGAAGCAGGAAGTTTCCAAGGATGGTGTTCTCTTGGTGAGAACAAAGCCAGAGGAGCTGCACGTGCGATAACATCCCTGACTGGTAACAAATCCTGGCACTTGACACAAAATCAGACTGAAGACCTGGAGACAATGGTGTCCTTTGGAGAAGTTCCTTGCTCTGAGTGTAGCAGAGAAGAAACCCAGTTAGGTTGCTCTGACCATAGGTGAGCAAGATGTGTGTTCAGAGAATTTAACACCATAGATGGCAGCACAGCTGGAGGTGGGCACTCATTAGTATTCATTAATTAGTGTGTCCTTGCTGGACAACAAATATATGGAATTAAAACTGAACAGTTTTTGTTTTAGTATCACAAATAGTTGTTTGTTTGGGGTTTGGTTGGTGAAATTCCCCATGGCAATCACAACAATAAGGTTTGTGGCAATTCTAAGAAGGTATGTAAATAAAGTTGTAAATTAAAAAAATAGAATTTAAAAGTCCATTCTTTCCAGCTGCTTAAAGAAATGCAGCTGTCATAATCCTTACGCAGCAGATTACAGTAGATATCCTTTCCTGGCAGGCAGTATTGTTATTTAATATGGCTGCCATCTAAAATCTTGGTGGGAGGTTAACTTTTCCTACATATTTCAGTTGGAATTCACCTGAAAAAAAAAATTAATATAGCTTCAATTCTTTGCAGAGTGCAGCAAAAAGCCAACAGTAATGCTGGAATCAAATAACCTGAATGGAGGCTGAAATCTCAGCCCTAGTCGCAATCTCCCTTGCCTCTTGTCCAGGGGGCCTTGGGCAAGCTGCAGTCACTCTCTGTAAAGCAGGAGTAATTCTATTTACTTACTTTGCACGAGGAAGTGGATAAAACTGAAGATGCATCATCCTAGGCAAGAAGTAATGTTTGAGGGAGCCAGCCAGGGTGGGAGGTGGGAGCAGACCTCTCCTCTGGGACCATGGTCACCTGTTCTTCCCTTCAACCACGTGCTGGTGAGCAAGAAGCACAATTTGGCTGGAGCATTCCAAGATCCCAGTAGGGTTTGTTCAATGGGAGACAATAATCCACTTTATGAATAATAACAAGTAACAGTAGTTCCACTCTTTTGCCAGCCAGAAAAGATTGGACAAGCTGCAGCTTTGTTAGAAACCCCTCCCCTCAAGGCTTTAACACCCAGTATCTTGAATGGCAAGTGCCAGACAAGCCTGCTGGGATAGAAGAGATCCCACAACAGAGAGCCCAACAGCATGGACACTTGTTTTCTTTGGGAAAGATTCCCCTAAGGAGTTGTATGGCTGTTAGTTGGGTAACACTAGTAATTTTTACAATTTCAAATAAATTAATAGGACATCACATCACCAAAGCCCAGCTATTTTAAGCCATTAAGGCACTCCCACTCTCCTGTGTATGTGTGAGGGAAAAATCTGGGAAGAGATATGTTGTTTTATCATGGCAAGCAGTTTATTTCAAAATTGCACCACTTTCAGTTCTATTTGTAAATCTTTATAAGATTTATGAAACAAGACAGTTTAAGTGACTCAGCTCACCCATTCTCATGTTACTTCAAGAATAAACAACAACATGCTGTGTTTTGGGCAGATACCCGTCATTGAAGCACGTAAAATTCAAAGATTATTTTACTTCCAGCTTCCAAAGCTCTGCCTGTGGACTAAGTCCAAGCATACAAAATTTCATCCTGCAAGTATTTGCCAAAATTGTAATCACCTTATTAATAAGGGCTTTGTTGTGGTAATGATGCAGCCTGCACCTATCTGTGCTATAAACAGCAGGAAAACTGAGTTAGGACCATTCACAAATTCTTCTTTTGTAAATATATGTACACTGACACAATGAACACAATTAAAACCTCAGGCTGAAAATGGAAGGTGAATTCAAACACTTTGATTTAATGGACCTGGGTGATGAGAACTGGCCACATGCCAACGTGTGACTCAAATGTAGACAAGCTGCAAGCCTTGTCTCAACTTTTGGTTTGCTGTTGAATGCTTCTGAGCTGCTCCTCATGCAATCAATCAGTCAATAAATCCTAGCTGGGCATGGTGATGCCCAGCACAGATGTGGCTGTTTCAGCACCGAGGGCTCCATTTGAAAGCCTGCAGAGGGTATTCTGGAGGTGCACTCCACGGCGCTGTTGTGCAATCCCATCACTTTTGTTCCCAATTCCCTCCAAACACGTTATCCTGCTCCTGGACTCTGCTCAGGGATGCAGAGCAGGTCCCTGGCCAGACAGAGCTGTGTGCAGTGAGAGCACAGTGCGAGGTATGGCAGCACTGCCCTTTCCTCCCTGCCTTTCACACTTGCAGCAGCCGACCTGGCGTGCTGCCCTCCCCCTCACACCCTCCTGCCTTGCCCTCTGGCAGCACAGTCTCGCAGCCACTGGACTGTGAAATAGCTCCTTTTTCGTTTTTGCCTCCCTGATGAGCTGTGATACAGGTGAAGAGAAGGAGGCAGGAGGCTATGCCAGTGCTGGTGAGAGCCGTTCTGGCTGTCCTGTCCATTCTGGTGGGAGTGTTTCCCAGCAGCAATGCAGAGGCCATGTCCAGCCCCACTTGAACGTCTGAATATCACAAGGACATATAAAACAAGGAGAAAACCAGGAGCTGCTGCACACTGGTGCAGACATCTCTTTTTGGTGCTCTGAATGCTGCTATGTGGAGGCAGGAGTCTCAAGGCCCTGGTGAGGACAGTGGTCCATATATGGAGCCACCTCTCCTGCTCCCTCCCATCCCATTTCTTTTGCCCACCCAGACAGCTGAGGGAAGGGGAGCAGTATCCTCCCACCTCCACTCACCTTGGATTCTGTCCTTCCTTTGGCAGTGGGAATGTGCTGGCCACAAGCCCAAACACTCTGGCCACAATTATCTCTAGGCAGAGCCATCTTACCCCTCGAATGATGCTCCCTTCAGAGCCAGGGGGGTGGAAGAAGAATGCTTTCCTTAGCTGCTCTCCTTTTTCCTGCCATGGATTTTCCCTCTTCCTGGCTCCCAGTATGGATTACATGTCCAGGGGACTGCAGGCAGCGCTGGCTCCATACCAGTGACTATTTCCAGGAGGAGGATGGCACCATTCTGGGTGGGAGAGCTCAGCCTCCTGCAGCCAGCAGGAGACAGAATTAATGACCTTTCTTACCTCATTAGTAGAATGGTTAGGCATCTGGTAAAACTTGAAGCTGCTGTTCAGTATGTGGTGCTGAACAGAGGCTTTATGTTTACAGGGATTTTAGTCCAGCAATTTTGATGAGCCCTACATTCACCCATAGTAAATATATATCTGTGCTCCTGGAGAAGCCATTCTAAAAGGAACTTTGAGTAAACCTTTGATAACTCTTCCCTTACTTAAAAACATCCCGTTTAGTTGACAGGGTGATATCAAGACTTCAAATTGGAGCTGGTGAAATGCTCAGATCAAAAAGGATGAATTTATCTTCCCAGTAATCTACAGCTGCATGTCAGACACTGTGCTGCAATGTGTCCTGCTGTGTGCCGTATGCCACTTATAAAGCAACAATAAACCTTCCCAGATAGTGCCTCACACAAAGTGTTTACCAGAATAGAGATTGCTCTGAGATACAGTCAAAAGTTGCTCAGAAATAAGAGATCAGGTAGGCTGACCATTTCAGCAATGCTTTTATTTTGTTGTGCCTTGGTTTTGCCTTTTTGCTTTTTTTTTTTCCCCAGCAGAATCTAAGTGCAATAAAATATCTGTGAGAAGAATTGCTATAGCAACAAAGTATGTTCTCCTAATGGAGGCTGTGTGTAATAGCTGACTGCCACTAGAACTTTAAGGAGAACGAATAAAATCCATTACTAAAGCAGGAAAAGGAAAAGCATTAAAAATTAAGATTTTATTGTTCCATGATTTATGTTTACTTCCTTCACATCTCCAGATGATCTAGAGAACTTTCAGCAGTTCCCTTCTCCTATTTAGTGCTTCACACGAAAATTTTCAAAAACTAAAAAAACAATGTTGTGAATGATCTGTTAGTAGTAATAGAATTATAAAGTTTTGCAATCAACAGTAGCAGGATTGCTGTGAATATAAGGAACTGGGAGACCATAGCAGCACTGGGAGACCACAGGTAAGACAGCAGGTAAGACTGACACAACACAGAACAAGAGGTCATCCTTCCTGTCAAGATTCACAAAATACAGAGAGTGAGAGGGAAACTACCCCAGAGAAATAAAATAACAAGTTCAAGATCACTCTGCAAACCAGTGGCAATATCATTACCATGTCCTCTCACTGTTCATCATCTAATAAAGCTAATTTTATTGTCCTTGTGCAGTGTGATCGCCAAAAACCTTAAGGTGGACCATATTTGCAGGGAGGCTGGTTTGTGCCAGAGTTCACAGTGACAACTAAACTGTCCCAGGTAACAACTGTACCCATGCTCCATTCACCCTTGGTCAGGCACTAAGACCATCTTTCCCTTCCCTCCTTTCTTCTCTGTGGCTCAGACTGTGGTGTCAGTCACACAGAGAAAAGGGGGATTATAAAATGGACAAGTTTCAACCTCTAAAATTATTACACAGGATATCTGGAGAAAGAGAAGATTGGTTAAAGAATTTAACTTCAAGTCACAACATGTTTTCTCCTCTGCTTCAGGAATGATGAAGCTTCAGATGCCTTAAAAGATTCTTTATGCTGATGTCCTTGTCCTGTCCTTGTCCTTGTCTCCCATTACCTGTGTGGTAATGCTGTCTCATGCTGGCTCTGAACAGTCCCTCAAATTATAATCTAGGTTGAGACAAACACCTTCTGCAGGTGAGCAAACTGAAATGCTGCATTAAGGTCAGTAGCAAAGCAGGGCAAAGAAGCAGCAAGTCCAGAAAAGTTGATTCCTACTGCCTTGGTTGAGCCTTTGCATACTCTGGTTTGGTAACTGCAGAAGGAATGTAAAAAAATCAAAAGCTCTTTTAAAAGATTCTCTCCCCAAAGCAAAAATATTTTCTGGCATATCTTTGCAACGAACCTTGTTATATGTTGTCCTATTTATAACTCACACGTCTCGCTAACAAGCAAGCTCCTCAGAAGTAGAAAAGTGAGTGTGATTTGAATAGAGCTGTATATGATAGTTTGATATTCCCACTCTGGCTATGATTTATAACAAAAGCATAGCAGCATGGGTCAGCCAGGGAGGGACATTCTGCAGAAAAGAAAACTAAATAAGTTTCCTTATTTGTATGAAAGGTATTTTTTAAACTGAAATAGAAGAGTGCTTTAGGCTCCCATCCTACCAGACTAAGCAGCAAGTTGTCTTCATTCTAAAATACAGTTTCTTCTCATTAGTTCCACCTCTAACATTCTTAACATTAAGGCATTATATCAGACAATAGTGAGAACAAGAAAATATGAGTGACTAACTCACAACCAAGCATAAAAGTGATTTCCAAAACCATATAATGGTACCCTTTAGATGTTTATCCTCTGAAAAACAGACAAAAGCAACACTGGAGTTTCCCTCAGACAGCAGAGGTCACCTTGGGTTAAAGTCCTGCCAACAAGAATCAGCACAGGCAGAGCAGACAGCAGCTCCTTGGGAGGGAAAGAGCAGAGAGGAGGCAGATGTGTGCTCTCGCCACCACTGCTCTCCTCAACCTAAGGCACCAACCACTGCAAAATCTCTTGTGGTGCACTTAAAAAGGAAACCTGCAACCTTCTAATCTCAGACAACTGAAACCCAGTAGGTAAAGCTGTCCTCATGTACACTGTAGTTAGTTTTACAGGCTACAGCAAAACAGTGCCACATCCAAGTGATAATGGAGACTCATTTCTCCACCAACATAAATGAAGAAACAGGGGAGAGACCAAGGTTCAGAAAACCAAAGGCTGCCATCTCCTATTTGTAATTGTGAATAGGAGTGCCCAGGGATTACAGTCATGCTCTGTTTTCATCTTTCTCTGGTCCCATGAAACTTTTATTGCTTTTTCATCTGTCTCCTATTATCACCTCCTGCTCTTCTGGGTAATCATCTTAAAATGAGAATTATGCTGTTGGGTTGTTCCAAAGAGTTTTAGAACATGCTGATTCTCTGGGAGGGGATTCAAGGACCTGACTGAACACAAGGCTTTCCCAGAGCCCTGTTGCCACCTTCCTTATGATGCTCTCCCAGTTTTCTGCTGGTTCCCGGCATCCCCAGTGTTTTGGGCATCATGAAGAAACCCTTATTCTTCCTCAAGGTAGAAGGTCAAATGTGGTTAGGGAGCTCCAGTTTGGGGCCAGACAAATAAACCATAGGCACTCCAGCAACAATGTTTTGGGTTCAAGTTACCACACAACGAAAAGAGTTTTACAAGAGTCTCTTCTTGTGTCCATTTACCCTAAAGTTATTAAAGTGATTTTGTTTAGAAACTGAGCATATGCTGCCTTTCCTCCTGAAGGCTTAGCAAGTTTCTACCCAACTGGAAACTGTTTCCCAGAAGGCCAAGCTTGCATAAATGTTTACAGATTAAGTTACTTACCTTCTGAGTAGGGGAAAAGGGGAAAGAGTAAGGGGTTTGCTGAAGTGACTCGACATGCCTCCCACCAGCTTTTTCCAGTTGCCTTTGCCTACTGAGCTGCTGTCTAGCTGCCACCAAGACCTGGGGAAGACAGCAAGCATTCTAATAGTTCAATAGCTCTTGCTACAGATTTCCCATCCCCAGAGGAAACTGACTGATCCTTGTCTTATCTTTCAGTGGAATATAGCTTATGTACATCACATTTTAGCCGAGGCCTTTCCCTGGTGTGCTTGGTTTTGACGGATTGGTTATCCATCCACCAGTCAGTACACAGCGGGTTAAACATGGGTTTGTACATCAGCTCTCTCCCATTCAAGAGTTTTTCTCACTGGGAAACAGACTGATGGAGAGATCCAGCTCTTTAAAAGGGATATTATTCAAGTGGTGTAAAGGTGTGTGGGCTTCTGAGAAATACTTTTATTGTACTACCACAACAAAAAGTAAACTGCAGGGACTTCTCATTGTATCGATGACAGATTGCCATCACAGACCTTAGCTGGAATTACAACATCCTTAAATGTTTTTCCTACCTGTTTCACAAATCAGTTACCATGACTTCTGGTCAATCAAGTTTTTCTATCCTGTCTTCCTACTGAAAAACTCAAAACCCCTGTTATATTGAAGAGCTATACTATACTGTGTTTAGTATATATACTGGTTTAATGTGAAGATACAAGAGAAAAAATGAAAGACTAACTCCTCAAGCAGAACAGTTATAAAACAAAGCCATAAAAAGTGCCTCTTTCATTTACTTTGTTTGAAGATGATCTCATTTGTATTGTGGGCACAGATTTACCCTGTTCAAATCAAATTTCTATGAATAGAAAAAAACTGTAACTGTGATAAACACCCACAATTATAGCACTTGATTTTCTCTTCCATAATTTAGCACAGCTTTAGCTGGTAAACTCTCTCTTCTCAGGAAAGGAAATTGTAAACCCTGAATTTTTGTGCAGTAGTTTGCAGGGTGTATGGAGTGTTCCTCTGAGTCAGGTACATTGTCCAATGGTGCCTAAAGCAGACAGTACCAGCCCTAGAATCATAGGATAGTTTGGGTTGGAAAGGACATTTGACAGCCATCAATGCACTCAAATCCACTGTCAATGTCATTGATAAAGACACTAAACAGTCCTGGCCTGATGTGAACCCCTGAGGGACACCAACTTCCACTGATCTTTGACTGGACATTGAGCCATTAACCACTATCTTCTGGATGGAGCTATCCAACCAGTTCTTCATTCCTGCATCAAATCCACTTCTTTCCAGTTTAGAGAAAAGGATGTTGTAGGGGAATGTGTCAAGGCCTTACAGGAATCCACATAAATGACATCCATAGCCCTTCCTTTCTCCACTGAGGCAGTCACTCCACCACAGAAGGTCACTGGGTCAGTCAGGCAGGACTTGTCCTTGGTGAAGCCGTGCTGGCTGTCCCCAGTCACCTCCCTGTCCTCTATGAGCCTTAGCACAGCCTCCAGGAGGAGCTGCTCCATGATCTTCCCTGGCACAGAGGTGAGGCTGGCAGGTCAGTACCTGTCAGGGTCCTCCTTTGTGCCCCTCATTGAAAATGGGTGCAATGTTTCCCTTTTCCCAGTCACCAGGGACTTCACCTGACTTCCATGACTTTTCCAATCTCGTGGAGAGTGGCTTGGATCCTACATCAGCCGATTCCCTCAGGGTTCATCAGGTTCCATAAGCCAAATTGTTTCCTCAGGTGGCATTTTCCATCCCGAGTGCTAGAATACATGTTTTAGGAGTTATGAAGACAAATCATTCCTGTCTCTTCCTCCACCTCCTTCCTTAATTAAACGAATAAAACAAAGAAAAGTTAAACAACAAAAAAATTGTTGTACACCTGTTTCCCTGTGCTATGTGAAGTTTTCTTCCCTCTCAAACCCTCCCTAGTGCCTGTTGCTCAGGAAAGGTCTCTTCTAGGAGAAAGCATCCTTTTCTAGAATGGTTTTTAGGAGCAATGGATGCACATGACACAGTTTATTCAAGGATGGTCACAGCTGCTAAAAGCTTTCCACATCCTGGATAAGTGATTCCATCTCTCCTGCCCAGGCCTCTAGTCTCTGTCTCTATGAAAAAGCAAAAGCCACTCAAAGCCCTATACCAGTTATCTTCTGGATGTTGAGATTTCTGTATCCCTAGTCCCAGGCTGGGACACATCTCTCCTCCTCCTGCTCTGCCTCTGCCTTCTACCCCAGGAAGAGAGATGGCCCAAGAAAAATATATTTGACTACCTCATATCTTGTTACCTGTGTTGCTCATTCTAGGGGAGGTGGGAAATTACTGTTTTTGGCACTCTTTTTTTCTGAAATACATACCTGTAGAAGCCTTCCCTGTTATTCCTTGCATGCCTTGCCAGGTTCAGCTCTATCCATGGCCTGGCCTTCCTGATCCCATCCCTACAAGTTGGACAGTGTCTCTGGACTCTTCCCAGGTCACCTATCCCTGCTTCCACTTCCTTCTGGCCCTTTAGTCTCAACCCAGCAGGTCTCTTGCCATCCTTTCCTGATTCCTTACACCTGGGCATCAAGAGCTTTTGCATCCTATAGAAAACCCTAAAAAATCATGTCCCTAAGTTCAGTTTCCCAGGGAATCCTACACCATAAGTGAGCCAAATACACAAAGCAGTTACTCTTTACCTCTTTGCAGTTCTGTGTAGTTTAATGTTTCTAGATGAGAGATGGTGGCAGAAGACAAAACCTGCAGCTATCTCTCCGAAAGCTTTCCCCTCCTCAGACCATCTCAGCCAGCTGCTTGCTGGGGACATGAGTGCACACAGCATCAGCCCTGCTGTGGTGTGCTCAGCACAGGCTCAGCCCCTGCTGGTGTCTCAGGGTGTTATGGGCACACCGGGAGCCGTTCTGCTTCACTGCAGAAAGAGAAAGCACAGGAGCAAAATGAAGAGAAACAAGTGGGAAGACACAGATCAGTAGAGTGGGGCTTTGGAGGGTAGAAAAGCCAGGATGGTGTCAGCTAAAAGTCCTCAAAAGGCAAAGAGAAAGAATAATCTTAGAGGTTGAAAGATGGGTTGGGTAGAAGAGCTGGAAAGCATGAAAACTGAAAATGAGTGAGCAATGGACACAGCAGCAGAAAGAAGAAGTAATTTGCAAGGAGCAAGCTCTGTGAATAACTGCAGTCCAAAAAGAGCTTTAACAGTCCCACAGCCCTATTTCTGAACACCATTTTTTAGCCTTTCTCTAAATGCAGTGAGAGCTAGGGAATGAAATCTAGGGTCATGCATAGATACAGTTCATAAAACTTCATAAAGATGAGATGTAGATCTGTGAGGGTTGCAATATAATGGAACAAATATAAAACACCCTATAAAATATGGAACATGGTCACAACAATTCTCATTTTGAGGATGAGCCATACATGAGGATTCTGGCCCTTGTAATTTTGTCATGTAGGAAAGTCTATACATTTTAATTAGAATACTGAAGCCAAATTTAGAATCCTGGCTGGGACTACACTCCTATGAAAATTGTGGTCAGTCAGTTGACAGCAGGATTCAATACCTTTTCCTTCCTGTGCATAATCTGAAAGGGAATTGAAATAATTTACATTTTTTTTAATGATCAGGGAGTTGAAATAATGAAAGGTGATCATGAATATTTTAATTGAAGAATAAAATTATATTAAAATAATCTTCAGATTTCTCTTATGCTTTGTCAAAAGATGCTAATGTCATAATGGTATTGTAATTTTTAGAAATGCATTATAGATTCAAATATTCACTATTCATAAAGTACATTGATGCCCTTTTTCAAAGGTGCTTTAGAAAATATTTAGAAACCTCTTTAATCTTTGAAAACATTGTAGTTTGTGATTAAATATATCCACAATATAGCTATAAAGATGTGCATCTTCATCATAAAATCAAAATCAGAATATAGGATAAGATCAGTGCAATTGACACATCCTATTGTTGCTAATGTTTTATGCAGTATCCTTCAGATGACCCCATCCCCTAATAAGTTTTTTATAGAATCACACTAAGGGTCTTTAAGAGAGGCACAATTCACAGCAGACAGAGGGGATGCTGCAGTACACCTTGCACCAAAATTTGTATTTTAAGGATATCTGTTTTCTTTTTTTCTTTAATAAAAAACCTTGCAGGTCTTCAAAAAAAAAAAACAACAACAAAACAAAACAAAAAAAACAAACCCAAAAAACCACCAAAAAAACCATACAAGTCAAAGTCAATTGCATTTGCCTTAGTGGGACATCTGAATATCAGCTCAAAATTATACCATAGGTTTTGTTTCTATTATACTATTCAAGGAATTTAAGTACTACAACAAAACATGACTGCATTTCTTGGTGTCTGTGTGAAGTCTAAAATAACAATTTAAAACTTTATAGATTTATAAATATATACCTCTTTAGAGGATTGCCATTGTGCTTCTATAGCCTAATAGCTACAATGACTACAAGAAGCTCCAGGACTTCCACTGTGTTCAAGCTGCTAGTTTTTAGTATTGCTTAATGCTATATAACCATTTGTAATACTTCAAAAGCAAAACTAATACTCAAAAGGAAAAATTACAGAGGGCTTGGCTTCTTGAAATTATTTTCCAATGCTATGCTACTAAAAAACTCCTCTATTTTTGATCATTAATCACTGTAGGTTAATGAGATCCTTCTGTTTCTCTTCCCTAACATTTTGAGAACATCCAAAGACACACTCCCTTTTGTCCATGAGATACAGAGAGCAGAGCAGGAAGTCTTGTCAGCAGAGCAGTTTCCACAACACACTGATGAAAAACATAAACCATTTAGAAGCCATGTGTATGAATGTATATTTTGTACATTTTTCTCTTATTCTAGAAGGTACAGGCTTCATCCCTTCAAATCCTAACTAATTATATTTTCAGAGAACTGCGGCATTGATATAACTTTTAAGAATGCAGCAGGAAATCCACAAATAATGCTTCTTTGAAATCTTATCACTGCAGAAGAGATACTGATCTCAGTAGAGGTTATGTTTACCATAACTGGGGAGGTAAATCCCTCTGCTCCTTGTGCCTGCCCTTGTTCACCCCTGGCACCTGATGCTGGTGAACAACTGGAAGAGAGCAGCCAGTACTGCCCTCCTTGAAGGCAAAAGGCAGGGCAGAATAAGTGCAAGAAGGACACTGAGGCACCAGCACTGCTTCATCCCAAAATTACTTAAATATCTGATGTTAAGTGGCCAGGAATTAATTTAATCTTTGGGTTACTTACACAGAGTTGATCAAAGGCTCTGTCCTTAAAAACAGGCTACTTGCCAGCAATCAGTATAATTGTATGTCAAGGGGGCACAGGGGCTTTCTTTGGAAATGAAGAAGAGCCTTTTATCTGAAAGGATAAACAGGCAACACAGAAGAGATTTTTGAGAACAGGATTTCACCTTCCCACAATTACCAGAAAAGCTTCTCCCAGAAGAATAATCATATCTATACTCCCAGCTATCCAAAAGGTACTGCTCCTTATCATCTTCAGTGGAGTCCCAGTCTGCCCTGCTCCTCACCTCAATAAAGAAGACAGCTCAGCTTTTAATCAGTTTGCAAACATAAGGATTCATTTAAGAAGCAAGTGCTTGTGCTCACCTCACTGCATTTGCACCTGCTGCCCCACTGCCTTGCCTTGATTTCCTCCCCTGTTCAGCATCCTCCACAATGCAACCTTATCTTCCCAAACCAGACAAACAGCTCCCTCCAGATGCCAGGCCAGTGCCACTGCTGCAGCAATAAACTGGTGAGAGGGGAAGGATTAGAGGTTCCTGAAGGAAGAAGTAAATGCCTCTTCCAGGAGCTGAAAACATCACCTCCACCTTCCTAAGCTCAGTGAATAGCAAGCTGTCTCTGAACTTCCCTCCATCTGGAAGTACAATTATGCTAGTTAATCTTAAAATGCCTTTGGCAGCTGTCATCTGATTTTTTTTTTTTTTTTAATATTATCCTTAAAACTTTTCTAATGGTAAGTACACATGCAGTGAGAAATAATAGCCTTTTGTGTAACAAGCAATACACACTTTGTCCAATCATTTTCACAGTGTTTTTCTCTATTTCAGAAGTTATTATCATGGGACAGACTGAAATATGAGTCATCATACCACAGCTTAAATTTAGCAGGGAAATGCTCCCTCTTTTTCTCCCTTCCCCCTCCATCTTTTATTTTTCAAAGCAAAGGTGCATAGGATGCTAATTGTGACCAAAGTATAATTAATTCTCAAGAAACCTAGCCTAATTCCAGCACAGCACTTGCTGCTCTGCTCTCAGATCACAGCCTGTGTGACCCTTTTGGGCTTCTGCCAGCCTCCAAAACAGCAGTCATCTCCTGCCATGGACTTCTGCTGATGCCACAGGTTAAATAACAGGGAAGGACTCAGACCCTGCAGAAACAAAAACCAAGATTGTGTCTTCCACTCAGCTTTGATGCCAGGCGAGATCTGTGGATGTAAGAAGTGAGAAGCTGCAGACTTAGACTGCTGGAGGCACTGGTAAGAGAAGCTCACTTTGAGACAACGTAGCTGATGTGCTGAGTCTTGGTCCTCAACAATTTCTCCTTGTTTTAACTTGGAGCAGGCAGGGACAGGCTGTTGCAGGAGAGAGGGATCCTTGAGATCTTTGTCTTGGCACTGATCTCTGACTTGCTAGGAGATCCCAGCTGACCCCAGGGCTCTTACTGTGCTGCATTTTTCTGGAAGTGCCCAAGCTGAAGAGCTACCATAAAAGCACTAAAATTAAAGAAAAAAAAAAAAAAAGAAATCCACTAAGAAGCCACTTTTAGTACAATCATTCTCCAGTGTGAACTCCAGTCTTTAGAATGGGAAATGCTTGAGGCTAACTGAACACAGGTTAAAACTCCCATACAAAGATTGTGAAGGACAATACTGAATCCAAAATGTGCCAAAGATATAAACTCTAAGTTCAATGCCTGGTCTATGCATAGTGCTTGTCTCCTTTTGTCATTAATTTTTAATGCCTGATTGGTGAAAAGCACTCAAAAAATCATGACCCAACATCTGCCCCAGGTATGATCCTGGATTAACCCTCAGGATCTGTTGCCTTTTCTACAACCAACCCCGGTAGCAAAGGTTGGCACCTACCTTCTTGTGCCTGGGTGTCCTTCCTCCCTGTGAAAAAAGCAATCTGTTTCCTATCAGAAATGTTATTTCAAATTCAGTGTTTAAAGCAAAGGTCACTATTAGCTCTGGATGTGCTAATGCACTGTGCTGATAATGGTTCTGTATTGACTCTATATTTCAGAACTTGAGGCTATAATACTTATTCCACCAAGGATTCTTAGTAGTCACTTAAAGCATGTTTTCATTAGCCTGTAGTAGCCTCTATATATTTTAGCAGAACACTCAGAGGATTTAATCTTGAAGTTTTCAAAATAGTTTTACGATTTTACCTCTAGCCTATACATATAATTTGAAACTTAAAATTTTGCCTCCCTTCGGTATATTTGTTTTAGTGCCTGAAATAAATTAAAAATCTAAGTCCCAGCCTACGTTGTTGGAAGAAAAATTGATAGTCAGATAACGTTAGACAGCCAGAGCTACCAAATGATTAAAGAGTGGTAGGTAACTTAGCTCCAGTCTGTGGCAGGTGATAGTATTCTGCAGCTTGAACAACAGAAATCTCTCTGCCATGCACAAAGGGAAGGAGTTACTTACCATATATTAAGGTTAGAGCCATGTGGGATATGTGTACATAGTCTTTTGCAGTTAACTGGCAGTCACAATACACTATTTACCAGCTGGGAATTTTTGTAGTAATCTTAAAACTGTGAAGCAGTTTATAAGGTCTTCCTTTCACTCAACATGCTCTTATCAAAGAAGCAGATAACAGAATAACTTGGGACTGAAATCTAGTCTAATATTTCAGAGCCCTTGAGACCCTGATCAGACCATTCCTCTGTTTGCAGATAATCTACTAAACTAAACGGATGGTGCTTTGTTTTGTCCACATAAAAATGGCACTAAGACTTTATATCGGAAAAAAGTAAGAGTCTGAGCTCCCTGATGTGCATGCAAGAAAAAAAAAATCTTATTTAACTAACAAAAGTATGAGCTAGGGATGAAAAATGCTGATTGTAAAGCAGACTAAAAATTGATTGTCACAAAATTTTTCCTCAAGTTGTAGATATTCTGGGAAGCCTGCACTCACTGGGCAGATAATAAAAGACATGCTTCTCACTCTGGAGTCTTTAGGCCAAATGCAGCTCTCAGTTACCCAACTAGAAATTTCAAGTAAATCTACTGATGTTTCCACAGAGTTATGTTAGCCTCACTGAGAGCATAGTATGACACCTTAATTACAAAATTAAGCTCTGAAAGGTACATGTGTGTGTGAGTTTTGATTTGACAATAAAATAATTTTATGGAGGTAAATTTATGCAAATACTTAGAATATAGATCCAAAGGAAAATTTTAGTCTTGTATTCATTAAAGATTATGCACCATTTTACAAGAAGGTACTAAAAAATGCAATATGGAATACAATTCAAAGGAATAGATTCACAGAGGTTTCATACTTTACCAAGTCTTTGCTCCCTAAATGTGTATAAGTGACTGCCCCTCTAGGAGAAAAGACTTTACATGCCCCGGTTCTTGTATTTGTCTACCTCAAAATATCAATACATTTCTCCTCACAACAGCTGAGGGAAGGACACAGACAGTATTGCCACTCTGCCTTTAATCATGCAGAGAGTCAGGAGAAATCATTAGACTTCCCAAAGGCCAGACAGGGAATTTAACACGTAAATAAGGAGTGAAATGCAGTTTTCCTGCACTAGCCCTCAAGTTATACTTGGTCCCTTCATAGGGAATGGAACATTGTGCAAGGATAGGGGGATTTGGAACAATGTCTGTGTTAACTCCCACATCCACACATATCAAAATGAAGTCAGAGGAACTGTTATCTTAAGCATGTAGGTATTTATTTACATTTTTAGGTACACCGTACCTGAGTGTATGCAGCTTATAGCTTGTTCGCTGGAGGCAGAACAATTTATAAAGGACCGCTGCTTCTTTTCCCCTGCATGGAAAAATTCAACACTGCAGGTGAGGCGTTAAGGGAATGAATTCCAGAATATAAAAATCACATCAGTCTTTCAATATGAGGATCACCTGCAGGCTTTCACACAATTTTTTTATGCTTACAACAACTCTGTTTAAAAGAAAACTTAAGGGATGGCTGGCAATGAAGGAATTCGTTTTTAAAGCAGGCATTCGGAAAAAGCGGTGAAGGAAGAAACACCATTCATTTTTCTCAAAGAAGGAAGACATCAATTCCACAATGAATACATCTATAAATTATCATTTATTAACTTTAAAAACTAAGCTTTTCTAGCCTGCTTTGGCAACCCTGTAGTAATTCTCCTGCAGGTTGAAGAATCATGTTCTTGATGGTAGGAGCTAGCCAGTTCTCAAGAAGCCTGCTTTGCTGACATGTTTTTGGGATAAGGAAGGTAACATAACCTCCAAGTATTTGCTGGGGGTGTCAACACTCATATCACTTATCTCTGAAGAATCTCTGCTTGGTTTAATGTGAAGAGACTGCTGGAGTTTACCACAGTGGATGAGCCTACTGACTCACACCCAGCTCTTACAGCTTCAATGACACTGGCCAGAGCAAGGAGACAATTGCCAAAATCACTTCAAACCAGCTGGCAGACAGCCACTGCTACATGAACTAGAGCAACCCTCAAATGAAGCACAGTTCACCAAATTGATTTTGATAGGCTAGAGAATACAGGAACAGTTCAGGCTGACTGCAGGCACTGGGCAAGCCATAAATTCACTGGCAGCACCATGCAGAGATCAGGAACTGCAGCAGCTGCACCCAGAGAAGGGCTTGTCAGGACAGACAGCTTTTCACTGGCACCATCGAAGGCACAACCATGCTCCCCCTCTCAGGTAAAAGCTGGTCCTATCACTAAAAACCTATCATTTTTCTGAGACATTTTATTAACCTTTCTTCAAAAACATTGAGGCAGCCTAAAAACACCCCACAGATTTGAATGTCACTGCCAGTGGTTTAGTCTATCACTATCTCCTCACTCTCAGCTTCCAACCAACTTTAGAGAGTGACATTTGTGCACCTGAGGATGTGTGAGCTGACACTATGTACTTTTTCAGGTGGTTCCATCTCCTCCTGGGCTTAATAACAAAAACATTTTCAAGCTGCATTGTCCACAGAGATCATCAATGCAGAACACATAAGTGATTCTTCAATTTTATGTACCAAAGTTTCACATAACTGGGTGTCTGCTACACTGCCCAGTGTTTTTTGTTCATTTAAAATGTGAAATTTCACAGAGAAATGCATAATATGACTAGGATTTTTCTGACATATAAATGAACAACAGTCAGACTGGAAGCTGCTCTTCATATGCTGAATAACAAATACAATCCTTTCACACCTCCTTGCAGCGTTCCCCTAATTCCCACTCAGCCTCTTTCCTCTCAACACCATTCTTCACTGAATACTGCCAAGTGGAACACATGTTAGGAAAGCCAGGAATTTTTTCTTTGCCTGAGAAAATACGAACCCATGGGCTATGGATATAAAGAAAGGAATGAACAGATACTGAAAGACACAGAGAAAACACAATTTCATAGTTCATAGCCACACTCAGTGCAGTTGATCCCTGATCTCCCCATATCCACAACACAAACCATCCCCCCTGTGTGCAAAGATGTAACAAGCAGTGCCTCTATAATGGTGGGCTGTCATCATTCCAGGAAATTCTTCAGGAATACCTTTTACAACAGGTTTGGAAATGTAAAATCTGTAACAACAATACAAAATCCCAACCACAAACCATGCCCCTCCACAAAATACCCCATGACCCAGAGAACTGCTCTTTTCCTTCAAAAGGCAGTTAAAGCCCTTTCTTGTTCTGAACATGACAGAATTTTTCATTCCCAAATGACTATGCAAGTAGCAATGAAGTCATCTTTACAGAATGCTTTTGAAGAACTATATATATATTTTCTCAATCCTGTTATTCAGTGAAGAATTCCACAGCATATTCAGGCAAGGGAAGGTTTTTGGGCTTCAGCTCAGTGCTTCTCCTTCAGCACAGTGCTGTCTTTACAGAGAATTGATCAGCTGAAAACAAATGCTGAGCAATACCCTTGATATTTATGGAGCACAAAAGGTGAGAACCTCTGATCCTCAGACCTGTGAAACCTGCTTAGTGCTGACACCCCAGAGCAGAAGATACTTTTGCCACGTCACTGTGACACCTTGTGAAGTGTGACCTAGAACAGAGACTAGACAGAGCTAAAGAATAAAGTAGGGATTTATTAAGAGGCCTCAATAGATCCACCTTTGGCAGCACAACCCAAAATAGGCACAAAATGGATGACTGGTCACAGGGTCTCACACTTTTGTAAGTTCTGGTCCTTTAGCATGTTGGAGCTAATTGTCCAATTACAGCTTTAGCTTTAGCCCATGAAGTCCCATCCTTCTTGTTTTCTCTCTTCGGTCCACCCTTGTTTATGCTTTTCGGTCTGAGATCTAGATCGGCTGTCCTTGGTCCCCAGCTAGAGAAGGAATTGTTTTGTCTCCCTACTATGTGAAGAGAGCTTACCATTCCCTAATATGAAGCCTAGACTTACACACTAAAGCAGAAGAGAATCTGAAAAATATAAAAGCTAAAACCTTGTGTGGGAACTCAAAATGTCCCTCAGACATTTTTGGAGGTTCCAGGCCCTGGTCAGAAGCATTTGAGACCCTGGCAGGCAGCTGGAAACAGCTGTGATTTTGGGTTTGAACCATGGCATGATTTACCAACCTTGAAGGAAGAACAAGAAGTCACAAAAGTTTAGATATTATAGTAGAAGTAGTCACAAAGTAAAGGGAAGAATTTTTTAATACTGTATAGGGGGGTTCTAATGCTTGTACAGGGGGTTTTAGTTTTGTATATGGGGGTCAGAGGTTTTAGGATGGAGGGATTTTGGCTGGTCCTGTCCTTCCCCTTTCTTCTTCCTTACCTCCATATTTTTGGTGATGTTGGCACTCACAGATTGGTTTAGAGTAGAAAAGCACCATTTAAAATAGGTAGTAGGAACTGGGGAAAACTGTAAACATGTATCATGTAATGTATCATATAAAAGATAGCAGCAGCCCTGGGTGGGGGGAGAGAAGAAGACAGAGACAGAGAGGATGTCAGGGTGTGTGTGTGCCTTTGCCTGAGCTGCTGAGCAGATCACAGCAGCCTAAGAAGACAATATTTTAGATAGATTACAATAAACTGCCTTGAGACTGAGCAACAAGAGACTGCTGAGCCTTTCTTTGGAAGTATGGGTTGGAGGAGAGATTTTTCCACCACATGGAGCCACCCCGCGACCTAGGGTGGTCTTTGACAAAACCTGAGGCATCACGTGCACCATGACACAGCCGGACGTGCTGGTGGCAAGAAGCTTCTCGGGATGCCAGGCTGGCAGGTGCTTCCCGGGATCGCACAGCTCCCATCCCCAAGCCGCAGCCTGGCAAACCTGCTCCAGTGGGTCTCAGCCTGCCGTGCTGCTGTGCTGGCAGCCAGCTAGATGGTGCTCATGGGGTGGCAGCCGATGTGCGAAGTTACCTCTGGGATTTCGCTCCGGGCCTCCTCCCCCCTCCTCTGGCATCCCACACAATCTAAGCACGCTGTCACAAACGAAAAAGCAGGACCCGGAGGAAGGGGGTGAAGGAGGGAGGTGAGAGTAAACTGCATCTCGGATGCTGCGTGAGCACAGATCCTTACACAGCCGCGCTGGCTTTCCAGGGATGTCTGCAAGGAAGAAACAGGCTGGGCTTGTGTCTATGAGCCAGCTCATTTCCTCCTACCTGGCAGCCTGAAAAGAGCACAGCACTGACAATTTGGGAAGGAACCATGTTGTTGGAGAGACGTGACAATTTGGAAGTTGTTTTTCCCATGACACATAGCAATCCTAGCTGTAAGATTCACCGTGGTCAAATGGAATGTGTCTTTATGGGTGTTTGAAGTTAGAATTAATTAGTAGCTCTTAGCAGTCTGTGAAGTTGCCTGTGTTTTGCTGGATTAATTGCAGATCGCAGAAAGTGATGTAAAGACACACTGTGCTAACTCCCAGTAAATATGGAAAGCTCAAAGTGCACAGGAATTGTTTGGTGTGGACATATTGTTTAGATCCATTGAGTGGCAGAATACTTATAAATTGTTAAATCTGAAGATTCCACTTGGTCCCTTGGGCTGAAAGTTTATATGAAAATTTCATTTCAAAATGACAAGCCTATATATGCACAGGAATGGTTTTCTAAATAAAACCCTAGATCATTTTTTATTCATCTGATGTCTAAAATGCCCAGAGGCATAACTCCATAAAAATTTTAAACTTTAAACAAAAGCTCCTTTTGCGTTGCAGGAAAACAAAACATTTTGAAAGCAACAGTTTGTATTATTTATTGTGATGTTTACTTAGCAAGAGAAGCTGATGAGTTAATTCTCAGTGGAAGCACTGAATTACTTTAGGAACAGAAGCCCAATTAATTAAGGATCATTTCCTATTGATTTCACTGTACTACAGTCCAGACTCAGAGTACCTGCTATACTCCTATACAAGATAAACATAATAAATAATAATATACCAGTTACTGCTGTCCTGATGACTTCTGATTTTCATAGAGGAAACACTTCTAAGACTTTTATGTGAACAAAACAAAAGCCAGAATGTCTCTTGAAAGACAGAGAACAGGAAAACACAGAGGAAGCACTGTATACACTCCAGATAAAAGACAATATGAAGTCAAATGAAGAGACAGGTTTAAAAATCAGACAAAAGTGGAAATATATACATTTATATTGGAATTATCAAGAGGAAAATGACAAATTTAATGTCTAAAGCTGGGAATTTTTTAGAGTGCAAAACTTGAATGCATTTAGGACACACACTATGGCTAGACTTTAAGCCCAGATTCACCTCTCAACTTCATTTTGAGCAGAAATCAAGCCCTGGAAATGTCACTATTGAACCACTGCAGTCAGCTAGTCAGCTTGCTGCATGGCCGTGAAGAACCAGGGCACAGGTTTTCTCTCTAGGTGTGTGTCCTAGTTCCAGGCAAGACAGAGTTAACTTTTGCAGCAGCCAGAAGGGGCCAGGCCAGGACTCTGGGGTTATTCCATACTCCCTCACTCCACGGCAGGGGAAGGGAGGGTGGTGGTGTTTCCCTGGTTTTCTGGTGTGTGCAGTGGTGTAGTGCCAGATTCCATGTGGTGAGCAATCACCTGTGGATGGTTTGCCTGTCTGGTACACTCTGTTATTTGTATAGTTTTTGTTACTGCTTGTTTTCTTATCTCATTGCTATTTCCAGTGAACTGTTCTTGTCTCAACACATGATCTTGGCCTTTTTATATCCCCAATTCTCCTCTCCATCCCATCTCAGGGAAATGTAGGGTGGAAGTGAGTGGGTAGAACATGGTCTGGGGTGTTTCAGTGGGAACACTAAATTGGGAAATACCATTCTTAAATCACAAAGCTGAACTTATCCATCCTGGAGACAGGCTGGAGCCCCATGTGCCCCCACTGTCAACAGCCTTTCCACCCAAAGCAAAGCAATGAGTTCCATTATTGCAGCTCTTAAAAGAACATAACAAAATTTGGGGTGAAGTTTTGTCTTAGTTCACAGGCAAGTTGCACTGCAAGATTACTGAAGAAAGACAAATATGTTGGACATAGTTTGGAAAATTTAGCAAACAGTACATACATTACCAGAATCCTCTATGAAGAACTTCAGAAAGTTCAGCATTCCTTTGGTACAACCACGTGAATTTTCAAACAATTTACATAAAATGGTGCCCTTTGAGGGATGACTCCAGAAACAAGTTGTCTAGCTACAATTTTCAGACCTGCTTTTGTTGTGTAAAGCACCCGAAGCTGTGCTAGCTCTGCTTCCCCTTAAAGCTAAACTTTGTCTCAGTCTGCTACCTCTCTGTTTCCTGCCCTGAAGCCCACACAGCAGTATTAAATGTCCCAGTTTTTTTTTGTTTGAATCCAATCACTAAAAAGACCACTGGGCCATTAAGATTCAATTTTTGCTAGAGGTTGTCAGGCTAACTACTAATTACTGTCTTGTACAGCAACTTCTCTTTCAGCTCTCACTGCCTATACGGCCTCACATTTTTTTTTCACTTAGCCTTAATAAATGACAAGAAGCATACTCATGAAGTTCAGCCAGATTCACACCTCATGATGTCCATCAATGTTGTACAGAACAGCAATAACACAGGAAATAAAATGCTCACCTTCACACAGACAGTAGGGCTGAACTGAGCTGAGGCCCTAAACAAGGCTGCCAGTCACAGAAAATAATGCATAAAGGTATCAACTTTTAAAAGATCTCTAAGCATCTTTATTAGCTAAAGGAGGAGGTGATATCCTATCTTGCAGTTATGGGAAGGAGAAAAGGAAGCTGGGAGCAGTGCTGTAGCCAGCAGGCACGCAGAGCAGGAGTGCAGAGCATTGACTCACCAGGAGAGCATCCTCCAAGACCTGAGGTCAGGCTCCTCAAGAGGCAGCAGATGAATCAGCAGAGCTCCCAGATCTTCATGGACAGGCACCTGGACTCCCAGGCAGGGCTGGGTGGACTGGGGCTGGCAGTAATAGCGTTCTTTGAAAGCCTGTAGGAAGCTGGAAAAGGAGAGAAAAAGGAAGGTCTCAGAGCCTTTGACTTCTGCCCATTAAGCTCAGACTCTCTGAGCTTAGACTCAGCAGGAGGGCAGGAGGTAGCCACAGAAAATGGCCTTTAATTTCTTCTGCTGGTTACATTTTGGGTGTGCTTAGACAGAGGATGGACTGGAACAAGTGAAGCCATTTTTTGGCCTCAGGAACAAAAAGACTCAAGGAAGTGACCAAATCCAGTTTAAAAAAGAATCAAAAAAGAGCATTTTAAAATTCTAGCTAATTATTTAAAATAGGGCATTATGTGAAAATAATTATTCTAGATCTGAGAGCATGTATACTAAATGTGGACATGAGATAGAAGGAGCTGAGTTTTCCAGTCTGGAGAATTGAAGGCTGAAGGGAGCCAATTTTTGTCTTCAGCTACCTTTAGGAGTTGTAGATAAGGGAGCCAGATTTCTCTGCATCTCAGGCTGAGAGGATGAGAGGTAATAAATGCAATGGAGTAAGGGCAGCTATAAGGGGATGCAAAGAAAGATGTTCTTCACCATGAAGCTGGTCCACCACTGAAGCAGTGCCTCAAGAGGCTGGAGGAGCTCTGTCCATGGAGATTTGCAAAAAGCTTAACATTTACTACAGTGTGCAGCTCATGAATCACCATAAAAACTCAAAGTTGAGACAATTTATGGAGGAAGGCTGTAGGCACATGTCCTTTTCCTGCTGCCACTGACATATTTACCCCACACCCTTCCCTGGGATTTTTTTGTATCATACTTGAGGGTGCCATGGAGGCATCATGCAACTGCAAATGCAGACACTCTTCAGTCCAGTTACCCAAATTAAATGTTTTCGATGTTTCAGCCTATTTTGAGGGTTCAGTGTATGCTGAAAAGGTGACACAAAGTAAAGAAAAGTACATTTGTAGTGCCCTGGTTAAGAGGGTATAGGGTAGCTGACCTCTAAGTCATACACACAGATATAGGAGCAACTAGATTCAGAGACACAGACTGCTGCATTT
Organism: Lonchura striata; assembly: GCF_050655825.1. NCBI lineage: Eukaryota > Metazoa > Chordata > Aves > Passeriformes > Estrildidae > Lonchura > Lonchura striata. The sequence continues at coordinate 94,200,326 of NC_140705.1, read as the reverse complement.
TTTTTTGTTGTTGTTGTTCTTTCCTGCTGGCAATAAAAGCCCCAAAAGACATAATTTTAGATGGACACAGCAGGAGCTCACTTCACTGAAAGCAAGACTGGAACCTTACCCACTGACACGCAATTATTGAACTCCCTTCATGCCCCCCTGTGTGCACTGCACAGAGAGAGCACAGCACCAATATGAAAATGCTCTGATGTGCAGGTGTTCATGCCAGGAACAAGGGACATGATCCAGGGATAATTGTCAGTGCAGGAGGTGAAATGTGCACAGCGAGTGCCGACTACTTGCCCACCTGCAAAAAAATCCATGTCTAGGGCAGCACCCTCCCCTCCATCCAGCTCATTCTGCAGTTTTTCGAAGAAAAACATCATGAGTATAAAGTCCAGGTCAGGAAGGCAAGTAAAAAGGGGGAGAAGGGAAAAAAAAAATAAAAAAGAGAAAGCTTCTGGAGCAGCATAAACTCATAGCGATGATTATTTTTATTACTATTAACTTGTTAACTATGTCAATAAGACAAAGTAAACAAACACAACAATCACAACAGTTTATAAATTCAATGCACAAACAGCAGTTACACAAGGTTGCTTAATAATTCATTTTAGTCAGCTTCAGAGTAACTTCTAACAGAAATAAATAAAAGAGACCATGAAAAAAAAATCTAAAACCCAAAACACCACTGTGTGTTGTGAACTCTTGTTCCTGTGGAGTCTTTAATGTTTTGGAGCATGATATGCAGCAGGCACAGTAATTTATAAGGTTTTCCATACTTTTGTTTTGTTTTACATGTGTTCCTGTCCAACTGAATTTTTGTCAAAGCAAGCCTCAAGATTTGTAAGCGAAAAATCCTCTTGGTAGCAAGAAGAGGACAATGTGACTGCAGAGAAGTTGGCACGTGCAGGGTGGACTGCAGCCAGGACACATCCCACCTGCTGGGCATGTGTGCCCGCTGAGACTGGACACTGGAAGGAGCACTCCAGAGCCTGGGCATGGGAAACCTCCCTGCAAGTTCCAGCAGCATTTCCCCAATCCATGGGCAAAGCCAGTACATTCACACATGAGCTCACTCACCTCACACCTCGCCTGTGATGTCACCGACTGTACAAAAACCCTCAGTATTTCCTTTCCTTTTCAAGCTTATACACTTATCCACATCCTAGAAAATAAGGTAAGGACAAAAGTTAGGGAGGTCTGATGCATTTTTTCTTGAACCACAACCACACCTTTCATCCTCACAGCAAATCATGTTATAGGCAGGGTTTGTAATTTTCAATGGAAAAAGATGCAATTTTTAAACCACTTAGAATTGTTTCAGCCTTTCCAACAGTACCTTCTGAGTGCAAAGTAGCTGTACAGCATCACATAATTTATGTGATATTGTATTCTATCCAGTGGTGCTTGTTCAGAACATAGATTACTACCCAAAGACAAGGGGAAATAAATAAGAAATGAAAGAAAAAATAATGATAGTGTGAGATGCTGGTTTTCTTACCCCTCAGAGTTCAATTGTTGGCGGTTATTGATTTAATTTCACAGTACAGGCCCACATTGGTAAAGGATAGCACAGTGTAATATACACATAGCAAGGGAAATTATGGAAAAATAAGGAAGTGGCTTTCTTAAACTAATTTTATTTTGTTACTATATCATCCCCCACATTGATCCTTTTCATTTACTAAGAAATAGTAAAACATATTTTATAAGAGGGAGGAAAAGAAAAAATTTGAAATTTTAACACTGTGAATGGCTGAAAAGTTTCCTGTAAAGCTTCACAAGAACACTATCCTACTAACCCTTTCTCTTAGGAGTTTTTGCTTTCCATGGAAGAGAGTGGATATTTTTCTAATCTGAAATACATAAAGATGGGGAGATGAAAAAAATAAAAAAGACCATGCAAAAAACAAAAATGATTTTTGAAACATACATTATTGCAATGACTCTTAGAAGTTGTATTTCAGATAGTTCATGTTTCTTTTCCATCTGTGCCTCTGCAGTGAGGTTCTCAGTGGAATAATACATCCCATGACACATGGGAGTTTGTGGTAGCTCCCAGGCAAGAACTCCCTGAGAACTCCAGTCAGAGTCCTGTGGTTCAAGGGAAAATAATGAACCACACATTAGAGATATAACACTTCAATATACTATGGAAAGCTTTCCAGGCTCAAATTTTGCTTAGTGCTACTTTATTTTTTCCTTAAATAAAAGTGATCACTGGCAAAAATAAGCATTTTCTAACATAGTAGGTATACCGAGTCTGAGTCACTCCTGCTCATGTTTTTTCCTATTTCTTTGGTGCCAAAGACCACCCTTGGTCACGGGGTGGCTCCGTGTGGTGGAAAAATCTCTCCTCCAACCCGTGCTTTCAAAGAAAGGCTCAGCAGTCTCTGTTGTTCGGTCTCAAAGCAGTTTATTGCAAGTTATCTAAAAGATTTTCTTCTCGGGCTGCTGTGGTCTGCTCAGCAGCTCAGGCAGAGGCACACGCACACCCTGACATCCTCTCTGTCCCCTGACTTCTTCTTCTCTCCCCCTGCCCAGGGCTGCTGCTATCTTTTATATGGTACATTACGTGTTACATGTTTACAGTTTTTCCCCAATACCTACTAGCTATATTAAATGGTGCTTTTCTACTCTAAACCAATCTGTGAGTGCCAACATCACCAAGAACATGGAGGTAAGGAAGAAGAAAGAGTGAGGACAGGACAGGCCCAGATCCCTCCATCTTAAAACCTCTGACCCCCATGTACAAAACTAAAAACCCCACTGTACAGTTGTTAAAATCCCCCTGTACAGCACTAAAAAATTCTTCCCTCTACTTTGTGACTACTTCTACTATAATATCTAAACTTTTGTGACTTCTTGTTCTTCCTGCAAGGTTGGTAAATCATTCCATGGTTCAAACCCAAAATCACAGCTGTTTCCAGCTGCCTGCCAGGGTCTCAAATGCTTCTGACCAGGGCCTGGAACCTCCAAAAATGTCTGAGGGACATTTTGAGTTCTCACACTTTGTTAGTGTGAAGCCCTGCAGCACAGGTGGGAAATAGGATCTGTATCTGGAAAAGACAGGGAAATTCCCAAGCCAAAAACCTGCCATAAAGCAGGTCTGTTTGGTCTGCCAGGGATCAGCAGTTCCCCAGTGTTTAGCTGCCTGCTCAACACTGAGTGCTGCAGTCCCGGTCCTGCGGGGAGATGAGCCACTGAGGCAGGTGAAGCAGCAGGATTGCCTTCCTGGCACCCACACTGCCTTTGGCTCAGATCCTAAAGATTTACGTCAACATCAGCTCCCAGGTTTTGAAAGATGTGCTCTTCCAAACAAAAAAAGATGTTTTAGAAACCACTGCCATGCCTCAACGTAGAAAATTTTACAAGCTAATAAGTTTAACTGAAGGTATGGCCCAGCTTTTGCAGTTTTTGTTTAAATTGTCCATAGACCTCTTCATGGAGGAAGAAGGTGACCCCACATCATTTTTTTGCAAAACACTTCAAGCCTGATTTGGAAACTGTCAAAACTCTGGCACTCCAAGTAAACACTACCATAGTTTTGGAATTTTTTCCCATCCAAATTCAGTAGTACAGCATGAACTTCCCTCAAATAACAGCACAGTTCCCCCAGGGTGTAGATAATACACGTAATCACCATAGTCTCTGCCTGTTCTAGTTAACACTTCTTAACAACAGATGTAATCTTCAGTGAGACCCAGCTTTTACAAATTGCTGCTAATATGAATCACACTTAACTTGTCCAAGTATCTCTTCGAAAAAGCTTATGTTTTCCTAGAGGTATTTAAATTAGGAATCCTTAGCTGCTAATTGAATATAAACTTGGATAACTGAGCAGGTCATCCTCATTTCTGAAATAGAGGATGAAGGACTGCTCTGACCAGAGTAAGTGAGGTGAATATGTCTGTTTTACAGTGAATAAAACCCTCATGATACAGTAAAGGTCTGAGGGGCACAGTTGGAACTGGTCTTGGGTGAAGAACATCAGGTGATAATTTCAGATCTTTGCCAGCAGCTCAAGGTCACTGCCAGAGAATAAGTTCTGTCACTGCATTCCTTTCCATTGTTCAGGTGTCTGGCAAATTGGGAAGGACTTCAGTTCAAGAGTGTTTTTGAAATTCACTAAGTATATGCTACATTCAAACATCATTAAGACAGTAAAATGATCTGACAAAAGAGAGGGATTTTTGACAGGATAGATTGCCTGTTGCAAAAGCTTTCAGAGCAAAGAAAAGCAGGCTCATTGCTTTTAGAGTACCAAATCACTGTCACATGTCAGTGCAGGTATTGAATTTGGTCCAAAATTTTAGAACTCTTGCAAAGCAACAGACCTCTACATCTCCTAAGGATTTTGCAGACAGTTCAAAATTGTACTTTGGTATTTTTAAAAGATGATAATGGCTCAAAAAGTAATTTAGTACTGTTTATTGCTTTTTATTTTGGTGCAGTGTTTTAGAAATATATATTTTATGAGACATAATGCTGTCAGAGAACTACTTAATCAGCATATGAAAGTGTATTGAAACAAAAGCTGTGAGTACATTTATTGAGTTAGGTATGAATATTGCCAAAATGGCTCAAATAGAGAGAGGGGAAATGGAACAGCATGGAAGAGAAATCAAGCCATCACCAATCCCATAAATGCAGAAAAAGGACAGATAACAAGCATCATATTTACTTAAAACTCATAATGTTCTATTTTCTGTGTGTGTTAAATGATAGCTTTGCTGCAAAAAGCAGGTTTCTCTTTAAACACAGAGATAACTGTGAGTGCACACCGGAGAATACTGAGATTGTGCTTGTAGCACAATATACATTCCATTTCCACCCAGTTCAATCTAAACCCCTCCCTGTTGCCCTTCACCACTAGTTTTCCTAATACCAGAAAGTAGATTTTTTTGATCTATTGATACATTTCAGTTTTACCTTTCTATAGTGCAGCATGTGACACGCATATCCATGGTAATTGTGGAATTTCTCGATATCCTTTTGGGTTTCCATCTGAATGGCAAGACACTACAGTCAAGAGTGGTAATGATAGTATTTCCTCATGTATTTGAGACAAGAGGTTGTTATAAATGCAAAATTTGTCCTGCCAAATTTAACTGAAAAATAAAATATTTATTTTGCAATCAAATTCTATCTAGCCAGCCACAAGGAAATAACAGAGCTGAGCCCGGGATTGGCCCTGGGTGTGCAACAAAGAGCTCAGCCTCAGCAGAGATTTTCTTCTATGCCCACACACTTCCATCCTGGCACAAGCGGTTTTTATAGGGAAAATTTTGCCTGAGGCCAAGATTTCGGCAGTCTTTTTTTCCATTCAGAGTCCATAGTTAATAAGATTTTCTTTTGAACAATTCAGTTCTGGATTTGTTGAATCCCTTGATGAAGTTTATGGGAACGCTGCATTCACATGTATCTGCCTGAGAATTTCCATGATATCCATCTCGGGTTGTTCATGATCAGCGCCTGGGTGTCCTGTATCTCTCCAGACATGGCCCATCCCCATCTCCTGGCTGAACCACATCTGTTTATGTGTAAATCGGGTTTCAACATACACCAGGTTTCACCTGTGAGGGTGGGGGGGAGTTCTAATACAAACATGTATACTCCAACAAATATTCAATATCACATATATCATACTAGAAATGGCACAAATTATATCTACTACACATAACAAGGTGGAAGACTTCACGCAAGCTACAGATGTGGTTGCTTCACAAACCCTCACCAAAATGTGGTTGCTGTGGTGGAAAAGGGTAGGTTTGTCAGAGGGAGAATTACTGGGGTTCACAGGTATAGAAGGAACAGAATAAAGCAAGCAGGGCTTAGTATTTCAACTCCAGCACCTTGACAGCAGCCAGAGCAAAGATCGTTGCAAAGAAAAACTCTTTCAGGTAGAAAAGGGGCATCTTTTTTTGTGGGCTTGAATGCCCTGTATCAGGCCACAGTGGCTTTCTGAATTGCTTTCTGTTCAACCAAATTTTATTGCAAGACAGGCAAAAAGGATTCACCTTGCAAGAGGTGAAGTGAAAAGGAAAACATAAGGCAACTTATCTGTCCTCAGAAAGACTATCTTTGCTTTTAAAGCTTCTGTGCTCTCCTTTGGGGTTTTGTAAAACAAGATCTGGAAAATGCAAATATTTCTGCTAATGCTTGCTCAAAGGGACAGTGCTTTGGCAACAGAGAGTCTGTCCCAGCACCCTGGCTGTTCAGCACTGTCCCTGGCTCAGGGTCCCACTCTGTTGGCTCAGTCAGCAGTAGAAACTGGGTAAGATCAGGGTGAAAATGGCTTTGGGAAATTTCTTCTTTTGGAGAAAGAGCCTAGAGGAGGGGAAAAGTGAAAGCTCTGAGCTTACAATGCTGCATGGCTTGGGTCTGGTGAGCCACTCTTCTAAAACCTAGACCTAACCAGGCCATGAGGGACTGGACAGGGAGCAAGTCAGATTTCTGTTTAGCAGATAAGAGACAAAATGAGAATACATTTAAAAAATACATTTTATAAAACCATTAACTATCAGGTTGAAAGAGACCTCAAGGTCTCTTGAACCTTTCTTGGCATGGTGTAGACAAGATGGCTCAGCAACCTGCCCATGCACTCAAATGTTCAGCACTGGGGAATCCACCACTTTTCTGGGGAGGTTATTCCAGTGGCTGATTGTTCTCATTGGGAAAAGTTATCATCATTTCCAAGCAGCATCCTCTGGAGTAACTTGTACCCACTGCCCCTCATCTCCCTCTGCAAAAAGGCAGATTCCACTTTCCCTGTAGCCACCCTGTAGATACTGAAATATGATGATACCGGAACCTTTGGCTTTTTTGAACTTCTCTACCAAAAACCCACCCTTCTGTAGAAAGACTGACCTCTTCTCTGCTTGGCAGAATTCTGTGTCAAATACACAAACCCAAGAATAGATACATGCATGATATCCATGCCCATCCCGAGGAGGACAGTCAGGAAGGGCAGCACACATGTGACAGCTTTGCATAAGTGGAACAAAAGGAGAGCAAAAATTCATATTTCCTGTTTCCTCATGGTAGTCACTTGCTTCTGCCACTCCAGTAGCTAGTTAAAATCCATTTACTTTTTTTTCCCTGATACAGAAAATACAGATTCCCATGATGCAGCTTCTCCTCACCCTCACAGAAGAGTTTTTCCTTCATAGACTTATCATTTATGATAAGACAGTGTGGCAACTTTTTTCTTTTTTAATCCAAATATACCTAACAAAAAAAAAAATATTTTCTGTTACTTATTTCCAACTCATCAGCAGTTAAAAATCATCAAGCTTCCAGAAACTGAGGGTGGGGGAGGGAAATCTGCAACCTCATGTCACCTGTAAGAGCAGAGCATAATCCTCCCAAATTTGGTAACTTTGCAGACACAGAGAACTGTAGAAGTTAGCAATTTTCACTGATCAAGAAGATTTCTGACTCTGCATAACCCTCAGTCCTACATATCCTTGAATGCTGTTTCCAGCCACTCTGTCTATTAATAAGTTATTTATGCAGGCGTGACTCTTAATTCTACATCATACTGGGGTTGCCCAAGACTCTCCGTTTTGGATGTGTATTCAGCTGCCAATGGCTTTGCCAAACTTGTGTTTGATGCCAGTCTGCCTCAAGTTAATTAACTCTGTAGAACATAAACACAACATACCCTGCACCCACAGAGCTTTGCCCAGATTAGGAGAAATTGTAAATGATTAATTGAAAAAAATTCAGTTATCCATGCAATGCTTTGATGAGAGCATCTGAAATATGGCAGGAGGTAGGATTTTTCTGTGCTAAAAGTGCTGTCCTTGCTGTAGTTGTGAAAATCTGTACCACATCAAACACCTTAAAAAAATTCTGTGTGTTTTTCCCTAACCCTCCCTAGCAAGATGCTTATTCTTAAGCTACTTACAGTTTATCACCTCAAGTCCCAGGGCTACTGTGACTTAGTCTGTGGGCACAAGACTGGCAGGGGAGATTTCATCTTCTGCGCAGATTTCTGCTCTGCTGGGGCAGTGGAAAGAGAGGACAACAGAGAGAACCCTGTGTCAGCAGTAACAGAAGGGATGGGCAGGGACTGTTACTGGGGACACTGAGGCTGGCTCTCCCATCCAACTCTCCCAACATTTCCCCTCTCTGCCCAGATGCCTATGTTAGATGGGTTCCTGTGGAAAGCACTTGCATTTGGGAAGCTTTTTTGTTGCTGAAATGCTGGAGGAGGATTATAAAGAGGGAAGGACTGGTTAGAGTGTTTTGAGGTGTGGGAAGAAGGAAGTTGCTAAGAGAAAAGACTAATTTGGGCTCCTAAATGTCTCATTACTTGCTCATGCATATTCCTAGTCCAAGGTTGAGAAAGAAATCACTGCATATCCAGCCCTGACAGCAGCTTAAAACCTGGATTCTACATTTTTTCTCTCATAGTGAGGAGGCAGGAGACCTCAGGCTGTAATTTCAGTTGTGCACCCACTTGTTGGGAAAGATGCTCCTGCATGTGCTCACAATTTGATTATGGATACACAGGAATAAGCAGGTAATTCTTATGTCCTTTACCTTCTCAGGACAAATGAGCACAGCTAAATACTGTCCGAGGTGTGAGTGCAACATTTAGTACTCAGACAGCACATCTGAAAGAATATGGTATACAGGGAAAGAGAAAAGACATAACTTGCTCAAAGAAATAACATTCTTTATTTCCCTTCCACCTCCATCTGCTTCATGGAGCAAGTGAGTGGAAAATCATGATCCAGAGGGTAATGGCTGGCTAAGAGAGGCTCCCAGGTCCACTGCAGGCCTGTTATGCTTCAAGACATAGCTCTTGATCAGCACTGACAGCTGAATCCTCATCTTTGTAATCTATGGCTTGGCTGTGCAGTTCTCTGCTCTAATTATTCTGCATTTGTCTCTCCTCCCAGCCTGGAACAGGTTTTCAAAGGCCTGAGACCACTGGAACGGGGAAGATTTATGGAGCCAGTCAATGCTGGTTGCATTCTGCAGAACTTTGAATAAGAACCAAAAGACTGTTTGAATCTTTGGAGGGAAGTTTCCCTCTGATTTGAGTATTATTCACTTCCTGGTGCACTGAAGTTGAAGGATTAAGTAACTTTTCCCAAATATAGAATGCATCACACCCAATCACACACACACACACACACACACACTGCTGCCTTCTTTAAGTGAAGCATCTGAGGAGGAAAATGAGATTACAAATTTAGGAGTATAATGAGATCAAGTTAAATTCACACCATTTACCCGCCTAGGCACAATCTATGTCATTAGAAAAGATTAATTTTTTTGTTGCAATTTCTAATCTCATTATACCTTTTGTCACAAGGATGATTTATCAGAATTTCAATACTTAATGCCATACATTTTGTATGTTCACTTGGCTTCTCCACTATTTTATATTTTCATTAGCTGGTATTCACTCACTCATGCCATACCACTCAGCACAGCTATAAATAGAGAGACCAACCAACCAAATCACACAATATTGAAAAGGTCAAGGTAGTATATTACATTACTATAACTTAGAGAATACTATTTACAAGGCATTAAAACTTTGACTCCTTATTTATGTGACAACGAAAGTAGAGAAAATAGGAGGCACTGTGAAATGATCACATCATTACCAGACATCCTTGAGAAACTGAGGGATTGTAAACCTCTCAACATTATTTTCTTTACAGCCTAATATAAATTCATGCTATTCTTTAGGTACTTAATATCTTATGCTAAGACAGTGGTCTCTTCACTGCCACATTTTACATTTTTAAATAGAAATATTTTAAAAGCTCTTACAAAATAAGTGTTTGTTTGTTTTAAGGCAGAAATCTCTTTTAGCTAATTGTAAAGAAAGTGAGCCAGAAAATAAAAATAAAGATCTGTGAAACTTAAGATAAGGATTATTAGTGACTACTTTCCTTCACAAAGACAGTAAGAGAATTATGGCTTTTCTCTCAAAGTCTATGGAAAGGACCTGTTTGAGTAAACCATAAAGTACTTTTAGGGTGACTGTGAACACAGGCTGTTCTGCAATACATCCACCATCCTGTTCTCTCTAAAGACACCCTTATCTGCATGGTGAAATGTGTATCCCACCTCTTTCCCCAGCTCAGGATTCCTAAGTGATCAAGTCCACCTGAAGATCCACAGTTTCCATCCCAGGCCCAAATTCAGTCTGATGAGTGCCTTGCATCATTGCCCCTGCACCCAGTGCTGTTTGATCCTGCAGAAGGGTTTGGTTCACATCAAGGTCTCTTTGCTAAGTCAGCTATAGACATGAGGTTTTACCCAAAGAACAAAAGTACAGTTAGGATGTTCAAGACTAGAAGAGCTGTCCCAGACACAGCAGTCATGGCCCACATGACAATAATCACAGCTATAAAGAGTCACAAAGGAAAGGTGGATATTTTTAAAACTGCGGGAAAAATTAAAATGGAATGAACAATGCTAAAGGGACAAAGAGAGATGGTATTAGCTTGGCTTTTTGAGATAGCTACAGGAGAACTGAGCTTAATACTCAACCACAGGGCACTTTCAGTATGTTCCAGGCCATCCTGAACCTCTGGGCAAGTTCAGGTGTCCACAATCCAACATGCTGTGGAAGAGACACTGGAGGCTGCCCTGCTTTCTCCTGGTAGAGATGGGGGCAATCTGTATTTGGATGTTTGATTAGATCCTGGCATTATACAGTACTGTAGGTTTGGGGAATCAATAATGATACCATTACAGGGGACTTAATTCATGGAATTGCAATTAACTTGAGAGATAACTGAGTAGAAAGCTCAGCTAATATTAAAACAACAGCCATCAGTGACCTAATTTCTATCTTCTGAGCCTCGCTTCTTCCATGAGAGAATACACAATTCCCAGTGAGTGAGAGGGGATGCCAGAATAACTCTTTGAAGACTACTCACGATTTCCAGTTTTAAACAGCATGGTTGCAATAATGCATGGCCAGATTTCTTGATGCAGAGCTGGAGCTGATCTGGCAGGTCTGCCTCTCTCCCACTGAGTCCCTGTTAAGAGATCAGAGAGGTTGAGCTGCAGCAAAGCTGCAGAGTCTGCAGGCAATACAGCTGAATAGCCACATTTACCTGCTGATGCTCCTTAGGTGCTTATATGGCAAAATGACCCTGCAGGTTCTATTTTTCTTACAAGAGACTTGAAGGGTGGTATGGCTTTTTGGAGAGGGGGGTGCTTTGGGAGGGGGGCTCTTGGTAAGTTTTTTTTGGTGGAGTGTGTTGTTTTTGCTTTGATGCCATTTGTGGGTTTGTTTCTTTTTTCTAGAAAAGTGCCTTGATAGGACTTTGCTTAAGGCCTTGTCCACATAAAAAATATGTCCTAGTAGAAGTGATGAAGCCTCCTGTCCTGACAGTGACAATACAGATGCTATTATTTAAAATAGCAAGGTTGTGCACACACTGCTAAATAGTTTACTGAGGAAGGGATTATATTCTTCCTGTGTCACACAATTTTCTGATTAGAAAGCCAAGGCTGTACTCTTACAGCTGACAGAGTCCATAGGTAAAGCAAGCAAGTAATTTGCCATGAAGGAGACTTAAAATATATATATAAAAAAAAAACCTGCCAAAAATAAAAAGCAACACCAGGCCAGCAAGGTTACCAAGGAGAGAGCAAAAGAGAGAGAAATGTGAAGTAGTGCATCTCCTGGCTGATCCATGCCTCCTGAAGCTTCCCACCTTGAGCTGGTGCCTTGGCACAGTTCTGGCAGGGCTCTGGGCTCTCTGGCAGCCCAGGTGGTGCAAATGGCTGCTCCACTGTCCTCCCACTCCCAGCAGACTTGCTGCTGCTGGGCGTGTGGAGAGTGAGCTCCACTTGAGCCAACAGAGCCCCTCCACTTTTGGGGGGATGGCTGGAGGGATGCAGAGCACGCCTTATGGGATTTTGCTTTGAATCCTGCAGCATATGGAAATTGGTCTGCAAGAAAAATGAGAAATATTTAGAAACAGTTGGAAAGACTGTCATTGAAATTTATCCTGGCTATGTCTAAACATGGAAAAGGACAACAGAAACCAATGTTAACTTCAGAAAAATGTAAAGAGAACTGACTCTGCAACAAGCAGAAGGCTTATTTCTTTTTAAGTATAAACAATCTGGTGAGGAGGAAGAAAGGCAGAACTACAAAAATAAGCCAAGGCAAGTAAAAAATAATGAGGGTAAAAATTAATAATACTCTGCATCAGTTTGCAGAGCCTTTTTTTTCCCTTGTACAGCAGTCTCCAAATATAACTTTAAGGGAGAAACCAGACAAAATATTTCTGTTCTGAAATATCACAGTGTAAAATGGCTTAAAAGGAAATTGTGCTGGGGGAAGAGGATAGCCTTCAGCTGTGGGCAAGCTTTTTAGACCCCTTCCTTGGGAGACTAATCTGTCTACAGTCCTTAAACAGGCAAACCAGCCTCCACAGGACCCCTAAATGCAGGTGACATGAACACCTTATGTACAGCAAGGACAAAGCCTTAATAAATCAGAAAAATTGGATCATTTTCTTCAAGCTTTGTCCATTTGGAAGCCTGAATTACAGGGGAACATTGATGCCTTCAGGGGCAGTTAAAGAAACAGGTGAGATGACACAGAACCCTCGTTTGACCCTTCCCATTTTTCTGTCCTCTAGCTGCATCACTGTGCATTAAACCCCGGACTCCCCACTTGTCTGGTTTTCTTTTTTTTCCTCCCCTCAGCTCTGCAATGTTTCTTTTCACTTCTTTGCCATGGGCAGTCGCAGGCAATGAGAGCTTCAAGGCTGCAAGCTTGCAAAAGTGCAGAGCACCCCCTTCTAAATCCAGGTTTCCTCTCCCACCCAGGTTTTGCACTAGGAGAGGTCCTAGCCATAGGAAGTAACTCTTTCACCAGAACAATAATGCTTGCAACAGCAGCAAGCATCCCTTGTGCAGTGGTTCTAGTTCCAAGGCAGAAACTTTGTTCCCGGGGAACTTGTAAAAAAAATATTGTAAAGACAGTAGGAAAAAATTAGTGTGCAAGCAGTCTAACAAAATGTTTGAAGTACCAAGACTAACAATAACTGTAAATAAGGCTAAGAACAGAAGTAGAAAATAAAATTGCTTCTAATGTGAGCACCACAGCATTTACCATTTCCCATAGATGCCAAACAGAAGATTATCTAGATTTTCAAGCGACTTTGTCTATGACAAATTGGCTGAATGGATTGACAAAACTAATGAAAGATGCTGAATGTGAAGCACATTTAGTACAGAAGCACCATGACAGATAGTAGTGTAATTCCTATATGCAGCTGCTGAATCTAACAATATAAATTCAATGCAAAGCATGAGTTTCTTTCCCACAGCTTTAGCAAATCAGAGCAACCTAAATTTCCCTCTATTTCTTTTAAATGAAAGTTAATTTTAAAAGTATGTATGCATATAAATTTCAGAAAAAAAATATACGATTCTTTTGCTTTCCTTTCTTCCCACACATTGGTGTATCTGAGAACACCAATTTTTTTTTTTTTTAATTTGTTTCAGTTTCCGTTTTAGAACTCTGACAGAGGTGGAATTTGGTTTAGGAGACCAACTTATTGCATTAACTTATTCTAAGCCTGTTATCACAACTTTTCATTGTGCAACTACCTGGAAAGGACTAAACAGAAAAATCACCATGCTCATATTTGCAGAAATATGTCAGTGATACTTTACTTAACATAATCCATGATTTTCAGCTGATAATTTATGTTCAGATCATAAATTTCAAATTCACTTGTTACTCATAAACCTTTCCAACAGATGACAGGAACCACATCACATCCTGTGTTTTTTCTCCTTCTGCAATACACAATTTCTGTATGTGACAGCAAGCAGGGGGTAAACTGCAGATTCATTTCGGTAAAAATTTCTCAATTAAGCTTCTCTCAATAAAATATTTCTGTAAAAATTAATTAAACAATTTGGATTAATAACATATTGACTTGCTGATAATATATGGCATGGCTTAAGAATTCCTGGAGGAAAACAAAAATGAAAATCAGAAATAATCAGTGAATAATGTAAATTTTTTTTAAATGTATTACATAAATTTTTCAAATCTTCCTGACTCATAATAGAGCAAATACACCCAGTGCTGTGGAAATGTGGCATTTCCTGGCCGTCATTGCACATGTGCTGAAGCACCATCCTGAGTTAGGCTATTCCATGACAAATGGGAAATAATCTACCTAACCTAACAGGAAAACACCAAATTTGGACTGATAAGGCGGCATATCTACATAGCAGGACATGAGCCAAACTAGAGGGGAAAAAGGAAAAGAGGTGGAAACCAGTTAAAGTACAAGTGAAACTCTTCATGGCTGAGGCATAACTCCTATATTTTTTCATTGTCTGAACAGGGAACATTTAAATAATTTCCTGGTGTTTCCCTCCCATCTTTCTCATCCCTCCCTTCCTCCACTTGCAGGTTGTCTCAGATCACACCTTTGTTTGTTAAGGTAAATTGTGGCACATCTTTACAAATGATTGAGGCCACACTGAATACCATGAATTACAATGTGAAACGATAACCAGTTTCCTATAAATATCTCAACCAGCTAGCACCAGGAAAGCAAGGGAGAAATCTTCTACTTTGCACAGGGGTATGTGGCAAAGTGACAATTTTTCTCTTTCTTTGGGTAAAATTTACTTGTTATTAACATGAAATCCACCTGCTACAACATCTTACCAATATCTGACATGACCCAGAATTGCGGGGTCAGCATGAACATAGAGTGCACCACAAACCATGAAAGGACACCATTAACATAGAGCAACACAAGTAGGCATTAAAAAAGTCAACATTTAACCCTGGATTCTAGCCCTTACCATATTTTTGGCCTTTCAGCAACTGAATTTGTGTGTGCTAGTAACAGAAGGCTAGGCTAAAACCAAAAATTCCACCTGTGAATTAGCGGCCCATTTTTTTCAAGTGCCTAAAAGGCATTCAGAACCATCTATGGGAGCAGACATACTCAATGCACAAGCAAAACTTCCTTTTGTCTGGAAAAATTGGATAATTGCCAAAGTTAGCTGCTCATCTACTTGACTACATATGTAGAAGTTATAGTGCATGACTTGTATGGATATTGGAGGAAATAAATAATTATTTCAATGTTTTTAATATTCAAAAGTAATAAGAATAAAAATGTTTTAAAAAAATCTGTGCTTACCTCCTGCACTCAAATCTTCCATACACTGAGATTTTGTGCTATAAGGCTTTTGCTCCAGTAAGAATAATGTTTAGGGAAGGAAGATGACACCATCCATGTAGTAGGAGGAAAATAAAAAGCACTGTTAGGAGCTTGGCAGCAATATGTACAGATATATTTCCTTTTAATGGCAAATACACATCAGATCTACCAGTCATACACACATATCTCAGTAGGTATGGCTACATTTTCCTCCTGATTTTGCTATCAAAGTGTTTCTTTACCACATTTATATGCCCCTCAAAAATATACACAGAGAAGTAAAAGGTTTTTAGATCAAATGAGAGGTTCCTTTGCAAGATATTTTTGCCCATTTATCTAAAAGCCATATACAAACTGTCTCAAGATGTTCCCAAATTGCTTTCTTACTAGTTTTGCTGAATTCCTGTTAGTTCCTGTTTAACTGCACATCTGGCTATTGTTATTTACACAGCTTCCACACTACAGGGTGCTGCAGGACATAGTTTTTGTGAAGGAAATCCTTGCAATCAGCTGTCCAACATATGAAGCTACATTTGACCACAGGGCATAGAATGAGGGCACTGTTATTATGACCATGGAAATCAAAACTGTTCCACCATAAAGTTCTGAGAGGAAAGAGGTGAAGGGGGAAAAAAGCACAATCCCCCACATCTCTAGGAGCTTAATGAAAAGAAAAAGAAATCCTTTCTAAAGGCCTGAGGTTGAAAAGCACTGAGTTCCAAAATCCCAGAGGCCAATGGAAGCTGAAAGCATTCAACATCCATTTGGCCTGGTCTTATTACTTCAGTACCCTCCTCAAATCTTATTATTTGCAGCATATATTTTCTAACACATAGCAGAAAATGGTGCTAATTGCAACAGCAGTATTTTGGAGGTGGTAGTTAACTGATAAATACAAATTAGAGACAAACTTCAGAGTTTATTTAGCACACCATTTCCACTTGCAGCTTGAATATGACAAAAAACAACTCAGCTTGCTGCAACACACTCCAAAAGAGTTACAGAAGTGAATTGAAGGTAAATAGATGATTTAGAAAAAAGCTGAATTTTGACATATGATATTGACTTAAAAGTTCAAATTGTCCCTGTTTAGTTTTCTGAGCTCACACTCTGGCTCTGCTGAGCAGCCAGACTTTGTCTTCTGCTGTGAAAGGGGAACATCACCACAACCAACAGATGCATCACCTGCAAAGAAAAGGTCACTGTTACAAACCCATATCAAGTCCCAGTCCAAAATGTTTTGTCTTTTTCAAAGCAGGCTGCGATTCATTTATGGTGAAATTTAATAGGAATAAAACATCTGCTCCCTTGACAAGAAAGACTAACAATATATACTACATAAACAGTAGCAGTTCACAAATAGCTTAGTATATATTTAATTAAAGTGTCTACAAAAAAGCAAATAACGTCTCTATGCAATGTAAAGTATTAAAGCAGTTAAAGAAATCCTTTCAGCGGACATGGCTGAATTTTTATCAGGCTTATTTTATGGTTTCATCTAGAAGTCACACTTCAGATTATATCCAACCACTTTCCAAAATTCTCTACTAATAATCTTCCAAGTTTTGTGGAAATGTGCCCAGGACCCCTCCATTCACAGTTTAAGAGTCTTTTCTTAGGCACTATCACAACCCTCAATGTTGCATTTATGTATCCAGCCACAACAATATTTTATTGCCTTGCATAACCACTCTGAAAACCCCTTCTGGAAGTCTCCCACTTGTCAAATCATCATCAAGCTTTATGTGAAAGAAAGAAAGCAATAATCAATCTAGGATTCAATAATCAATCTAGAATTCCCAAAGGAAGCAATAATCAATCTAGGAACAAGAGAGTGCATGTCATATTTCTCATTGTATGGCAATGTTTTACCAGTTCATTTTTAAAAAAAAAAAAAAACAAAAAACACACACACAAAAAAAATTTGGAAGACTGTAGTCAGGAAGATGCTACAATATTTGGGCAACAGGAACTCTGGTTTGGTGTCTGTAGAGGGGCAGGGAAAAAGCCTTGCATCTAACACATTATTTCATTGTATGCAACCACAGTGGGAGAAAAGTGGCAATTATTTTTTGACTGATCTTTCCATCTAGGCTAGACAAAAATGCAGATTTAATGTAGCTACTGCACACACAGTAACAGATAGGAGGTGTCTCTATAAACTCCCAGCCTGTGTTGCTGTGGGCAAGCTGAGGCCACAGCAAGAGTCTCTGAAAGAGTGAAGGAGTTAATTATTGTTGTACACAGTTGTAATAGTGCAAAGGTATTAAATCTCTGCATGAACTTTTGCCATCCATTGCTTGGAGCATGTTTGTATACATAGAACCTCTCTAATTGTTACAATAAAGGTGATTCTTCATCAAAACAACGAAACAAGATATTCACTTTTCTGTGAGCAAGACAGTTCATAATATGAAGGAGCTGGGCCTCTGCTTTGGTGCTGACCAGGGCAGAGAGTTAACAAATGGATGGAAGATACTGTGCAGCTCTAGGGCAACAGAGAAGCATCTCTATCCATCTCCACAGACCAACTGCACGTGGCAGGAAAGCAGCAGTGCTGAGGAAGCACCACCCATTGAGATGTTCCAGGTTTGGGCAAACAACTGAACAGTGGTAAGAAGGTATGAAAAAATTCAAGATGTTCTTATTTCTAGACTTTCTACCACTATTAATGGTATGTTTTAAAGCTTTCCCTATTTATAAACTTCCTGTGCTTTTGTCTGGCTCCCTCAGCTGAACTACAAAACTTCTGAAAATCTTCCTCACATCCCAGCCCCAACCTGTGCCTGCCATGGCAACTCTAACTCAGGTCTCCTTTACTGCTGACTACAGAATTATTCTCCCAGCACTGCCACTGCTTACAGATGTCTTTGTTTAACTTGAATATTCTTTAGCTTCTGCCAGCATTTTCCCCTAGCTAAATTCCTACTAAATGTACTTTACTTCTCTAAGCCTCATCAGCTATTGCTCTAAATGCAACCCTTCAAGAGAAAAAAAAAATCTCCACCTGTCTTTAATATGTGTTTCAATAAAAGAAGGATTAGAAATCTGAACTTCTGGGCTGTTAAGCAAACTCTTTTCTGCCTCCATTTATTCAACCATTAAATGGTTATATTTACTACAATATCTCAAAGAACAATTAAAAAGCTTAATGCTATTAATTCAATACTACTGATTCTGTCTTGCTACAGAGAATATACAAACATTTCCATGCCAAGTCAATATGTATTTACAAGATTTATAGTTTATGGTTTGTAGTCATTAGTATAACATTATTTGCAAGGTTAATACCCCAGCCCTATGGAGCAGAAGGTAGTATCTGCATTATAGGCAAGATTATATTCTTACTTGTTAGCTATTCCTTTTAAGTAAGCCTGTAACACTTATTTTCTCCTATAGGACAGTATTATTAATAAATATGTACTACCAGTAAGCTTTAATTTATCTAAAAGCACATTGTCTTAAAGAACTTCTATGGAATAAAATTAATCCTTTTTTTAATACCTATTACAGAATCTTTTTCTTACAGCTCTTTTAGCAAGGTTTTCCCCTTAGGTCTGTATATTACAAAAATATTTTCAAAATAAAGTAAAAACCAAACAAAAACAAAGTGAAGAATCAGTAACCCATAGAAGTACACTGAACGTCATTGTAATCTAAACACAAGAAACACTATTTCTAAAATTACAGACCTGAAATTGTTCTTTAAAAACCAAAACCAAAACAAAACCTCAAAGAAAAAATAAAGTAACTTCCAGGTTTGATTGTGCAGTCCATATTTACTGTAACATGAACACGTGGGACCATCCTCTGTCTCTTGAAAGGAAAGAGGGCTGCATTTAGCTGCACTAATCTTCTCTAGGAATTATAGAAATTATTCTGCTCTGTGCAGGAGATGATACTCAGCCATTTCCAGCACTAATTGGACTCAAGTATGGTACGACCTAATTTCTCAGCATATACTGCAGAGTTTTGAGGTTCCTGAATGCTTCAGCCTTTTGAGAATTTTGGTTTTTTTTTCTATTAGCTACAACTTCACTGTCTCCGACTGCCAGCAGAGGGAGAAAATGGAATATGAAGTAGAGAACATAATACAACACACCATCTCTCATCCACATACTGAAATAAATATGATGTGGTTTCAACCATTTCTTTTCTAGGGCAGGGTACACTCATTCTAAGTTTCCCAGTCTACAAATAATCTGATTAATTTTATTTGGTTCCCCCCCCCCCCTCCCTTCTGACTTCCCCCCCTCCCTTTTTGCCTTTTGTTTCATGCAGGCAGGATCTTTATGGGATATATAAACAGTGCAAGAATTATGCAGAAGGGGTTTATTATGAAACTAGGAATCATTTCATTGACATTAATGGGAAAGTCTGTCTCTTGGAGAGCTCCACATTTCTAGAAGCCATTTCCTGTTCTCAAGGTCCCTTAATGCAACAAGCCAGGGCAAGATGGGAATTGCTTTACCTCTCTTATGCCTCAAAGACCTGTGTTCACAAGATGGGCTGCTGAAGGGCTACATTTTTTTAAGTACCAGCAGTCAGTCTTCTATATAGACTGGATTCTGTTTTAGTTAACAATTTGTTAAGCTTGCTGGCACACAAGCAGTTATTTACACCAGAGGTGAAAATAACTTCCCCCTAAAGCTGCCCTCCCCACATCTGGGAAAGCACGTACACGCACCAGGCTGCATAACACACTATTTAAATAAAGTGCTTTCTCATTCCTTCCTCAGGCATAAAAGCTGTTAGCTGTAAGAGAGACAAAGGACAGACAGCTCTGGCTGCTGCCTCATTGCCTCCCAGCTCCTGGCACTGAGGCTTGGCTGGCTGGGTCAGGAGCTTGGTCCTCATTACATGGATCCTCATGCTCCAGGTGAGGATGTGCCTGTGACTGACAATCCAGGATCCCCACCTAATGCCTGGAGCTTGCACCACCTGCTTTAAATAAGGGACTGGGGATGCATTGGTACAGCCGAAGTGGTAGAGGTTTGCAGGAATAAACTACTTTCTTATTGCTCTCATATTCCTAGAACCTGTCTGTAGGTTGCTCTGCTCTTTACACCGGTAGCATTTTACACACACAGATGATCATGGATCTAACAGCAAATGATGGCAGTGCTAAGTTAGACTTCCAGCTGTCTACAGGTGTCCATGAATCATCTGGTGTCTGGGGAATTTCTGTTCCAAGGGTGAAAGAAAGCAAGCCATGGAGAGATTATTGATGGCCAAAAAACCTTAGATGCTCACTGAATCAACACCCTCGTCGAAAACAAAATCATTAGCAAAGGGATAAACCCAAAGTGAGATCCTTGCTCTAGCAGCACTCAAAAGTGTTTGATCTGGGACTTCTGTAAACAGAGCTTAGTTTCTTTTCCTACAAGATTTGATTCTTTGAAACAGAAATTGGGACAAACTGCTTTCTTCCCATTTATATCTTGCTAGGTCAGAAGGGATGTCAGAACCTTTAAGGACAGCAGTTTCAGAGGGCCAAGGTGGTTGTGAATAGGACATCAAAGAAGGAATAAGAGGTAGCAGCTCAAATAATAATACACCACAGGAGAAAAAGTTCTACAGTGGTATGCAGAAAAGCAGGGGGTTACAAGACTTAAAATTTGTGTTACATGAGCTCAGTATGATAAATAAAGCCTGCTACCATCAATGACCATTGGAACAATGCAGACACCCCCTTCACCGGGGTACTGACAGAGGAAAAGGTTATCCAGAGCATCAGAGAAGGGCTGTGCTGAGGCACAGCAACAGGAGCAGCAAACTGAACATGCAGTCAAGGGAAAATGGGCCATAATAGATTCAGGATGGAACAAGAGGCTAGCTGACAAGGCCACAGAGGAGAGATGCCAGCTGGCTCACATCCTGTTAAATGACAAATGGATAGAAAAAATGTCTTGAGGTTTCTGTCCTGTCCAGCCCAGCAGCACTGAACACAAGGCATGGGGCTTTTCTGCACCTCCATCCACAGAGTGCTGCAGCTCTGCTGACTGGAGAACAGACAACTAAACACAGTCTGCTGCTCAGCAAGGCCTCTTTGGGCTCTGGGTTACTTGTTGTAGGATGCTTGCAGAGCCAGTTGCCTTCCCTGCCCAGCTAAGGATACGGTCTGGGTGCTGTCACCAGGATTTCAGGGTAAAAACTTCTTCATCCCTGGGGGCACAGATACCATGGGGTGTATGGCAAACCCCCTGGGATGGACCCCAGCACTGCACTTAGGCCCACGGATAGACTGGCACAACTGTGAGCTTGTGCAACCCTATACAGGCTCAGAAGTGATTTATGAGCAGTACAGAGGACCAATAAAAGTTCAGTCAGCATGGATGTGTATTGCCTCTTCCAAAAAAACAGTGAAAGGAAAACTACCACCTCCCTTTGAAACAGGGGTTCAGGAGCCTGACTGCAGTAAAACTACATTCATCTGACAATTGGAACTCAACACACAGCAGTTGGCAATAAACTTCAAGGACCAGGCTGGTGCTGCTGGAGGAATGGTGCAGCTGGCTAAGCAATTTTTATCTGCATGTAAATTCTGCTGATTTAACCACAGCTTCCTCCAGGGATTTCTCTAGGATATAGATTTCTCTTATGTCAGAAAGACTTATCTATTTGAGATACAAAGTCAGATGCCTTCAAAAACTCTTTGCTTCCTGGTTGTTCCTGAGATGTGCTCACAACTTCTGCACTTCAAACACTTGTCATGCAGGCAAGCCTGTTGAATATCAATTATTTCCAAAAAGGGCTCCTTTCCAGAAGCTCAACCCCACCTTAGCCAGCACATACACAGCAGGTCTGTGCTGTATCACTGTGTATGGCTGCTCATATCACCTTTGTTATCCATAACAGGTTCAGTATCCATAAAGGCATGGATATGAAGGAGTGGCTTGGATTTATCAGTGTCTACCTCTATAGTTTTTCTTGCTCATGGCACCAGGGAAGCTCACACACTGTATGCCAGTGACAAGTTCTGCCCCAGTGATAGAGATTTTAGGCATGAGCGTTCACTGACAGCTACTGGGCATGCTCTGATGTCTAAGCAGCTCCCAAATCAAAGCTGGCAGGCAGCTCACAGGGAGACTTGGAGATTCATGTTCTGCAAAAACAGGCCTATGGACTTCAGTGAAGTCACTGCAGCACAGCAAAGGAAAAATCAGGCCCATATTGTGCCACAAATGGCTTCTGCAGGATTCTTCTGCAGGTATAGTTAATTCTGCATGGCAAGAAATATTTACCCAGATTATTTATTCCTCCTTTTCTAATAAGACTCTGACTTGTTTTCTCTCAAAAAGTCATATTTTTTACTCCCATTTGTAACTTGCCAGAGGCAAGAAAAGCACAGCAAGTACACAGAAAGCAGAGACCTACCAGAATTGCTCATTTTAGTCTTAGACTGCTAGTGGCATTTGCTGCTTGTGTCAAATTCTACAAATGGGACAGGCACAGGGAAATGGTTTCCCAAGTGGTAATTCATATGGCATATTTAGAAAGTACTGATACAACTAGAGAGCATGAAGGCTGTAAATATAACCTTGCATATTGGAATCAGCACATTTCATGGCATCCACATGCTGCAGAGGAGGCAATAGCCAGTGCTATACTCATGACTGGGATGAAAGAATATGGTAATGAAAAGATTTATCTCCTGGAAATAATGCTTAAAAAAAACCCCTGAAAGTAATTCCACATGTTCTAATATCATTCTCTACTTAATTTTGCCTGATTTTCTTGTAAACAACTACAAAATCTAAAAAGCAAGCTTAGGTCTATAGATTTTATTCTGTTTCCATTCACTCCAATACAAGCCTAGAGTAAATTAACTAAAGTTAATGTACAAACAAAGCCATAAAAGTATGAATTAGATCTGATCTACTGAAAGGTTTAAGAAAAAAATAATAGTCCAGTTGTAAGTTGCTGGTTCAATCAAGCCAAGGCAAGAACAGTACTGGCGGAAACAGATACAGAAATCATGATATATTTGTGTTCTGTGTCAAAAGCTAGGTTTTTTAAAGAGTACATGGCACAATACTTGAATTTGTTTTAGAGGGAACATAGCTGAGACCTGGTAACACTTGCTGTTTGAGGATTTTAGTTTTTTCAACACTGTGTTAGATATCATATGCTGTAGATCAAATTCCCAACTAATTTAAGTGGGTGTAACACCTTTAATTTCAATACAACTCCATTAGCTCATTGTAATGCTCAGCAATGGCATTTTCATGAAATGTATTGGTACAAGCCAATGCAATTTAACAACACAAACACAGCAGTATTTGGTAGAGATTGAACTAGCTCTTTTTGGTAATGCTAAGACCAGAAAAGACCATTACATTATAGAGTTTGATCTGCTGAAAAGCACAGCCCATTCACTGAGACAAAACCCCTCATTAAAATAGATTAGAATTTGATCTTGAGCATGTGAGAGAAATATCATTCTCAGGTAGCTAAGAATTATGGAACAGAGAATGGACTGAGCAGCACCTAACCACAACCATCCACATTTTGAGTTCTGGTCTCTTTCCAGCTCTGATTGCCTCTCCCTATTTCTGCATTTAAGGAGGAGAAAAAAATTAAAATTGGAAAAAAATTAAACCACTCTCTTTAAGGCCTGCAGACAATTGCCTGAAGTATGAGATACTGTAACCATCTGAACAGAAAAACAAAATACACTGATACTAAGCTGAGAATTTTATCTTCCTTACTCATCTACAGAGTCAGACCAGACTAAAATACTCCTTGGAATGAATTTGAAAAACTCCTTGTGTCCACTCACCAGGTAAATTATCTCAGCACTTAATTATCCTGTTCCTATGGAGAACCTTCTCTTTTCCTGCTCCTTCCTTGTGCCTGAAAAGCTCCCTCTTATGCAGAAACTGAATTAGTTCAACTTCACCTTCCAGCCACTGAACTGTGATGTGCCTTGTAGCAGCTGCTGTCATGGCACTTTCCACGTCTCAGGACTGATTTCCAGCCACGACGTGCCCCTCTAATGCTGTTATTGAAGAGACTTGGGCATGCAAGTGGTTCAAAAGTCTGTGGTAAACTGCTGCAGCCACTGGTTCAGTTCCAATTGCACTGCATCATATTGCACAAGCTTCTTAAAAAGCCAACAAATAGTTAAATCCCTGTACATGCTAAACTAGTGTGCACGGAACATTTCCTTTTATCATTGTTGAATCTGTCCATTGATTTCACTCCCGAAATTTCACATCCTCTTTCAATCTCCGTTGGACATTATTCGCTCTATTACCAGTCCTCTTTTCTGAGAAACTCTGCAAGTCACAGGATTGTGTCACAGCCTGGCATGTCAATAGAAACTCTGAGGAGCAGCAGGCTCCCGTTTTCGGGGGAAGCCTCTAGAGACAGTGTCTCTGGCACTCCTATGCCATTCTCTGTGTTATCTGCAGACAAGGTAGATTTTAATTTAATGTTTTATACATCGCACATAAGGCAAATTGGCTTAGTTTTAAATCATAATACAGTTTTATGGGTAAGTCAGCATAAATACAAGGATAGAATGTCAAACAAACTTCTAAGATCTAAAAAAAAATGCCAGCCCCTACATCTCACTCTCCCCAACTCTCCCCCCCCAAAAAAAAAATGAGCAGCCTCCCACCACCATGAATGTTTTCATTAAATAATGCCTAAAATATTTAAAATATCATTCCTAAGACCATTCTCCCCACTCCTTGCAGGGATCAGCTCACCTTCCCCCACTGAACTGAGCTGTCTTTCTGTCTGTCATATGGGGTGGGTTCATCCCCTGGTTGTGCTCTAGTTCCAGGGCACTCCTGGCTACTGCTGCCCCAGCTACACCTCTTTTTATGTTTTTAGCACTTACATCTAACAGTCACCCAACTGCCCTTCAATATTTGCATAATTCCACTGCCTTCCCACAGGGGACCAGCACACGACTCGCAAGCTGGTGAGCACAGGGAGTTGCTTACAGAGACTTCACACCAAATGCAAACAGATATTTTCACATCATCCAAGCCAGGTTCTTCAAAATGGTAAATAATAACCATTTGCTCCACTCTTCACCAGAAGCATATGATTTATAGCTAGAAAAATAGAATTATATGGTCTAAAAGTTTCTCCCTTCTGCTTGAAGATTGACAGTTTTCTCTGGCGGTAGCTTTGGATGTAGAAAGCTCTCAGGAAAGCAAAAGCATTAAAAATAAATGCAAGATGCTTCATGCACGTTATAACATACTGAACCCTCAGAATAAATTATTTATACCAAAGGTTGGATGTGCCATAATAGCATCCACCTAGCAGCTAAAAAATGTATTGGAAATAGGAGACCAAACCACAGAGATTAAGAGAAAGACGCCTGCCAGCTTTGGCTGAAAACCTGGTAGGAAAAATAATATAGTGCTTAACTGAAATTATTCAGAGAGTAAAGGGATGATCAATTCACTTGGGTTTTGGTTCTTTTCTCCCCTGATAGTCTACAAAAGAGCACAAGGATCAGAGAACTTTGCAGAATTATGAACCTGGTGTATTTATTTATGCTGTACATCTCTATTTCTATGCAAATAAAAAAGGACATTGTTGTCAATGTCAAAAAGAGGTACAACTTCATTTAAAAAGAGGTACAACTTGAGATTTCCCATGCAGTAATAATATAAAATATACAAACTCTTTTAATCAAATATATTAGTCTTTACATTGCTTTTAGCATGCTATTAACTAGCACCTTCCAGTAGTATGGTGTTAACAAGATTAGCTTTGTCCAGGATACTTTCTGGAGTTAATTGCAACCATGCTGCAATCAAATCACCTCCCCCAGGATAGGGCTACATGGTAGAAAGAAATCCGTTGCATAAAGCAGCATATAGAGCACTAAACACACACTTCTCAGCTCAGCACAGCACCATATTTATCTCCATCTCCTTGCCATTAACATAAGAGACTGAAGCATTGGAACAAAAATCCATATGCTGATCTGGGGATGCAGATCTTTTCACACCATGGCACAGAATCTAGAGATGGGAGCTAGTGAGGTAGAATACTAGGAGGAACTTATCCAAATCCCTTTAGTAAATCCTTACTTCCACATTGTTGAATCCCTCTTTTACACAAACTGGCAATCAGCTCTCTTCATACCAAGTGTTTGAATCAAGAGTTAAAAAATAGTGTAAAATAATTACTGTATCGTATGATTTGTTTAAAGTTCTCTTTATATTCTGAGCCCTCCCTCCACCATCAGAGAGCTTTTAGGTCAGAACACAAACATACCCTCCCCGACAAGGAAAACCTTTCAGTCAGAAGCCTTTACTGTAAGAAGTCAGAATATTACACTTGCAGGATATTGCATCTCTGTGAAACCTTTTCATCTGCCACGCTGACATTGTCAGAGTCTGGAGGTTCATTTTAATACAGTTTGTTCTTCCTTCAGAGAGGCTCCCTAAGCAGGAGAAACCTATTAACCATGCACAGCAGTGTATTACAAATTCCAGAATGCAATATTCCAGACTGCAAGGCTCTTCCATAAAGCAAGGCAACCTTCTACGTATCATAAACAGGGGTTTGCACACACAGAGACCCACCAGATCCCAAAATTCCATAACCTCTTTGCTGCAGAGATGATCGTGGTGAGGCTGCGGAGGGCACACGCTGCAGCCCCCTGAGAGCAGTCCATGTTTTCCATGGCTCCGCTCCGTGGCTACGTGCGACACGGGCACGGGAGCACAGCCAGGCTCACCCTTACAGTTGTGCTTCAGGCATAAACCATGATGCTGCAGGAGGGAATTGTCCCTGCCCCATCTTCAGGGCCATCTGCAGGCCGTCCATCACGCTTGGTGAAAGCCCCTGAACTAGGTAACACGCGGTTTATTGGCCAAGACTGTCACCTAAATATAACAGAGCACAAACCAATCATTTTTACTGCTGTCACGAGGTTGGGCTCAGGAGGGTAGAATAAAGCTGAGGGGCATGCTAACTTTCAATAAAGAACCCGACACAATATTGCAGTGCTTTTCAGGATGGGCAACAAAGAGGCTGCTCTTATACTACATGTAGGCTTCAAAGCCAGGAGCGTGCACTTTGGATTTTTCATAGACCACTCTGGAAGTGCAAATGGTCCCCAGACAATGGGACAGTACTCCTCATTTCAGTATTTGTGAAGACATTAAATTAAATAAACATCATCCTTTCTCACTGTAAATGGGTAGAGAGCTCACAGAGAGGCTCTGTTTACAGCAACTGCTAATAGTTTCAGCTGAAATCAGAAGCACATTTAACAAGGCATGAAGCATGGAAACAAACTTATAAAGATAATTCCACAGCGAAACATTCTATTCAGACCTACATTACACTTCTCACTAAATGTATTTGTATACAAAAGTTGAGGGGAGGAAATTTAAAATTTGACATAAAAGTCAAATTTGGAAAGAAAGTCCCTTAATGGTTTCCTTAGATACAATTCCCTTACTAGCCCCACAGTGAGTTCTGAGTAACTCTACTGACATGAACATACAGTGGTGTAAAAGCATGAAAAATGTGAGGACAATTGTATCAAATATCAAAACCAGAATAACAGGATGAATAATGAACCGAACCAGAGCTTTAGCTGGTTTAAAGCAAGTTGCAGATTTTACTGTAACAGGGTTAATTTACACCCCCGGTGGATGTTGGTCCATTGTCAAGAAATCCTGTTTTCTCACACTTACATTAACAAACATGGGAGCAAATGCAAAAGTAAGTGTAATGATCAATTTAATGAAACTCTGAATTCATTTACTCCATTAAAGTAATATGTCCTATAAATGGACAACATTTAAGTTTTGTAAAAAGCCATTAAAATCACAGTAGCTACTTAGCAAATTAGAGGCCCTGGCAATTATTCATCATTTCATTACAATTAAAAACTAATTGGAAGCCTAAGTAAATAACGTTAGAGTTTTGCTCATGATAGCAGGGAAAATAGGTTTAAACAGCTTATGTTAGAGACCGACTCTTATGCCTTTCACTAATGGGCAGGATTATACTGAACAATAATTTTTGCCATCACCAGCATTTATGCTGCAGCACTGAACACAAAGATCAAAATGATCAGTTGCAGCACAGAAACCAGGGCAATGGCATTAATAAACCCACAGAGCCCCGTCATCCTGCGCGCCACAGGGAAATCCAGCTCCGCACAGTTGGTGTTTGGAGGCACATATGTGACACAATTAGTATAACAAAATAAGTTTCTCTTTGCTGAAGCATTTACTGCAAATTGAGTCATTAATCTCATTTATAAAGCAGGCATGATGGCTGGCACACTGCGATTGGCCAAGGCGATTTCTTCTCATTAGTGTGTGAAAAGCTCCATCCTGTTCACTTTAAATGTGGGTCATTTTAACTAAAGAGAAACACTTCAGTCCTGAGGCACTGCAAGAGCTGGTGCTGTATTTATAGGAAGTTCCTGCATGCTGGTGATGCCGTGTTCTAGTACCTGCCTGAACTGCTGCTTGGATGGAGCTACTTGGCATGTAACTCCCACTTTGCCCCAGTCATGTTTCAAATAATTTATTTTTTTTCAGAGTAAGTTCTCTGTGGCATTGTATCCAGCCTCTGATGGCACCTATGCAATCTTGTATGAGTTTTGCAGGGTCAGGGCCAGTACACCACAAGTAAAGGAATTCTGCCAGTCCTGGAGAAATAACCTGTGCTTTTTGACAGCAAAAACTACTCAGTTCCTACATGTGTGGGCAGGGTCAGCCTCTGCCTTTGATAGGTAATCTAACCCAATTCTAGAGTCACTACTTTCCCCTCTATTATTAGGAACTTCATTTTCCTAGCCCACATATTGCATGAATGGAGAATGACCAAACCTGGGGAGAGAAAATCCCTTGAATGACTCCTAGCAAAATTCCCTTTTTCCTGATAAGGACTTCTCCATATATATATATATTAAAAAAAAAAAAAAAAAAAAAAAAAAAAAAAATGCTAAAAATCTTCTACATTCCTTGTAGGTCTTTCCTTCACAGACTTAATTTTAAAGTCTCCCTCCTCTGCATACATAACCACTGGGATGACTCATGCCACATTTACTTCAATTATATCACCTCATGTAATAAAGTGCCACTCATTCCACCAAATGTGAACAGCCCATCAGATCAGCACTACAAAGATCTGCAGGGAGGAGGGGAAACATTACATCACCCCTCCTCACAGCACAGACTGTTTTACTGCTTTTAACTTAAAACACACTCTCAGGCCACCTGCTAGGACCTTCAGTGCCCACCCAAGGGCTGCCCCATCAGCACAGTCACTGCAGGGTGAGGTGTGGATTTGGTACAATGCTGGATCCTTCACCTTCAGAATGAAATATGCTCCAGCATGTCATGGCTTCTTTGAGACTTGATTCCCATTTCCTTCCAAAGGGAATTTGCATCATTTGAGCAGAGCAAGCAAGTGCAAAGCAGTAGAGAGACCAAAGTCCTGCCTTCTTCAAGGTACCACAGATGACACTTTTTTGTCTGCTTGGGTTTTTTTGTTTCAAAAATCTCTAAACCCAATCACAAAATCAGGCCAATATGCTAATAATACTCCAATAGCTCACATTTTAACAAAAGCAACAGGTTTGCTGGGAGGCTTAAAAACTTCCTGTGAAGAAAAGAGTGAGGAGGTCCTTCAAAATGCCTGAAGGAGCTGCTCTTACATGCAACAACTCAGCAAAAATTAATTACCTACTTACCCAGCTACAAAGGCAGAGGTTAACAAAGACTCCAGAAGCCTCTTGTCTCCTCCTTCCTATGAATATGAATACATGTGTATAAAAATTGATGTATAGATTTTATGTTATTTAGTCTTAGATTGATTTATAAATTAAAATAAGATTTTGGGCATTATTTTCACAACAAAGACTTGTGCTCTGCTCAAATAGGGCTCTTCTCTGAAACATGGGTTCACAGCAGCAGCTGTAAGTGAAGTAACCTGCTTCCCATGTGAAATCCTTTTCCGTAAGTTGCAAGCTTTTGGGAAGAGATGGTCAAATGCAAAGTACTGTTTTCCAGCTTAATGGGGTCCTCTGCCACTGTGAAGCCTCTAGATATTTCTTTGTTTAATTAATCATAGCACACAATTAATCAAATAGTGAATGTTTGTTCTGAGAGTTTAAAAATATTAATATTTTAAATACTATTATTACAAATTTTCATCAGTTGCTGAGCTTCATTGACTGCACTGAAATAGAAAATGCTCCTACTTTTCTTGCTACTTCCACCCTAAGTTAAAAAAGTGATGAATTTCAGAGAAAAGGATCAGATCTCACTTACATTTTCAGGCCATTAAGATCCAGGAGATTTGGCTGAAATCTGAATCTGGGACTTCTGAAAACATTCCTATGACATTATAGCAATTGTGGCATCTGAGAGTGGGATTACCTTTCCTTACTATGGCCTTAATTTTTGTGGCTGAAACCAGGGCTTTCTCATCTGCTCTTTCACCTGGAGCTACTTAACCCTCCTCTGGCAATCCTTCTGCAATCCTGAGGAAGGAGGGGAATAACAGCTTTAATCCACTGCTGAAGGTGTTGGCAGGAGTTAAGGTACAGCTCTTATTTGAGGCCTTGAATATTTACAGTTGTAATCCATTGTGGTGTTTTCAGCTTGTGCTTTCATTACATTTCTAGGCAACATATATTTCTTTTTTTTTTTTTGTTGCTTAGAGTAAATACAGGGGCTCTGAACTATTAACAATCAGAACACTTGCTGTTGTTTGTGAAGTATTAGCTGACCTACTTCATTGCAGTTTTAATTAGGTATTACTCCCATGCTGATCTCGTCCCTGTGGGGATTCTGCATTTGGCTCTGATAGGAGTGCTCCTGCAGCACGGTGATTCACCAGGAAAGAGGCTGTGCAGAAATGCATCGTTCAAGGTGCAGGAGCACCACATTGTACTGGAGCCTCACCTGAGCTATGCCAGCCATCTCAGGAATTAACAGGGCAAGACTGCAGGTGTCCAAAAAGGAGACCATCTGGAATTAGTCCTGATTCCCCCCTGAGGACAGCCTACACCCAGAAAAACCTTGCTGTACCAAAAGTACTGAAAGCCTGGGACGGTGACCAGGGATTCGTCACCTGTAAGCTTTGGTGTACCGTGTTGACAACTTAAAAATCATTTTAACTGTTTAATTTCCCAAAATAGGTCTCTTTGCATCATACCTCAACAACAAAAATAATTTTAAAGGAACTATTTAAAGTTCATTTAAATGAACTGTTGAGGAACAACAAGGTAGAGGTCTTAGACCAAATGGTCTCTTCCTTTACCCATGAGAGCACAGTTATTTAGCTACTTCACTGTGGCAATTCAGCTGTATGCTGCTAACTAGAAAGAAACATATTCCCCAGGAATTTTTAAAAATTTCTTTTTATTTTTTTTTTTTTTACCTTTTGGCAAGATAACTCTGTATGCAAAATTTCACTGCTCTATGCCCAAAAATAAGAAGCAATACATTGAGGAAGAATATGATTCCATGACACATGAAACAGATAGTTTTACACACATCAAAGTAATTTCAGAAGCAATTAAGGATGAAACACAAATCGGGGGAGCCTGTACTCCCATTGAAGTGTCCCAGGGGATAACAAACCCCTTAACTGCCACTCTCCTCTAATTATATGTAATGCAACTGTATAGGATGCAAAGGAATTGATAGCTATGGCTGCCTGCTGGCATTTGGCAACAAAAGAGAAAGTTGAAAGCTTCCTACAAGCAGTGAGGTTTTAAACTTCAAAAACATCAAGCATATTTTTGTTAGCTTGTTTCCTTTTTCCTCTCAAAGGGAGAGCTTTTTGGGTAGTCTTCCTTAAGCTGTGCCCTGGATCAAGGACCTCACTAATTTTCACTGATCTAGAGCAGAAACGTTTTCTGTCTCTGTTTATGAATTCTAAGAATTATTAAAATCAGCCTAAATCTGCCTTTCCTATTACTAATGAAGGTTAAAGTGGCCACAGCCAAATCCACTTATCAACTGATGGCACAATCTGACCTTTTATCATTAAAATGAAGTAATTTTTTCATACACTCATAGAATGGTTTGGGTTAGATGGGACCTTAAAGATCATCATCATGGATAAGGACACCTTGCACTAGATTAGGTTATTCAGATCCCCATTCAGCCTGGCCTTGAACACTTCCAGCGATGAGGCAACTACAGCTTCTATGGACAGCCTCTGCCATGGCCTCACCACTCTCACAGTAAAGAATTTCTTCCTAATATCTAACCAAAACCTGCTCTTTTCCAGTTTGAATCCATTCTCCCTTATCTTGTCACTACAAGCCCTTGTCAAAAGTCTCTTTCCATCTTTCTTGTCTTCAGGTACTGAAAGACCACAATTAAGTAATATTCATTAAAGAAATTCAGAACATGCAAATGGGGACAGAGCACTACTGTGTAAGCTGGACAGCTCTTATTATGATTTATCCTGGTTTGGAAGACACCTATAATACTTTTGTTCACTCCTTAGGTTTGATTTGTCACAGCAAGGTTGTGGCTGCTCTACTTGTGCTGTAACACTTCATAAGGCTTGGGTGATTTAATGAAGCAACCTTTCTCCCATCACCTATAAACACCCACTTATACCACAGCAGACTTCAAGAAGGTGTAATGAAATTAGTAAGTTTTGAAGCCTTTGCAGGAGGATTTAATCACATAACTTACTAAAAATGTTTCTAGAACTCAGTGTGGCTGGAATCTGTCCAAGTTACATGAAACACAGCACCATAAAACCCTGCTTCTCCAACAGCTTCCCAGAAGTAGGTTTGGGTTTAGTATCGTTTTGTCATGACCCAGGAGATCTCCAGATCTTCTGTCTTTCATCAACTTGGACTTCTTTGAAATCAGTAGAAACTCAATCTTCCCCACCCAGATTCCACTCACTATCTCAGCTGATCTCAAATACTCAGATATGGGACAGAAGTGCTTCTAAAAGTTTTGGTAGAGCAGGATGCCCACCCCACCTGTTCTAAAGATCCACTTTAGAGGCCTCAGAGGTGTTGCCAGCTCTGTCATTACCTCTCCTCATTTCTTTCATCACTTGCAGGATGTGGGACTGACCACAGGAACCGAAGGAGTGAGACTGAAGTAAAAAAAAACAAAACCAAAAAAAACCACAACAAACCCCAAATCAGGGATCAAGGAACAATCTTTTGGTAAAATAAAAAAGCAAATAAGGTGATTATGTTGTATTTTTACTGTCTGTAGCTTGTACAAAAATGACCGAATTCTGTTCTCTTTATCTATATACAGAATGCTTTACAATGAACCTTGGTTCTGTCTGAAAGTTGTGGAATTTTCTATAAGTATACATATTTCAGTGGAAAGTACTCATTTCCTAAAACGCCCTTTTTAACTTTTTTTTTTTTAATACTAATTGGAGACACCAAGAAGTAAAACACTGACTTGAGAAAAGTGATTTCAATGAACATATTGCATTCTCAAATCATGAGAGTTGGTTTAAGCCTAATTAGTGCAGGGTTTGAATGGGTGAGGCAAATCTCTCAGAATTCAAGTTGTCACAGCTTAACTCTGTTGCAAAAAAATTGGCATGTATCTACTGCATATGCAAATAATCTAATCATCAAGTTGTATAGCAGTTGAGCCACTGTAGAAAGGGTGAAATTTAACCTCTGTGACTCCTGATAATCCTGACATCTTAAACACAATGACAACAGTGCATCTCTTATCTACTGTAACACACCATGGCATCAGTCTTGCTGATGGAAGTGATTGAGAATTACAAATCTGAATCATGAAACAGGAGCAGGGGAAAAAATATTCTATTTTCTGTGCTTTTGGGTTTTTTTTGTATTAGTTGGTTTTTGGTTTTGTTTTTTATATCTCAGATTTAAAAATCACTATATACAAATTTAATCGTAATCTGCTATTCCTGAGCTATAAAATACAAGCCATGTCTTGGAGGAAATGGAGGAGAAACAAAGCAGAGATTCTTAAAGAAATGTTACCCACTAAGGACACAAGAGGATTTACTGTAAATGTTCTGCTGGATCCTTATCTGCATGCAGGGCAAACAGACCTCTCTGTGGTTACTCCTGTTTTCTTGGTTCATGAAAATAACATTATATTCTCTGATGTGAGTTATTTTTTAATGAATATGTAAAAGAACCTAATGCTAGGACTGACTCCTCCTACAAGAATATTTATTCCTACATTTCAGTTTTATTGGCATTTCTGATGTCAGTGTTGCACCTGCTGGAATTCTGACCCTGCTGAAGATGTAACAAAAGACAGTCATGCAACATTTTGGACAGGTTTTGAAAAAAAATCCATGAAAACCTGCCTTTGGGGAGTCAGCAGCAAGCTACTGAGCATAATTTGCTTGTAAAGGTGGGCTCAGAACTGAGCAAGGCCTAAGCAGGGACACACACCTTCAGAAAAAATATGTTGTAATGAGTGAAAGATAGATATGTATATCTTTTGTGGTAATATGTTCAGTGACTCACACAAGTGGGCAGTTAATTTCAGTTCTCTGGCTGCAGTGCCTTAAGTTATACATTTCTAGGTAACATTCAGAGAAGGGAGTCATTTATGAATTGCCTCATTTCTGCCTGTATTCTATATTAATATTTGCATTACTTTTCAAGCTACAAACAAATAACCAAAGATGAGGTTTAAAAAACAGGATCTGGGCTGCTTCTGTAAGGGGTGGGTAGAGTATGCAGCAGAATATCTTCATATAGGGGAACTGTCTACGTGAGGGGAGTGACTCATGTGCATTAATGTTTCATGAGAAAGCTCTTGGGGCATATTATACATTTTGCTTTGTAGGTATACACAATATTATTTTACCTTTCATCCTATCCAGAGCACCCTGAAATCAATGTAAACCTTGCTTTGACTTCGCTGAGGTTTGACTCAAACTCACGACTGTAATTATGAAGGGCAAAGAGCCATCCTAATGATTTGTGATCATTTTGGTGTCTTATAAGCCGAAATGTTGATTTACCATGTTCATAGCCCATTTCCTTTTGCTTTATAGGGATTGGAATGGATTCACACACATCAGCAGGAAATGAATTTGATGTTCCTTTTCTTTTCCAGTAAATTTGTCCAGAGCAAACAGATATTTCCTTACTGGAGGGGCCACCAGCATCTGCCATTAGCATTTGTGCCAGGTCAGGACACTAAACTGATGGTGATGCCCTTTTTACAACTGTCACTAACAGTTGCCCAGACCTTGAGGGCACATCTTGCTGGGGAATCCCATGATGTTCCAGCATATGTTATCTGGCACCACACAGAGTGCTGGGGGAGGCGAGGGAGGGTCACACTCACAATCCTGCCAGCTGCTCAATCTTGCACATAGCAGTCACTTGAAGTGATGCTAAACGCCACAGGCTGGACTCTTTTGAGTGCCCTGCCGAGTTTGTTGTAGTCCTGGTTTATAATTTTTATTGGTCTTTCAAACACTGGAGGTCCCTAAAGATCCCTTTAATCTGGTTCCCTGCCACCATCTTTTTAGTACCTCACCTAGCAAGTGCCCCTAACTAATAGGAATAATTACAAATATGCCAAGAGTTAATTAACCTAACACAAGGACAGGTTTTCCTGGCTATTTTCCCAGGTCCTTGACTGACATCTTGGCATGGGCTCATCACAAGTGCTTCTTTAGTTGGTGAATATGAGAGCATACTGCAGTGTGGCCCAAGGAGGGAGAAGACAGAGATGTTCCCCCAAGTGCTACGAGGAACAGTGGCAGATAACCAGAAACTGGGTTTCATACCTCTACCATTCCATAGATGAAATTTAATTATGAGCACAAGGCACAAAGCTACCAGCGTGGGGAACACAGTGAACCCTCCAGAGATGCATGTTTCCTTGCAATTTTTCTTAAACTGCAAGTGATGGCCATTGCTATAGAAATACAATTTTGTTCACAACCACTGAGGACTGGAAGTGCAGGAATGTTATCTTTCTGTAAAAAAGTGATCTAAACACTTTTTCATGTTGATGTGGCTCTTTCTCTATTCTGTTCATGCCAATATTTTAGTATGATCTACCCACAACCTTTTAAATCCAGAGAATAGCTTTAAAACATGTAGCCTATTTCTGGATTTATCTGGATTTTCTTCCATATGTGTCCTGTCAATGCATGCTTGCATATATGTCCTTTCACTTCTCTTTATTTAGAAATGGTAGAGATCAGAGAGTCTACATTCAGGGAGATCCTAAATGGTTTATGGTATTCCAACGGATTAAATGCCAGATCCTGATCTCATTGTAGACAAGAAAGTGACTTGTACCAGTTTTAACATCTTTGCAAAGCTCTTCAGACTTGTTTCATAACATTATAACAACTGTTATATTAACAAATAACAATACTAAACTGAAAAAATATAACCTTTGAGAACAGAAAGGGATGGCCCTTAGTTTCCCTAAGTATTTTAATAGAACAAGTTGGCAAAGTAGGAAAAATATTAGTCAAGATGTTTGGTGTCAAGATATTTAGTGACAACATCACTGCTTAAAAAGCAAACAAACTAGCAGAGCTCAAAAGCCCCCCCACCTCCCCATCATTTCCAGAGAATCCATGATCATTCTAGGATTTTTAAAAAATAAAGATCTGGGAAATGTAGTGGCTTTGGGCAGATGTTCATTTATTGAGAATGGACTGCAAATGCCCCTCCCAGCCTTATGAGAAGGTTTTACAGTGTGTGCTTAGGAGGAAATATGTAAATAATAAGGCTCAGGATTGAACTGAATTCTACGCTGTCTTTACCCATGCTGGGATCTACACTATGAACAAGTACTGCAATAAATATGAATCCTTGTTTTGCTCAGTTATAATGCCCAGTCTGCCTCCAAATCCAGAAGTGTCTACATTGTTGCTCCAATGAGGCTAATTATAAAAATAAAAGTAAACTTACATTCTGGGACATGCCTTCCTTTACAGCACATACATATCTTGATTGTCCACCATGAAGATTTGAAGGAGATGAGTAAGCGTTTTGAAGCTGTTTCTCCATCTTTTTTCCCACATTTTCAAACCCTTTCTGATTCTGTACTTGCATTTTCCCCAGTGCCAGCCTGTAGAGCGTGTCACTTTCCAAGGCCACCACTTCATTCTGTTTAGCTGAGCAAGAAACATTTCCAGGTTCAGTTTGCTCAAAATTCTATTGTGTTCTTTTTCTCCTAAAGATGTATGATCCGGTTCAGATGGAATGCCTAAGGGAGAATAAAAAAACAGTGCATGATGATGGATGGGGAATCACTGAACTCCATGGACCTGACTTGTCCCTCAGTGCTTATTCTATAATCTGTTTATTTATGGTTGGTGCTGTTGGTACCAACAGTCAACACTACTACCAGTCCTTTCCTAACCTCAGTGTCCCACCTCTTAATTTTCCAACCAAATTATGCCCACAAGAGGAGAGGTCTTGTTCTGTGAATCACAATTGGAGAATCCCATGCACAGAAATGTAAGGGAATCAGTGACAAAATTATTACTTTCCCATCTCAGTTCCAAATGTCCCTTAACTGTACCTTGTAACATAATCTACAAATTCTTTTAATGTTTTGAAAGTAAACCATGGTACTGCACTGTCCAAGGATTTATTTGGGATTTAGGAAGACAATCAAGCATGATTCAAGCTCTTTGCACTTAGTTTGAACAAATTCACTGTTATGGCCCCAGACATATTAATGGATATCATCCCAGTGCAGCTGAGGAGAAATGGGAAGAAGTGTTGTGCTGATGCAGGTCATTGTAATGTGGAGGAACTCACCCTCTTATCCAAAACTTGGATATCTTAAATACTGGTTCTAAGCCTAATTAAATTTGCAAAAAGCATTCCCACTTCCTTTTCTCCATGGCAGTATACATTATGGCAGGACCCTATTTTCTGGTGTATTAAAATATTTATCTGTCAGGGTTGACAACCCTATTACTAGCCAAAATATAAAGAAAAGCTGAATTTCCTTCAAGCTCTTTTCAGAGCTCAACATTGAGGAATTGCTGATCCATAGGTTAAATCCCACTGGTACTGAATTCCCCAGTTCTAGTCAAGAAAATCACAAAAGGCTCAGAAGGTTAGGACAAGAGATTTTTTTTCTAGTCTCCAGTAAAATTACCTGCATACTTGAAGCTGAACATCTGCCTGAGTGCTCTGTTGGACTGAAACCAAAATGCTTAGCACTTCACCAGGCAGGGCTCTGACAGTCTCAAGGCCAGTGATTTTTACAGCAGCCAGCCAAGCCATCAAAGGATTAAACAATACAGAAAGAATGCTAAAACCACAAACTTATTGCCTTGCTTCCTCAAGGAGATGACAATGTGTACCCTTATCAGAAATTAAATATGAAAAAAAGAGGTTGTAACCATAGCAGCTGTGAAAGTCAGGCACTCTGGGCACAGGATTTATTATGCTTCTACTTCATCACAGGCTGCATTCATTTACAAAGAAGTCCTTAATGTCAAGAACAAAAGAAACAAAATTTCTGTGAATGCTTTGAGTGTGCTGACTGCCTAATGCTTGGAGTGCCATTTCATAAGCTGAGCTGACAGGAAACAATAATATAATTAGGCAACAATGACCTTCAGGTCGGGCACTTCCTGGCAGTTAACCCAGTCTTTAACCTGGTGGCTTGGCTGCTCTTGGAAAGTGCCCAGTCCTGAGACTTTCATAGCTGTGACAACTGCAGGAGTTCTTAAAACAAATAAATTATCATTTTTATGTGCTGAAAAGTTAAAAACTGAACTGCACATTGCCATGGAGACAGTGTGCTATTTAGAGCACAGAGATTTTCCAAGGAGTGAGAGTCCAGTTTAAAATCCAACAGGAAAGAATGCTTCAGTCTTTTATGTTTTGCTGGATTTATAATCATTGTACTTTGCATGTAGGGTGCATAGAGATAATGTTAATGGATTCCCTGAAGTAATTTGTGCATTCTGGAGACAAATCTTGACTATCATATTGGAACTATGTATTCTGTTTTGGCCTGCCCCAGTTCTTATGGCATCTGCTTTCTGTGATATCTTATTACCAGAGCCATCAGTAATGACAATTTAAGGAATTGTTTAAGCACCAGCCAACAGAAATACTGTAATAAACAGCCTTGAGTTTGCAGGCTCTGTATTATGCACTGAGTACTCCAAGTTCCAGGTATCTCAACCTGGTTTAAATTCTCTTTCATAAATATATTTTTGGGCAATAAAAATATTCCACAAGTTTCCTGGTAAACACAACTGGAGTTACACTGTTGGGATGTCAGACAAATGCTTGCTATTTGTAAAACCAGTGTGCCCCAAAGCATCGATGCACTTTACCAAGGAATCTTATTGATTTAAAAAGTCGCTGACACTTTGCATTCCATAATGCTGTGTTTTAAATGTTTTTGTCATCTTGTCAAGGACTGGAAAACAACACATGAATGAGCTGTTGTTGTAAATATTGATTCTAAAGAAACCTATTAGACAGAGACTCTGCATGTGACAAATGTATGAGAAGAATAGCGCGTGGATTTTGCTCCCAATTATCGCACACAAACAGTTTGGTCAGTGCTTCAGTTTTTTATTATTGGATGTATTCTCTGCTTGGCAGACCTGTTCTGGGTTGGTTTGGAGGTTTTTGGTTTTTTAAATAACTTTTTTAAATGGAGAATGACTTGTGGTTTACAAATGATTCAGCCACTGTTAGGATTCCTCAGAGGGGTATGAGCTTTCTTAAAGGACACTTGCGGAAAAGTCAAAATAAAAAGTTACCCAGCATTCCTGCTGGATATCTAAAGATGGATCTGAAAGGAGAAAGGGATGGAGGGGATGAATATTGTGATTTTTATACAAGTTGTAGAGGAAATCATATGTAAGACCATGTGCAGAAACATATTGCAAACAGTGCAGTATAGGCTATAGCAGTAAAAAATGAATCAGTATTCATTTTATCAAAACTTTATGAGAATAGATATGGGATGCTTGGATTCCTTTTCTTTCTCTACAAAAATTCCTTCAGGGCCTTTTAGATCCTTTTCTATCTTTCTCAACACAAGGAGTATCTGGCTTACTAGATCCAGTCTCATAGTCTCATGACCTAGCACAAGTCTCTATTTTTTTTTATCCTTTAATTGTAGAACTATAAGTTGTTATACAATAAGATATTACACCAATCAGATCTCAAATGAATTTATTTTTTTAGTGGATGAGAAGGCACTACCTATTAGCTACGTATTGATATTCTCTTAAAACTTTCTATCTCAAGCTATAAAGTCAGCACTGAAATGCCTTGTATATAAACAAAAAAATAACATTTTCTCCGCTATGCTATAAACCATGAAAAATATCTCACCAAAACCAATATGATAAAGCATTATCATCAATAAGTTAATTTGAGAGTGCCAGAAACTACTCTCAAACTTTAGCTAGTAACTTCTGTGTTTGAGAGTGTTGGGCTGAACTCAAGAGCACCTCAGGCTAAGGCTGTCCTCTGACTGAGGAGGAAGGTCCCTTTTCAGAAGGGATCTGGTAGCACACAAGTATCTCAGGTTGGGAATGTGGAGATAATCCATAGTCACTCCCTCCACACAGGGATAACTGCCATGCTGAAGGATCTGATCCTGAGCACTTCAGGCTAAGCTTGTGCAGCAGGTGACTTTATCCACTCTTCACACCCAGCTGAGACCTTGTAGCCACAGCTGATACTGCACCAGCCTGAGATGATAAACTCTTTCCCTACATTAGCAGACTAATATGTGGTCTTGGAGCACAGGCAGAATGAGCTCATGTCTGCCCACAAAAGACCTTTTAAATCTATTTAGTATTGGTATCCAAACACAGGCACAACCACAATTATCAATCCCAAATCCTTCTTAGCAATGGTGGCCCATCCAGACTATGAAAAATCATCACATAACTGCAGGATGAGTGAGAAGCTTAGGCTGATGCAGCCCCAGAACAAGATACCTTGGCTTGGGACTGTGCCAAGCTTTGTTTTATCAGCTCTCAGAGCTGTTGTTGTCTTTGTGGAAAGGAAACAAACACCACTGAAACAGAAGAGAGATAAAATGAGAACAGGGATAAGGACTTCCTTAATTACTCATATTCTGAACTTTCACTCTAGTGGTGCATTTCAGATTCCCCTCAGGGCAAGTAACTGGCCAGACGTGCCAGTACCTCAAAAGAAGCAGGACAGACTCTGCATATCTTTCAAAAAGATGCTGCCATTTACCTGCCCTTTCCATTGTCTTCATTTGCTTCCATTACATCAATAAGCAATTGCTCTCCCTCCCACACAAGTGATCTCTGTCTGTGCAGAGCAGGAGGTCGTGGAGGACCATAAAGAAAAGAACACAGTTACCTTTCTGTATTTTTGAAGACAAAAAGGAGAATACAACAACAAAACCAAATCATATTTCCAGTGTACATAAGGTTGATCATTACAAATACGTTATCTCTCCAGAAAAAAATGGTACATACAATACAGTTCTATTATTGGACACAATGGGATGGCAAGCACATGCTCTGGGAGTGGCACCAGATTATCCTAAGTGGAATCCAACAACAAGTTCTTTTGTGGTGAGGAAGAGGAAAGAACAAACACCTTTCTTCTCCCTTCCTCTGAAAGGGAAGGTGATGACAAAGCAAATCAAGGAGGAATCTCCAGTAAAACAACAACAGTTTTAACAACAAGATATGATCACAATCCTTCCCCAGATATTGTGGTACAAATAGTGGCAGCAACATATTCACTGAGGAATAGGGCAGAGTTGGGACCAGCAAAGACAATGTGAGGGCTTTGTGCCAGCTGTAAACACTTCTCTGGTCCAGCTGGACCCATGTTTGACTCATGCAATGCTTCGACCCTGCTTTGGCTTGAAGCTTTGTCTCCAAGCAGATGATGAGAGCTCTCAAAGGGTAACTTAAGGAAAGATATTCTAGTAATAATGAATGTCATATGTTGTTTCCACTTTGCATTTTTACAGGCTCATATGTACCTTCCTAGACAAGTCACAAATTCCATTAAAAGACACTGCAGATTACCTGAAGCTTGCTCTTGAAATTTGCCCAAAGATAAAAAGTTTCACTATTCCATTGTCAAACACTCACAGTACAGAGAGTACCAGAGACTGCAGCCCAGGCCTTGAGTACAATTATACAGCAACAACTAGTACTTATTAAGTAAGTATTATTTAAGACCTTTGCCTGTACTAATACATGCAGGGTGGCATCCTGCTGCCTAATTGCCTATGGACACTTGAAATTACACCAGCTTCATCTCCCTGGATAGTGGGGACACACAATAAAATCCAGAAACATAGGGAAATTTAGCCCCCACCACATATCAGTGGATCTTTCTGAGTCATCAAATCTCCACATCTTAGCAAAACCAAAACCAAATCATATTTCCAAGGTTGAACACAAGGTTGATCAATGCAAACAACTGATTTTCCATGTACTCAGGAAGTCTAGTTTGAAAACTGTTTTTCAAGATTCAACTCTTAAGGAATGAAAACAAGAAGGGAAAAAGGATAGGGAGAGGGAGAGGAGCTCTTATGAAGATGCACCTGGGTTTGTATTCATTTATGTCTGGTCCCGTCTGTCATGTCATATGGTGCCATGAAGCACAAACTGATTTCTGAGAGAGGATCTGGCTGCTGGTAGTATAGGATCCATTTGGGAGCTTTCAAAGAAAAAAAGAAAAAAAAATATTACAGAATTTAGGGGATCAAGGGCTCTTTTTCTATTTTTCTATTTTTTCTATTTTTTAGTACAACTCACTCAATTGCATGAAAAAATATTGTTTTTGCATTCTGGCATTTCCAGCATTTTAAATATAGATGATATCAGTAAAAAACTCATTACCCAAAGGGTGAAAATTTCAGTAAATCCAGAAAATTTTCAGTAGAATTAGGAAGTGGTAGATGTTACCACTCTTTTAGGATTTGTGTTTTAGGTCAGCTCTTTCACATGTTGGTGCAGTAGTGCATAAGCAGTTGAGGCAGAAAGCACATGACAGAGAAACATCAGATTCACATATTATAAAATGCAGTTTCCTCTCACTAAGGCCTTTAAGCTCTTTAGTTCTAGTAATCTCCTTTCTAATATTTTATGCACTGTTTTTAATAGCTTGGTAGACCACAGAAGGAAAATTCTCACTTCAGAGAACACGTGAGATAAATGTTGAAGCTAATGGAGTGATTCTTGCCCATTGAAAAGGAAAAGAAGCATCTTAGTACGTGTCCTTCAGCTAAGTAAATGATATTTAGTGTTACTTCTTAATCTTCAGCAGTGAAAATGTATTGCAGGTAGCCCGGGGCTAAAATGAATCAATCTGACATGCAAACTATTGTTGACAGTGATGAACTTAACCTGCAAAGAATAAACAAACACCAGTCTTTTCCTTCTGACACTGTTGCTTTATGTCCAACAAAGTGCAAATATATTCTGGGTCTGGAGAGTATGAAGTCTGTAAACCCAGCCCAAATAATCCTGATTCTTGCTCACTGGCTTGGCTGGTTTAAAAAGGACCAGTTTCCTGAGGCTCATCAGATGTGCTCAGAGAGCTCCACTGAGTGCACACTGCAGCTTTCCCTTGATTGCACATCCTGCTCCCAGGCCTAATTCTCTTGCCTTTTCTTACTCAAGAAGAAAAAGCTTGGCAGCCCCAAAGGTTAACACAGCATTTTAGAAAATCTTTACTTATTAAGCAATGACTCCCACTAGTTTGTGGGAAACATTAGCTAATATTACCGCTAATGTTCAGGCAATACGTGTCAATACTTCCAGAAGCCTGATAGAAAAATCCCACCACCTTGCCTGACCTCTTCCATTTTTCATCCTTTAATATCCTGGTGTGAAATCACAGCCAGTGAATTTTTTTTTTTTTTTGTTTGTGCTTGGCAAGGCTCCAGATGGTTTTTAAGTCACTTGTTCAGGCAGAAGAAGAATGGTACATTTGGGATGAAATTATGCTGGAGGGCATTGCTGCAATTAGAGAGATGAATGGCCCTTG
The DNA here is from genome assembly GCF_050655825.1 of Lonchura striata. NCBI lineage: Eukaryota > Metazoa > Chordata > Aves > Passeriformes > Estrildidae > Lonchura > Lonchura striata. Next base: position 94,156,166 of record NC_140705.1, on the reverse strand, counting down.
GCTTTAATGAGAACACCAGGTACACGTTTCATGTGCTTATTCAGAGGAATTCAGCTCACTCAGCCAGGCAGTGTAGCGCTGCTAAGTCAATACCTGTGGAACTGCAAACACTGCTTCTGGAGAAGGGGCCCTTTCAACTCCATGTTTGCCTATGAAAAAAACACATCTTAGCGGGAGAAAACATCCCAATTGTCATGAATATTCTGGCACATTCCTTCTTGCACGTTAGAGCAGCTTTTAAATACACAGTAGAATGGTGAGCTAGAGAATGCTGGATGGGCATGAAAAGCAAGATTACGACATTCATATCACCATTATAAGCACACCCATGCCAGATAGCATGTAATTACATATCTCCAACCTCATTCCAATAGTGAAATTGTTTTTGTGCCACTTGAACAGAAATCTGTTCTTTCAGCCTTGTTGCTTTCCTGTGATTTTTCAAGTTTTTTTGTGCTACATATCTACAGCTTCACAAACTCAAAAATGCTAAAAGGACTGTATTAAGATCATAAAGAAAAACACTCTTAGTTGAGGAAGGAATTAAGGCTGCTAGATCTGCCCCAGCTCAGTTTCACTTTTCTGTGCTGATTAGGATATAACCTTTGACAATTCAATCATATTTTTCCACAGCATATTTCCTGTCTCTTTGTGCATAGAATGGACTGCACTCACTAAGTGAGCAGCAATTCAATATTTCGTTTTCTGCCTGTTGTTCATTGTATTGCCCCAGGCCTTATTTACTGCATATTTACAAATGTGGTTCTGAAGACAGAATTATTAATAGCCTCCTGGCTGCTTCTTTGCTGCTTGTCATTAGCCTATGTGAGTGCTTCACAAAGATCATTCAATTTATCTTCCCACCTGTTTTCAGAGGTAAGGAGATGGAACCATCCCTGTTGCACAAATTTCAGCTCACAGATTTCAGGCCTTATTCCTATTCTTTTTCTTCCACCACCCCTACACTTCTAGGTTTTGTTCTTTCCCCTTATTTCATGTTGTCACCAGCACATGCCTGCCTCCTCTGCAAATTCTAGCTCTCACTCCTGTGACCATCAGGAGGGGCTTTTCTTCTTGGAAAAAGGAAATAAGATTCTTCCTTTTTGTTGCTAGCACTGACATTATATATAATTACCAGGCAGTTTTTTTTCAGTCCTGTGCTAAACCATGCCCCATCCAAGCAGAAGCTTTGGAAAATGTAGCGGTCAAAATTATGAACTTTGTTGAACTGCAGCAAACCAGGTATTTTCAAAGGCTTGTAGATTTTAGGCATTATAAGAGCATTTTGAACAGCAACTCTATCCTCCATTCAAATTTCAAAGCCTCACTCAAAGTGTGAATAGTAGAGTGTTTTGATGACTCACTCAACTTTTCTTTACAATAATAAAAAGAAACCTGCTTTATCATATTTTAGATGTAAAAAACTCATTCTTGTTAAAAGTTATATGTATATGTAAATAAAATTTAGATGATCCTGTTATAAAAAAATCTGCCCTCAAAATAATGTTTTGAAAAACTATAACACCTTTTTTTTCAGTTTCTCTTAATAATAAGACATACTTGAACACTTTAATTACAGAAACTCTTATCAGCCCTACCTGTAATACATGAAAGGACACACATTATACATATTATATCTAACTCCATGGCACAGAAAAAAAAAGAATCTAATAAGTAGACTCATGCACTTAGAGAAACATGAACATATACAAATGCCTTTAAGCTGTCATTTGCGTAAATAAAAACACCCAGGGGAATTTTTTAAGGGGAAAATACACAAAGTGGAAAAAAAAAATCTCAGTTTTCTGGGCAATTTATTGCATCCCTTCTCAAATGCATATTCCACACATTGAGTCCTCTCACAGCTTTTGGAAAAATGAGATAGCTCTTGTTAATGGTGGGGAAACTATCAGCACCACAGTAGTGCTGAATTTCTAAATGCATTACTGAGAGTGTTACCTGCTGGTACTCTGGTGGTAATTACAGCACACATCTTAAAATCTGTCTGCACCCTCTGTGCCACTGTAACTGCATCCCTGACTCCCACACCCTGCTCATTAACAGTAATAAAATACTTTACAAAAATGAGACTTGCATTTGGATCAGTGTTGTGAAAGACCCACGTGGCCATGATCACATTTCCCAAACTGCAGGGCACTGTCACCACCATCCAAGGGCAACACAGAGCCTGCAGCCAAGTGTTTGTACATTTATATATTTAGGGAGATTTTGGGTTGTTGTTTTTGGCGTTTTTTTACAAAGATGAGATCAAATCCAATATCTGTCAGACTCCCTCAGACTTCTTCCAGTGTTATGTTTCAGTACAGCAGGATACTGACTTGGATAACATTGGACCCATTGTCCAATTACCCACTGGACATTTTTTCCATCCACACTCTGCACCCCAAGTCACCCTATATACCAGAGATGTTACTGGAGAAATTGAGAATTACTGTAGGAAAGAAACAAAACAAAATACCAACCACTATCCCAATGTCAGTAAAGATCTCCCTCTAACAGAAATAGGATACCTTGATGCTAAAACTCTTGAAACCCCTCGGAATGCAAGTCAGGCTAAAATTACTTCAAATGTTAAGTATTAATTCACACAAATGCAAAGCATATAAAGACCATTATGAAGCATGTGTGTATTTTTTCTAGGAAAAAAGTCTCTTATGATGTCAGCTTCTCTGGTTACTGGACATTCTCTGACTTCCACCAGAGGCTGCAATTCACTATTAATGCTTTACCTTTGAGTTAGAGTCACAGAAGACTCTTAGTCTGGGAAATTAGGCTGGGTTTTGCACTCCTAGGAGGGAGCTTCCTCAGGGATTCATTGAGCTTCTGAGTTTCAGTCTTATTTCCCTAGCCTTCTTCATAGAATTATTTGACATTTCTTATCAGACTATTAACTACTCTCACCTCTTTGGAAACATCCATATGACTGACAGGCTGGATGCAGCCCTCTTTTGCTTGACTGAGCCAATTGTTAACTCCCTGAGCAGTAAAACATTCTTTCTGTCCAAGGAGGCACTACCTACCTCTAAACATGGAATTCTTCAAGGCATTAAAAATGCATAAAGCATGTCAACTGCCTATTATGCTTTATACAAAAATGTATTAAAATATAGAGAGACAAAATTACACATGGCACAGTCACATCAGCTATGCAGCTGAAATCGGATTACAAATAATCAGCACAGTGGAGTAGATGGGATCCTAATGAGGCTGGAGCTTGAGTGCCCACAGCTGCCTGATGCCATGCAGGAGGCTGAGAAGGAGGTTGGAATGTTATGTGCAGCAGCTGCAAGCCAGGACCTGGCTAAGTCAGTCAGGATGAGCATTTCTGTCCCCTGGCTCAACCTGGAACAGAGGGGCTGGGGCCTTGACTGGCAAGAGTGTGTCACATACAAGGGTCCTTGCACAGAAATCTTACTGTAAAAATTGTTATCCACTCTCTAAGTCCCACTTAGTAAATATTCTTCAGATTCTGTTACCAAGTGATACAATTATGTCTCTGCATCTGATTTATCTTGCATTCCACCATGCCAACATACCAAGCCCCATAAGCCCTTCATCCCAGACCTGAGCACAGCTCCTTTCTACAGAACCTTTCTGAGAAATGGCTTTTCAGAAGCCAAGGAAACCTTGTCCAACCATGGATTAACTTAGGGTCAGCTACATTTCTGCAACCTTAGACTTGAACAGCAACAACGTGCACCAGAGTGCCCACTAACAGACTTTAAGTGCCTTCCTATGAAGGCTGAAAATTACATGGCATAACAAAACACTTGGGTTACAAGAATTGCTGGAGGAGTTGAATTCCAAGGATTTATTGCTTTTAACCCTCCAAGAGTTTAGCATGCATCTAAGCACTGTCTAATAGGATTTGGCAAAAGGGAGAGAGTGTTGCCAGTGCTGCTAGTGCAGGTATTCAGGCATCTGGAGAACACGAGCCAGATGTGTTGCCAAGGACACTGCACCTGTACCCTTCATTTTGCCTTGACCTTTTTCTGGGGACACAGGATAAGCCACATGAGTTTCTCCCATGGAACAGGTGTTGGATACTAATCTCCTCTCCGTGTGAAAAGTGGTTCCTTCCATTGTTCCCATCAGAACTACTGTCAATGGATGAGAAGATAAATAAGTGTGGCACCTTTCTCACCTAAATGTGCAGCAAAGGGAATTTCACAACATCCTGTCCTTTTCTCTAGCAGGGATCAGGCCCTCCATCAGGGCCAGCCAGGCCTTTGAGGCCAGTATATCCCTCAAACTGGCCAGAAGCAAAGAACTGATTTTTTTTTTTTTTTCCTGCATACTTCTTTGATACAAGCTTATTGATTGTATTGCTGGTTTCTGGAGTAACAGATATGAAGTTAATTAAAATCAAGGGTTAGAGCTGATAAAAATTGATATTTTCAATGCAGTTCATCTATCATGCACATTCAAATTAATTTCCCCAACATAATATCTACTTTGGAGAAATGGTAACATCTGAATCATTTAAGAGAATGTTAAGAAGAGCTTAAAGCTGCTAAATGTGTTTTCTGTTTATCCTTTTGAAAATGCTTTCCTTTGATAAATAAATAAAAACTATTTCTAAAATTTTCAGATTTTGGATTTAATAACCAGAAGATCTTTTTGATCAAAAGCAATCTTCATTACAACCTGCTTGCCAAAGTTCATTTTTATTAATTAATTTTCCCAAGGAATGTGTTTTGCACAGCTGCTAGAACATTTGTCCAGGTAAAAGGAGCTCTTTCTTTTCCTCAGATGTTGTTATTCCTGTCAATTCACTCTATTACATGTAATGAATGCCCTCAGAAATTCCTCACGGGGTGGTGTGCACATGCCAAACTTTTGGGTCATTTCAGCTGTTAGCAGGAGCCAAATGCATCCTCACTTTTTACAAGTAGTACCATGAAGAAGATAGCTGCCAAATTCAGGTTATGTTAACAAATTGCCTGCATTTTGATAAAGCTGTCCCAAAGCCACTATTAAAATAGCTGTTGATTCTGAATTTTCCTGGCGATTTCATATCAGTGTATTTAACCACTTGTATTCTCAGTGCCTCATGTTTGGAAAGATGAGCCTTCTTCACAACTCCAACAAAAAAGAGAGGGGGGAAAAGGACTCCCTGACCTGCCCACTGTATGCTGGCTACAGCTTAATCATCTTGTCAGCTCACAGTGTGCCCTGTTTTCTGAAGTGGAACAGGAAAAGGAAACAGAAAATCATGGCTGAGGCAGTACATTACCCTCACATCATGCTTTCACATTTCAGATTCACAGGGAAGGTCCTCTCCAAACGAGCTTGCAATCAATACAATGAATTAAATCACTGTGGTATTTCTGTGACTGCTCAAAATGGCATCAAAGCCACAGGCAGACACTGGCTTGTATCGGACTGAGAAGGAGATGGTAAGTTAGATCTGAATTCAATGTTTCATTGCATTTCCCCAGAAGGGCTTCAGAAATGGGGCAGCCTCAGCTGAACCTCCCAAAGGGTTGCAGGAGCACATGTGCTACTGGGAAAAGGATGCTGCTTTGCCCAGGCCCTTTTCTGTCCCCAGTGGCGCCTCTCAGTTCCCCCTGTACCACTGCTCATCTGACACTTTGTGAACCAGGAGGGTGAACTGGCAGCAAAAGGCATACAGGCAGCCACTTCCACCTGGCTTTGGCACAGAGGTCCTGCTTCAGAAGGATTCCCAGGGAAGTCTAGCACAGGAAGGCTGTGAAGAAGAGAAAGTGCTAATCCAGCCTGTGTGTGTGTGTGTCTAACCACTGCTTGCTCTAGCTCTAGCTACCAGTCACAGTGCAGCATCTACCAGTCCTCCTAACAAGTTAGCTATGACAGAGCAGTTGCTCTGGCTTCCCCTGAAATGCTTTTACCTGTTTTTTTCCCCAGATAGGATTTCCCAGATGTGCCACACAACTGTTCTGAACAAGGGAGGCACACACATGCACAGTGTAAGCTGTGATTTACCCTGCAGAAACTCCAGAGGGAATGCAGGTAGCCAGAATGTAATTACTTAAACTGGAATTTAGCCAGGACAATGGGGTTAAATTCTCTATTTGTTTGGAATAATTTAATTTCTAAATATATTGTTCCACCAGTTGCTGTAGAAATAACATTTTTGTATTAGCCAGCAGGTTAAATAGTGCTTTTATTGCAGCACTTACTGGCTTCCATGCAGTCACTTTTCATTGGAATTCCAGGCCATTTGCATGATCCCCGTCAGCCTTGGAGCTGCATCTGCTAAGGATAGGCACAAAAAGGATAGGACTGACTGTCAAATTCTGAGTATAAGGGAACCTCCCACACCAGCCTGCCCACACATGGTTTGGTGCAAAATGCCACAAAGACGGTGTAGACTCTACTCAAAGTAGCCTCACATATTCCCAACAAGGTTTTCCATCCTGAACTCATCTTACATTCTCCCCTAGATTGTTTGGAAATTAGAGAGAACAGCCTACACATTGAAGGAAAACAAGCAACCCAAACAACAACAACAAAGCAACCAAACAAAAAAAACCACAAAAACCAAAGCAAACAAACAAAAAAACCACAGGTGGAAACTGGAAAGGGAAAAACAGAAAAGAAAGGGGGGAAAAAACAGAAAAAGAGCAGCAGTTTCTTCTTTCCCCTTCCTTTTGACTCCTAGGCCTATCCCCCATTTGGACAAGTTAAGCCACCACGAACAGAGCACACAGGGGCTAATTGGGAGGCATTGTGGGAGCTGAAGAAACACCACTCAGAGGTGTCTGTGCTGTCAGGACAGCACAGCAAGTGCACAAAAGCCTCCCCCAGCTCTAACATTAAATATGAGTACAGCTGGGTAAGTAAAACCTTATTCAAATTCTCTTATTGCTTTCTTATCCCCCCTCACTGATCTGCTGTCTGGAAGGGCTTTGCTCACTTCCCTGGATATAAGGACCCCAATATCCCTCATTAGTGCTTGTGACTCATTGAATGAAGCCAAGACAATCCTGTGGAAAGGTTTTGATAGAGAAAAAACCTGTCACATCTAGAGATGCATTTTCAGGGTACCTAAAGAAAATACCCAAAATGTTTTTTCTTCGATGCCTCCACCATTACATATTTTAAGGAGGAGACATATTGTCAAAAAAAAAAAAAAAAATCCAAACAATCTGATGGAAATTCAAGACAGTTTAAAAAATTTTGAAGCTCTTTCATATTTCTATTGCCTGCAAGAGCAGGTGTGTAATTACCAGCTATGGAGAGCTCAGAGGGAATCATAGAAAACCATTAAAACTGACTAAAAATAACTCTTTTATACATAAAGATGTCAGAAATGTGAAACTTTAAGTCCTTCAAGGGCTTGAAGGAAATGCTGTCTCACTGGGAAGCTCAATTCCAGACTGGAAAACACATGCCTTTGGTTTTGAGGAATCCCACTGCTTTCCAGCTGAGAGTTTATCTTGAGCTGCAGAAGCAGCAAAAGCCCCAGGGTACAGGGCTGATCCCTATGCAACTCTGGCATAGGTGGGTGATATGCACTGCAAGCAGCTCCTCTTATGCTGAAGGAAAGCCACAATGGGACCAAAAATCTGTCAGAAGAGGAGGGTACTGGAATAATGGGCTTAGTGCAATGGAAGAAGGCTCAAAAATCAGAAGTGGGCAGGAAAAATAAGCAGCATCCAAAGAATTGTTTCTTCAGAACCTCTACCACAAAGATCTTGAGATTTACAGAAACATAACCAGAGGACAATTCTTGAGAATCATCCCTTTGCATCATACTGTAAAATACTTTTTATAAATTTCAATTTTCCCTTAAACTGAGGTAATTTTGGGGAAATGGACCTGTAGAAAAATCTCACTTCTCTAAAAATCACAAACTTCTAACTTATATTCTAAATTTACCTGTGGTGGTAACACACAGATATATTTCTTTACAAATATGAGCAAGAGTGAACTCCTCTCCTTTGAAAAGCTCTTCCCAAATGTCTCATACAGACACTGTGCATACAGGACAGCCATTCTGTCACCTGTCCCTAATAAGTGGTGCAATCTCTGATTGCTTTGCCTACGTAACACTTCTCTTCTTGTACTTTCCTCTTCAAACTACAGATAAAATTCAATAAATAGATTAGAAAGTCACCTTCTCATATCTTCAGCACTGGAACTGAAGCTTGAATTGCAAACAAACAATAGGTCCCATAGCAGCAGCATTAAAAAACAAACAAACAAAAAAAACCACAACAAACCAACAAACCTTTAGCAACTTTATTTTCCCACCCAGACTGAACCAGATACAATTGTGGTGTCACAGTTTAGGAGCTGGCCACAGTAACCTGCTATCTGAGATGCTTCCCTTTTATGCTAATACCAGAAAGAAAGAAGATGAGAATGGCTTGGGCAACAGGTGTCTATATTCCTTTGATGACAGCATCTTTTGTTCCTTGTTCCAACAATGTTTCTTTTTCAGTCTTTTTTCAATGGCAGGTCTAACGGCATTCTCAAACAGAATTTTCACCCAAAAAACATTTAAACACTTCTTGCTAACCTTTCAGCTGTCAGTATGTGGGGCATCATCACTTCAAACTTTATAGTTTGTTTGCTACAGGAAAGCTCAGGTTGATATTTTATATCAAGTACTTTCGTTATTTTATAGACATTTTCTATCACAAGTAAAAACTCTTTATTACATGAAGTGAATTCAAAATGTTCAATGGCATTAAATTTCAGGTCAATATAGATTTGAAAAATTGAAGTACAATATGATCTGAAGAGAATACTTTCTGAGGGAGGATTGTGTGACATTTTAGAAAGCAGAGCTATTTTCTAAAGCTCAGATTGAAAACAAACAAACAAAAAACACACTCTAAGCTACAGGGGGAAAAAAAAGCTAAGATATAATGACACATTTTACAAGATAAAGCTTTCTTTCAGCAAAGCCTGTCTAATGAAACATCATTGAGCAGGCTGGAGTTGATAGCAGTCTTATTACATCAGGGATAAATCCCTACAACCATGAAAACCTCTTGCCTTACTAACAGCTCTAGAGCACCATTTCCAGAGAAAGGGAAATGCCTTCTCATGTGAGAGACATTCCTCATGCCCCTGAATCTCTAACTTGATTGATATCAGCATTATTGTACTTTGTCTCTATCATAATCCTCTAATGACAGTTTGGCACTGCCTGGTAAAGAATTTTTTCCTATATGTCTTTCATGAGCCCAAGGTGATTAACCTATGCTGCTGTTACAAATATTTCTCACCTCAAAAATTACAAAACAGCTGCTGAATCCAACGTTACTTAAGTAACTACATAGTATTGTTGGGCAAATGAGTGTTGCCAACACATGGAATGATGATCCAGAAGCATGTTCTGCCCATCTCACCATTAATATGTTCCCTAGACTGTGCTTGGTGAATGAATATGCTTGGTGAGTTCAGCTAGGAAAAGTCTAACAAGAGGAAGGAAGCACAAACCCAAAGCTTTATCATCCTGAATTTCTGTGTATTTGCAGGCTAGTTCTGTGGCTAAGCTACATATGGTTTGTATTCAATTTCCTCAGGGATTCAAGCAGTAATTAAAATAAATTATAATTAATGACTGACCAAGCTCAGACATCTTCATGCACCTTAACAAAAACTGAAAATAGCTGGTAATGTTGAAACAAACAAGGCAATATGCTTTTTCTTCAAGACCAGGAGCCAGAAACATAAAATAATAAAATAAAATTTAGAAACCTCACTCTTAAAACCTATTGATATGAGGTACTTTGAGGTCTTCTAGAGATAAAATCATGTAAGGTTTCTAAGAAGTTACTTTTCCTGAGTTGCTTGTCCTTGGTGTCCTCTGCCCACAGTCCTTATTAAAGAGGTGGGATATTTCTCCTTCAGCAGCAGAGCAGCTTTTGGTGGGTCTCTGCAGGTGAGTATTTGAGAGTGCACAGCATTTACAGCTCTGGAGTGGGGTGAGGTTATCCCTCTGGATTTAACATTAATTTAACTTTTGCCAGCTCCTCATCAGCCCTGGGGAGAGCCTGTTTTCCCCACAGCTCCCAAGACCACCAGGCTTTCCAACCACAGCTATCTCGCCCCAGTGAGCTTCCCACCTTCCCCAGGTGTGCCAGGAGCACAGAACCACACGTGGCCAGCACTCCCTGTGACAGAAAATGGCATGGTGGGAGGTCTGGGTGGTTGGTCCTGTAAATCCTGTTCATTTCATGGAACCAGAGCTGCATTTCCTTATGGACTTTTCTCAATTTGTTCATAGTAAGACCCTTAAGCTTTAGATTAAGCACTTAAGCCTATAATAAAAGGGACACAAAGAAAACAGTAAACTGTTAATTTAGATAATAGTGAGAAAGAAAACCCTGCAGATTGCATGCAATTCTAATTCCTCCCCCTCATGTCCAAAGCAAAACCTCTGTAGGTTTCTGCATTCAAGAGTCCTCAATGAAATGCAAACACAACGTACCATGGACCCCTTGCTGTAGCATATAAATCCTGAAAAGTGATGAAAAACAGTATGTGAGGAGGACAGGCTTATTTTTAATTCTTCACCATGCGAAAACCTAACAGGATATCCCAGAGCTTTCAACACTAATGACTTTTGTGACATAATTGCAGACCACAAAGCAGCGACATCAAACAAAGCCAGAAGTCCATTTGCCACCAGATTTCCAAAAAGAATTTCATGTTACCCATGCAAAACCATGGGGGCAATGTGGCAAGCTGGCTAACTAGGATCAAAAGATTTTCAGCAACAGGAACATGCCAGGACATTTGCCTCTGCCCTGACAGAAGACAAGCATCAAAAAAATTCCATTGGAGCCAGGCTGTGGCAGCACTAGCAGTGGGACACTGAAGTGTCATCTGTGGTTTCTTTGTGCCTGTTTCTATCATTTTCTGAAGAACTATCAAAACAACGTGTCCCTGCTGTTACATCCACCATACCAAAGTCCCTGCATCTGGAAAGAGCCAGTCAGCAGCACTTCAAAGCCTGCCCACCCTTTAGGTCACTAACCCAAACCTGCTCTCTGGACACAGCTGGTGTCTTGCTGCAGTTGCTGGGAAACAATATACTCACTTTGATGCAGGTCATGGGATATGCACTGCCAGGGCTGTGACACCAAACATGGTTCTGCTCTGGGGATGGATCTGTTTCCTTTTGGGAACAGCCCCCTGGGCCATTCTGTATGGAAGTTTTGGCTGTGATGAAGTTCCTCAAGGCTGATGAAGATATGAGTGTGCATGACTCGTTTGTACAGGTATAGATATACCTGCAGGTACACTCTAACATCCATCCAAGTATTTACTGCACACCACCTGCCAGGAAAACAAAGTCCCTTCCACAGCTCACCCAGCAGCACCCCTGCTGCCACATTTACCCCATTCCCATTGGACTTGCATCACCACTGGACTTGCAGCACATGGCAATATCACATTTAATAAACCAGACCCTCCCATGGTGTAAAGCAGGGTAGAACAGAGAATCACTGCTGCCTCACAGTGTCAAGTTTCCCCGATTCTCATTCTTTGTTTAGGTATGGCCTTGCATTTTTAAATTCTATTGTAATTTGACAGTTGCATTAAATCCTTTTGCTCTCAGAGAGAAGCAAAATGCACACAATTTGCTTTTGCTGTAGCACTGATTATTTGGCATAGGTATAGCATGGCCTTGTGTCTCTACATTAAGAAGTATTAATCTCCTCTCGCTGTCATCTTATGGAAGTCTTTCCCATGTTCCTGTTAATTTTTAGCTCTCCAGACACCTCTGTTTCAGCTGTATGTGTCAGATAAGGAAAGAAAAAGACACGGTGATAATCTCTGTTTATATACTGTACAGAGAAGCTGGATCCAGCAGAAGGAAAAAAAGCACAGAGGGAGGAACTACTGAAACATCACCTACTTAACGCAGTGCCACACACAGCCAGTGAAGGCTTATAAAATAATGAGATTTGTAGCAACGACTCCAACTGGGTATTATACACTAAAGAGAGAGATGTTACAACATCCTGTCCAAGAAAGAGATTTAGTGGGTATTTCAGAAAGGCTTCTGAAGCATTCAGCATGAGATGCAGCTATATTAACAAAGGAGGCAAATAGGATGCTAGAACACCTTGCTAAAGGCACGCAATGTACATCAAAAGGCTGATGGTTAAATTACTAAACAAAGCACTCCACATGGGCCAAAAGCAGGGTTTTTATCCCCATACTTGCACTGAGTTGTAGATAGCAAGTAATTATCTTCAAGTTACTACCTCTTTTCCTTCCTATTATGCTATTCTTTTTCTTCCCCAGAATGACACCCCTCCAGTGAACACACCATTCATAGCAAAGCCTGGCTGCATTTATAGTCACTTCCAGCCAGCAATGTTGGACAACACTGGGTTTATTCCTAAGCTGTTCACTGGATGAAACTACAACATGAATGAAGCAGAGGCCTTTTTCTTCTCCCTTTTGAATTTCTCAATTAAGCAGGTCACTGATGCACCTTAAGTTAATGAGCACAAACATTTCCAGATAAGGATGTAGCTGAGTCTCTTCTTCTGTACTCCTGCAAGAAGCCATGGCTTGCTTCTCTCCAAAAATACCTTGGAAACCAGCACAGTTTGTTCCTCTGCTGAGAAAGAAATATGTATTCCTTTGCTCAAAAGAGCAGTAAATAAAATAAAGGGGTGGATGAAAACAAACACCTCAAATTGAACTGAATATAAAGCAAAGGGAGACGGTGAAGATCACTTTTAAATGCTGCCAGCATTGGAGAAAATTAAGTCCATTTGAAGGGAGAATTTTCCTCTCAGTTATGGTGTTCTAGATCAAAAGCCACTGTGACAGATTGCTGTGTATGGGACAGATGTAACTGGAAACAACGTGCAGCCTAAGTATTTCCAACTCTGAAGGTTAACAGGCAAAAAAAAAAATGGCCTAAAACAATAATCAGGAGCTATTTCTAAAAGAAATAATCTTATTTAAAACAAAAACGTCTGAATTCCTTCTTACCTTCTCATTTCTGAGACTTTAGGAACTACATTCATATTTTCATAGCTTTCTCTACCGGTGTGGAAAAGAAAACATACGCACACATGAGCACATATATTCATATATTCAGAAAAATAATTTTGTAATCACCTGACTCCAGGAGCTGAAAACACAAGAGAAACACCAGTGCTAAAGGACTTAAAAGCACAAGTTTCCATTACAGCAGTTATCTTTTTTCTAATAGATTTTGCTGAATATTCTCGCCTTAGATAAGTATATGAATTTTGCAATCCTTCTTCAATGCTCATGTTTCTGGTTTTCAGTACAGGACAAAGCAAAAATTATCAGTGTGTGTCTTAAGCAGATCTGCTTTTAGTTTGTTACACTTACTCTCTACCTCAGTAACCATACTTGTGTATTACACAATGAGAATAAAAGAAAATCCTGGCATGCAGAAAAGAAGGAAAAATATTTTAAAAGTGTAGGCCAAATTCTACTGTGAAATATGCACATTGGGCTCATATGACATTAAAGGACACTTGTTTTCCTATTTATCATGGGAAGACTTTATTAAACTACCTGGAATATTAAAAACTGTGTGATAAATATTTTTCTAGGTAAGAAAAAAAAAAGGAGCTAGAACAAATAGCTGCCTCTTGAGGGCTTAAAAAATGCTTTTTGCACCTTTTCTTGACATCTCCCAAGGAAGCATTTTCCCCACTCTGTTCCTTACACATTTCTACACCTGCCTATATAGCTCACCTTTCTCTTTTGTATCTCTAAAAGCTGATGAGTCATCAGCTGGCAGAACAGCCATTTGGTAGATTTATGAAGCATGCTCAAAAATTTTGTGACAACTAAAAAAAAGAAAAGGAAAAATATTAAATAGATATTTTCACTGTAGCTTAACAGTGCCTTGAAGGATCCCTTGAGAGTAAGACCAGATAGAGGTCTACAACTAAGATAGGAAAAAGCCCTGTTGTTGATATTGGGGAGAATGCTCAAAGCTTTGCAAAACAGCAAAATATTGGGATACATTTTAATTCCAGAAGAAGAATATCTGTATTGTTACAGAGAAAAGACAAGATTATTTATAAATGCAGCAATACCCTTCCAAGTGAAAATTGAATAGGTATATTTGGTTTTCTGCAGAGATTCATAAAATTAGATTCAAATAGAAGAAAACAGGCATGTGAGTGCTGTTATTTCCTATGATAAATGAACAGTGAAACAAGCACATTTTTATAAGAAAACGTACACCTCAAGCACACTGATGAACAAACCACTTAGCTATCCTGGGGGAGGGGGTGGGGGAATCCACCAAAAAAACCCTGCCTTTGTTTTATGATTTATCTTCATGGCTCTAAGAGCCAGCAACTGCATCTGTCCTGTAAGGTGAGAATCAAGAGGAGCATTTCTCTTCCCTCTGGGCTCTGCAGTCTCCATTTGATTGCCTTTGCAGAGGCTATGGAGCCTGCTCACGGTGCCTCGGGCACTGGGAAGCAGCTCATGGACTCAAGTGTGCCAGCTGGAATGGGTTTGGAATGCTGCTTTCACCCTCGCTCCTCACCCCTGCTTCTGTCTGAATGGCAGAGCAAGCTCCCAACCCAGCCAGTAGGTAGCAGAGGTGCTGGCAGAGCAGCTGACAGAACCCTAAAAAATGGAGTGGTTCAGGCTTTTCCCCATCTTTGTGCTAAATCGTGCTGACAACAGACTGGTCAGCAAGGCCTAAAGGAAATTCCCACACAAAACTGCTTTCATTAAAGTAAAGCTCCTAAACAGCTGCTTATTGCTGAAGGGAAAAACCTTAAGATAATACTGGAGTTTTATCTAAAAACATTACAAAATAATACTGGGAATTGGAAGTTCAGATTCTAGCAAAACAAACAAAAAACCAAAACAAAACCAAAAACCCAACAAGCAAACAAAATCCCAGAATGCAACAAAATATCTATTTGCATAGAAATGTATATTTAAAAGAAAATTCCCTTTGTCCTTTCATGTGTGCTATTCACCTCTTTGCACCATCTGTGTCTTGTAGAAATGAGACAAATTTTGATGGTAGTTTTCACTAAAGCCTAAAACAGTCCACAAGCTGTAACCAAGAGAAATTTTAGGCTCCTTCTTTGGATTAGTTTTCCCAAGGAGATATGAAAAATTGGTGCACATAACATTGCCAGTGCACAGAAGCAGATTGAGAGATGTTAAGACCAAAAGAAGCACAAAGTCTGACTTGCATAACACAGCCCTGGAGACTTCACCTGTGTCTTTGCCTCAAGCTCTGCTTAAGCTGGAATATTTCCTTTATAAAGATGCTCACTTTTGGTACAAATATTTCAAATGGCAGAATATCTGGAAATACCCAGCTTTGAAATTGCTCTGTGACATGTGTCCTTACAAATAGGAATCTAATTTGTGGAGAAACACATTATTTCCTTCATTGCTATGCTCTCTTTGCAAACTACACTACTTTATGCCTTGTTCTGTCCTTATTAAGTATTTGCTCAGGCTCCTCAGCTAAATTAATTTCCTGTCTTCATCAAAGTGTTTAAAATGAATGTTTTTCTTCACAGATTTTGTTTTCAGACCATCTCAAAATCATTTCAACTTCCCTACTTCCCTCAGATTTCCTAGATGAGATTATTGCTAGGAGAAAAGCATGCCACAAAAACCAACCCAACCCTGTTAAAATTGAACAAGTGGCCTTTGTAGCCTTAAGACACTGAAAAATTCTACTTCTCCCTCAAGACCGAGGTTGCAACCTCATGCTTTTAGTGTGTGTCTCTAACTGCTTGAGGCTTTTAATTAAAGTCTCAAGTCCTAAAATCAAAGGACAACAAAAAAAATCTCATCCTCTAGAAGTACTCTAGCTCTCATGGTAGGCAATAAAACTTGGACACACGACCCATGCACCACAAAAATGCAGCCTCATATGTAAAATTGTTTTGTGATTTTAGACAGCTGAATCACATACTTGAATGCATAGGACTGGAAGCACAGCATTGCTGACTGGAAGGAGGAATCTCCTGCTGGAAATTGCCATCATCTCTAGGAGCAAAGGAGGAGCTTCTAGGTAAACCCTGCAAACTTGGCCTTCAGCAGCCAAGCTCTGAAGCAAAAATTCCTCTTGACCTCACTTTCTAAAGAAGTAGAAATGCTAAAAGGAAAAGCTAGAGCCCCTCTCCATTTTTATGTGAAACACATTTCAAAAGACCAGCTGAAAAACCTCTCCAGTTTCAACAATCTCACTTCCAAAGAGCAAGACTCAAACAAAGAAAACTCTATAGACAGCATGAACTAAAAATTGAATGTCTGGCTTTACCTTCCTGAGGTCACCCCACTGGCTATAGAAGGTGGACACCATTCCCAAAGAGCAAGACCAGCAACGTGTTCCTCAGAAAAGGACTCCAGGCTAGGAGTCACAGGCACATTTGAAAGCAATCAGGTGTTCCTGAGTAGTTTCCCAGCTCAGGACTCTGCAGATTACAAACACCTATCAGCTGCAGCTCAGAGCTGCACTTGTTGAAGCAGTTGAGGCACTGTGCTTGGTAAAAAAAAGGATTTTGGCTGTAAACTTATCAGGTAGACAGATAGCTTTCTACACTGGGTCCATGCACAGCTTGGAACACGCTGCAGCTCCCTAAGTTGCCATCTAATGCCCTGCTATCCCCAGCAAAAGGAGATACAAGAGAACTCAGCGGACATTTTTCATTCAGAAAAATTCAGAAAAATTCTGAAACCATTTGCACAGCAGCAAAGGATTCAAAGCAGCCAAACAAAACTTTCCTCTGTGCCTCTACTTTGCTTACACAAAGCAAATTCTTCTTGCTGGTAGAAGCACAAAGATCTGCAGGGCATGGGGGACTGAGAGACAACTGCTGAACAGCTGGGCAAGTAAGAAATTTCACTGCTTACCAATTTCGGGTAAGCTAGGCATAGCAGCACTATTAGGTTTGTATTATGGATCACTAAAAATACTAATTACAGAGGCCCAGGCTTGAAACAGTTTCTCAGAAGAAGGTGCCTACAGCTAGCATGTGGAACCAGCATGCTTTACAGGGCTACATGTTCCCTCCTAAACAGAAACAAACACTCACAGTTATTATCATTTAGAAAAGACAAAAGCTGCCAAAGCCAGGGAAATGCCATCAGCACTCTAAAAAGAGGCCTTTATTGTTTGCTACTAATTGCGAGGAGAAAAGAATTCACAGACATTTCAAAGCAGCTGCTGTCTTGTCCTTAAAAACTTCTTCCACTTAAAAAGGGACATTTTAATTTTAACAGCTTTCAGAAGCTTTTATGGCTTGCTACCATCCAAGGCCATTCAGATGTGTTATTTCAGTATTGATTATATTGTGAGGTTCAGGGAAAAAAGGTCTGAGAAGCTAAGAGAAAAACCTGGTGAGTCTCTAACTAGAGAAATTACTATTTAAGTCTGAGCAATTTCTGTTAATTTAAGGATTAGTTCTCCCCCACAACACACATTGGTCTTGTTAATTTTACTGGTAAAAATCTATGCAGACTCAATTGCTCAGGAGACTGCAACTTGATCCTTTGAAGCTCCAGGTTCCAGCTGCTGCAAATCATCTACGGAGTGAAGCTGATTTACATTAGCTGAGAATCTGGCCTGCTGTGGCTAAATTCTCCCCATCTGGTTTAATCAGTCCCCCTTATGGAAAGCCCTAAGGATTGTAGTTTCCAGCAGTATTTGTCTCCAAGACCTTTGTAATGTTGATATTGTGCATACAGTCAGGAATATTTTACCCAGTGGTGGGCTGGGCACAGCCTCAGTGAGGGGGGAACTTGCTAAATGAGGTTCAGAGGGTGTCCACCTGTTTTGCAATGTCCTGCAGAATTTTTTATTTCAGAGGTTTCCCTAGTTAAATGCAACACATAACACCTTTCTTTTGAGATGTTTGTCCTGCTTTTATGAGCCAGTAAAAGTGGCAGCTGTTACTGTGTGCACCTGGCTGCTGGGAGCTGCCATCGTTGTATTTGTGGCTTTAGAAGGAAGAAAACAACTAAAGATTCTTCTGTGGAAAGATTTCACTTAACGTACTTTTGTTCTTGTCTTATGGGGAATAATTGGCCTGTTTTTCTGTCTCTAGATCTCCAATTAATATTTGGCCATCAGTTTAAAATCAAGAGAAGCTCTGCTTGGGAAAGTAGTGAATTAAACTAAGGCTTCATTTAAATCAGATGGGAAAAACAGATCCAAAGATACATCATGACTTTGGAGGCTGGGTTCAACTCTGCCACAGATTTTGCCTGGGTACCTAAATAAGCTACTCAAGGTCAGGTCCAAAATGAGATATAGGCAGCTACAGTGAGGAGGAGGCAGAACTGGAATCTGGGAAAAGTTTACACGCAAACAATTCACAATCCTTGTTCCCAAAGTTGGAGAGGTACTGAAATAACAGTCATGGAAGGACCCAACTTCCCAGGTCCAATTTCTGCACCTGGTTACAGGGATTAAGACACATTTGTCACCTCACAGGAGCATCTGAGCCGTCTCTGCCTAGAGGGACAGATGAGGATCTTCACACCTATGTTACAGCTGTTGCATTGTGCCAAAATAATTTTGGAAATTGTCTGTGAGGAGAATGTATCCATGCCACTGTAGCTGGGGAATTCATCAAGATGCACCAAAGTGGGTTCTGGTTCATACCCAGAATGCAAGATATTCCCCAAATATTATCCACAGGTAGCACATTGCAGAGCTAAACTCCCTCCTGCTGCTTGTCTTGCTGTCAAATTATTTCTGGTGTGAGCAAAACTTCAGTGCTGGCAGGAAAGAAAAGGAAATTAAACTTGCCTTAACAGACCACTAAATTGTGCACTAAATGCACTGTGAAGAAGGAGAGGTCTCCTCTTATTTTTGAAAGACCTGAGCGAAGTCTACCAAGCATTGGGAACTCATTGATATGCTCATCTAGAGGAGGGCATGGACAATGACCCTAAGACAAACTCCTGGAAAACCTGGATGAGGTAATCAAGATGTGCAGTCTAACACCTCCTCTTGCTCATAACACTTCAGAGCTGGACAGCTCAGATGATACACAAGAGCAGTCACTTAAAGCAGCTTCTTTCTCAGTAAGTTGACTATTTTGGCTCCCATTTAGAGATGATGAGCCTGCCCTATAAACAGAGGCTCCTCTAAATGGGGACTTGGTGTCTAACAGTGTTCAGCATTCCATATGGGCACCAGATGACTGCAAGGCAGGTTCTGCAGCACTGTGATTCTTTATTAGATTTGGCCTTTAGTGTTTCAGCTCTCCATCTGTGGAATCAGGATAAAAGCACTTCCCTGTTATGTAGCTCATTTTCATACCCAATTGTAATTACTACAGAAAGATATTCAACACTGCACCACTTTCCCAGAACAGTTACCAACATAGTTATGCAGGAACAAAGCACAATATGGATGCTTTTAATCTGATTTTATAAACTTGACACATAACTTTTGGCATAATTCTGTAAGGAATTGGTTGGAGCTTAAATGACACCTCCATTTCACTTCTGGGGAGATAACTACATTCGTGGCTAGGTAGATGTGCAGGCAGCCTTGTAATGCCAGGCACACAGCTCACAGCTTCACTGCTCCTAGTGCCCAAGAGAGACATCTTATTGGAGCTGAGGTGTGATTAACCCCACTGGATGCCAATTAGCTCTTCCAGCCACATGATCTATCAGAGACTCTCAGTGGTTTTGATTTTCTTGAAGCGTTGCAAAGTGCAGTGGCTCAGGAGCTGTTTCCCAGGTGTTCAGGTGTCTTGTAGATAAAACTACAGGTAGTAATCTTATCATCTGTCCCTGAAGATGTCACCCCTGTTCCTCCAGATGAGCTCAGATGCCATGTGACAGATGCAGATCAGACACCTGGAACATTTCCTTCTCTCAGCCCTCTTTCCCAGCAGACTACTCCTGCCTAGCAGGGACAGCTGCATAGGATGCTGGTCCTCATGAGCCACCCATGTTTAACTTGGACCACCTGGCTACAGCCTCTGCAGGAGCTCCAGGGTCAGTAATATGCTCCCAGCCAGATGTTAGGCACCCAGTCAGCTTTAAACATCTTCTAAGCCACAGCAGCAAGGCTGGGTTTAAAAGTCTGGATGTGCTGACATACATTAGCCTGGACAGCAGCTGAGACGCTTGCACTGGGCAGGCACAGTCAACATGCAGCTGTGTGTGATGGATCATGCACTGCAGAGGATAAAGCCCTAATTTTTACTTGACTCAGCAGTTTCAGTTAAATGAAAGAGCCAGGAAAATTGTTTGTGGTACTGCTGTTGTTTTTTACTTCAGACTCTTCTGATTTTGATGACTGAAGTAGACTGTTCCAAGGTGAGGTGTTCTGAGGTGCCTGAGCCACTCAAGTTGATTTTGACAACGGAAGTGGAGTTCCTAGTCTTCAAGGAAATTTGGAGTTTATTGAGGATTTGTGGATATGTGAGCCTTTCTGGTTTTTTGCAGCGTCCCTTGACACATACAAGAGCATGCTGTTAAAAGTAATAATACTTTTTAAAACAATAATTCCGTTTCTGGGTTTCATTATGACTCAGCAGGAATTTGAGGAAGGGGAACCCCTTTCCCTCCCTTTTGACTTGGAGCAGAGTCAGGGTGTGATCATGGTGTGACCCTCTCCCTGTGCACGTCACCTTCATTGACAGTATAATACAACACATTAGACCTGGAACTGCTACAAGCAAGGTTTATGCCCCTTTTTTATCCAGCTACCACAGCTAGGAGGATGAGAATCCTCATGGGCAGAGGGAGCACATAGCAGGAGGCTGTAATGGCTTAAACCACCTCTGTGAGATTCACCATGGCTCCTTCTGTCAGGGAACCCTGTGTGCAGCAAATGAAATTTTCATGAAACGGTGAGCAAGCCTCATTAACATCTCCCCAGGAGAATGATGACGTTGGGTAGTGAGCAGTGCCTCCATTCAGGAGGCTTCTCCCACCAGCCTAAATGCTGCTCATCCCACTGCACTCTTCTGCCCCAGAATGGTTTGTTCCCTGTGAGCACAGGGCAGAGCCCACCTGGCAGCCTGACAAATCCTGAACAACTTGTGGTTGTTAGAGAAACCCCGGTGCTGGCTGAAAATACAGAGGTATTTTTAGTGTCTGTGAGAAGTTATTTGGCTGCTAGGAACTGCATGTGCAAACAGCAAGGCTTTCTCTATCCTATGGGAGCATGAATTAGGTGATACCAGTGACTGAGGTAAAATACTCACTGTTAGTTAAAAAAAAGGAGGTAGGGGCATCACACGTGCAAAATTCTGTCCTTCTGTCTTTTTTCCTTTCCTTGTTCTCACTTCAGAAATGAGAAACAGCTTTCACAGCTGGAAGACAGAGGGTTTTGCACTTTAATAGTCACAGTGAAGGTCAGTAAGTCTGACTTGCTCAGGTAACAGCTGAGTACATTGGATCTCATTTCATTTTATTCCAACTGCAGAAGCAGTGCTGATCAACAGTGTCACATTTCCTTTTCTTCAGCATAAAAAAATGAAGTGATTGTTCCATGAGACAGCATTGGGGCAAGGAAAACAGGAGAGGAGCAGCACATCCAGCAGTGTACTCACTGCACCTGTGCCTGTGCTTTGTCCTTCCTCAGCTCTACCCCTTTCAGTGCTAACAGTGGGGGTTACAGACAATCCCTCTGGGGTTTTGCAGCGTTGCTACAAAGTATTTCAGAGTCCCTTATATACTCAGAAAATGCAGACACCTGCCTCACGAATGCCTTCTGAATAGGAATGCTGGGAGAAGTGTTACTCTTCAGAAGTGTACTGAGGGCATACATGTAAGGAGTCTACTATTCAGTGCTGGACGTATCACTGCCTGAATCTCCAGGGATATAGCATGAGGAATTTTCCCTCCCAGAGGCCAGAGAGGCTTTCTGAATCTTCCTTGTTTAGGATGGCAGAGGCCCTTTATGAGTGAGTCCAAAGGAACAGGGGTGGAGACTTGTCGCTATAGGACACGTGAAAGCACGATGCGAGCCACCTACTATTTGCAAGGTAAAGAAGTAAGTTTATTTTCTGACTCCAACTTTTATACTTTTCTAAAGGTGACATTGGATTGGAGAGTGAATGGGCCACCTCTCCAAAGACAGTGGAGAAACTACTAGTACATCAAGCTTCTCCACCTCCATGAAGGAATGCAAAACAATATATTGTTTATAGAAAATGTGTGGGAAAGTTTTCTAACAGAATGTAAACTCAGAAGGCTTTAGAAAATCTTAAGAATCAGGGCGACATCTTACCTTCTTAATTTAAAAGAAAAGGAGAAATGAATAAGAATTAGCGTTTGTTTATGGAGGAATCATTAGAGTGATTAGTTGCTGTTGTCTTCAACTGAGTTATTACTCAATGATCTATTTATTTGATGCCTTTTAGTTTGGTCACGGTTTCTATGTTGCCCATTGATTGGGTTCTATCTCTGTGATTGCAGATCAGGACGAACACACTTGGAAGGTACCCAGCGTACTTCAGTATCTGTGGACACACAAGCATGCCCGCGCTCTGAAGTGATAAGGTTATAGGGACCTTCCCATTGTTTGGTGACTAAATTCCACATTCAAACTTTTGCTCAAGGCTGATGTGCCTCGTCTGCAGCCTGCAACGAGAGATGATGATTTAAAATGACAGGGTTATTTGAATTCTGCTGCACTGTAAGATGATTGATGGTGTACAACACTTTCTCCAACCGACTGTGCGGGGTCTCACCCTGCATTCCCCATTTTTGTTTTTGAAGAACCCGCTTCAGAGTACCATGAGCGCCTTCTACAATAGCTTGGCCAGTTGGAGAATGGGCGATACCAAACTTGTGTGACACCCCCCACAATTGCAGGAACTGCCACCCTGCTGCGATGTGTAAGCAGGACCATTGTTGGTTTTCACAGCAGAAGGTATGCCCAGAACGGCAAAGGCCTGTCCCCAGTGGGCAATGACATCGCGAGCCTTTTCTCCAGTGTGAGCAGAAGCCCACATCGCAATGGAGAACGTGTCCACTGTGACATGCACATACTTGAGCTGGCCAAACTCGGCAATCTGGGTGACAGAGACTAAAGAAGGAAACTCCTTTAATATTCTCGAGTGGCATTCAGCTGCTTAAAACCTGAGTACCTTGCAATAGTTCTGTGTGGCAGAGGGCTATTGTCCACTTTTAACAGCATGGGA
The DNA here is from genome assembly GCF_050655825.1 of Lonchura striata. Classification (NCBI taxonomy): domain Eukaryota; kingdom Metazoa; phylum Chordata; class Aves; order Passeriformes; family Estrildidae; genus Lonchura; species Lonchura striata. Next base: position 94,133,028 of record NC_140705.1, on the reverse strand, counting down.
GCAGAATGGAAACAAATGGATGAAGAGCCTTAGAGTAAGCCTGCAATTTAGAAAGGGTCAAAAAACATTTCTGAAATGTGATGCTAATTAATTTTTTATTGGGACCTTTTTTTTTTGTCATTGGATCTCAAATAATTATCTTAAACACTTTCTTTCTTCACTTCCATACTGTAATGCTGCTCCTAAGATAATACTGTAACGTCCCAAATTGCTAGGACATTTTGACCACAGCTAACTGAAAAAGAGGCAAAGAGCTCAAGCAGTATCAATTATTGTCTCGCTCTTGCCCAGGATAAACAAAAAACCCCATGATCTCTGGAGAAGAGATTGCTGGCAAAATCTGGATGGGCCTCCAAGCATATTGCACTAACTTTCCTCTGTACACTCCTTAACATTTCCTGGCATCGATTTCCTGTGTGTTAACAAGACTATTAGAAACATAATAGGGGTGCTGCTAATAACCTCATGCTGGTGTTTGTTCAAAACTCATCAGAAAGAAATAAACGTGCCCCCAAATGCCAATGAAAGCCCACAAAGAGCAGTAGGCACTCCTTCTGCCCTAAAAGGGCTGTCCTGCCATTTGTCTTGCTGCTGCAAGAGGCTGCATGTCAAGTGAAACAAGCAGCTGCAGACAGGCTGTATTTCTAAGAAGCAGCAGATTTAATATGTAGCCTGACCTAGTCCTTCCTGCTTTGCCTGGAAAGAAATGAGGCATCGGTAAGTCAGTGTGCTGAAGGCATTTAGATTGGTACTAGACACTTGTATTCAGGGTGTCCTGCTGCCCAGCAATGGGGAATTTTCAGATATGAGTGTCCTTGAGGTAATTTCATCAATGGAAATTCAGACTTTAAATTCTGCCTTGGGCAACTTGCTTGGCAGTCTTACAGCAAAAGTTCATAAAGGGGGAGAGGAAAAAAAAAGGATTTTTAAATATCCCTCACTTATCTATGAGGAGACTAGAGGGGAAAGGAGAGAGGAGGCTTTTATTTAGCCTGTTTGTAAGGCAGCCTTGTCATAGCTTCAGGCCAGTGCAGGCAGGATGTTCTTGTTAGGGAGCATCCTCTAAGTGAGAGCTTTTGCCTCTCAGTGAGCACTGCAGCAGCTGCTGTCTCAGCTGAAGAGGTCAGCTGGCAGCCTGGCTGATGGGTTTGTTCATCAGGGACAGCAGCAGGACTCAGTGGCCTCTGTGTCACCCCAACCAGCCCTTTTTAGTTATTAGCCACCTGGGAAGGAATTAAACTGTGCTCTGAAAATGAATATTTTTATGTAAAATACCAAATCCTGCAGGCTTCCACTCAACTTCCCTGTATCTGCAAAGAGTAGTGCTGGGAGCATGCACACCAGAGCAGTCGTAACTGTGGAAAAGAGTTTACATCACCACATCACCACTGGGAATTATCCTGTTGTACCATCTCCTTCAGAATCTGATTCTAGTTTTGTTTTCATATTTTTTTTTTTTTTTAGGAGTGGAAACATTGATTATACATTTATGCTGAGTTTTGCCCCTGTTAAAATGCAGACTGCAATTTTGTCACAAAATGCAGTGTTTTGGAATTACTGCACTTTGAAGCCCCAGAGGAGCCCAAGAGGAACACTTCTGAGTACTTTTTTTATTTTAGATTGCTTGCATTTTTCCCCAAGACTAGCCAGAAAATCTAATACATTCCTGATAAAGCAATTTGTTGCTGTTGATTTTTTTCCTGTTAAATGACCTACACCCACTCACAAACACCACTAAATTTCTCAACTTTTGTTGAGATATTCTTAAACAAAATAGTTAAATAGCTTTTTTTTTTCCCCAAAAACATTAATTGAGAATACCAGACTTGAGCTGTCTTTGTTATATCATCCACGACAGGGAATAGAGAAGTTACTCTGTGCAGGTGTTCAGCAGAGACAGGAACTGCTGCTGCGAGTAGTCCCAGAGGCAGTGGCTCCAGACAGAGCAGAAAGGCAGGGAAAACTGTTTCTTCCCTGGCCATTTCACCCCAGTTTCCTTCCCATCCCAGTGAGAACAGCTACAGAGAGAGGGAAGAAATTCTGCAAGAGGCAATGTCCTGCCTCCAGGAAACCACTGATGCTCCCTGTTTACTGGCAAATGATCACTGCTCAGTGTGTTCCAGGGATTTCCCCACAGCTTTGCTGCACTGCTGGGCTTCTGCTCACACTAATCATCATCCAAAGCTCTCACTGCAGCCAACAGCATTTTTCCCAGTGACTGCACAGGGTTTCGGATGTGGCTCATTACAGCCAGTAGTGCTGGCTGCAGCCAAATTCTTGGTCTGTGTTTTGCAGGTGATGGGAATAAACGATCACAGTTATTCTTTCTGATCATAAAATCAATGTAATATCTTCTTCTGATATTCCTTCCTCCCCCTAATAGGAAGCACTTGTTCTGCTCTATTCCTGACCAAGTTTTCTGGGAAATATTAAGCTTCATATTATTTTTTTCTCACTGAAATGTTTTCACTGGGGTGCTTAGACATCAACATATTTATATCCAAAGGATCCTGAAGAGGTTAGCCAGAGGTGATTACGTCTCAAATGATGTTGTACTATAATTGCTCAGGGTATCGGCTTAAATGAAATAATCTGCACAGGAGAGAAGAAACAGTAAAGCTAGGGAAGGAAATTGCTGCTATAATTACTAGAGTATTTCTCTTTGAGGTATTAGAAAGAAATGTTTATAACATAAAAAGCCTGAAGAGGATGACATGAATCAACTGCAGACTGGATGGCAGAGCCTCTGTTACATTAAGAGCTTCCTGAACATTACCTGCACAGAAAGGGAGGGTAGGAAGTTAGCTAGAAAAGAGCCTGGGGTGATTATCTGCCTCAGACTCTTTGTAATTAGTTCCAAAGATAAAAAGATATGAGACAGGTACTCTTGTTTAGGGTCTTTTGCCACTTCACACTTTTCTCACGTTCAAGCTTCAAGTGGCACAAGCAGACACACAGCCAACAAGGAGAAGAAGGAGAAGTTCCATACAAACCTCTGCCTGGCTTTTGTCTTTGATCAGTTTTGTCTCTCTCCCTTCCAGGTTGTCCTGAACAAAAACTGTTCTGAAATTCTCACAGCTAGAGCAGCCTCCCTGTGCTGAGCATAACAATGCCAGGCAAAGTCTTCACGTTTCCTCTACAGCTCCTTCACTGCTTCTAGAAATAAGAAGCTCTTTATTGAAAGCTCTTTGGAGCACTTTAACGTGCAGGTAAATAATTGTGTGAAACTCACCAGGACAACACACATGATTCAAAATAAAAATATAATCACCCAAGGGAACATTTCCTGGTCTAGAGCCTTTCTGAACTCTCTGACCCCTGCAAGTGGCCAAACACTGGGTCATTTTGAGCATCAAGCAGAGCTTTAAGGCATTCATTCACTGGTTCACAGACCCTCTTGATACAAGAGATTGCAGGACTGCATTTTATTCCTGGGATACATCAGTGTAACAGGATCCTGAGCATAGATTGGATACAGAATTTTTTCTAACCAAAGTCTCAGTGCCAGTGATGCTCTCAAAGACATGAAAGACACGAACCTGGCAAGGAAGCTGCAAGGTAGATCCATTTTAAACTTTTCCTTCAGATTTTGTACAATTTCCAATGGGGTGACCAGTGACAGCAAAGAGATTGGAAAGTCCTTAGTTACAGGATTAGTCCCCAGTTTTGCTCAAGTCACTGCACCTTTGAAGCAGCAAATTCTTGAGGAAAAGCATGGCTTATGACACAGAACAACTACAAAAAAGACACTAAAAATGATGAGCAACCCCAGGTGAGCTGCCCCACCTACTTCTCTTCAGAGCAGAGTGAGCAATGATTGCTGCTGGTCAGGGAGGTCAGTCTGGCCTGGTGGATGGTACCAGGACTAGGTGGGCATGGGCGTATCTCATGCAGCAATCAGAGCTCATGAACCAGGGACACTTCCAAGGACACAGGCCTGTGCTGTGCCCTGGGCTGTCCCCCCTGAGGATGAGGAGCAGCAGCACAGACTGGTTATTGCAAAATGCAGAGAAAGAGCCCAGCTTTGTGTGAACGACCCCCATGTGCAGCTGCAGACCCCAGAGAACTTGGAGATCAGCATCTGTGGAAGTGATGCGCCTGGACCACCTCGAGCTGGAGAAGATGGGCACTCACACCAGGTGATGAACAGCAGTACCCCAGTAGCAGGCCCCGGTGTCCTGGTATGTGATTCATGGTTTAAAATTCTATTTAATTATAATAATTTGATTTGGCTGGGGTTGATGAAATCTTGCATTTTATCTCAGCGGAAAGAGCAGGCAGTGGATGGCAGGAAGGGCAGAGAAATTCTCTCAGCCATTCCAGTGCAAAGCCATGTACTTAAGCTCAGTGTGGAAGCACTGCAGACACTGAGGGCAGGTGCTCTCCTGACAAACAGAGCTAGAGCAGATGTAAGAGATTGATTAATTCCTCTGTGCCAGCTCTATTTAATGCACAGATACCATTCTGCTCTCAAGACAGAATCTTACTTTTCTTCCCAAAATCACTTGAAGCAGGAGCTTTCTTTCTAAAGATACACTCTTCAACATATTTGTTTAAAATTATTATCCTGAAATGGAGCACCAAGTATATAAATTTGAAAGTGTTTGCTTTACCAGAACTTGGTTTGTATAAAAATTCCTGAATATGTTTGGAGTAATGGATGTAAACAGAAACCATACCTGAGTGAAACAGACAAGACATAGGGGAAAGAAAAGAAGGAGCCCACTTTACAGAGACTTGGGACTATTAGCATGACTTGCCCAAGGTCATGGAGAAACTGTAGGGGACTGAACTGGGAGCACCGTGGTCCCAACACAAACTCTTAATTACCAAATCCAATTTTCCACTTCTCCTTTCATGTGTTTTTTCTTCATACATTAAAACACTTCACATAAGTTCTCTCTTTTTTTTGTTTTCCCCCGGGAAGAATACGAAAAGCAAAGGCTGCAATCCACCCTTGTTAAACTAGGTTGCACAGCCAAACAAATTTAAAATGATATCTCAGCAAGATTTTGCAACCTGTCTGCAACAAATAAAAGGACTTCCATCCTAAAAACATGTGAGTGCTTGGGAGAACTAGCTGAGAGAATTTAGCAAGGTGGCTAATGAAAGAGATGATCTGCAATATGTATATGCATGAGTTCATGTATTATTTAAACCATTCTGATCAGAATAAGCACAGCACTGAAAGTGTCACCAGCATTCATGCACTGAATAACTTGCCCTCATAAAGGTGTAATAATGTGCTCATCAGTTTTGTTTGTACTCCCAAAGCAGTAACAGTATAAACAGAAAATAACCCTCTATATTACACAGAGCACATAAATATAAATCTAATTATATCTTTCCTTGGCATTATGACCAAGAAATGAGGATGGTCACTGAAGTATAACAGATGAGATCAAGGGTACTCCAAAAGGCCTTTGTAAAAGTCTGCTTCTATGTTCAAATCCAGCCTGGGATTTTGGGAGATTAAAACATATATAAAGTTGGTTAGCCTGCCTCAGTAGCCTGGTGGGTAGGTCCTTTATCTGCTAGGTAACAGGCTCAGGTTATATTTTCAAGAATTCTGAAAATGACCCAGTGTTTTCTGCCACACAACACATCTCTGTCCACAAGTATGCCACAGACTGGTGATGAGATCAGACTGCTCATGGCTCCCTGGGAAGATGTCCTATCCTCAGTGGTCCCAAGGAAGGTGGTGCCACATGAGGTGGTGAGAAGGATGAGAAAAGAGAGAAGAAAAAAATGGGAGAATGAGGTAGTTCCCAAGGCACACTAAAAGTACCCTGTCTCTGTCCACACAGAAAAAATGAAGTATATTGAGCAAAAAGATGAAGTCATACAAGCTAAAATCAGGGCATAAAACAAACAGAAAGACAATCCACAGATTTCTTTTATTGTACTCAAATGGTTGCCTCAGTGCAAGATTTCTATACTAAACTGACTTATGAACTGTGATCTCAGTCTTTTGGATTTTTTTGTGTAAGTGAATTGTAGTTTCATATGGGAAACTTGTGCAGCAGCCTGTTCTTGCTGGTAAAAGTGGTAAGACTCCAACAGGTTTCATTCAAAGGTTCAGGCTGTTAATGATGACTCAATCAATCAATCAGTCAAGAGATGAGAAGGTGCAGAGAGAACAAGAACCAAAATTGGTTTCACAATTCAGTGAGCTCATTTGTTCATCAACTGAATCAGATACACTCTCTGGAGTAGTAAGGAAAGAGGCAAATCTCTAGGAGTCTTTGGGTAGATACTTTTGGGGAGCACCATTACTCAGTGATTTCACTACAGCTCCTGTTTGTCAAAATTTTCAGGAGAGCAAGGGGCAACAGGGTGGAGCTGGTGGAGCTGGCTGGGCACTGGAACACAAGAAGATGCAGAAAGAATACCAGAACAGGAGAGGTAAAGGTGGCCAGGGCACCACAGAAGATGACTCTGGTTTTTGGGGATCCAGAAATGGCAAATAAGCTTGAAATGGCCAGTCAAGATAGGGGTGGTGGGAGAGGCAAGTATGAGCTGCCTTAGAAAGATGATCTGGTGCTCTACAGCAGAGTGAAATCAAAGCTAGATCTGCGTGGTCTATATTTTAGGAGGGGAGACCTAAGACCTTTCTCCTCTAGGAAGCACTGTGAGAATTCATTTATGCCATTTGACTTTTTATGGTTGGAAGTTTAAAGGATGTTACTAATCATCTTATGCTACCAGTAAGTGCTGGTCATAGTCTATTATTGAAAGGGGTTCTATAAAGTTATAACTCTCATCTTTCTCTGAAAATAATTAATTGCAATTGTCAAACTTTTATTTTTTGGGGGTTTTTTAAAGCCAAGATCTTGAAAATTAGCTTATTTACTAATTACATTGAAGCAGCTCATAAAGTTTGAGGAAGACATGCACAATAAATGTTTATTTTCCCTGCAACTGCATGTTTCACTAGATCTGTTCCATTTTCCCTCTTTAAGAGGTAAACAGCAATAGATTATGTGAAGACATGAAAGAGGTATTTATAGCACAGAAAAACACAAGGTTGCTCTATAATACATAATGCTTAGACCCAAGTGAAAAAAACCCTAAATAACGAAAGTTGCATTTAAACCAGATATACTTAAAACAGTATTTTAATAAATGGAGCAAGGTATAACCAACACAAGCATATCTACATTGTTTTGTGTCTGCAGGTTATGCAGAACAGCTTGTAGTCTTTAATAATTTAAGCTCAGAAGGGAAGAAGCTTTAAAAAATGGAGAAAAAGAGGAGAATACAAAAAGCTATCCAGCACTCTGTAGACTAGTGGGCCTCATCTCTGCTTTTTTCCTCAATCTCTAACATCCTAAATCTTCAAGATCAAAATGTTTAATGCTGCTATAATCAGATGAATATCAGTTCAGTGCACCCCAGTGATGCTGCTCAATGAACGAAATTATGTTTGTTTTGATCAAGACCTTATGAACTTCCCAGTTTAAATAAATCTTGGCATTACAGGCTCTGTGTGTATTCATAGTTCTCATGCACAAGAATTAAACAAATAGACTTGCTTTTCTGTGGTCTCTCTGCTGTCCAGAAGACTGGCTATTGTTCTGTACATAAGATCATGAATTGGGGAAGATTTATGGAATTAAGATTAAGGCTCAGCAAATTTGTGTGTGATGACCAGCTCAGCAAAAGGCTTTTTTCAACCAGAACACGATGACACAGTGTGGACACCTTTTCTGGGCTCTGGAATCTTTTTCCATAGCTGGTGAATGTTTTTTTTCAGCATTGACGGCAACACCTCTAACCTCAGTCAATAAAAGGAGCTTTCTAATGAAGGACAGAGGAGAGCAGCAGGATCAGCAAGAGGAGCCTGGGAATGAAGGGGAGCCACCAGAACTCGTGCAGAGAGAGGCTCTAGTGCCCTCCAGTGAAGCACACTGGTCACACTGGGAGCTGGGGATATTGACAGGACTAGCATTTCATTAAGGGAATGCCCCTTTGATGAATGCGTCTTCAATAAAGAAGCCTTTGTGCCTCACATAAAATAGGAGAAAATGATTTTTTCTTTTTGAGCTTGGGTTATGTATTTATAATGGAAGACTTTCCAGATGGAAAATGATGAATAAAGTTTTGCTATAATTTAAGTAAGGCTTTTTAATTCAAAGAAAGCAAAAAAAAAAAACTGTAATGTGAGCTGTCTAGACTCTCAAGAGGAAGTGGAGAACATTTATATTTTTTGAAACAAATATCTAAAATGATTTATATATTACCCTCTGAAAGGGCTTATTTTTATCAGATAACTATATAATTATCTAGATTAGACTATTATCATGGAGATAGTTAAATATACAGGGAATTTCTGTGAAGTGAATCCTATTCTACTTTCCAAGAATCACTGTGTCCAAGAATCACTGTGTTTATCTCCATACTTTTTTCTGTGAAGTGAATCCTATTCTACTTTCCAAGAATCACTGTGTTTATCTCCATACTTTTAAGGACCTTAACTTATGGAAAGGTTTAACTTGGTCAAGCCTTTGACACCTAAATGAAAGCTGGAAGTATTTGACACCTAAATATTCATTTGAATAACATGCAAAAGTTTGAAAGAGCAAGAAAAACAGGGGTTGAACCGGGATAATGCAGAGATCAGCCTCTTTGTGTTTTTCTGTTGCTCTTAAGAACATAAAGAATTGACCAGTTTGTTTCAGTTTGGTGAGAGTCAGTAATTCAATAACATGCCATATAATGATGAATATGCCAGAGTCAGAAATCAATGACAGAGAGTGTAAAACTTTAAAAAGTTGGTGAATTATTTAGGTGTCTCTCTTAACTGAGAATTTTTCTAGGCATGTTTTTGACTAGCCAAGTGTGTTTGGAGAGCTGACTATTTTTTTTTTTCTCTGTCTCTGCATTAATTTCTTGACTTGCCTGAAAGTCCAGTTAGCTGCAGCTAAGGGCACAGGCAGGAGATTTAACATGGATGAGTCAGAAAGGTTTAACAAGTTACCACCAATCTCCTCAGCTGACACCATTCTCCATCACAGGTTGGGCTTTTTTCCCCCTCAAAGTCAAGGCAAAGTGCATGAGCCTCAACCTCATTCATTATTGCTTAAGCTCAGACACAGAGGTCTTGAGGCAATCTCCAAGCACAGCCACATGTAGATATAGTGGCTCAGTTAATACATAATATCTTTAAAGGGCTTCTGGAATTCAATCCTATGGCCCTACTTCAACACAGACTGCCATTGTTCTTCAGTAATTTAGCTCTTCATAGCCACTCTGCTGGCTTTCATCTTGCCTTTGATGAGGCAAAGCCAATGTGAAACTGCCACTGACAGCAGTATTGTGCTAGGGTATGCTCCTTTGTCACCCTGTGCAGAAGAAGGCAGAAGAGAAGAAGCCCCACTATCAGTAATTGGAGTTAAATTCGATACAGTTACACTGACATAATGCTTTGTGCTTGTTATTTTATCCCTCATTTCTTCCTAAACTCTCTTGCTACAAGCAAGTTTTGCCCAGTCTAAGCAGCTTTTCTGCTAGTAAATGAGTTGGCACAATTTTTAAAGTATTTCTGCATCACAAACACTAGCTTGGACTGGGTACCAGTAAATAGAACTTACAATCAGCCTTCCTAAAGAGCTCAAATCATAATGGCTCATGTTACTGTGTGCTTTTGAAAGCTGGACTGCATTAAGGTGTCTATATGGGCTCAGGGTTTGAAACAAATCTAATTTATCGTGAAGGTGCTTCAGCAAGAATAGAGATGAGAATGTCTTTCATGGAGGAAGAGGAATGAAGGGCAGGGAGGAAAAAGGAAAGTGAGATTACCCTCTTTCCCCTGTGTGTCTGTTATATATACCCTCTAAGGAGATGGAGAACAAAGAAGAGCAGTGTGATTTGGCAGGAAGCAGCTGATCCAAGATGAGGCAGTTAACATTATCTCTTATTTGGAATTCCTGTCCTTCCCTCAGACATATCCTTTTCTGCTCCTGTAGAATAGGTACCTGCTCAGAGGTCTGCCTCAGTCCCTAAACACGAGATGGGACAAGCCTTTGTGAAACAGTGCAAAACAAAACTAGAAGGGTTGATTTAATTTCTCCCACCCATTTTGACTTGTAAAGCGACTGTAAAGCACTGCAGAAGATTCTTTGTAAAATAACGTGCTTTCCTGTATTGTATTTATCCTGTTAACCTTTTAATCCCACCAACTGTACATGCAGCAGATTTATTGCCACCATTTTGGTTGTGATCTTGCAAAAGAACCCAGTTCATCTGTAACTTGGTCCTGTCAGTGCTGTCTGTTGCTGTAGTAACACAGTAGTGCTATACACCTTCAGGAATCAGTTCTGCAGAACTGCTGACTTTTCTAATAAGGTAAAAAAAAAAAGGAAGATAAAATACCCTTTGATTACATCTATCATTCTTTGTGTTGCAGTGCTGTAACAATGGAACTTTAATGTTCCCTCTGAAATAAAAAGAAAAAAAAGAGAAAACAGGACTTTCTCCATTGCATGGGGTTGAAGGTCTCAACTTTAAATCCCCTGACATGGACATATACTGCTGGGCTCAGTTTCATGTTGGTACAGTCACAAAAAATTGTAATGAAGTCCACAGAGTTATGCTGACATAAAATCCTCTGAACAAGGCTAGAATCAAATATCTAACTTCTGTTAAATTTCATTGGCTGTTAATCCTGTGGGCTAACCTGAAGACCTATTGTGGCCCACCCTGACGCAGTAACTCTACCTCTGCAATGGCTCCTATGTTTGGTGGTGGATAAAAACTTCTGCTTGCAGCAGGAGCCTTGTTAACTAAGAGCATCTTCCTTTCATTCCTGTTTTCGTTTCCCACTGCATACACTGGAAAACTTTATAATCAAGAAGATACCTATTCCTGAACAGTGCAAATTGAAACATAAAATTTAAGTAGCAACTGAAGTATTTGCTGCAGTTTGGTTTTCTGCTTCCTTTGTCCCACACCAGCAGGGTTACAATTGTACTCATATGCACAAGTTGTGTCTATGCCTGGACAAGCACATGCTAGTAGAGGCAGCAAGATCAGACTGAGCAGTAGATGCTGCAGAAATTATAATTCCTTTCCACATTTATCGTTACACAGGTATAGGTATATTAGGAAAATTAATGTTCTCTAAACATACTCAATAATGGCAATATGCTGGTTAATAAAATTCAATAGACAATTATTGAATCTTATCTAGGTAAAAAGCTTAGAAGAAGTGACTGTCTCTTACAGTAACATTTCATATGATGCAAATACTGTTATTTTAATGAAAGCCTTGGGCTTTGCAGTCTGAGTCATGTACTTAGAGTCCTTGAAATGGACACCACTGTAGCAACAGAAAAAATTACTGTGCAGTATTAATAGGTTCCTTGTTGGTGTTACTTTTCTATGGGCCTTTTGTGTAAATTTTCCCAGATTACTTTAAAGCTCCAGTTAGAATGATTTACCATCCTAATGATCAATTATTTGAAACCTGTTTATATCATATAAGAGACTGAAAGATTATTATGATTTACCCCAAAATTGATTATCATTCCATTGTTCTTTACCAGCATTAGAAAAAAATCAAAGCAAAAAACCCCAAAAAAGCAAATATACAGGAAAAGCATATGCAGTGACATAAGTAATTCTCCGATTCCAGAAATTTCTGGTGGGTGATAGTGGGAGTACTAAGGAAATGTGGTTGTTCAGTGAAGGAGCTCCAGCTGACAGTGTTCAATTGCATTTGAAAGAAGTGAATGAATCAGATTCAAGTGGAGCTCTGGGATCACCTTGTAGTGGAGAGTGAGCACGCCCCATAAAAATGAAATTGCTGGTGCTTTGCTATTGCTTCTAGAGGTGCTGTGTCTTTCTCCCCGTTGCCCTGTTGGAGCAGTGAGAAAAGCTGGGCTGTCCATCCTGCACTGAGCTCAGGGCCACCCTCAATCCCAGGCTGTCTTAGCCCCCTGCTTAGCAGTCAGACCATACATAACATCGCAGAGATTTGTGAAACAACTTTGAAAAGCAGTGTCCTCTTTGCACAGTCCCCATTTTGTTGGTCTGCATTATTTATGCATTATTTATGGCTGCAACTTCAGGACTTTCACATCTCGCCAATCTGCCAAACTAAAAGGAAATTATGAAAGGCCACTGAGGACTGCAAAAGTAAGTTATGTGTCCACACTAACCTATTGTCCATCTTAAGAAGTCAGATTTGTTTTAGGGTGTTTGGATTGGCTTTTCTTTATTCAGCATTCAGGATGTTTGTTCAGGAATGTAGCCTCCTCTCAATCTGCTCTCTGTAGCACTTTCTAATATTATGATTTATTTTAGGGGCTATGGACTCCCAGAGAGAAAAAAAAGAAGAAATCCCTCCTCCCACTGAAATGGATGGGAATTTTGCCTCAAAGTATATATTAGTGCCAAGTTCTGCTTTTGAGACAGGGGCTTTGCCTAGTGTGCAGCAGTGTCTGCAATGGGTCTCAGGGATTAGTAATCACTGGATGTTTTCAGTGGGGAACAGAACAGCATAAGATGCAAAGATGTGCTCACATGCAGGTGTGGCAAAGCTGCCCCCCAGAAAGGCACCAGATTATTGCCACAATTTTCTTCACAAACACTCAAACCTTCACCCAGGATATGTGGTAACTGCCACCAAGAATTAGATTCAAGTTTATTTTTGAAGTCTCTAAAATTCTAAATTGGCTTATGTGGGAACCCCAGCCTTATTCTGGGTTCCCATGTGGTGGTGAAATTTCTCCTCCAACCTGTGCTTCCAAAGAAAAACTGTGCAGGCTCTTGTTGTTTGGTCTCAAGACGATTTATTGCTGGTTATCTAACAGATTATGTTCTCGGGTTGCGGCTGTTGGTCAGCGGCCCAGGCAGAGATACACACAGTCCTGACACCCTGACTGTCTGGCGTCTTCTTCTTCTCTCTCCCCACCCAGGGCTGCTGCTATCTTTTATATGATATATTACGTATTACATGTTTATAGTCTTCCCCCAATACCTACTACCAGTACTACAAATTGCTTTTCTACTCTAAACCAATCTGAGTGCCAACATCACCAAGAACATGGAGGCAAGGAAGAAGAAGGAGGAAGAACAGGATCAGCCCACTTTCCTCCATCTTAGAACTTCTGACCCCCATGTACAAAGTAAAACCCCCCTGTACAATACTAAAAAAAATTCCCCTCTGTTTTGTAACTACTTTTACTATATTATCTAACCCTTTGTGACTGCTTGTTCCAACTCCAAAGTTGGTAACTCATTCCATGGCTCAAACTCAAAATCACAGCTGTTTCCAGCTGCCTGCCAGGGTCTAAAATGCTTCTGACCAAGGCCTGGAACATCTAAAAATGTCTGAGAGACATTTTGAGTTCCCACAGGCTTAGGTGATAGCAAAATCTCAGTATGTCTAAAAGCAATAAATTCATATTCCTATTGCTGAATTGAACTGTTCTCAAATTAAACTGAACTGTTACTGAGAAAAAACTTGTGTTAACAGAGACCGTTTCTTTCTATAATTATCAATCAATTTATGGCAAAACTTACTAATAAAAATAGACATCTCAAGATGGTTTTAAGAACTTAGGCAAAACTTATAAGCAGCTACTTACACACAAATATGGTCATTTACAAGAACTCAGATTTGCAAATCTTGTAGCACCAGTCTATACTGTCAGTCTTTGATGCCTAACACTTAGAAATCTAAAAGCATTAATGATGACTATTCAGAATACTCGTATAAAATGTTCATAATAAAATGCAGTGTGCTAGGGAGAAGTGCAATCACTCTGTAGTTAAAAGCAGCAATGAAGTCTCAATCTTAATGGAAATGGCAGCTTTCCTGTCTGCAACAGTTACAAGAAAACATCTCAAAATGTAGCCCAATCTCTTGTGGTTTCCCATTATATTTTTAACACTGACTACATTGGCAAACTCATTGCAATTAATCCTATACAGGAATGAATTTAGTTTGGTGAGAACTGTGTTAGAGAAGACTGTCAAAACTTTGTTTAAAAGCAGACCTGTCTTGAAAAATCTGGATGTAGAGTTTCCAAAAGACTGGATTTGTTCAGTGTAGTTCCTTCTCTGACCAGTGGCTGAATCCATTTCTGCCCCAGCCCTTTCTCCCAGTTCACACATTCCAGCAGCTCCAGGTTTGCTTCCACAATACTCTCCAAGTTACAATTGCATAACTGCTGCTTTCAATGCTGGTGACATGGCTCCCTCAGACAGTGCCCACCTGAAAATAATTCCCCATTTATCTCAACCTATTCAGAGGAAACAAACCTTTTAAATTGATTTCTTTAGGTTTGAAGAAAAGGGTTGAGGGGATGCAACGTAGCAGTGTGGTGGTTAAAGAAGAAGATGAGGGCTAGAATTAAAGACAGAGTCTTGTGAAAATACAGGGAAGGCCTTTGTCTTACAGCAATTATCATCTAGGGCTGGGTACTAAAAACACCCTACTTTTCTTATCTTGCAGTGAGTTGCTACAGCCACACTGGAATATACCAATGCACAAAGGAGGTTTTCAACACCAAAGTTTTATTTAAGATCAGGCATACAGTTCTGAAGTAACTCAGCTGTTCCCATTCCCTACAATTAACTTCACAGAGCACTCTGCATCAGGGACTGAATCTTGCAGGTCAAATTTACTTCATGAAAAACCTAACCTCGAATTGGCACTCTGTCTGTGTGACCAGAGTACAACTGGTCCAAAGAAAATCCTGAAATATAACACAGACATCAGGTCCACCACATCAGCTACCATGACCTACAAATTTATTCTTTCTGGGCTATGCTGGCTAGTACAAATCTACTCTAACCTATAAGTCAAATCCAGCAACCCATACTTAGACAAAGCTCTTAAAATAGATGAGACACTGCTGTAGGGGATGACTGCTATACTTGTACTACCAACATTTTGAAAGACTTCCCTAAAAAGGGCCTGAAGACAGGTATAAATGAGCTTCCAAACAAGTTTAGCCTTAAGGAAAACTGAGCAAAAAGTTGCCTTTCCCAAGCACAATCCAGCAACACACCAAGACTTAAATTAATTACCTGAAATTCCCCTGCTTGTTACGTGGAGATTTGCTGGTAAGCATGAGATGATACCTGCTTGGCTTTTGGGTTTTTTCCTTCATTTCTCTTATTGGATGATATCCTTTTCTTGCTCCCTGGACCTGCCCATAAACCAAATAAGAGTCACTAAATACCTGTCTTTGTATTGGTTGCCAGCAATCCTGAATGTACAGCAACATCTTTGTACAAGTAGCTCACATGTAGAGTGAAGGGTCTGGTAACTCCGGTGAGCTCTGTGCTTGCTAGTAGGACAACCCTTCTGCCAGGTGGGCTGATGTAACAAACCTGCTCCCTCTCCAGGTGTAATCAGAGAGGAATTAAACCACCTGAAAGGCTGATTAGAAAACAGTGGCAGATGGGGTAAGATTTCCCAGGGGCGTGTGTCTGCATTATCATTTTCTTCTTTAAGATTTTTTCATCTTCTGCTGAAACTTGTCTCTGTCCCTCTGGTTTAATAAAGTCTGTTGCTGGATCTCATCCTGAGCCAGTTTTCTGGTCTAAACCTTTGAGACCTGGTGTCATAGAAAGTTAGTGATCCCATATGGTTGTGGGGTGAGTTTAATGCGTGTGGGAGGTTTTCTCTGCCTGGCCTCCTTCCCCAGGCACAGGAGGCCTGAGCTTCTCCTCCCTGGTGTGAAGCACAGGTAAGAAAGTGCTAAAGGAACACCGAAGTAACTCCTAATGAAATTCCTGAACTCTCTACACCACCACCTTTTTAAGAGACATTTTTTTTCCTTCGAGGCATTTGGTCACTTAGGAAAACCTGTGCCTTCTCTAGCTTTGCCAGGCCATGAGGGCAGGTTGCCCAAGCAGTTCTGGGTGTGAGACCCTCAGGGCTGAATTTCCCCCCTTTCTGTAGCCACACCAGACCAACACCTGCAGCTCTCATGTCCTGCCCTCCTCACACCTGCCCATCGTGAGGGGGCCCGAGGCCAAGGCAATCCTGAACAGAGTGGAGATCTCTCACCTGGACTGCAGCCATAGTTTCTCTTGAAGATGATGTTGGCTGTGGTGGGACATGTTTTGGGAGCTGCTCAGTGTGTTCCACTGAACAAGCTGCTGTACTATTCCTACAAAATGTATCTCAATTTCAAAGGGAAAAGGGAGGTTTTCTGGAAACGGCTGCTCAGCTGGCGCGCAGCAGGTGGTTGTGTGAAGCCTGCCCAGCTCCCAGCTGGGAGGACACCTGAACAGCAATCTGACTGCTGGTCCTGGAAAAGCCAATGCAGCCCCACAGCCTGTGCCTCTGTTCTGTCAGCTGCATCCCAAACTGTGCTATCATAGAAGTATTTTGCTGTTTATCATCCAGTAAATGCTTACTGGCTTGTAGTTGGACTCACTCATAAGAGTCCAGCCAATGTGCCAACAGTTATTTTTAGCTGCCCAAATTCCATTTCCCTGTGTTATTTGCTGCAACCAGACTGACACATTCCCATTTTGATAGCCTTGCTGTTGGTCCCTGTGCTTGCTGATAAATGAGCTTATGCGTTTATTGTTTACCAAAAGGATGTTTTTGAAGATTACTGACCTGGATTTATAAATCTCTCAAGTGTATGCCAGCATGAAATTACTGTTCTTAAATGAAATTTACCCACTGAAAATACCACAGCCTTTGAAATAACTCTACCCCTTATGTCACCCTTTTTCTTCTTTAAAAAAACTCAGTTTTTTAAAGATTGTCTACCAGAGTCAAATCCAACTGGTGGAGCAATGGAAATTTCATATGGAAACCTGTTTGTTCTGAACACAGAGGTCTAAAGCTTCCTCGTGAGGGGAAGCAGAGGGATAGAATCCAATCTCTTCTCTCTGCTGACCAGGGAAGTGATCCAAGGGAATGGCATGGATGTGTGTCAAAGGACATTTAAGTTGGATATCAGGAAAAGGTTTTTTGCCCAGAGGGTGGTTGGGCACTGGAACAGGCTCTCCAGGGCAGTGGTCACAGCAACAAGCCTGACAGTTCAAGAAGTTTTTGGATAACACTCTCAGGCACATAGAGTGACTCTTGCATTGTCCTGTGCAGGGCTGGGAGCTGGACTCAATGATCCTGATGAGTCCATTCCAACTCAGCTGATTCTGTGATTCTGTGAAATTAAGATATTTGTGTAGTAGTGTTTGGCTGAGAAAGAAAAAGCAAGGGGCAAGAATTTCTTTTACAGAAGTTAGAGCTGAAGTCTGTCAAAAACCTTCAGGTAGGAAGAAACCTACAAAGTAAGCAGGGAAAGGACTAAAGGACTGGTTGAGTTCTGGCCCTGTGTCTGACAAAACTGAGCTCATCTGTATATTTTCTGGAATTTCTAGTTCAAAGCTTAAACTGTGGGGGATGCTTCTGGTTTCATGAAGAGTACTGACCAACCAAATGTGTTGCAGTCCATCCAGATGAATCAGAGGCTGACAGGCAATCAGTTTTATCATACCCAAGCATTCATCAATTTATAAATTGAATAAAATGCAGTGTAGATTACTCTTTATCCCCACTCCCATGAGAGCCAGAAACATTTTAACATTGAAATATTTACAGACTTTTAAAAATGGGGGCTTAAAATGAACCAAATAGTCTGCATTCCAAATAAAATTATACAGACAAGAGTGCTCAACTCAGCAAAATAATTCTAAGCACCTCTAAAGAGGTCTGTACTGAACTTAAAATCAAATTTTTATAATCAAATGAAAATCAGATCCAGAACCCCAATTTAAAACTGTTTCATTGAACTATAAAGAAGTCACACGGGAGGAATTAACAAACACAGTTGTCATTTACTGCCTATGTGAGCTTTATTTCCCTTATTCTAAGTCACATTTGGGGACATTGTTTAGTTTCTTCTCTTTTTTCATCATCTTGTGAAGGCTTTTTAGCTGCTTGACCACAGTGATAATTGATGATGGAGGCCACTACTTATTGTGGCCAGATAATGATGAATGATGCAGGTAGTGAGAGGCCATTAGGATTTTGGTAAAAGGGAGTGCACAGTATAAATGTAAATTAAAAAAAAAAAAGGAACAAAGACATTGTAGAATTTAAAATAATTAAATGTGAGCTGTTTTTGGTTTTGGTTTGGGGTTTTCTTTGTAGTAGTAGTAGTAGAACAAAAATCACTATTGTTATAGCTCCTTCAATTGTGCATAAAGCATTTTCCTAAATGGAATATTCAGTATTTATTTAAGTACTCTCACAAGAACTAATCTCAGTATAAAGCAGTTTAGAACTTTCAAAGTGTTTTATACCAATGGAAGATAGGGACTGTTTTTTCTCCATATATTCTTGAGCTTAAATTATCTAAAATACTTCAGTCTATACGTAATTAAGCAGATGAATAAATCTTACTGAAGTCTAAAAGCTGCTGATGTGTTTAAGATGATACAAAATTAAATTTTGTTTGGGGCTTAGATCCAAAAGCTTAACTCTATCCCCATTCAGCAGTACATTTAGGCAAGTTTAGACACTTGCTTAAATCAATAGGATTAGATGTTTGCTTGAAGTTGCCCATGAATTTAAATGCCATACTAAGTAGGAAAGCACTTATGTAATGGATTAGCTCCTGTTGAAATTTTGTAATTATTATCTAGAAATGTTTTAAAGGACCTGAAATACACTCATTTTCCCATTAATTTTTAAATCATCTTCTAGACAAGAGAAAATGTTTTCACTTTTAACAAATGTTTTAACTTTTCATCCCATTGCCTTACCCTCCCTTCCAACTTACTTCCACTACAGAAATCAAAAAATGGCAAAAAGGAGAATTCTTTTTTCATACAGATGGGGAAGAGAACATAAACTTTTAAATTTTTTGATTAAAAAAATACTAGAAAATTTCACATTAAGCAAGTATGTGTAAAACCAATTCATTGATGTCATTAATACTGTCTAACTGGGCCAGCTGAACACAAGACTTGAAGATTTTCACTGAAGTGTATAAAGAGCCCTGAGGTTACTTTTTCCTGGCATGAATGTAATTTCATACCAATTTACCAATTTTTTTCACAGCCTCATGATGAGCAGGTACTCACAATCTAAGAGCAAGACAAGAAACAAGCCAGCATTTGTATTAAGAAACATTTTTATTAACAAAACAGTAAATTCCACTTGCTTAGCATTTCCAATAATGAATAAATTGGCCTTGCAACAAATAAAAAAATTGTAAATATCTATCACAGAAAGCACTATAAGGTTAGGGGCATTGGGCCTCTCTTTGATGTCTTAGGGTTGAAAGTTTCACACGTTATTTAGTGTTTTGTTAAAAAAGGCAACACAATACAGTCATAGAAATGAAGCCATCTCAATCAAACAAATTAGGTTATTATAGAGAAAGGATCCAATTTTATGTTAGGTAGTTGGTTTATATCTGTTTGTTTGTTGCTGCTGCTTTTAAATCAAAAAGAATTTTAAATCCACTTGCTGGCATTTCTGATACATCCATCTTTTTTTTTTTTTGTTAAATTATGAAATTAAAGAGGAAAAAGGAGAACCTTCAGAAACAGTGTTAAAATTGTAGTTTTTTATTTTAATAGTAGCAGATCTCTCTTTTTTTTTTTTTTTTTTTTTTTTTTGATGTATGGATTTAGTTAAAGACTGATCTACCAAACTGCCTGGAAGTTGGCCTGACAACGCTATTTCATTAATGCAATCAATACCAAGCAGAAAAGACCATTTCATCTCATCCAAATCATATTCTGTCATGTCCAGTCTCCTGTCAACAGATTATTCTTGTTCTTCTAGGTATCTTCAAGCACTGAAATCTGAACACCACCTGGCTTTCAACTTCTTTCCCCCCTCCAGCTGAAGTCTCTTGCTTCCAGCAATGACCTCTTTGCCCCTGCCATTCCCTGAGTACAGCTGTCTTGTAAAGGTGGGAGAAATGATGAGTGCCACAGGTGAACAACAGTCTAAGAAATTAACATCAGATGGATTTTGTGGTTTCTTGTGATTTTTTTTCTTCATTTTTTTGCATAAATGCTAATGAAAATAAAAAGTCATTTCACAAATGCAACATGGCACACCTTGATGTGGTTGGCAAACTTCAAGAGAGGTGTTGTCATGTCAGCTACATGTATTTTTAAAGTGCTCTGACTCCCAGATAGATAGCTGTACCAGTTCCCAACTTTTTTTCATCAGTGAGTAACACACAACAAAATGTTTTGTGTCTGCTGTTTAAAGCTAATTTTAAATTTCTCCTTCCTGTTGGTAAAGTGTTAATATTTATATCCCTCCCAGGAGGCCTTCTGATGATTTGGTTGATTTCTATTGAACTACCCTCTTTCTGTCTAATGTATTTCCTTTGAACTTCTGTGTAAATAAAATGTTATGTTATGATTTATTGCTGTGAAACTAATGAAATATTACTAGAAAAAACTTCCAAACTTAACGTGTAAATTACAGCATTACATTTTATGTGTTTAACTAAAATGCATTAATGTTTTATATATGCAAGATAAGCTGTGTCACTTTAAAACATAATGAACTTATATCTGTCTGGTTATGATGTCTTGCAATACTACACAATCAACATAGCTAAAAATACTTTTTCATATGTCAAAATGCCCACCATTGAAAAATACTATCGTGCACCTCAAGAGTATTTCCTTTTTGGAGAAAGGGATAAATTCTGCAATAGAATCAGCCTGGATAACTACAATGGGTATTTTTAGATCTTTTATCACCCAGTGCTCTAGTAGCTGTTCTTCATACGAATGCCAGATAAACACTATATGATACTTCCTAAGATTCTCAAGAAAATCATCATTCTCGTAATTTCTAAGAACAAGGCAAACCATGCTCTCCAATAGTGAAGCTCTGACTGGAAGCCAAAGGCCAGTTTAGGTCACTAAATATTTAGCTAATTAATGAATGTATATTTCTAGGAAAATTGGCCATTCTGATCAACTTCATTGATGCATATCAGGAGCAAGAGATGGGGATAGGAGGGAGAAGACAAATTACAGTAGAGATATATTTTTGCTTTCTAGTCCACTTCTTTCATACAAACTACTGAAACTTAATTGCAACATAATAGAGCTGTACAGGTAAGAAAAAAATTAGCTGACTCTTATATACATTCATACACATCCCCCTTTGTATAACCACTACACTGTAAATTAAAAATCAAAAAAAAAAAAGGGGAAAAAATCTGGGACAATTTATAATGGCTGCAAAAAAACTGAAGAATGTCTGTTGCTCCAGATGTCATAAAACTCTCTATACCTAGCAACACTTATAACATTAAGTTTACCAAAAATGGCTGAAGAGCAGATATAGTTTGCATTTTCTATACAACAGGCTATAAAACATCACTTATCACAGTCCAGAAAGCACATATAGATGTGTTTTTATATAAACATATGTAATAACATATTAAGCGTGCATGAAAATTTCCCAATGATTGCATCTATGCCCTCTTATTTTTCTTTTTTTCTTTTTTTGTTTTTTTATATTTTTGTGGAAATGTGCCTTATATTCCAGATTTTTGTTTTTGTTTTTGAAAATAAGGCCTCCATACTATTTTCCTCACAACCAGAAAGGGGCTTTTTGAAAGTATTTCTACATAAGTCTTCAGAAAAGCCAGCACTTTGTTTCAAAATGCAAGTTTCCAATCACTGCTTCACTGCACCAGACGGCAAACTCTTTATGTTTGCTTGTTGAGTCACCATATATAATGACAGTCTTCTCTGACAATAAGACTAACTTACTTCTCAAGAAAGCGCTAGCACTTTGGCTAAATCCAGAATCATAGGTAGCTTCTCTTTTCTTTTTTTTTTCCTGTTTTATTTTTTTAAATTGGATTTTTTTTCATATTGTGCCTCGATGTTGTAGTAATACTCCTTGCTTTATGAGTGCGTGGTGTCATCATTGTCTTTCAGAAACGTTCCAGCAACATAAAGACAGGCAGAGTAAATGAAAACACTGTGGATGTTAGGGAATTTATCAGCTCCTGTTTCTGAAAAACAAGAGCATGTAATGCTTGTTTTTAAAAACAGTCTTTCCTTTCTGATTGCATTCCCTGTCTTTTCTGTTTGTTTTTGAATGTGCTTCATAAAAAGTAAAGTAAATAAGTTTGTATTATGTCTCAGATAAAATGAAGACTATTTCTATACAAGCGTTCTTTTAGATGTTGAGATCAGACATAGTACTCCTTATCCTTATTTTTCTTGTTTTTGTTGGAACTTTTAGCGCTGTTGGGCTGTTTCTCCTTGATCACAGCCCCGTTGGATTGTGCTGAGTTACTGATGTAGTTTCGACTCTCATCCACGTGGTAGGACCCTTCGTCTCGATTCCTGTACTTGTACATGGCATACAGGAGGATGAGGATGCACAGCGCCGCCGCCGCCACAATCCCAACCACCATGCCCGTCGTGCTGCTGGATTCACGGATCACCTCGGACGAGCCGGGGTACTCCCTTCCTCCTCCTGCCCTGGTGGGGTTTGCTGTGGGTAGACAATGAAAGAAAGGAGAGGTTATCCTTGAGTTTGCACATGGAGCAGTCAGTCATGTCTGCTGCTACGGTCACATGCCCTTCTAGCCGCACCCACTGGGCCAGGACAGCCTAGCGATGTACTGCTGATGCGTCAGGTGTTAGCTTTTATATTTTTCAGATTCTCTTCTGCTTTAGTGTGTAAGTCTAGGCTTCATAATAGGGAATGGTAAGCTCTCTTCACACAGTAGGGAGACAAAACAATTCCTTCTCTAGCTGGGGACCAAGGACAGCCGATCCAGATCTCAGACCCAAAAGCATAAACAAGGGTGGACCGAAGAGAGAAAACAAGAAGGATGGGACTTCATGGGCTAAAGCTGTAATTGGACAATTAGCTCCAATATGCTAATGGAACAAAACTTATAAAAGTGTGAGAGCCCATGACTGGCGGTCCTTTTTTTTTTTTTTTTTTGGCTATTTTGGGTTGCGCTGCCCAAGGGGGTTCTATTGAGACCTCTTAATAAATCCCTACTTTATTCTTTAGCTGCATCTAGCCTCTGTTCTAGGTCAACCTTCACAAGGCATCGGTACCCTCCCCTCTACCAGTCTAAAACCAGTTAGGGTTGCAGCCCATCCCTTTTTCAGGCTTTTAAACAAGGAAAAGGACAACAAAGAGCATCTCTTTCTAGCCTTCAAAGGTATATTTTGTCCCAGTGTGTTGTTAAGCAAATAATGTAAAATAACTTGTGTGCCACAATTTAAATGCAGGGACATGAATATTTCAGAGGAAAAAATTTTCCTCTTTCTCTCTCTCTTACTCTCCATCTGTAAGGAACAAAAAGTGACACCATACTCTTTATTGAGAAGGCAGTGATGATAAGGCAGAATGGAGGGGGAGAAAAAGAAAATGGCTGATAGAGGCCAATAAATTCCCTACAAATAAGGTATCCTCAGCTCTCCTGTACACTTCCCTCAGGAGAAGCTTCTCAGTTTCTCCTTTCCTTCTAATAGTTTCTTTACTTTTTAAAAATTAATTATATTTACTCTTAGTACTTTTAGAGAACTATCCAACCCTAACTCCCATTTTCTACTTCAGAGTCCTCCTTGAATATGGCTACACCTTAGAGCATTTTTTCACTCAACTTCTCCCATTCCCTCTTTTCATCATTGATGCCATTATCAGATGTTCCTTCAAGGATAGCTTTATGCCCCAAGAAAACCTCTCAAATTGCACACAACAAGGACTCAGCCCCCTCAGAACCCACCTCTGAGGCCAGATTCTTGTCTTTTCAGCTGTAAATTAATAGAACTGACCTGTGTCTTCGTACTGGAAAATCTTGTTATGAACTATTTCATTTTCTGGCATATTTTGTCCTCTTGCACAGCCATGAGGAATAAAACCCTAATTCCAGGAGGAATTTATAGTTTAAACCTTCTCGGTGCACACAGTGATTTTGTGTTTTCTAAGCTCTCCTTTCTTTGTTGAATTTTGCAGCAGGAGGGGAGGCAGATATTTGGATAGAATCAATTAAATTAAAGTGGTGATAGCTGAGATGGATCCTCTCTAACCTTACAAGTGTCATTGACAAAAATGAAGTTATCTGTATATATGCAGTATTCCTTTGATTACACCAGCATTTCCAAACTTCTGGGAGGCTGTGTGTCCTCAGCACTGCCAGCCTTGGCCGAGCTCAGGAGAGCCAGGCTGGCTTAGAGAAACTGCATTTATGGACCATTATGCATGGCTAAAAATTCAATCAGTAAAATACAGATGCTAACTAAAAGTATTAAATGCTAGTTTTGCAATATATTCATGATGCTAACTTTATCAGAGCATGCCTACAGGTAGCATTATACTGAGGTGTGTAGAAAAGTGTCTTGCTCAAAAGTCCACAAAAGCACACTGTGCTCTATAGTCACTTTTTTAAGCACTGTAAAGGCATAATAGGACAATGATGATTTTAAAAATGCTACATTAAAGTCAAAATATCAACGCTGGCCAAAAACTTGCAACAAGTTTGGACAACTAGTATTGAAAGCAGCCACCAGCTACAGACATCTACAATTGGCCTATGAATAACAAAACGTAGTGAAAAAGTCACAACTCCGCAAAAGAGTAAGTTCCTTCTCCTCTCTGGTATTACTCATAATTTACTTATTGGTGATTTGTGTTCTTACTGCTGAAACACCTCCTCCTGGAAGTTATTCCAAACAGGTTTAAAGAAGCTGACATTTTGTTCAGCTGAAAGAACAGAGGCAAAATGGTAAAATTAAAAAAAAACCAACCCATATCAAATAGTTTTTTAACTTTTCGTATCCTTTTGAAAGTTCTTACTTGTTATGAGTTGGTGCAATTGGTATTTTCTATGGTGACACAAGAGATCTTGAAGGTTTTAAGATGTTTTTGTCACTTCAGGGCAGATGCCACCCTACTAAGAAAGGTGCCCTGTTCCAAAGTATTCAGTGACTGGTTTAGATCCTGTTAGTTCATTGTAGCTATTGTAGTAAATGGAAATTCTATTACACCTAGGGTGTCATTTACTGTTTTATGAGAGACAATGCATTGTGTGCAGAACAAAGACTGAGTATTTCCATAGTGAGTGAAAATGAGACGGTCTTATCTTACTGTATGTGATTTCAGGAAATTAATTTCTGTCTGAAAAATAATAGAAGCCCCTGAATACACTGTCAATACCTGATGGAGTAGCAGCTGCTCTTTCTCTTTAAGATACCTACCTTTGGGCCATATATTGTCAACTAACTTTGCAATTAATGTCTACTAAATGACAGTTAACAGTTTGCTCAGAGAAAAGGAACATCTAAGGTATATTTTTCAATGTTACCTAAATTCCTGCCTCTCACCTGATGGCTTCCTTTTATTTTAAGAATGTTTTCACAATGATCTCATTTAACCCATGTGTCTGAGAAATATTCAACGACTACATTGATGTTATTCAAACTTATAACATTTCAAAGCATCTGTTGCATTTTTTTGGACTTCTGGAAAAGGAGCAATTCAGCAAGGAAAAGGACTTGCTATTTTTGTTCCATTTACATTAAAATGTACTTTTAACCTAGCAGGGCCTCTCCAGACAAACTAAGGAGGAGGAAATAGAAAAGTTTTACAAAGTATATAGGTTTGCCTGTGAGCATGTTAGATAGGAAGGGCTAATGGAGTACACACCAAAGCAAGAGTCCTATTCTGAGACATAGGGAGGAAAGAGCCACTGGAAAAAAGCCAGCCTTAATTTCATCTGAAATCTATATAAATAAAAAAATCCACATCCATAACATTGCTGAAACAGCTGCAATTCTATTTAAACAGTACCTTTGTTTGACTAGGACTGGAGTCTATTCCAAGGGGAATTCACCTATATTTTTTCCCCTGCAAGACAGGAACTATTGCAAGGGATGGCAGATGATCTCAGTGGAGAACAAATTAAGATTATAAATTTACAGAAGTCATGCTTTTTCTTCCCACCTCTTTGGGAAACACTGGATGAAGTTTTCTTCCCAGCACCTTGGTATCTGGACCAGGCAGAGCCACTGGCTCCTGGCACAGCAGTAGAGGTGTGTCTGCAGGTAACCTTGTCTGCTACTCAGCTGCAGCCACTCTTAGTGTCTGCAGCATGAAAAAGATATTAACTTCATCCTAGATATCTTATTATAAATGTGAACTGAAATACCTCATTGGAGTATGTTAAGATTAAATGACATAAAATATTACTCTGATTTTTAAGAGTAAACAGTTGTCTCAAAAATATACCCAAAACCCAAATCCTGAAACTATCTATTTATTAAAACAATAAATTGAGGTTGGTTTGATTAGGAACAAGACAAAATCATAAAGGCACTAAATATGCTCAAACCTTGCCATAACAGTGAGAGGAAATGATTGTCATCTTCTGGTGCAAGCATTCCTTCTTAAAACAACTTCTCTGATGCACAGCTCTTCTTCTCAACAGCATAGAACCAGTGTTTTTGTACTGCCTTAAAGACCAGCTAAGAAGAAACTGGGTTCTAAAAGCCTCTTCTACCACTTATGGAAAGCTTTGCATGAAATAATAGCAATTGAGCTCAGTTTTACATTGTGTAATAATGGATTAGAAAGTTATTATTCTTGACTGTAGTTCTAAGTGGTTTAAGATTTAGAGGGGGAAAAAATTTTAACTATTTTCAATGCCCAGTTTTCATTAATACTGCAAAAAGAAAATTGGAATTGCAGGTTCCCATGGTGTTTGTGAATTGAAATTAGCAGATTGAAAAACAAAACAAAACAGAAAAAGACAAAAGGATGCCAAACCTGTTTTCTTTACATTTATGCCTTCCCACAAACTGTGAATAGGAAATTACTCACAAGACAGAAATGTTTAACTACTGCATTTGCAATGAGGCATGAAGGCAATTATTTACAGGACACATATTAATTTTCACTCTGTGTGCTATCATTGTAGACCTGTTTGTGGTCGATTTTCTGCAGCATTGTTGTAGTCTGGTGAACTGGTTTCTGAGCTTGCTGCAATTTCAGCACCTCTTTATAGCAAATACCTCTGAAAAACAAACCCCAGTACTTCCTCTGCAGAATTGGGAGAGATGCAGCCCAGCTTCAAAACCAGCGTGAAAAACTGCTGTAGACTTGTGTTTAAAGGAAAATTTTTAAGGTATCTGTTCTACTCTTAGGTGTGCAAACCCAGGATATAATGCGTTAAGATACCTCTAAAGTGACATCAACTAACTTAGCTTGTTATAAAAATAGTCTAACAGTAGAACAGTATCCACAGCTAAAATGGTTGCTTTGCTAAGAAGCTAAACATTCTCTCAGCAATGAGCAGAGCTTATTTCCAAGTGTAATGATTTGTCATATATCGACTTAGAATCATTTACAAATCCTACCAACTCCTTAGGTCTGCAGGTTTTGCAAGTAACTTCTTTTTCCCCTGTGGCTGAGAGGTGGAAGGTTGTTTTCTCAACCTTTTAAAATGTCATCACAAGTCTAAAGGGAGGTAGGGTAGTTCGTTGTACAGTGCCAATTGAGGAGCATACCAAATCAATGGGGTTTAGAAGTTATCATGTTTTGCAGTGCTGAGGGGAATATTTCACAGTTTTATAAGAAGATTTTGTGAAAATATTTTCCACAAAACTAGATTTCATTTTAGCCAAAATAGAGAATGTAAACTAATATATCACCTAATGTTTTTAGCAGCCTTCATCCCTGTGATCTCACCCTTTTTGTTAGCATATTTTAACATACCAGTTTCATTGCTTCTCTTTTAGTATCCCTTCTCTCCAAACAAGGGTTCATTTTCCTTTTACCAGTTCAGGTGTCCTACCTCTCCTTACTTCTATATTTGTCATTCAGCTTTGTATATTTCCTTATTTATTTTGTACATTATTTAACTTATAACATATATATATAACTTATATATATATATATAAGTTAAATAATGCATTATATATATAACTTATATAAGTTATTTTCCTGGTTTTGTATGTATTCTGAGAACTCTCTGGTGATTTAGTGCTTTGTTCAGAAGTTTTGACTGACTAGCAGAATCAGTAGTTAGTCTATATTTTAAATTGAAGTATTCCTAAGTTGCAGGGGCAGGGGCAGGGGAGGGGGTAGGGGAATGCTTTTGCAAATAAGATAATAAAAGCAAGACAAAACAGAAATATTACACTACTGACAGCATGTTTTGAAGCTAGAGCTAAGCTGCTGCAATTGTGGGCCACCAGTTCAGACAGCTAAACTGGGATCATTTGCTCACTGAGTTGCGTGCTGCTCCTGCTCCCTGAAGACTCAGTGTTAAAGCAAGGAAAGAGCAGGGGAACTGGAAACATAAATTTTTGGTGGCAGCTAACAGTAAGATTGGCTGCATTGAACCAAAACTGTGACATTTGGGCTCCACTGACTTCAGGAAAAGTTTTGCTATGAGCTTTGCCAGATCAAGGTTTCATTGCTTGCTATTTTTAACATAGTCATCTCATTTAAAAAAAAAAGGCAAGAAACCCCAAACCTCCTTATCTAGGAACCAGTTTTCAGCAGAATACCAAAATGTAGTTGTAAAGCGTGAGGAATCTGCTGGCTTGGCCTGCAGAGCGTGGAATGATTCTTGCTCATGAAATGAGCTGGAGGTGCAGACACCCACATTCATCTCACAACTGTGGGTGATTCCCTGATTTTCCTCCTTCACTAAGCAACTACTACATGAAGAGATAAATGTCTATGCCACAAACATTATATATATATATATGGCTTGAATGTTGAAGCAGAAAGCACAGCATTCAATTTGTTGCAAGCACTGTCATCAAGTCAGACCCCATTACTGACAAAGTTGATAATATGCCTGGGAGAAGAAGGGACCAGGCTTTCAAGACATCCAGAATACACTTGCACACACACTGGGGGTGCAGCTGCTATAAATACTGAACTACTGCTACCCAAAGGCTCAAATTCAACAGCTACACTTGTTCAGCCTGAATCCTATTACTGCCTAAGCCATATATGCTTCTCTTGGAGTGGGAAGAGAAAAACAAGTGGAATTCAGGATGGATATAAATTATATTTGATGTAATGAATGTTCTTTTTCTCCTGATAAAATTATTAAAATTAATAAGACTGCCTTGTTTTTCTTTGCTTTTCTCATCATAGTCTATAAAACAATGTCTATGATGTTGGTACACAAAAAGTTTGAGATATCTATAAAGCTTAGTTTAATTTTAGAATATAATTCTTATGTTCTCACTTCTTTCATCTTTCATTTGGCCCTTTTATTAAACTTTTTAAAGGGTACATATGATGTATTCTAGATCTGAAGCTACTGTTTAAGCCAGTTCACATTTAAACCATTGAAGTCCCAGATCTAAACCATAGCCCTTAACCTCAGGAGAGGGCTGGTTTTGAAACCTATATAGAATAGCATGTCAACACAGCAGAAGAAAGTTTCATTCAGTTCTTTATATAGTCAGAAGGAGATAGCCTAAGGTTAGACTATTTCAGGTACCTGCACCCTCATTATAGGTTACTTTTGCCTTGAATTTTTCCTGCTTCCATTTACGAACAACATCCTTGGAGAATACCTAGTTCTCAAACTTGTCAGCATTCTCCTACCACTTTGCAGGCTGTCAAATTACGTGACTCACACACTACAATACCCCAGTGCTTCTGCACAGGTTTAAATTAGCTGTGAGCAAGGGGTTGAAAATTAGTAGCAGCATTCTTAGTACTTGGTGTGCAAGAGCTAATGGGTGTCACACTCTACTGGCTGCTAGAAAAGACCAGCAAGAAGTTTACAGTTTGTTCTTGTTTCCCTTGTCTGGCAGAGGGGTCAGCAAACCAGTTCACTGCCAGCAGTCTGGTATGATAGTTACTGGTTTGAGAACCTTCTGCTGACAGGCACCAACTGCTCTAGAACACCATATTGATTTAACTTATCAGGTATTGGAAATTTCCTATAGAATTTGAAACATGTGGTTTAACATCTTATTGATCAAGTTTGGTCTGAGAAAGCCTTGGCATAGAAACTGAGCAATACAATGCTAAATTTTGTATTTTGGCTATAAACCTTTTACCTTTGCAAGATATGGTCTTTATTCTACCTTTTTCATGAAAACAAGGATGAAAAATAGTACTGTGGAAAAGCCAGTTTCCTTCACAAAAATAAGAAATTCAATGCATATGCATTACAATGCTATAGGAAACAGTTTCAGTATAGTGTCCAGAGTCTGCAAGAAAATATATGCACTACATGTAGCAAATCAAACCAAAATGAAATGTAGCTCAAGGAAAACAATGAGGTTGCATCAATCAAGGCACCAGTAACACACAGACTAATTTCAAACAAACTAGAACTCATTTATTTATTCAACAGTCTATGTGCACTCTTGATCCTAAGTTTAAACTTGATTTAATGGACAAATATTTAGGATTATACACTTTAATTTAGGATTTTTTAGGCAGATTGACATGAAAATTAATGGAACTTGTTCCAGACTCAATCATCATTCTACTTCATCCTTGTGTAAGTAAATCCTCTGTCTTTCCAAAATTCCTTATTGAATTAGAAAAAAAATCTCAGCCAAGTCAGTAAATTACTTGCCTGTTTCTGAAAACCTCAATTTTACAATTACTATCTTACTTATTTTCCACATTTTTCATCCAGTGTGAAGTTCACCTGAGGAAAATGTTTTTGAATGTCCATATTATCTATATTTGGCCTTATTTCATTTTTTTTCAGTAAATATAATGTGTTTTGCAGGCTCCTTTTCAATTCAGTGAATCTTTGGTTCCAGATTAAAAAGCTCTACACTGTTTTTGGAAATGGTGGAACTTTCTCATAGTGGAGGCTGCCAAAGAACACACATCTTTATTCCTGTGGCTAACAACAAAAAATAACAAAATATTTAGAATTGTCTAGAACCTATTTTCCTTTACTAATGATACATGGATGGCCACTGGAGCTTAATGTGTTTTATTACTGAAAATCTTGAATACTAGTCTTGAAAACCATGTCTGCTTCATTGAAGAGAGCATGGACATAGATCAAATTTCATTTTTTTTCCTTTCTGACAAAAAAACTGCACTCACAGACAATTAATTTTTAAGGTCTATCCAATACCTTATCTGTAAGACAGGTTCTTTTTTTGAGAATATAAAAAAGAATAGGTCAGGCAACTGCTCATATACAAGCAAATTTTTATAGGGTAAATCAAGAAAATCCCCAATTAACTGAATTAAAGGATGTGATATTCACAGACATTTCATGGAAATATCTAGGGAATTTCCTAGCACTGAAAAATCTAAGGAGTTCCACTGAAGTCAGTGGATTTGTGAATGAGTGATGTGGAGGGCCTGGTTTCCTTCTCTATGGACAAATCTCAGTCCTGGTACTGCAGCAGCATCTTGTGCTGGAGCTTTGTCTGTAAATACCTTCAGCACTGACTCACTAGCTGTCTTCTACCTCTTTACAAGAAAGAAAAATAACAGACTTCTCTTTCTTTGGACATTCCTTCTGGCACATTAAGTAATGTACCCGTTTTTCTTGAATTATTGTTCATAAAGAGTACATTTCTTGAAACTACTTGAAATGTTGCCACTTGGTTTTGTCTGTTCTGCCAGATGTCTAACTCCAAACCACCAAACGTGTAACAGCAGTACTAAAAATTGCCACTTAGTCAAATTTTTGCACAAGAGTTGCCTTTTTGTGTTATCTGTGTATGTCTGAAGCATGAAATCGAGATTTGTGTTTCCACACAAATAATAACCCCAGTGTTTGCACTGTGAATGCTTGCTAG
The DNA here is from genome assembly GCF_050655825.1 of Lonchura striata. NCBI lineage: Eukaryota > Metazoa > Chordata > Aves > Passeriformes > Estrildidae > Lonchura > Lonchura striata. The sequence continues at coordinate 94,101,273 of NC_140705.1, read as the reverse complement.
CTAGGATTAAACCACAGCAGCCATACTTATTTAACTGTTCTGTGTTTTATAGACGTGAGAAGATCCAGCTTTAGCGGGGACATGCATGGAATGTGAATGCACCCTCAAAGTTCACACCCAAGGAAAACCATTTATCATTTATGCACCAGCGGAGAGGCTCCTGCACAAGTTAACGGAGAGCCTTGTGTGATTTACAGCAGTCTGATGCCAATATTTCTTACCACAGAGCACACTGAGCTGCTGGTATTGCACTTCCAGGAGACCACTGTGTGCATGAAAAAAAGCCAGCTCCCCTGTATCCATCTATATTCTTCTGTCTGACACTAGACATGTATGAAAATCCCAGGGACTGGTTAGGAACCTCCAATTCTACTCAGTATTCCCAAATTTCAATGGCATAGCTGATCAAGAGTAGAGGTCAGCATTGACACAATGGATCAATCATGATTTTTAACCTCACTTCTTTAGATAATTTGGGAAAAAAATTATTTTCAATCAAATTCAAATTAGAAAGGCCATATTTGTAATTCACTGTGAGAAGCACTAGGACCTGAGCCTGTTGAAAAAGAAGTAGTTCAGTTAACGATAAAATAATTTATAAAAATGCAGCATTTACTTTCTGTTCCTCTGGAGAAGGCTTTATGATTTATTAAAGAAAAAATTAAATAAGCTTGAAAAGTATTTTATCTTCAGTTCAAGGAAGATTAATCTATATATTAATCCCCTCAGTTCTTTTATGCATAGTCATGGTAATTGCTAACACTTGGAAAGTTTGGAAATAAAGCATAGTTTTCACCCTGTAGTAGATTATACAGAGATGACTATGTGTATCACAGCTAAACACTTTAAAAGTCTAATTCAAGACAACCCAGTGATCTTTCTGGCACTGGAAATGCATATAGAACTACAGGATAATTGGACTGAGGCACAAATATTCCCTTTATGTCTCAAGCCATAATGAACACAGTAACCCTATGAACTAACTTTAATTTTATTTTGCTTTGTTTCAGCTTCTTGCACAATGAATTCCATGAAGAGCATTAAACAGGGCACTTGCAGTGATGTATAAATTATAGGAGTCGCTTCACCTCCTACTGCAATGTTATCTTGCTGCCAGATGCACCAGGAATACAGTGCAGTACTTCGTGACAGGAAAAGAAAGCAAAACTTCTAGTAATGACCATAAAACACTCACAATCCATATTTCACAGCTCTGCCTGTTAGAAAAACAGATATCAATGCTGGGACCAAACCTAAACTATCACAAGGTGACTGAGCATGTAGGGTTCTGAGCCACTTCATCTGTTGTCACAGAGAAGAGGACATGCATGTGTAGGAAGAAGTTTGCATGTAAAGCTCCACACTGTTCTGCTCACAGGACTAAGCCTAACCCAAAGCAGTGACTGCTCTCTAAGAGTCATCTTCAGAAGTGTCTTGTTCACTCTCTAGGCTAAACTGGTGCTTTGGAGATTTCTGGTTGTCACCAGTTTTCTGCAATGAAATTAGTCTGGCCAACATGCAGAAAGAATTAAAAACATGCTCAAAGATCAGTCCAGAAGCATCTATCCAATTAACCATTCTTACTTAATAATATAGGAAAATAAATTATTTCATTTATCTCTCTGAACTAAGAATTAGGGCTAGGAAAGCTAACCAGTGCTACCATTCAGATTATTCTTTTTACCCACAGAATGGTAAAGGACAAGATCTGCCACCAATCAAACATTGCCCTGGGAAGTGGAAGCCAAAAACTGCCAAATCAAGAGGTGAAGGAGTATTTTCTTTAGTTGGAACATGTGGAGTTCCACTGGTTGAAAGACACTTGTTTGAACCTGAAAAAAAAACCCTCTTTCTCTTTGAAGGTTACCTTCTGCTAAAATTTCCAAGACAGTGAATATACTGGCTTTAAGATCACCAAAACCTCTACTTATCCCATTTCAGCTGGGGCTGTCAGGAGAAGTTTTAACATAATTCTGATCTTAAACCTCTGTTGAGTCACAAATTTGAGAAAGATTTAAAATTCATTTGCAGAAAAAGAACTGTTTGTGTGTTTGTCTAAAACTGTAAGACTCTTTTCGTGGTTGAGAGTTCCCTGCCATTAAACTCAGTCATTTCACTTCGTTTGACCCAGCTCAGACCTCTCTGCCTTTTGGAACATTTCAATAGCTACAGAAGTGGTTAGATAATAGCTAACAAATAAAATACCAGCCCAGAGTAACTGGAACAAATAAGCTGTGTAGCACAAATGCTCACTGAAACTCAGCAGAAATCAGAGCTCTCTACAGAGATCAGCAATGGCTGGAACAGCAGTCCTGATGTGAAGAATGGCAATTTGTCCACCTGCAGTTTTATAACTCCTCATGTAAAATCAGTAAATTGTCCCAGGTTCTATTTTTTTTTGGACAGGTTATCACTAATTTTTTTTTTAACTTGACTACAAAATGAAAAGGTTTTGTTGTTTTCTCCATAACATGAAGTTGAGTACATATGAACTATTTAAAAAAATTATTATTATTATCATCATCCTCAATCTTCATGTTGTTATTGGTATTTAGGGGAAGGTGGAGATACCATGAAAGCAATACTTGTTGCCTTACTACACAAAACATAATGCAAAAAAAAAAAATATTGACTAAGTTTTGCATGCTAATAAATTTGTTATGACTTCATCCAATTATGGCATATTTAGCAGTTTGTATACCACAATGAAATCTGCAATTCTAATTTTTGTGACTTTATGTTCTAGACAAGATGATGGGATTGCTGCTCAGCAGCTCCTAATCAGGTTTACATTTTTATGTCCTATATGAAATTTGTGGCAAATTACATCTTTCCATTTATTATTTAGCAGACAGGTGCACAGAAAGCAAAGCTGGTGGTGGCAGAGCGGGACTTGTTAGCCACTACAAACTGCAACATATTTGTACTAGGAAAAAAAGCCCTATTTTACGCATAAATCTCACTAATTAGTAAAATCTGGATAAGCAGTATTTTCTATGAGATATAGGCATACCATATTCAAACTGTTTGTTGAATAGGCTCTCATTTGGAGCTGAGAACATTGATTAGAAATAGGCATATTATGGCCAGTCATCACAGAAATATTGAGTTATGGTTCTGTTAATAAAACTGCAGGGGCTTTGGCTATCCCTTGACTGAATTCTTTGTAGAAAAGTGTTGATCACACAGCTCTGAGCACATAATCTCTTGCCATGAGGTGGATTCTTTTGCTAAGGATGCCAGACTACAGCCTCTGAAGTGAAAACATAAAAATAAAATTGCCCTAACCATCGTATGTTCAGCCTCCTAGAATTACTTGATAGGATAGATAAGTTTCACCACCATTAATGAGGACACTAAGGAGTAGCTGTGGAGAGTCTGGTTGTGAAAATGGTTAAGGAGGAAAAAGCTGAACTGAACCATGGGGATATTTTAAATGGAGGGACATATCCTTCTGTATCTCCAATTCTAACTGAAAACAAAAACAATCATCAGACTCTCACTGCCAACAACACTATGCTTCTTTCCTTGAATTCCAGCCTACTGTTAGAAGCAGCTCAAACCCACATGGGACTGCAGTACAATGGAGATTGAGCAATGCCTACCTGACTATTCATGGAAAAAGGTTATTCATAACACTAAGTGACTAAGACTAAAACAGAGAGACTGATATGCCAGAAGTTACAACTTTCAGTAACCCCTTTGGCTCAGGTATTTTCGAGTATGATAAAATGACAAGGATGATGAAGGCAAATTAACAGCTTTTAAAAGTTGGGAGTGGGAGGACAAATGACATTTTGATGAGAAGAATGACAGATAAAATGATCCAGACAATTGGGATTATGCAGAACATAATTTCTGTGCCAATCCACGTTTTTTTTTTTAAGCAGTAGCAGTTGGGATCTGACAAATGAAACAATAAAACCATTCTCAAATAAACAAAAATGAGAAGTGTAGCTGTGTGATAAATGCTAAGATAAAATAGGAAAGCTGAACACCAGCATGTACAGCTAATGGCAATTTTTTGCTAAAAGACTAACATTCACATCCCTCTCTTGAACCATAGTTTGGACAGAAACAATAAGCTGTTGGAAAGTTTCATTTCACCTCTCCCATTCTTGCACCCACCAGCTAAATGACTGCGCATGGCTCAGGACTACCAAACACTGCAGACCCGGAGCTCAAACTACCTCAGAGAAAAATTATTCTGAAATTTCATTGGCTTTCAATGAGCTGTAAGCCTGAGAAAATACGAATTTAATACTAAAGCTGCATTCCCAGATGATTTGGAAAATTATTTAGTGCTACGTAACCAATATATTGTTTTAAAATTACCTTATAAAATAAAATAACACCCTCCTAAATGTCAATTTATCTACTGAACAGCACTGCCTGAGTTAAGTACAGCAAGGAAACAACCGGCATGAATGAGCTGAGAGCCATATGAGCTACTGCACTGATTCATGGACAGAACAGTTTCTTGCTAAATTCTTGTTAAACTTAAGAATTTGTAAATGAGAATGAAGGAGATGGAAAAAAAAATCCTGTATATCTTGATCATAGTGTCTGAGACTTCTGCAAGTGAAATATTTCTCTGAGAGGGACAAAACTGTATGAGTGTACCTGCTGCTGCTCAGTTTTAAGAACAATCATTCAATTTTAATGGAATTTGGAAAATTACTCTGAAATCCTTTAATTGGAAAGCAAAAGAAAATAATCCTGAAGTATTGTCATCAAATCTGTAAATTGGTTCCTGGAAGAGCTGAAGTGCCATCCTGCATGTCTGTCAGACACTGAGGCAAGTCATATATGTCTCTGCCTTTACTTCAGTTTAAGTAAATAATTCTTGCATGTGGGTATCAAGCTCTGTGACTTAAAATAGGAACCATGTATGTGCATATGAAGAAAAATTTCATTTGTCTTAGGGCTATGTAGACGTTTCTCCTGCCCATATTTTGGCATCATACTAAGTTGGCTCTTAGTTGCTATTTACATCAATATATTAATCTCAAATTAAATTGGTTTCTACTTGAGCTATGTTGCTGCAGAACAAATAGATCTTAATTCTACTATTAAGTGAAGTAGCAAGTACCAAAGATTACCAAATTAGCTCACACAACTAGCAGTGGGCATGCTACCAAACAGCACAGAACTCAAGGGAATTCTGGGGAAAATTCTAAGGAAAACTGAGATATATCTAAATGGTACCATGAGCTTCTCACTCATAGGAAATATAAAACCTGAACCAAACCAACAAAGAAGCAGGAATAATTCATTGGACTATCTAGAATTAGTTTAAATGATATAGAGTAACACAATTTTTCAGACTGATAGGAAGTTTTGCAGCCCTTTCACTTCAATGATAAACATTGGGATTTTTAGAGATGGTAAGTAGTATTTAACTAAATATAATTGAGTATAATTGAACCTTCAAAACAGATTGCCCACAGAAGCTGTGGATGTTCCATCCCCTGAAGCGTCCAAGGCCAGCTGGATGAGGTTTGACAACCAGGTCTAGTGGAAGATGTCCCTGCCTATGGCAGGGGTTTGGGACTAGATATAATCAAAGGCCTCTTCCAACCCAAACTTTTCCATTATTTCACAGAGAAGAATTATTACCAAATCTCCACTATTCAGCAGTGTAGGAAATACATGGCCAAAACACTACTAAGTTTTTGTTTCATGGCAAATACTAAAATATCAAAATATCTTGTTTCTGGGTACAACTAAAACATACACTCTGAACAGGCTTGTCTTGGCAAAAATAAATTAAAATTTTGAAATTTGAGACTGTTGTATTCTATGTCTTCAGCTTTCATCTATCAATACAAAAGTTCATACCACTAACAACAACAAAAATGAATTAAACTCTACCTTCCAGTGCATGAAGACAGCCTATATGAAAAATGGAGAGGGACCTTTTACACGAGCTATAGTGACAGGACAAGAGGAAATGGATTCAAACTTAAAGACACTAGGTTTAGATTAGATTTTAGGAAAAAATTCTTCCCTATGAAGGTGATGAGGCACTGGAACAGGTTTCCCAGAGAAGCTGTGGATGCCTGATCCTTGGAAGTGTTGAAAGCTAGGTTGGACGGAGTTTTGAGCAACCTGATCTAGTGAAAGGTGTCCCTGACCAAATCAGGGAGATTGGAGCTAGATGATTTTTAAGGCCCCCTCTAACTCAGGCCATTCTATGATTCCATGACATAGCATGACATTTTCAATGTGATACTTTTATCTTATTAAGGGCAATGCTTAAAGCACAAACAATAGCAACACCCCCCTGCTAAATAAAGCTGCACTTTCTTTGTCACAACACAGTTGCAGGGGCCCTAGAATGCCCTTCCTAGTCCATCCTCAGGTCCTCAGCCAAGCCATAACTTTGCTTAGACCATGACATGTGCTCCCATCTGATGTCTTGGAGCTGACTCTTCCTCTCTGCTAACACCACCAGATGTAGAAGGGGCCCAGTTCAACCTCTCCTTGCGATGCATGAAAGGACTGCCCTGCTAGCTGGGGCTCTGGGGGACTGGAGCATGCAAATATGAAAGAAAATAAAGTAATAAAAAAAGTTGACTAACCTAACCCACCTGAGCTCGGCTCACAGGGATCGATGTCCTCATCATCGCTAGGACATTCAGCTGAGGCCACCAGGATGTCATCTGTAGTCTGCAAGGAAAATAAGAGTCAAATAGATGCGCTTGAACTGACTGAACATGTTGTAAGATTATCACCAGCATGTCTTCATTATTTTCTTTCTTTTGGAATTTATGCAATGCCGAGAGCATTCCAGACTTAAAGTGTAATTGTGCAGTGACACTCCCCAACTCTGTATTAATGGGACTTTGCTTTTCAATTTGCACTTGTCAGGATTTAGAATTGTGTTAGATATCCAGTGTGGGTGCTTACACATTTTAATTTTTTTTTTCTTTTTTTTTTTTTTTGTAATAAGGACAGAAAGTAGAAGGAGGCTTCTGGTCTTCCCTCTTTATCTCCAATATCTCTACTATAATATTACTGAGAACACTGAGGGCATTAAAATACAAGTCAAAATAATGAATTTATTTGCAGTGCAGCTGTTAAAACTATTATAAATGTAGTGATGTTTTCTCCATTAACTGCACTTGCTTTCTCAGATATAGAGTAAAAATAAAAAAAAAGGAAAATAAGAAAACACGTCTCTCACTGAGCTGAAAACTATTTAATGAAAAGAAAGTCAAGGAAAAAACCAATAATAAATGTGTGTATGCTAGAAATTATTATGGTATTTTCTTAAATAAGTGAAGGATTTTGAGTGTGATGATGATGAATAAGTGAAGTATTGTGAGTGCTATGATTAGGTCCCAAGGCCAAAATGCATTTGGACAAGTTTTTGTATAAAGAAATTATATAAATCAAGACAAAGGAGACAAACCAGGGGATGTATAGTAAAACACACCATAAAAGTTCAAAAAAAAACTGGGGAATTCCTACCTACTGTTTCTTACAGTGCAAGAACAAGGAGATATTCAATGAAACACTGAGGCAAACAATCAGTCAACACAAAAAAATTAATATCTTTTCAAGCCACCTCTGAGAACAGTCATTTAGAAATGTAATAAGAATGTCTACAGTAATTCAGGTAAATAATACAAGGGAAATATAACCTGTCATGCACCTGGTCATTTCTCAAGAAATTACTAAAGAGGTTAGGAAGACACTTTTCCTTTGGCCAAGGCATATCATAACTGTGTATTTCAAACTTCTGTTCACCTCACCGAAGGAAATACATGGAGAGAATAAAATACTACATCATATTCAAACAAGAGGCTAAGGACAAAAGCAGGCAAAAAGCCATTCTTGGCATCCTGTATGATAAATATGCCAACAACCCATTTCAGTGAATGTGAAACCTTCTTCCTTTATCCTTTATCCATGGGTATAGAGGAGGGACATGAAATGCATGGAAGTTTTCCTTCATCAGTTTAAATCTGAAGATATAAAAAATTTATAGCTGTGCAGCAGGGCCAAAGGCTAACCAATGTTGTTTATCATTATTATTCTAACCAGAGTTTTAAAGTGAAGCATATTACAGTAATAGGCTTTGTTTTGTCATGCTTCAAGAATATTAATGAATATAAGCTTTCAGCACTTCTCTGAAGTAGGAAAGTGATACAGGAATACATTCATTAATATGTGAGGCATAACAAAGAAAAGCCCATAATAATAACCATAATATATTTTAGAGGTAAAAAACTGAGGCATAACAAAATGAAACAACTTGCTGAAGCTAATCAAAAAGGCTATAGACAACAGCTATGTTTGGATGCCATAATCACAAAAATTATCTTCCCTTATAGCTGAGAAAATTTGTAGCTAGAGGAAATAACTGTAAATGTGAAATACTGCCAAAATTAGTTGGCAGATTTGCAAAATTTAAAAAATATCCCAAAAAAAGCTTTCTAGCTATCCTCCACTTCTACCATGTAGAAAACCAAAGTTGTAACAAAAGCCAGCTGCAAACATCCTCTTGAATTTTCAATGTCCATTTCTTTACCCCAGATGAGAACCATTTAAGCTTGAAAACCAGTAGGTTGCCCTCTTTGAGGAAAATTACCTTTTTTTTTTAAAATATAAAGAAAAAATAACCAAGTAGCCAACAAAGCCTGCCCATAAGAAAATATCTGTATTGTAAACCCCACAATCATTAGGTATAAAAACATAATGATAAGTACATAAAGTATCATGTATCTTCTGAAGAGTTTCAATTTGCTAAGTGAAGCAGCAGTGTCAAATTTTATCTTTTGCCCTGGAAAATACAATACTTTTATGACCTGTAGCCAGAATTCTGAATATTTATCAATGATCACTGAGGAGCTCTACACAAATACCATTAAACAGAGAGGACCACATGCATACTCAACAGTCACAGCAAGAAGTGGACTCAGACCTACTGGTCTAACTGGAATTTTGATTAGGGTACTTCTTTGTACAATTTGTGGTACATTCAAAATTCTGGTAATTCAAAATCACCAAAAATAATGAACTTTAAGTATTTTCATGTCCAAGAGATACTTTGCTCAGCTACTTAAAAGAGGGTGGCAAAACTGTCTTCATAAAGTGACACTAATTCCAATCTATAGAAAGAGTATTCATACTTCTACAAGAAGAAACTGTTCTTGAATGATAAAAACGCATGCATATTATGGGTACAGAAATGAATAATACTTTAAATAAATGTGAATATAGAATGTTGAGAAAGACCTCATTAATATCTCGGCATATTAAAGGAAGTAATGTGTGTTTCAAAGTCAATACTTGGTATAAAATTAATTTTCTTACAAGCAATAATCAAATATAAGTAGTTGAATAAGAAGCAAAGTGATAAGATGATGTGAAAAGTGTTTTTCTTCAGAAAAATATCTAAAGAAGAATTTGAGTTTAAGTACCAATTAAAAGACATGTCACAACCTGCCTCTATTTACCCCTTTCTCCAAATCCAAATAGCCCCTTGCTGCTACTAAGACCTATTTTCAGAGAAAAGGGCAAAGGAGCTGTGAAAGGCAGGTGAGATAGCAGTGACCAAAGTACAAATGAAAGCTATTGGTCTGCCAGACAGAATTCAAAAAAGGATTCAGAACTAGTTAAAACACTAGAGAATATAGCGAACACATAAATTAAATGCTGTGGTCCAGTTATTTTCTGGAGTTCTTTCTCCAGAAGTGCTCAGACTGATGTAAATTTACCTGAAGAGAGAGCAGGATTTAGACCTGAGGGTGTCAGACAGCCATGGAGTGCAGATCAATAATGCAAGATAGAGTAATGTGTTTTACTTACTTGACATTATCTTTTCCTAATGCTTTTTAATTTGGATGGGAAGATTTAAAACAAATCAGTTCTCCTAAGTGAATTGCCATTGTTGCTAGCACTATGGCTAATTTACAGGACACTGCTTCAAACATTCTCATTAATCAAGGATTTAAAAGTCAGTGGAAAATCCCTTATTTCAGTGAGTGCCTAATAGGATAACATCCAACTGGTATCATCATCATGCATGATTGGATTAGAATGTGTCTTGGGTGAGTTGTTCAAATTCATTTAAGAGGTGATACTCCAGTTGTAAGAAATTTAAAACAAGATTAAAATAGCAGGTGTACAGTGTAAAAGATCAGGCAGAATTTCTTAATTGTTACTTCTTTTATTTGTGTATTTTCAGAGAATTTTCAGATTCAGTTTGGAGCTATGACTGTACAATTTGAAATGCAGTCCACTGTAAAATGTGGATTCTCAAAAATTTGGACATCTGTACACATATCAAAAAAATTAACATGACAATAAAAAAATGGAGCCATATATATCCCATATTTAGTAAAACTAGAAGTCATTGCAGAATGTTGGTTCTGACAACTATTCAGCGGTGTGGCCTCTGCAGGAATTGGTCTTGCTTACATCAGCTACGTCTACTTGCAAAATTAAAGAAATTGGGATTTGTATCTCAGCCAAGAGACAGTTTAAAATATCACCAATCTGCCACCTTGCCTGAGGAAGGAAATGGTGACTATTTCAAGAAAGCTCCTGGCCAGATGAAAAAATGATGCTGTAGTCATGGCTTAAATGCAGTGACAGTCTGTAGCTATGGATAAATATCAAGCTGCCTCAAAGGTTACTATCCCTGGTTCAAAACTAGTACCAGAAAATATGGTTGTGCCCTTCTAGTAGTGTTCTTTGAATGCTATGTCATTAAAAGAAATAATTGCAAATGAATAAACAATACAGGAAAGTAATTTTTTATTATTATTCATTTTTTTGCATGACCGTGATTAAATACACACCAACTTACTCTGATTTTTATGTATGAAGTCTACTATACCTGAGGGTATGAGAGAAATATGACCTAAAAATTAAATCACCAATCTGAGCTGTGCATTCATTAAGAATATAATGGATCCTGCATATTTTCTGCTGTAGTATGGCACCAGCTCTCCTTTAAATCATAGCACCCTACAGCTACTCTGAATATAGTTTATTCCTTTCTTGTTCAAGAATATACTTTATCCAATGAGAACTGCAAGCAAATCCAAATTACACAATAGCTAAAAAGTAGCAGTCCTAAATTATTATATGAATTATAACCAGCACAACCCCTTATGACTACTCTTTAAATTATTTTAGACGAGAACTTCAATTGCGTAACTCAGAATTACTCTTATTTATTTGTACAGCTCTGGTGCCGAATGATAGCAGGCTATCGTGCCTGGTGCTAAAGGCAGCTAGAAGGCAATGACAAAACTCTGGGGAGCTTTGAGTTTGATTTTGAACAACAAATGAGTGGGAGAGGGAGCAGAGGATGAGTAGGGTCAGGTGAGGATGCTACTGAGTGGTGCTGGCAGTTACACAGGCACATTTCCCAAAATTATGCTCCCATAGAGCAGGAAGGAAGGTCAGAAAGAAAGCAGGCACAGGAAAGCCAGGCAGGAGCCTGTGGCTGGCCAAGGAGATGCTGGGAACAGATGGTGCCTGGCGAGCACTGCCGAGGCTGCAAAGCCTCTCCGAGGAAACTCCACGTGTTTGGAAATGTCTGGAGAGCGTGGAGATGAGGACAGGCAGGGCGGCACTGAGAGAGGCAGGCAGCACCCATGGCTAGGGTCGAGGGCATGGTCAAGGCATGGGAAGATGGAGCATGGTTGTATTGGGAGGGGAACTAACAAAGGTAGTGAAAAATTATTGGTGAGGTCATGGGAGCAAAGGAGACAAGGTGGCAAAAGGGGAGGGTGGCCAGGGTACAAGGGAGTTGATATTAAGAGCATAGAGTAGTCATTTTGTACTCTTGTACTGGATATATTAGTTTCTGAGGCAGAGAGGGACTTTCCCAAAAACCATCCCTTGCATATATTCCTTTTCCCCACTTTTTCCCCTTTAAATGGAGGAATAAAGTAACCTAAATCAATGGGAGTGCTGGCAGAAACCAACAGGGTATGAAACATCACAAAAGACTTCATGTGGAAAAACTCAGATTTCATATTTCAGGATGGGATTAACTGCACAATTTTCTAGCCAAGACTGCATAATTTGAATTTAATTCTCGGTGTATGAAGCAGGTCTTTGTGACTGGTTATTGAGACAGTTGTGGAAAGAAACTTGAATATGTCACATTAATCAGGTGTACTCCTCATCTGGTGTTAATAACCTGCCACTGCATGAGGCAGTTTGCTGGGAAAGAGGCAATAGTGATGTAACAGTAATATCAGCTCGAGATGATTTGCTGTTTAGACAACTGCCTCTAACGCTGTATTTAACCTCCTATAGGTCAAACAAGTACATGTGCATCAATTACTGCTCGTCCACCCACATCCAAAAAGTACTTTCTCAGCACTGTGCTACTGAAAAACGTTATTTCTGGACATGGGTATTAAAATGCTAATATTTCAAGCACATGCACAATATTTATTAAATCTTTCGCTAACTGCTGACATGTTATTACCCCGTAATGTGAAAATACAGTAACTGAAAATCGAAACACTTTCTCAAAACTGGCTCTGATCTAATTAATACTACCATGTTATTTCTTGAATTGTCAGTGTTTGATGCTGAGAGAAAGCAAAAGCCTTGATTAATAAGTTCTTCTCACAGGAAAAAAAAAAAAAAGAAACCTCGAGGATATAGCAACCAAATACAAGGCCTTTCAGTCAGTGAAATGAGTGTTGCAGAAATCAATCTCAGAGGTGTAGGTGAAAAGCTCAAGACGATGCCTCAGATGCCCTGCAGGACACCTTCAGTCTCTGTCCTCAAATCCCAGCAGTGATGGGAACATACCTGCTCCACACAGAAAAACAGTCACCTCAATTCTAGCCTCCACCTCTCCACATACAGACAGTTTATCTTTTCACACAATAACCTTAAAATCCATGGTATTCATTCTATGCATAAAAACTTTTGTCTTTTTCTCCAGCCACCCTTCTCCACCCAAACATCTAAATTGTCATGGGCAAAATTGCTGTAAATAGCAGGAGCATATTTGAGAAACAGATTTATAGTAAAATAATGTCAACAAAACTGTGTGCCTTTAAGCTCGGAATTTGAAGTTAATTACTTGGGTCAAAGTCTTAGAGTTGCTCAGCTTGTCTGTAAAGATGCAGAAGCAGAACTGAAAAATCCACATGCTAGCAAACCTGGACAGATAGCCAGGCAGCACTCTGCACTAATCTTTAAAAATTAAAGTATTACTAATTAAAAAATAAGAAAAAAATCCAAACATTTTCCTATCAGGTCATGTTTCTTACCTTCTGCAACATATGGATTAAGTTAGTTTCACAGATGTAGACCAAAAGCAATTTCTATATTAATTTTATTTTAAAATATCACATTTCTTGACCCCTTTTGAAACTATTTGGATTTGATGCCTAGAAAATTATCCCACTGCTTTTCTTCTGTGTTTCTCTCCCAGCTTGGTAACAAATGAAAATGCACACATCTCCATTAGTACATTTTCACTGGCCACTTTTCCATATTTAAAGGCTTTACAAAGAGATATTTAATAGAATACTCACTGTTTAACAGTGGGGGCTACTTTGAGCTTCCCTTCTTGAAAATTAATCCTGCACTAGTTGTGGCTTTTTGAAAGCAGAGCAAGAAGCAGCCACACAGCGACAGACTACCAAGAATGGGAGAAGGGTTATTTTTTGAGGTAATTTAATATTTGCATCAAGGAACAACAGATGTTTACCATGAATATTGGTCTAATGCTTCAAAGCAATGCTGGCTGCAATCAAGAGTGAATTGTCCATCTTCCACACCCTTCCCATCAAGGCCAACTTATATCATAAACCCCTAGCACAAGAAGTCATGTCAGCATCTTGGATATCTTTGCATTGATTAAGACCTAAATTTGTTTTGCAGTGCCAGATGAACAGACTAGGGTTTGAATTACTTTCCAAAAAAAAAAAAAAGAAAAAACAGTATGGCACTGTCTTGCTTCTGACTGATTCAGAACTATAGGTACAGTAAAAAGACACAACTGCTTCTGACCTTCCTTCTGGAAATATTTGGGATGGCTGGCTGGGAATGAGCGAGGTATAAGCTCTCTACCATGTTCACTGCTCCCTTTGCTCCATCCTGCCCTCTCCCTCCCTTCTGCAGTGGGGCTGATGGAAACAGGAGCTCACTCCTGCTCTCAGGGCCCTTGGGAACTGGGCTGACCCCTGAGCTTGGTCTGACCCAGAGCCTGGAGCAATCCGCATGGATATGCAGGCACAACTAGCCCAAAGCTAGTTTTCTCTCATGCTGGAGAAAAAAACAAAAACAAAAACAGTTGAAGAGATGTGGCACAAAATTGCTCTTTATCTCCTGAAAGCAGACACTGCTATGCAACATGCTAGTTACCAAAACCATGGACACCTAATTACATAATGCCTATTATTTATACTGCGCCATTTGTGAAAGCTGCCATGGCTGCTTGGATGTAGAACAAGTGAGTCACTACCTCACTCCTTTCTCATCTAACTTTTAGATTCACAGTGGTGTAACATTTCTGGATCCAGAAATAATTTTGTTGGCTAATTTTCATTCTGCAATTACAAATAGTTCTGCCATGGATCATACTGATCAGAGGAAGTTGTGCTACTTTTCAACTTACCTGTTTCACCCTTATTTCCCCCAGGTAATGAAAACAGGTTGAAAGAAAGAGACAGATAATCTGTGAATTCTTTAAAAGTCTCTTGTTCTTTCTTTCCAAGATCCTTTACAGAACATCCATATTCCTCTCCCATAAACACCATCGCTCATTCCACAGCAAGAACAACAAAAACTCGCTTTGATTTTTGTTTTGTTTTTATATTTGCACTGAGCCTAAAATATATGGAATAGAATAGGGTTGATGAAATGCAATCCTATTATTTTCTCCTAGGCGAGAAAATTATTTTGCCTCTAAGTACGAGGGAAATGTTTCTGGGCATTATGCTTTTATTTTCTGGTGTCATTTTATTTTTAGCCATCCCTTTTGCTGAAGTAAACATTTTGGTCTCCATTAATTCTGAACTCACAAAACACAGAGGAGACAGTTTCATATTAACTCAGAGAGAGAATGTGCTTATTAAATAGCAACATTACAACAGTGATAGCAAATCTTTTAATTTATATCCCTGTATTACCAATGACATGTACAGAGATTGTTGAATTTTTGGAATATGATTCTTGCTGCATTTGTATTTATCTCAGAAAACTCAGGCATAGTATTATTAAAGCCTTCAAAATTGACAATTTAAGTTTTTGTCAGGGAAGTGGGGCTGCTTTTAATTGACCATTGAGCTGCTAGTGTAGCCTTTTTTGTTATTGTGGAGCTTTGGGTATTTTTGCAATTTAATCAAAAGTTTTAAGACTATTCTTAGCAAAATTTTTTAAGTTAGAGAGACGACTGAAATCAACATTGGACACTTTTAAAACTTGGCTGGGCTGGTTCATCCTTGAAGTCCCTTTCAACCTGGTATTTTGTGATTCTGTGATTCACTAAGTTATGAAAATACTGCAAAGTTAGAAAGGTACTAACTATGAACCACACTTTCATATTTTTTTTACAATTACAGTACTGAAAGTTTTACTTACTGGGAGTCTCCCTGACTATTAAATTGTGTCACACAAGAGCATCTTGGTCAACTGATATCCATGGAAATTTTTTTACGTGTCTCAAAAGAATGGAAGGCAAGGAAAACCCTTCAGAAGGAATACCTCCTGAAACTCACATGGAGTCTCTGTTCTCACTCAGCATGTTTTCAGGGTGGAAAAAGCTTTCTTATCTTGTAGGAAACTGCTTGAACTACTAGACTGCTTTTTAGCCATTTAAGTAAGCCAGTCATCTCATCTTGCTCCAGAGACAAGTGAGACAACAGAGGAAATATGGAATCTTCTATTTAACACTGAAGAACCATGTTCTTCAAGTTCATTTGAGCATATCTTTGGCTCAAGGCAAATTATTTTGAGTCAGTCTGATCAGGCAAGAATCTGCTACTATCCCTCTCTCAAGTCCAGTTTTCCTCTCCTGAAGGAAAATGAGCACCAGTCCCACTGTCAACACTTTCCTTCCTTAAGTTTTACAATAAATTTAAACTTTTTCAGGGTCCAAGAGGGCACATTGTTGCTCCCCAGATATTAGACCCTTTATCACATTTTATCCCCATTGTCACTGGTTTTCACAGGTTCCCCAGAGCAGGGAAAGCAAAACTGAAGCTGTTTTCTCCACAAGTCTGTCTTTGAAGCACAGCCTTTTCAAATGTAATGCACTCAATTCTACTACTAAAAAAGTCCCACATTTCCTTATCTTAAAGTTTTAATTAAAAAACTCAAATAACAATGGCAGGACTGGGGAACATACTGAGGAAATAACCTACTAGTTCTGCAGAGAAATGTTCTACAGAGGAGCTACGCTTTGTAGGTACAGCCTGGTAATACTAAGAGTTAGCTACACATAATCTGGAAAAAGACAATGCCTAATTGCCTTTCAATTAAAATAAGTTTCATTAAAGCCACTGTTTCAGAGATACTATTAATTACACAATTTCTGAAAGTATACATTTGTCACAGAGGTGTTTGGGTTTGTTAATGATGATTTTATTTCATAAGAGCAGTCAAAATTCAGGTGAGAGACATGCTCCAGGAAAGCAGAAGCTCTGCACAGCTGGGAGATGCTCCAGGTGATTGCTGTGATATTATTTACAAGCAGATGTTATTTATAACCACATTGTTGACCAGGAAGCTCCCTTTTTCATCACATCTATGAAAATCTATGCAGGTTAAGAAAAACTGTGTCTCACACAGGAAGTATTTGTGTTTGAGACCTAAAAATATCGTCTTGCTTTAAAGGATAGGTAGTGTTTTCCAATAACAAAGAGGAACTGAGGCCTGGAAGACAGTTTCTCTTCAGTTGTCCATATTGCTGCTGATGGCATTTGGGTG
Source organism: Lonchura striata (assembly GCF_050655825.1). Classification (NCBI taxonomy): domain Eukaryota; kingdom Metazoa; phylum Chordata; class Aves; order Passeriformes; family Estrildidae; genus Lonchura; species Lonchura striata. The sequence goes on along the minus strand of NC_140705.1, from coordinate 94,084,347 downwards.
GTGAGGAAGGAATAGGCTAGACTTGAGCTGGAAGGAACGAAAAATCAGTCTCAGAACAATGACAAGATGGGATACTGAGATGAAGGGCCAGGAAAGTGTGAAAGTGTGAAGGGCCAGAAACTGAGGTAAGATGTTGGAGGATTTGGGAAGAGAAATGAAACACTGTGCTCCTGCTGTAAGTCTGGGGGGACACAGACCACTACAAAGGTAAGAGAGGATGAGAGGAAAAAGAGCTACAGTAAATCAGCAAAGTGGCACATGGAGAGCCATGGAGAACTGTGGGCATGGGGAAGTTTGGGATAAGGATAAAGTATGCTGAACCAATCATTGGAATTATTACAGACTGGAAAAATTACAGACTTGTAGCCATTGGAATTGGCACCAAGATATCAGCTTTCCTTTCACTGTCAATCATAATCTGCTAATCACTCTAGCAAGGACTTCAATTTTTCAGCAGATGTCTGTCCCATTGGGATCCATCATTTAAAAGACACAAGTGTAAAGCAGAGATCTGCCAGATGAATCCACGGGCTCCAGCAGTCCATTTCAGGTTGTCAGTTCCGTGGTGCATAGTGGAACAGGTTTCTGATGTTTGTTTTGAAAGGAACTCAGAAAACCATGATACAAAACATTTGATTTGGAAAATTTCAAGTGTGAAAGGGAATGAACACCCAGAAACGGGGGGATGCCAGAACTCAAGTCTGACACGAAGCCTTAATTCACATGGCTTATGTCTGCACAATCTGATGCCATCTTAAATAAAATGCTGGTACAGATTAATAATAACATATTTGAATGTCAGCTGGTGTAAAACCACACAGTTACAGAGAAACAAAATGTTCACACTTCGGTTGTGCATCTGGTCCACAATTTCTTGTGATATTGTTTAAAACTGAGAGCCCAAACCTATGGGGAATTATCTTAAACTTGAGTATGCCTAAGGCTACATACTAATCACTGTTCTTACTGCAGAATGGCACACTTCTGAGTCATACTGCAAAGGCAGGATTGCCATGAGGTAATCCAAAAAAATATAAATTAAAATTATTAAGTCACATAAAGTCTGGATTTTTGACCTTCATTATTAGATTATGAGCAATAGCTAGGAAGAATATGGCAGAGAATTTAAAATAGGATTCTCATTTAAAATGAGAAATTAACCATCTATGCACACCCCAGTTATTCAGTATGGCGCTGCATTTTCACAAGGTCTTTCCATTTCCTGGTGGGAACCTATCAGTTATCTGTTAAAATCGCTTTTCAAAACACCTTAGAGCTGTTGAAATATAGCAAGGAAAATACAAATACCAAAGCAGGGAAATTTCATTTGACTGGAGTGCAAACACACGATAGTGTAAGATTCCTCTTTAAAAGTAAAAAGAATTTCATAAGACTCAAAACTCTCATGGGTGCCTAGAAGTTCTTGCTGGTGCAACTAAAACATTCAGCTGACTCCCTAAATAGGCATGCTATGTCAGGAAAGGCTATAATTAAACTCCCTGAGTCTGTCACTCTTGTCTATATGGGAATGTTACTGTGATATAAATGAAGTTAATTAAAACTAGTGTAACTCTCAGGTGCATAAATTTTGCTGGAAAAAGACCAAATGTTTTGTGCATAGCTTTGGAGGGCAGGGCAGGACCCTCTAGCCAGGCCATGGATTTGCTCTGTGCATGCACAGGGGGAGGTGGAGCTGCATGGGCTTGGTGTAATGGCAGCAGTGGGATGTGTCAGTCCCTTCACGGAAACCAGCTGCTACACTCACACCAGCATCTCGCTGTGTCTGACTGCAGAGCAGACTCCACCACCCTGCAGCTCCTCGGGTTTAGCTCTCTCGCCTCTGATAGCCATGTACTGCTGTCAGGAGAGCAAACTGAGACCAAAACGATGCAGGCAAACGTGAGAAAATCTGAATTCAATCAGACTATTGCAGTTCTTCCCCCACTGCTGCACCATGAGGCACCCAGGCAGTTTGTCATCGTCAGCATGCCCTGGGTTCCTCCTGTTGGACAGTAGTCAAAGGGTGACATTCAAGTCTCAAGCTTTTATGAGTCTAAGGAAACTTCAAAACTGTCTCCTTTCAGCATTGCAGCACAGCACCTTAGTACCCAAAGGTGGTTTTTTTTCCTTTTTCCCCCTTTTTTTAAACATCTTTACAACAACATGCAATTACTAGACTCCCCAGATATCTTAGATTCCCCAGATTCCTTAGATCTGAACAAAGCTATAAAACTACCTTCACACATTGCCTGTTATTGATTTCTCCTGTCTTTAGTATTCTATGGTCTCACGCAAGGGACTCAACCTCTTCCTCCCCTGCTGTTCTCTTGAGGTCTGTCCTTTGGAGCATGGGACCTATCTCTTCTCCCTAATATGTCTGCAAAATCTATTTTTTGTAACCTCTGCTCGCCTTTGTGTCCCTGCTGAAAGATTTCTAATTAGCCTGCTTGGATGATCGAAGTCCTCTGTTGCCCTCAGTGCTTTCCCTTTTGCAGTCATTGCTCAGACTTCACTACACCAGTCCGAGAGCCTGGCTGAAGTTATTTCATCTGTTGCTCTCTGATCATCATGATGATAATGGAGTAACACTCTTCACTTAATGTTGTCCATGTATCATGAACTTTATTATCTGTAATAAGCTTCAACTCAGAGGAACAGCTTTTGAGCTGCTTGGAAAGGAGAAGGGCACAGGAGTTGCCTGCAAAGCAGTGTTCCACCCCTCTCCTCCTAGATCAGTTATCAAAAAGTAGTCTTTAGATGCATGTGAACATTTTTCACTATGACACCAAACAGGCAAGTACTTCTTGGCTACTCTGCTGTGCAGTCTTTGCCATTCAGGACATCTTTGCTAGTTTTATCCAACACCACAAAGCAGGAATTGTGATCCAGAATCTGGCCAAGAAACATTGCATAAGTGCAAGCTGTGTTACTAGGGTCCCTGACAGATGCTGGTGTGTACACAACTCTGGTTTTGGTGCTGTAAATCAAAGATTTCCTAATATGCAGAACAACAATGTGTATCACAATGTGCAGTAATTTGAAATGAAAGAAATAATAACTCTGGAACCTTATTTTGATTGATTTTTACAGAACATAAGTGTAGCATCTAAGCACTCAGGAAAAGAAAAGGAAAAAGTCTACAAGTTAAAGTGAGACTGCCCACAGTGAATTTCTTCACCTGATAACACCAGTTCGTAGAGAGTAATTGTATGGAAGGAGCCACAGAATGCTGAATTTCATGATGAATGGTGACTATGACGGCAAACCATTTCCCCTAATGTTCCATTATACTTCTCAACATTTTAAATTTAATTACTCGAAAAAAAAAAAAATAAAGGCAAAAGCCATCAATAGCCTCACCATTAGAGTGTATTTTCAACTTGAGAAGGTATTTTGTTTCACCATAAAGAAAACTTCATGTGCAAACCCAAGGGAGGCAGATCTCAGACATTATGACAATGTTGCTATAGCAATTGTTTGTAGGAAGGAGCTTCAGTGGCACGTTAGCTTAGCTCTCAAACCTACTGCTCAGCTCATGCATGTTCTTAACCAGAGTATAAACTGCCTGGTTCTCATTGTATCCTAATAAGATTTGTAAATTACTTACAGTGATGTACCTCCAACTAGGAATGGAAGAACAGTTTTGTTATTAATATTTAATCATGCTCAGAAAACCCCTTTATATCTGTGCATTCAGTTAGATATTCCAACTTCTCTTTTTGAGAAGGCAAAGTCATATAAATATAGCCTATGAATTGTGTGAAAATTTTGAAATATATTATAATATTATGAAATACAGTCCTGAATTATTGTGCATAATATGTTATTCAAATGGGGTCTTCTTTGAATAGAGGTTATTTAAGATCAGGTTAACATTTGGAAGCAAAGGAAGGAAAACCTAGATTGAGGCAAAATTTTATAATGATTCAGCATAAACAAAGGGTGTGAAAATGCAGTGTTCCAGTATTCTCAAAATCCCAAGCAGCAGATAAAGCAGAAATATCTGAATCATCCTTGCTTGTATTTAGTCCATTTAATAATACTTCACTGCTCAGCTAAACTAAATTTTCCTGGATACATTCATTAAAAATAAATGCAATTGTGCAACTCTGGTGATATTAATGGGCAGCTTCAGGCCTGAAATCAAAACCATACATTGAAAGGGTTGAGGTTTGAAGCTAGATCAGTTTTGCACAGCAATCTATGAACATAAAAGTCACAGACAATGGAAAAACTACCTCTGCAGACCAAACTCTTTGGGGTGCTCAAGTAATATACTCAGCCAGCTACAAGTACTTTCTTCAACCTACTGTACTTTAATCCCCAATTAACTTTATTAATTGATCTTATACTTTAAAACTGCTTCAGCAGCCAGAAGAGGATGGGTCCTATGAGGGCCTGATGCTTAATTTCACACTGAAGTCCTTGGTAATGAAAGATCCATCATGCTCCAAACTGAGCGCCCTACATAAAATAAGGCCACAGGGGAGCTGGCTGTGTTCTGCTTACCAAAGTGACAGCCTCTGACTAAATTCCATCAGATATATGGTGAGGCAGCTCCTTCAGATTTCCTTCCCTGTATCTGCAGCCTATCGACTTAGCATACACATATTTCAGCATGTCTCAATATTTTGCTTCAGCACACTGAAAACGTTGCAGCCTCCCTCTTTGTTCTTTACAGCCTTTCTTAGCAACCGCTGAACTAAAGTAGGTCTGGAATATCTACTTAAGCAAATTACACTCAGATATTTGGAAGGCTGAAAATCCTAGGAAAAAAACTCTATGTCTGAGTGGCTTTTGAGCAAAGCAATAATTTATCTTTAGATTTTCTTTTTTTTTTTAAATGGAAATAAAATTCACCAGCCCTTTTCAACACTAGAAAGTCATACTTAACCTCATCCATCAATATGTGCAGCATAGTCAGCCCCTGTAGTATTTTCAAAGGTAATAGAGCAAATGCTTTTTCTAAAACACACTTGACACATGCTAATGCTCAGTCTGGCAGTACTTGCTCTGTTTTCAGAGCATATAGACTGTCCTGTTAACCCCTAGTTTTTTTTTTTGTTTGTTTGTTTTTTCTTTTTTTTTTCCTTTTTCTTTTTTTTTTCTTTTTCAGAACTCCAGACAATAAAACAAGTGGCAACTAATTTCAATAATCGGCAGACATGTATGAGAGCGGTTCTTTAATTTCCCTACCCCATTCTCCACATTACAAAGAGATGAGGAGAAGATGAGGTTAACATTTAAAAATAAAGTTCTCTTGGTGGGTGACAAACATCTACAGTCCCAGAGGTTTTACTGGCTGGGGAAAACATGTCTAGAAAACTCATCGCTAGCTCTCACCCTGTAATATGGGGGGACACCCTGACACCAAGTGATTCTTTCTTCTTTTGCAGTCTTGAAACTTGTCTCCCATTTTCTTTATTAGTCACAATGCCAGGTAGCTGTAATGCCGTAGACATAAGCAAAAACCTGCTGTGATGTCCTCTTCTTTCCTACCATTTGCTTGCAAGTGCACAAAATCTCCAAATGCCCCCCAATCCTAGCATTTTAAACCACAGAACTCAGGAAATCTCTGTTTTCTGTGATGGCAATGGGAAATGCATGTTTTCCATTAGATGGCTGCTACTTTCCTAATTCATATGGGGTTTAGCACTGGAAAAGCAAAGGAAATGAAAACCTTCCCTGCAATCTTAAATCCTTTTCTGATTATGGATTTCCTTCAGGAGAAATTACCACCTAGCTGTGCATAGCTCTGCACTTGTAGCTTTATGCAACAGCTTCCAGTTAAAACAGCAGGACAGAAAACAAATGGCTTCTTTCTCCTAAAATCTTCTCCACCTATGGCCTAGTTTTGGTTGAGCAACACCAAGGTGGCTTTACATGGACAGCACCTCAAGGAAAAAGCAGGTACCAACCCACCATGAAGAAAGGGATGGCTGGCAATGGGAAATCAGGGAAGAGTGAGCATTTTGCTTCCTACAGCAGGACAGGGGCCCAGCCAGCAGCTCCCACTTGCCAGTGGGCAGGAAGAACAACACCACCAGTGAGTCCACTGCCCCTACTGCCATGTCCTGCTGCATGAGAGGCTGCTCCAACAGCTCAACAGGGCGCAGCAGACGCCAGCAGAGTGTTTACACTCATTCTGCTCTGAGAGCTAAATGTGCCATTAGAACACAATGCTAATAGCTAAATCTCAGCTGTATGTGCCAATTTGCACTTAAGGAAGGCTGTTCTCCCCTGCACCAACTTAACAGGAGCAGACTGAGCGTTAGGCGGTTTTCAGTTTTTGTGTACAAGGAGAATGCACAGACAGCAAGTGCCAGCGCCACACGATGCTGCAAAGCTGGAGTTCTGGAAATGCTGGAGCAAAGCCTCCATCAGGAGATTGTAATCCTCAAATACTGGCTTGGAGATGGCAGGCTTCTCTCCACAACACATGCAGTCGTAGTGAGCATTTGCAATATTTATTCTCCATTAAACATGTAGTGTAAGTATCAATAAAGATTGTTTATCTTCTTTTACTACCAATCTGACCTTGTTGTTAATAAAAGTAAGGAATACCTTTTTTCATCAATATAGGAACACATGTAGATTGATAGTTATCACTACATGGCCTGCTTAGAGTCCTTCTAGTTTTCTTTGAAGGATCACAAATTATTCACAACACTGCGGGCTTTCTTCAGTGATAACATCTGATACATTTTATATAACATCCTTGTTTTTGTATCTGATATCAAACCCTATAAACCACATCATTTTATGGGAAACCTGAAATTGGATTCTTCTGCAACAGAACATTTCCTCCCTTGACTGTCTGCAGCACTTTATAAAATATTTATTGCTAGGATGCCTAAAAATACACATAGCCCAGCACAGCTTTAAGATGGAGAACTATTTAGCAGTCATAGACTAGATTTCATACCGCAGGGTTCTTATTAGGCAGAGTTGCCTAGAAATCACACTTATTCTCTGAAATGCGATGATAAAATATTTTCATTTCAATTGAATAATTCAGCTCCTCAAACAGACAAAATTATATAATTTTTTACTTCTTCAAGGTTCCACAGCAAAAGCTGTGCTCCAAAAATATTCAGAGATCCAGGTGAACAAGCCTGTATCTTTCCGTCTATTTGTCTTTTATATGAGAACAAATTTAATTACTCTTTGGCTGACACACATCACATACTTCTGGTCAAGCTTCAGTATGAAATGCAGAGATGCTGTTTTGGGCCAGGCATCCCCTAGTGTGATTCATGGGATGCTGAAAATTCCCTGGGCTTGGCTGCCTGCATATAAATCGGGCAGGGCTCTTCTCCATAATGCAAATGGCAAGGCAGCCCTCTTTCCTGGCAAATTAAAGCAATGACAAACACTTTCTCAGCACTACTCAGAGAGGCATGAATTCTCCAGGGAAACACAGCACAGTGTTTTGCACCAGCCCCGGAGAAAGGCAGAGTCACACAGAGCCACTGTCCCACCCCACCACTACTGACAGTCCGACCCCTGACAAAACCACACTCACTGTGGGTGTTTCAAGTGAAGCACCAAGAAATCACCCACTACTCCCATGTATTTTGGTCTAACTGGATGTCCCAGTTGCAGATGGTGAACAAGAGGCAGGACTTGGACACCATGATGAGGGGAGAAGGCACTGCCAGTGCTGCAACCCTTTGTTAGCAAGAGAGGGGTCACTACAATTCACAGTTTTTATGGATGTTGAAAGTTTCAACTGTAAAGAACCCTTACCTTTCCACTGTTGTACCATAATTGTGTTTTTTAAAGAGTGAATTCCAGCATGATACATGAATTACATGAAACATGAGGATTCTCCCTCTCAGTGGGGTTTATGTGAACACAGAAAGGTACCAGCTGTTACTGCATCCACACTGCAGGAGGCTGGGGCTGGCTCTCCACCCTTCCTCAGGGTGCACTTCCCAGAAAACATGTTCCCCATGCTAAGGACACGCCTTGACATTGCACAACACACCCAACCCGAGCAGGCCTGCCTTTAATTCACTACAATATGTTATTCACAAGCACATCTGTTCCAGCATATTTCACCATGTTCAAGAGCCCCTAAAAGGCCATTGTCCAGTGTCTGTAGGTATAGAATGCATCCATCTTGCTCAGAACAGCAGCTTTGCTTTCCCAAAAGCAGTGAAACTGAATACAACTGAGAATTTCCTCTTGCTGAGTATAGCAATCTTAATTGAGATTTAATGTTTACTTTACCAGGCTAAGCACAGAGCAAACGCCAGAGAAATTATTGTTAAAAAAAAAAAAAAAAAAAAAAAAAGGACTAATTAACAGTGGCTGAAATTTGCTTGGTTCAAACAATAGACTGACCAAATGACAGTGTTTGCCTGCACAGAAAAGGCTTAGCCTTGCAGATAAAACTTTGAACCCACGGGTGCCCTTTTATTTTCTAGCACATGAACCACTAATTAAATGAGAATTCTTTAAAAGAACACATCATCTTACCTGCAGACAAGGAAATTACTAAATATTTAATTCTTGTCTTGTACACAGTGAACTAGAAAATGGGCAGAGTGAGCATGTGTGTGTTTGGGGGAGATTCTATTCAATCCCTGCAATTCATAATGCTTAGAGAGATACAATCACCATTTCACAGCTTCTTTAATGTAGGTTGCAACTGTATGACTCCAAACCACATTAAAATGTCAGTTCTAAGACTGATAAATAGTCATATTCAGCTTCAGACCCTCAGAGTTTGCACTGCTTTTCCCACATCAAGAAAGGTCTAGTTCTGGAGATGCCATGACCTGCATATACAGTGGTTTTAACCTTCCCACTTTCACTTGCAAAGAACTATACACATTTAGAAGCTCTAGAGATTCAGGGAACTCTTTTCTTCTGTTCCAAGTCCAAGCACTTAGATCAACTCCCCTCCCTCTTATGCATCTCTATGCTTTGCAAAATAAAACTAAGTTACAACTCCCTGCTTCTTTTTCCACAGGCAGACACCCATGACCTCCAAGAGCCTTCCTTTTAGCCCCTCCTGCTCTGCCTGATGTGGTGAGAGAGCCACTTTAGCCTGGAGAAGCAGGAGTTGCGATGCTTCAGTGCACAGCTGAGAGCTGGGGCAGGTACTGGGAATACCCAAGAGAAAAACACTACTTTAGTGACAGCAGCAGCTGCTCAGCATTAAAGCACAGAACCATGCAAGCAACAAATAGCCCTAATTGCTCTAGATAAGAAAATTATCTGCAAAGTGGAATGACAGAATCTCTGAAGTACATGAACAGAACCTTATCAGACATGGCACCACATTTTCTTAAGCAATCAGAACATCCTTTGAGGACTCATTCTGTTTCTCATGGTGGCTGCTCTACTTTTCTATTTCCCAGAGTTTATAGCTACTGGGGATGATAAAAAAGGATTAATGACTGATTTTAATGTCATGTAACATTGGTAACATACATATAATGCAGTAATTATATAAGCAACTGTCTCTATAATCACTCTTCAAGGAATCACTATCTACAAATCTGCCACTTTGCCTTTAATACTACAGCCCTAACCTGTCAAAATCCAATTGGATTTTCATTAGAATACTACAGAAGTTAAGCAAATAAGCTACAAAACTATGTCTTGCAACAATATTTCATGCCATAATTTATACTGTGGAGAGCCAAAGCATAGATACATTTAGGTAAAACAAGAACTTTCATTTTGTTGTGGTTTTTTGAGTTCTTTACCCCTCCTACAGCAGTCCAGTGATGCCTTAGAAGCCAACATCTACAGCCATCTGTGTTGGAAGCTAAACTGTACTGGGCATTGAAGAGTTTATGGATTTCAAATAGGAATTCCTGTACCTGACCTACACCACTTTTGCTGCTCAAAAGCACAAGGACATATAAGAGAGAAATGAGATGAAGGAATAAAGTGCACAGGTGCTCACAAATGCAAGAACCAATCTAACCAACTCCTTAAAGGACAAAAGTGGCTTCAGCATTGTGAACCAAGCCTGTTCTCTGTCATGAGTGCAATTTCCCTCTAATGGCAGCATCTAATTTTTTGTTTTCATTACAGGTTCCACTTTCTTAAAGATAATTAAAATAATCCCAAAAGCAAACAGCAAAAGACAGAATTGCTTTACAAGAAAATTCTTTCCCTAATGGCTCTTTGAATTCACCTCCCACTTTTAATCCCCTCCCATTATGTCAGCTGGGTTTAAGCACAAGTTTTCATAAGCAGGGATGAATTCCTCTAGTGTAATTGCACTAACAGAGTATTTAGGTCTTATAGGCCACTGCCCCCACTGCTGCCAGAGGGAATTTTCCTGGTATGAAGACCAGTGTATCTACCACCCTCTATGTCCTTAACAGACACTTCTGCAGAAATTCAGATCATTAGGAGAGAAGCCTCTGGATCCAGATTATTTGGCCAGTTGTGCCACTATTCCTGAGATGTCTTCTTAAATAAATGTGCTGCTGCTAACAGGCTACTTTGGTTCATACACAGAAATATTTCTCAGCTAATGGATGTCTTCCTGTGAAAGGCCAGCCCAAAGGCCATGAGACATTGCCAGGGTCAAACAATCTTTGTAAACATTTTGAAACACAGATACGTAGAATTGGAATGTACCATGAACACAACACCCCCCCCCCCACCCCGCCCCCACCAAAATGTTGTATTCTTGTTATTATAATAACCACAAAATGGTGATGACTTTTGAAAACCACCAGTGCTGAAGAAGGATCAGCGACCTGAAAACTGCTGGTGTCAGGAAAGAAACATCTGAAGAATGTCCAATAACAATAATCCACTTTAGGCTCAGTCAGGAACTAGTAATGCAATTCTCATTATAGTAATATAACAATGTTTATGCTTATGTTTTGGATTTGTAATTTGTTTGGGTCTTTCTACATTAAAACAATGCCTAGTGAAATGACAGCAAAATAAAACAGAAAAATGTGTTCACTGTTCAGCATTTCTAAACAGCTAATTTAAAGGTCCAAATTTGCAGTGCTTGGCATTTTTTCCTGCCTGAAGCTGTCTAATACATTTTCATTGCTAGAAAGGTCCATCTAACACTGGAGAACTTTGGGAACAGACTGGACTTTATGACTGAGAAATTATTTTTCAGTCTTATGTTCTCTTAGATAACTATGAGTAAGTTCCTGTGTGGGTGAATGAACAACTATGAGTTTTCTGTAAAATTTGTGTCTTCCTGACTTCTTCCAGGCTTTCCTGCCTTCAGTCAGAGATGTTGCTTCACTGAATTGAAATTTTGCTGGAAAAGGCTCTGACATTTCTCCCATGCTAGTGATGGGTGGAGACTTTTTCTACATATGGAGAGATTGAATAAAGTAACTTCTTTCTGGTTTAGAAATAGCAAGGCTAAATTTGTTTGCTAGCCAATATATGTACCAAATCAGACTCTATCTCTCCCCAAAAGCAAACAGATAATAAAAAATGCAACCACTGATTTAGGTGAGCAAATTCTCACCTCAAAGTTCCCCAAGATGGAGGTGGAACAAGATTTCTTTTCTCCTCAGCACAGGATTTTGGTGTGTGGCACCACATTGATAGTGCATAGCCCTCCAGCCTGCACCAGCACTTCCCTCCTGCTTAAACTCGAATCCTGCTGCTGGTTTAGCATGGTGGCAGATGTCAGAACATGTGCAAAGACCACTCCTCTTTCTGCTCCTCAGCTGCTTTTTTTTATGACATTGTGCCCAACCATGTTATCAATGCACATCTTAAAATGTGACCTCCCCCGGGGACTCTCACAGATGTGCAGTTTCCAGACACTGTTCTGACCAAAATCTGTTTGCAGGTAATGGTCTGAAGAAAACCTGGCCCCGACCTCATTCTCATCCAATTTTCTCCTTCCCTTTTCAGGTAACACTTGAAAAGTACTCTTTAATCACAGAATATAAGGGAGATTTTGCAACCATTCCAACCTGTTTTCTGTTTCCACAAAGTCTCATATCAAAAATTTGATAACCTTGCTAAGCTATACATGTTGTGGTCTACCAGGCATCATTTTCTTTGCAATGTTACTTTGGACAGAAAAAGTTTATGAAATTAGGATCTCCAGCAGTTTAGTTGCACACTTCAGGTTCTACCACATAATTTTCACACTTTGTATAAACATCTCTCTCCTAATGGCTACATTGGGTGAGCAAAATATCTATTTGTTTAAAGTTTGCCAAAGCCTAACCCTCCCCCAATGCCTTAAGTTAACTGATGCAACTCAAGAGCCACACACAGAAAAGGCTTTCTCATGCATGTCCAAAGACTGGCTGAAAAAGCATCTACGGATAAAAGAACCCACTCTGAATGAAAGCTATTTTTTCACTTATCTGGTTGAATGGATCTCTTGCTATTGGAAAATTTGGATCTCAGTTGCTTGGTTTTGAGCTTGATATTCCTCATACTTTTCCATGCTCAGCTGTGATAGCAAACTCTCCTCTTCTGCTGCCCATTTGTTCACAGGTGGGAAACTTCCATTTTGTGAAATATCCCATCAGGCATTGTTGCCACCTGATTGCTTCCAGCAGCACAACAGCACCTGACAGGTAAATTCTAGATGTACCACGAGCATCAGCTGAAACAATTCCACCCTGCCTTGCCTTTGTGTTCTCTGGTGAACTTTGCCATCAACCAACTGCAGATTCAGCTACTTACCAGTTCTCCAGGCTGCTTTTATTCCTCCCCAGACCAGCCCAACTCACACCTGCTTACGTTCTCTCTTGTTATGGCTTTGGGAAAACAGAAAAGATTTTAACAGCCTTCTTCAGCATCACTACAGCCCTTCCTGGGGATAAACACATTACTGTGAGACTTTACAGATTGCCACAAACTGCTTCTCTGTTTAATACTTCATATTGGCAAAGTTCATTGTGATACAAAGATGGACAATATATGTCAAGGGATGTATGCTGTAGTGCATGCAGTCAATGCCTGCCTGCATCTACTCTCTATTCGGGTCTTGCTGGAATTGAATTTTTCATAAATGTAAAACAAAAAGGAAATAAAACTTCCCTGTTGCCTTCTGCAGCCTGAATCCTCTTGCTATGCATCCATGTATTACCCTCAGTCTTTGGCAATGGTATTTTGATATCCTTCTCCATGTTGTAGAATACCACAAGAATAAACTGTAAAGTGTCTGAAGAGGTTTCTCTTTCTCTAAATTAAAATGCCCTAGTCTTCTTAGATTTTTTTTTTTTTTTAAGGGGCTATAGGATCTTTTTCAAGACTGGTTTCCCAATCACCAGCTCATATAAACATTATAATATTCTACAATTAATGCTTTTGTGCATCACCTCCAATCCACTAATCAGAGTTCACTATGCTTAGGTGTTCTTGAGAATGGTTTCACTTGAGAAGTTGGGAGTAGCACATCTGTCCAAAGAAGACTGTCTGAAATCAGTTCAATACAATAATTTCTCTTTGTATCAGGGCTGAAAGCTATCTGTGATCATTCTCAAATGCATAAGCTATCCTCCACAGCTGAGTCACAGCAGGAAAAATGGGAGATCATGTATCAAATATTTTTACAACTCCACCTGACCATGGAAACATGTACACAGATACTCACTGCACAAAAGGGTCTTGTTTGAAGGAGAAGCTGCCAATTAGCTTTCCCCACAAGGCTAGATTATAAATCTCTGTGACTTCCATAGCTGTAGCCCACAGCTGCATGCAAGATTCAAAGTACCTGCTGAGGTAAGAATCCTTTCAGAGACTTTTCACTTTGTTGTTCTGGATGACCCCTCATCACCTTTTTGAGCACAAAAGCTGCTGGGTGACCTTGGAAAGGATGCCTTCTGCATGGGCAAGGTGTGCAAAGACAGGAATCAAAGCCAGCAGGCTTGTGGGATCCTGGTGGCAGGCAGATGTTTATAGAATATCAGATGCTTTGTTTTAAAAAATATTCTTAAAGCACTGAGATCCCTTCCTCTTTATACTGATATGGCTCTAAGTGGAACTGAAACTGCCTGCATGTGAGCTCCTGGCAATATTTACAGTGCCAGAGGATGAGGTATGGAGAAACAGCAGATGCAATGATGCTCAGTTGAATTTGCAGCCAGAAACAACAGTTTTAAGAAGCAAGTGTTGCTCTCAGAAATTTCGGGGGGGAGAGGGGGGCTGGTCCTGAAATGAAGTGTAACACTCAGTCTTCCACTGTAAATGAGGTTAAAAAATAAAGTGAAGAAGAGACTGTGATACCAAGGGCAGGAGAGACAGTTACAAGACTTATTTTGAGATTTTAATTGGCATGAAATTGATGGTAAGGAGAGCACCTCTGTTTCTTCTGATTTGACCTCTGCAGTGCAAGATAAAACTTCACAGATAAAGACTTAAAATGTATCTGGTACTCAGTCAGACACCAGCTTCACATAGAGAAGCTAGTAAAAGTTGAGATCCTTGGAATGGAGCCAGTGTTTTGCTCCATTCAGCATCCAGACCTGGCTGTTTTCCAGAAATCGTGGATTGGGCACACACCCCATGCTGACAGCCCAAAATCAGGCCAACAGCACAAGGGTGAGCATCAGTGTTCCTCCACCTTGAGGTGCCACCCCTATGTAATTCCTCTTTGTTATATGGAAACCAAGAGCATCTGTGGAACAGAGCATCCCTTCCAGTATTCCAGAGCTCAAACACCTTACATGGAAAGCAGACCCAGAAATTCATGCAGCTACTAACATTTTCAAAAGGTCAGTATGAATTTATGAAGAAGGGAAAACCCCAAGCTTCTTTTGGCTGCTGAGATCACCATTTGAGTACCCATGTCTAAGTTATAGGACCTCTGAGGGCAGAGACAAAACCCAGCATATGTAGAACATGTAGTAATTTCCCTAACTCTCACTCTCAATTATTTTGCAGGGCTCACAGGTTATTCCTTCCTTTCCTTTCCTCCAAGAAATCGTCTCTCCTCCTAGTTATTAGCATTAATACAATTAAGAATACTTTAATGCAACACCATTCCCAGGAGGAAGAAATGTCATCTCAAAATTAGCAGTCACTGGAGGAAGAAGTCCAACTGACCCAAAAGAAGCAGCTCAATGACTTTTTGGTTAATTTCAGTCCATACACTTCATGCAAGACATTGAATTGAGAGTAACACAAATGGCACCAGGAAAATGCAAACATAATTATGCTTTTTCCAACATAATCATTAGACAGACAGCTTTAACATTCAGGATATTTTCAACTCAAAACACAATTTATTTGTCATTCCCAGTGCCATCTAGCAGGTAGATGCCTTCTTCTGGGATGCTGATACTGGAAGAAAAGCCCAGAAGAGAATATCCAAGGGAAAGAAAAATTACTTTTAGTATCTGAAAATAATGGAAGTAATGTTTTAATGTAAGACCACATTAAATAAAAGGGAGTTTGCAAAGCTCACTATTAATTGAATGGGTGTTAGTTTAATAGTGACACAAATTTTCTCTGGCAGAATAATGAGATTAACAGATGTTTTGTCCCATTCTTTCTTTGATCATCAAATTTAGCTAAAATCTAGAAATTATCTGGCATATCCATAAATGAATAAGAAACATGAAGTTCCCAGAAATACAGGAAGGATGAGGATTTTCTGCAGTCAAGACAGAAATAAAGATAATCCCACACTTGAAGACTGGTTGGGCAAGGAAGTAGGACCAGAAAAACAGGAGCCACAGTGCCAAGCCCTCAGCTAAGAGAGATACAGATTTTAGTCAGGGTCTGAATAATACCATGGTGAGAACATTGTTTAACAAACATTTTTTACAGCTCTTACTCTGGTTATCAAGATGACTAAGGCAGTATCTTTCCATTTTACTCTCCACAGCTCTGCAGCACTCCAGACATACACCATGCACTGATAGTCTGAGAAAATACTGAAGCTGCTCATAGTTCATTCAAGGGGAAAACCATTTTTTCTGGAGTTGTCTTATTATTTAGTGATCTCAAGGTGGTTCTAGTTAATTAATCACAAAGAAGTGAGAATCTTCACTTGGAACTAAAATGAATTAGAGTTGAGGTAGGCTTCCAAAAGGAATTAGTCACTTCCCTACTATATTTTTAGATTATTTACTCAGGTTACTTTCATTTTTCCTATTTCCAAGTACAGCAATACCTGAAGTTGAAAAGCTGACTTAAATCCTTGAAGCCATCTCTGGATACCTGGCTATAAAAAGAGTAAAACAAAGTCTACTAGAGCAATCCAGTCAGTCTCAGCACAATGCAAGGCAGGAGCAGGGGTCACAGATCAGCTGCCAGAGCTCCTTATCCTGCAGTGGCTGCACACTGGAAGAATGTTCCCACTGTCATAAAAGCTGCTGCTCATTCCTGGTTCAGATAAGTCACCTAAATAGCAATGGGGAACAGATAGTACAAATGGTTTGGACACAAGAAAATTGTCTTTTTTTCAGGACCAGGTTACCATCTCAGTCACCTATTTTAGGCTGCCAGAAAGCAAAGATTAGACAAAGTGACAGATGCATTCTTATGAGCTTAAAAGTTGCTATTATTTCCTTTGTTACTCTCTGATGCACAAAACCAGTGAGACTTGAATGTCACATGTCCTCCCCAGTAACCCTGAAGGAGTGTTTTGCAAAGGTCACCTTTGCAGCCTTTTCAGATACCTCCACTACCACTTTACTTGATTTATTCCCTAGATATCTCCACTAGAAAGGGGAAATATGTAGCAATAGAAATTTCATACACAAGAAAAGCTGCAAAGGGAAGATTCAGGGCTAGTAAAGTTGACAATGGTCAATGTAGCTTATGGAAAAACTGGAGTCCTTGTTCATGCCTCTAGGTAAAAATCTGGCAAGCTAGGACTTAAGCTAGTACTTAAAATACTGGCAGAAAAAAAAAAAATTATGCTGATTTTCTCTTAGCTGTTTCGTGCAACCTGACCTCTGCAAGATTTAGCAGAAACATCCTACTGTCTGGTAAGTTAGTTAGAATGACTAAAAATAAATAGAAAGAGGAGTAACAGACATGCTCTCCTAACAGTAAAATCTCTTCCTAACCAAAACCAAACAAGGCAACTGTCACTCAAAATGCCCTGAAAATGCCCTGAAAGGGGACACTGGTCCAGACTGAGTTTAAACTCATTTCAAAGACCCAAGCTGTGTTTCTCAAGCTTAAGCATAAAGAGGAATAAGGGTGTAGCACCCTAGCATTATGCCTAGGACAAGAGGAGAGTTATTCCTGGCACTGCTGGGGCCGGGCAGTTCCACCGACGCAGTTGTGGGCGAGGGCCCGGGGCTGCTCAGGCTGTTCGGGGCAGATGGACATCCTCTAGGAAATCACAGGCTGCACTGCTCAGCTTGGCGTTGCAAACCTCCCTGAAGCTGGCATGGGCCAGGGGAAGTGAGCTTCCCCAGGACACGGTGGCTGACGTTGACATAAACCTCACAGAACAGATTTGCATTTGGCAGTGCAGCTCACCAGGAGGGATATTTTTACTGGCCTGCTCTGATTTTGGCTGGGTGACCTCCCATCCCTTCCTTGATGCTACCTCATGCCTCTAAAACATGGAAGAGGTTTGTACTTTTTCCATATATTCATTCCTCAGCTTCCCCAACTTTGGTGCATTACTGACACTTAATACCAGTATCAAATATTGTAAAGCAAAATTGTGACTCTTTTTTCATTCACTGCCATATCCCTTTTATGAAGCAATTCTAACACCAATTAGGAACTCAAAAACATACTTTGCTCCCAAATTCCATATGAACTTCATTTTTTGCTTCTACTGTACAACACACCCTACACAAATAATGTATATTTGTAGTCTCTGTGTAACTGCTTTCTTAAAGAGCTTTTGGTGAAAGCCAAAAGCTATTGTCCACCTCTTCAGTGCACTTGTGCCCCAGGTGTACATTCTGCTTTGAGGGAGCTGTAAAAATTGGTAGCAGTCATAGTGACGACACACAGCCCCAGATGCTCTAATCACCCTTTTTCTCAATAAACTTGTTCAATGATTTTGCTAACCTAATGCATTTGTTTAACAGTTCAAATAACCCCATTAAAAAAGAAAATGATTTAAATTTCAACAAAATTCCTAAATTATTAGGGTTGAGCAGTACTAAAAATCACCACAGAAAAGCAAGGCATTCTCCTTAGCCCCCAGTATGGAAAAAATACAATAACAGTGTATATAGTAGTTTAGTCTTCACAATGAGAGTGATCTAGCATGGGAATTTTGAAATAGATAGGAAAGGGAATAAGAGAAATCAAAGTAACTAAAAGGAAGGAAAAATACAAAACTTGTGAAAACTTAAGGAAAATAATTTAAGTCTTCATGTGATTTAGTATTGACTTGCAGCCATACCACAGCCAATTTAGAGAAACCAGTGAACAAGGCACTAACATTATTGAAGCCAAGAAATGCAATTTACTCTGTGCTAAAGTCCACAATTTACTATATTCATTTCTGGATTTGTGCCAAAAACATACAGCCAGGCTCAAAGCAGAAGGTGTTCCAAGGTCCTGGACATTACAGACTCTCAGCGTGAGAAATGCCTCATCACCCGAAAACTTCCCAGGACTTCACTGGCAAGGAATCATTTTCTTAGTGGGATGGAATTTAAAATGAATCATTCTGGTGAAAATGCCATCTTGCTCATTTCCCATTTAACTTCTGATTTACTTTAAGCAACAATCATCCAAGATAGCTGGGTTTAGAAATCAATTCATATGTCCTTACATACTTAGACTTCACACTCTGTGCTGTTCGGACTTCTGCCAGGGGTGGAATGTCAGTGACAGTGAAGTCACTGACAGCATTTCCATTGACCTCAGGGATGGTAGAGCTTCACCCTAATCCACCTTTCCTGGAGACCCAGCCAAACTGCTGCACAGGGCTAGCTGAAGCATCCACAACGCTCAGATTTCCTGCACGTACAGAACACACTTTCTAATCCTTATCTTCCCACTTTTTTTTAGATGTTGCACACAGTTTTTTCCCTTCTTTAGTAGAGAAGGGCATTCTCTAGAGCTACCATTCTCTAGTAACGCAGTCAAATGTGCAGGACCCAACAACTAATTTTTCAGAGGAACTGCAGAGGTTTTCTTGGCTGCCTCCTGATGTACCCCACATTGTTTAAAATAGCTGCTGTGTCTAAGTTTTGCCCTCAGCCCTTACTCTGTCTCATCTCGATCTGGTACTTAGATTGGAGGCATTACCTGAAGTTTCACCCAAAAGGGATTAAAAGATAAGATCTGACAAGAAGGGATTAGCCCTTATTAATGGCATGTGATTATATAGCTAAATCTAATTATGCAGCCCACTGGCAAAAAATGAAGTATGGTTCATATATAGGCAAAAAGAGAAAGCCAGTGTGGAAAAGCATAGCAAAAGACTGTAATCATACAAGCTACCCCACAAGAGGAACTTCTCATGATTTTATCAGACTTCTTCTGGATCTGCTGGTCAGAGCAACTTGCAAGAGCAGGGCAAAACAGTCTATGGGTTGAAAAAACATATCAGAAATATAAAAAAAACAGAGAGAGCAATAAATCCAGAAATTAAAAGTCACCACTGGCTGAATGTGCAAAACAAGTGTAAAATTAATTTTTGTGTCAGAAAAGCTGATCAATTAGTTGCTAAAAACCAGCTAATTAAAAAAAAAATAGTAGCATGAAACTAATAGAATGACTAAACTTTGTAGCAATACATACAACTAAAAATAATTATAAAATATTTCAAGCTACTGAACATGTCAACCAAGAAGTATGAAAATCATTTACTCTTCACCAACAAGTTCTGTCTGTCAAGCTTCTCCTTGGCTAGGACTGAATTTTTTCAACTCTTTATCTTGAAATGCTCAGAAAGCTTTCTTGTGTGTATGTACACACAACCCAGCTAAGCTGTGACACCATCTCCAGCAGTGTGAAGACAAGGAGCTCTGAGGAGGGGAAAAAAACTCCTCTAAGCAGTGGCAGCAGGTGACCCATGGCAGAAGGGTGTCACCAGTCAGAAATCCTTTTACTACATGGAGCTGCTTTAGCTGACATGCTGTTGAAAGAAAAACCCACCATGATTTTCAGTAGCTGTGATGAGAGAGAGAACAGATAAACAGGCAGTGGTCCAAGATTTCCTAGAGGATATATCCCACTTGGATTGCAGCAAGTTAGATTGTTCTCGCATTTGTGTCTGCAGACTATGGTACTTCAGTTAAATCATCAACCTGGCACGGAGGCAAGTTCAGAAGAATGTGATTTTCAATCTGAAGTATCTGTATTGTAGTCTGCTCTGTGCACCTCTGTTCTCTGCTGCTCCAAATGGGCACCTTCTGTAATGTCAACAGAGGATTGTTGAACCCCCTCTGCATTTCCCCCTTGCAGAAAAGCCATGCTGACAACTCTTAACTTTCTCTGTCATCTCATATGCACAAGGTCAAAAAATAAATCCTCTCGCACTGTGACTGGGATTTCTTGCTAAATCAGCATTACACCAAGACATAAAGCACATTTGAGTTTCTAAACATTGTCCTTAGGCTGTTTGTCTCCTCTGAATTCCTGTTGAATATTGATTTGGGATTTAAAGGTCCAGCTGCCCACCTAATCAGGTTGTGTATACCAACTTTGACTGATTAATGGGCTATTCTAAATGCACAGCTACCTCAAGGACTAAAGAACATGGATAACATAAACTTTTCTTCTCTTGCTTCATGCCACAAGATTTTAGATCAAATTACACCTTTACAGAAATACAGGCTTGCCCTTCAAGATACAACCACCAACCAGATTTTTCTGTGAAAAATTTTCTTGTTCAGATACATCTAAGGCAATTTGGCTAAACCTTAGTTATAAGCAATCTTAAAATACCAGAAAAATTACTTGGTATTAAACTTGAGACCACATGTTGGCTTTTGAAATATTCATAAGTCCAACAGACCTTATATTAAGCAAATGGAATTCATTTTGTACACGCCATCTAGATGCATCTCTCCACAGGTGAGCTGCCATCTAGGCAGGTTTAATGGACAATTCCTCAGGCTGCCCTGGCAATTACTCCTCTGCTGACCTGGAAGGATCATTAATATTAGGGAGTTGAGATGCAATTCAATTTCCATTCTGGCTCAACCCTAAGCTTCTCCTAAGTGGATGCTGTCAGCTGTGTCAAATTATATATGATGCCTAGGTGATGTGGAGGATTATTAGGAAGAGAGCTGGGAATGGTAAACTCAACTCACAAAGTTTTCAGCCTGAACTTGAGTGGCCTAAGATACCAACAGGCCAGAGCCATTTGGCATGGTTACAACCACCTTTTTTTTTTTCTCCCTGGGGTAAGCTGCTATGGGAAGAGTAAAATCTGGTATTGATTAGCCCAGAGCAGTAAGAGAAGAGCTGCTGTACAAAATGGCACATTAAGTGATTTAAATGAATACAATAAAAAACCCCAAAAGGCTTAATGGCAGAACTCTGAGAAAGCCCAGCTAGCAAATGCAAACAGCATTATACAATACACCCTGGATGCCAAAGGAAAGAAGGTTTGATGCTCAGCCTCACAACTGCAGCAATGAATGAAGTCAGATAGTTTGGATCCAGTTCAGCCTTTTCATAATCATGAAAAAAACCTCCAAAACCATCACTTCTCTCTCAACATATAGTTATAACCTGCAAACCAGAATAAAATTGAACCTTCTCTCCCACTTTATTATCCTCTGATTCATTTGAAACAAACCAAACGCACCAAGAAAAAGCTTTTCCCCTTGCCTTTCTAGTTACTGGGGGAAAATGAGATTTCTGTACAGAGGGAAGCTGCTGATTCCTTGCTTTAAAAACCCTTTAACCTCTTTTGGCAACCCTCACTGGCACCTTTGCCTTTCTCCACTATCACGATACACCTGTCGCACCTGCTGCCAGCCCTGGCTTTGCCAGCAGAATTCCCATGGTGCACGCAGGCGCCAGCCAGCCACGGCATTTTAACTCTTCTTGGGGAGAATAAGGAGCTGAAAAGATCACCAACCTCCCCAGAGGAGCTGGGCGCTCTCACACAAACACACACCCTTCTGCTCGTTTTCAGGTAACAGGGAAAGCTTTGTAGCCCGTGCTTGTTTAAATCAGATGCCTTGCAGGTTTGTTATTTGAAAAACAAACAAATAAATAAATGAAAAGAAACACCTCGCTCTTCGTGTTAGAAACAAGCAAATAAACAATCAACCTTTGAGAAAATACACAAACACTTTCATTGTCATAAACATGCAGCCATTTACCCTCCCCCAAAAGATCAGAAGCAACTCATTTAAAAATGAAGCTACTTTGCATTATATATCACTACATTTTAGTCCATCAGATACAGTCATTCACTGAGATGTAATTTTTCTTATCAAAGCATGCATATAACTCACAGGAATTCCCGTTGTGCAAATGCTCACTGCAAAAAAATCAAATCAAAACAAGTACACACGTACGTACACACACACGTACACACATATTCTAAGCCAAGATGAAAAGCATGCATGGTCAGGGTTTAAGCATAATTTAAGCCAAAATAATTGCTAGATTGTTAAAAAGAAAGCAGCCTGGCAACTATTTGAAGCAGGTTTTATTCATGCTTTTATTTCATTCTTCTTGATTTTCCTTTCCTTTTTAGACTTATTTGTAGCAAACATGCTCAAAAAAAAGGAAAAAAGCTTATTGTTTAAGAAAAAGCAGATGAGAAAAATTAAAAAACAGCAGCATCCATGCTCTGGGTACCAAAGCATTATTTTCTTGGAGCAGAAAAGAAAAAAAAATACAATTTAGAAGCTTTTCTAGATTTGAAACATATATCGTGCAGAAATTTGATCTTGATATTAATGGCATGAAATCTCCAAGGAGACATATTCTAATTTTTTTTTAGTCTAAAAAAAAAGTAATTTTCAGTAAATCGGTGCAAATGCCCTTTTTTTTTTGTTTGTTTGTTTTTTTTTCTTTCTCCTCCTTGCTGTCAGCCTAAAGGCATCTTAAACCCTGCATGCGGCAGTGCTTCGCCTGTGAGCTGCATCGGCTGTGAGAGAAGAAGCTACCTGCGAGTTTTCACAGTGCCATCTCATATCCATGTCTGCCTGGCTACCCTGCGTGCTTACGGCTTCTTTTTTTTTTTTTTTTTTTTTTTTCTCCCTTCCTTCCCTTCCTTTCTCTCCCCCCCCTACCCCTCCCCTCCTCCTCGCTTAATTCTTAATGGAAATCCTAGGAAATTTAGTCCATCCTCTGAAATCAATACTGGTGACAGGCGCGCTGCCTGCCTCCGCGGGAGCCGGGGATGATAAATTGCCTGCGCATCCGCCCGGCCTATCAGTGCCCGGCGCTCCGCCCGCCCCCGGCCGCGCCCGCCGCCGCCGCGGGGACACCGGGGCCGCCGCACGGCGCTGCGGAACCGCGCGGAGCGGGAGGCGGCGGAGCGCCGTGCGCCGGGATGCGCCGGGATGAGCCGGGATGCGCCGGGATGCGCCGGGATGCGCCGGGATGCGCCGGGATGCAGCGGAGGGATGCGCGGCGCGGCGCCGGCCACACCCGCAGGCAGCGGTGCGACACCGAGCCCGGCACGTTGGTGGCGTTACCGCTTTAAAAAAAAAAAAAACAAAAACCCACAAAAACAAAAAAACACACAAACAAAAAAAACCCCAACCAAACAAACGGAAAACCCGCAGAAATAATCCGGCAGAATGCCAAAAACGCCGCGGAATGGGATCTCTCGCCTTCGTGCTGGATGGAGCTGCCCACGCCCCTAGTCCCACCGCAGCGCTTCCCGCTTGGAAGCGAGCGGGCACGGCACGGCACGGCCCGGCCCGGCCGGGGTGCAGCGTGGAAACCTGCCAACACATCTGCCGTCTCCTTGGCCGCACACAGAGCAGGCGCCCAGTGCTGCACAGGTGCTGGAGCGACCTCGGTTAAGCAACTGCTGAGAACAGGTTTGTGAAGCTAGTCACCAATCCCCCAAAATCCAGCCACAGCGTTTTATAGCAGCACCATTTCGATTTTATTTGGCCCAGGGAGATTTTTTTTCTTTTTGTCTTAGCAGATTTAATGAATCCCAACAGTGTAACATAGCAAGCGCCCACCTTTTGGCTTTTCCAGAAGCCCTCAAATCTACTTTGACTAATGAATGTCTATGCTGAGGAAAAAGACAAGCAAGATACAAAAATGTCAGGTGATACCAACTTTGCATTTCCCCTGACAGGAGCTCGGAGATGATAAAAACTTGCCCTGACATATCCTCAACCCACCCATTTCAGTGCCAGCGTGTTGCCTTTTTCAAAAGGCATATTGACTTGCAACACCGTTTGATAAACGACACATCTGCATGTTACTGCTAATGGCCAAAGGACGTGGCAGTAAAGCAAAGCTGATGGGCAGTGTCTTGATACCATTCTTCATGAAAAATAAATTGAAATGGATTGGAAAGATCTACTCTGCATGAAAAAAAACATCTCCCTCCTCTAAACAGAGGTTCGACCAGAGGTTGTGTGGCTCAGTTAATTTGCATAGTGTGCCTAGATTTTTAAGGTTCAGCTATTAAATTATAAGTGTGTGTAATAGGTGTCTACTGTGTTCTTCTCCTGGCAAATTGAAAAATAGCAGCCCATGGACAGCAGAAGGGCTGCTTGCTGGACACAGGGGCTCTCCATGTACATTCATTTGGCTGCATCTCACTCACAACCAAAACAGTTAATGCTGAAAGAAACACTGCACTGCTTGTTGGAAGTGGCATTCCTATTTGTTAAATGTCTGTCTGTGCCACGTGGTGCTAATTAGAGGAAAGTCATTGCCCTGAGGCTCTTACACTTGCCTTATGCTGGAACCTGACTCCTGGCCCCTAAAGCTGGCAAACTTTAAGGCAGTGTGCTGGTGGATGGAGCAGAAAGCACTGTGCTCTCTTGTTCCACACGTTGTTTTCTAAGCATAGGCTAGTGAAATTAAAAGCTGAGGCTGAAAATTATATTTTGGTAGATCTCACAGTTGGAAATCTCTCAGCTTTTTCATTCAGAGCAATTCCTGACCCTCTGAGAGCACCCTAGAAATCCCTAACTTTGGCTCACCACCTTTCCCCTTTTGGAAGATGGCAGAGGACACCACCAGGCCACAATTATGTGTTTCCCTGTCCAGTGTTTTGTGGCAATAGTCAAACCCTCAAGCCTTGTTTGCCCATCCCTGCTCAGGGAGCAGCACAGAGGACAGGAAGGGCAATGCCCACGGTCAGCAGCTGTGCTCTCCCTGCCTTTCTGGCATCAGCATCCATGTCCTGGGTTGCCTGACAACAACTCCTGTCGGGGCTGTGTCCTCAACCAAAGGAGTTCACTTGGGAGGCAAAACTAATACGAAAAACACTCCTATTTTAATTAAGAAAATTATCTAAATGAGAATAATAAATACCATTTCAAGCAGATCAAACAATGTGGTCCTTTCATGTTCACTAAGTCAAACTTTCACTAACCCCAGCATGTACTTTCCTGAAAGACAGTACTAAATTATCTCTTAATATTTTGCTTGAGGCAGTATTTTTCAGATGTGTGATTCTACAATAACACCATTAACAGTAATGGACTGTCATATGTCCTGTTATTCAGGTCACTCACTAACTAACGCAGCAATAAAAGGAACGGTATAAAGATGGATGACAGATCCCAACTCCTTTCAAACACTGAGCAGATGTCTGTGAGGATGAAATGCTGTTTGACCAGCCTTGCCTTGAAGTGCCAGGAGGAAATGCTGCAGAGCACAGCTTGCTGTGAGTTGTGCTAGGTCAGAAAGCCATATCCTACAGATTCTGACTGTCCAGCAAAAAACAGCTTGGAAGAGAATTCCTTCTGTTGGAGAACAACCCTCTATCTAACCAAGTTTGGGGTTTTTTTTGGTTTTTTTTTGTTTTTTTTCCTGTGTATCATGTATGATGGACTATGGTGTGATGTGAAAATACAATAGCTAGTGTACCTGGGATAAATTTTACTCAGAGGATGTGAAGGCACTTATGGGCTTAGTGTGGCAAAACGGTTAGAAATTGACTTTACACTTAAGTACTTGCAACTTTGCATTTAAGTCCTGAGTGCTTTGTTGAATCAAGTCCAACTATACAAAAACTAAAACTATATTCAAAAAAGCAATGAACCTGAATTTCCTTGACTACACACTCTCAAACTGTGAATGAGCGTTTTGCTGAATAGAAATTTTGCCAAATATATATAAAATATCACTTGAAAAATTGCTTGTCAATGCAGTGAGGGATAGGAAATTAGTTGGATAACATATATTTCACATCAAGGGACAATGTAGTAAATATCACAAAGACAAATCTCTATAGTTACTAAAATGCAGAAACAGTATTATGCTTGAAAAACATAGACAAAAATTATGTAAAACTCACCACGGGCAACTGAGAACAGGAGAAGCCAAACTTGTGATTTGATTTAGATCTAAATATGCTACATATTTCATTAACTAAATGAGAACTGTACAGACATATCATCATTAAAATCCTTGCTAGTACACTGAACAGGCAGTTTTTAAAAATTATTGTAATTTATCTAGGAAAAAAATCTACTCAAGAGCAAAAAAAAACCCCAATTATTTTATATTGTCTTTTTTAGATACCATTTTACCAAAAAAAATTTGCATGTGCAATTCAGACACAGGTGGAAGCCTTCAGTTCTTACACTTCAGCCTAAGGGCAAGCACAAATTAAGCTGCTTGAGATGAGAATGAGATATTTTATATACTATCCAGCACTTCAAATGTGCTTAATGAATGTGAAAGTTATGTGAGTTTTAAATATAAATGTCTGTGCATCCTTAGGGATTAAACTGCCACTTCAGCTTGAGACACACATTGCTCTTATGGCCAAAAGGTGGGCCTCCACTAATGCCCTGTCCCCTGCAAACCCCTCAATATTGTCTTTGGGAAACATATTCAATAGCTTTGAGGTGTTTGTAGTTTTTTGGTGAGTGAGATTTAATTTTGTAATTACTTGTGCAGAGAGAGCTGGTATTGAGGAGGAAGCCTTAACTGTTTTCATGGGAGAACTCGGACAGTATTTGGGATTTCATCAATGTGACATCTTCACTTTACCCCTGGAGACTCCTGTAATACTCCACCCTGCTAAACTACCGAACTTTAGGAAATGAGCATCAGTGTCAACACTGTGTGTCATCTATGTGACACTTAGTGTATTTGCACCTGTGACAAAATTACCCCCTTCTAGCAGGAAGTCTGTAATCTCCTTCCCCGAACTCTGAACTCTCCCATCATGCTGTCAGCCAGGCTGCACCCATCAGGCTGGCTTGCAGACACCTCCATTCCCACAGATCACAGGAAAACAAGCTCAGTAGTGATGAAAATCTTCAAGAGAACTGCCCTCCACTGCTTAAAAGGTCAGGATCCTCCTCCTTCTTTAAGCAAATGGAAGCAGAAAAACTGTCACTGGAAAAAAAATTACTCTCTCAAGAAACCATAATTTAGATCAATCCTACCTGTTTGGAACTAACAGCTGCCATCAGACTTTAGTCCCCAATTCTATACTGTCAAGAAACAGATTAACTGTACTCTTTTTTTTTATTTCTAGGCACACATATATCATCTTACCTCCAACTGCGATTCCCTAATATTTTTTTTCTGGCCTTTCCAAATCCTTCTACACCTGGTTAATCAAGAGTGTCATAATAATACACAGGGAAAGTGATGACATGCAGCTATTATCCTAATTACATAGAGCACCTTTATTTTGTCTCAATTGTCTTCATAAATGGTGTTTCTTACTCATGCAAATATTAGCACTACTTGATTGCTCACACCTATCTGGTTTAGTCATAAGTACTCATTGCCTTTTCTAGGAGAGAGGGGGCAAATTGCATGGGAAGATACACAGATGCAGATGTAGGAAGGGGAAAGAAGTCATGTCTTTATTTCAAAATCTTTTCCAAGGATGATTAAGAGTGAACAACTTCAAATCTCTATTCTTGAAATGGCAAAATCAAACATTTGTTGCAGCATGTTTAAAGCTAAATGGCTGTAGAACAAAGAGGATGAAATTTTTCTCCTTGACTGCCACAAAACAGACACAAAGAAACAGTGTATGATACCCTTCTGTGGGGAAAAAAATAATCACAGATAAGAGAAACTCAGAGCAGCATTCTGAAATTTTCAGGTATGTTGCCCATGATTTTCTAATTAAAAATAATCCAGAATTACAGTGTCTAATTATTCACAAGGTTCCATTTTGCCCCTGTAGCTACACAAAGGATGTCAGGTGTCACATGCAGAATGTATTCACCCCTGGTATGATCTGGCTGGGAAAAGGGATTTTGCCCCTCTGTTTCAGTCTAGGAGGTATTGAGGCTGCCTTACTTACACAAGTATCCACTGTCTAAAGGGCTTGTAAATATGTCATCTGCCCTGCTTTCTGCAGCAAGTGCCCCTCTGTACAGGTCACAAAGTCCTACATAAACTATCCCTAAATTCCCACAAATTATTCACATGGGAAGCCCCTACTTCTTTTTTGTAGGGGGACAAAGGAACCACAGAGCAGCAATGGATTGTTGACAATCTCTTTGTCAACAAAATCTCTTTGATTTGTTATTTTAGTGATAGTACAGGTGTTATTCTCATTTCAGTGAGTGTCAGTTCAGGCACAGGGGTTTATTAGGGAACCTGAAATATCTCCAGAGGCTCAGCAGTGTCAGCCTGAGAGACAGGGTCAAGCTTGGCACAGCTAAGAGAAAACTTTTAAATTACCTAAAGGTTTTCTCTTCCTGCAAACAACAACAGGATCCAGAGAAGAGAGGAGAATGAACTCTAGTACCTGCAGCAGCACACCAACAATATGTGCTTTGCAGGAGAGGTTTTATCCCCTTGTGTCAGCCTCCTGTACAGATAATAGGGCCAACTAACTACACCAAAATGTATACAGAATGATGAAATCCATACTATTAGACAAACTTGCTGTACCTGTAGTTAGGGGAGCAAATAGAAAGAAAGATGAAGTCTCAGTTTCCAGTGTATTTTCTCCAGATGTAATTTTGTCCTGCTCCATCAGAACCATTTCTAGCAGCTGGGGAATCCTTTCAATTTCAACATCTATAAAAGAGTTTAAATCTAAACCAAACAGAGTGGAGAATGTAATATACTGGGTTTGATTGATCTGGATCTTTGGGTTTCTAAAACCTCGTTGGTTCAAGGAATATATATATATTGTATATATTGTTTGTTCTACTTCAAAATCATACCTTTTGAGAGGCACCCACATAGCTCAGAAATAGATGTGCAAATGCATTAAATTTTGGCCTCGCTACATTTTGTAGAGTGGGAGTGTAAGGGGGGGGAAAGAAAACGTGAAGCCTTCCTTCTAAATTAAAGGTTTCATATCCTAATAAATAATTTCTTTGACTGTTAGTAAGGTGCATCCATTATCCCCTAATGTGGAGAAGCCCTCAGAGACTGGGTTTCTGCTTTATTCAGAAGATGTTTTGATTGTTCCATCAGGTAAACAGCAGAGCCTGGGCCATATCTCTTTTGAGTGCTCCATGGTAAACTAAAGCAGCTGTGGGATAACTACACAGACACAAAAGCCCATGTGGTGTGATGTTGGCTGTTCTTTCCTGTGTGAGAGGAGGGTGGCTCTCCCCTGGTCACAGTGGTGCTCAGGGCTTCCTTGATCCTGTGGCTGGGATGCCTGATGTGGGTAACAGATTCAAAGAATAGCTGGAGGCAGATGAACCTGCTGTAAGCTGACAAGGATGGGAACACCAAGAGAGAAATCTTCAAATGAAGAGCTAATTAATGGGTGCAGTTGTGTGCTGGTTAGCAGGAGGGCTCTAATTACAGGCCTAGAGGAAGACTGAAACTAATGAAGAAATTCACCTTTTGGAGAGAATATCTTGCTATGACATCAACCTCCATGTGATGGGAAATGAGGAGACTGATGGGCTGACAAGACTACTTGCCTTTAAAAAGCAGAGGCATGTCGCTGTCGAGGCAGGACGGGAATGAAGAGATTCTGACCAGATCAGAAGGCAGGTGAAAGTAAAACTCCAATTTATTCAAAATACACTGCTCTTTTATACAGAGCTTCATGAGGACCAACTCCATTGGTTCTGAAGTGAAAACAACCCATAGCATTGCTGCAGAGTGCTTGACGCACAGTGATAGAACTTAACTATAAACAATGTGAGAAACAAAAGAGATAAAGAATTATTTACATTATTTTCCAACTCTTTCCCAGGCATCTGCCTATCTAGAAACTCTCAGTTTCTTTCTTTGACTGAATCTGAGTCCCACAGAGGGTTGCTCACCTGCCTCTCTCCCAGCAGCCAGGTTTAAGAGGGAAGGGTTTTTACCAGGGAGGAAAACTAGAAGAGCCACACAAATTACACCACAGTCAGCTCAACCAGCAGACAGAACTGGGACAAAAGCAATAATTTCTGAATGACAAACTTATATTCTCCAGAAGGGCCTAACAACATGAAACTGAGCCCTTGATAACTGAACAGGTCTAACAAAACAAAACAAAACCATCCTTAATGAAACTGGAATTTGAACACTTCATGAGAGGTAAATGATTTTCACACTTTAATTAAAGTTACTCTTTTGGCTCTGCCGTTTTGAAGTAGGCAAGGACTACACAGAGTTGTGGGAAGGTGTGGATAATTAGTTGGTTTTTGTCTGAAGTGAATTGCATTTAAAGAAAGAGATTAGAAAAAAAAAAATAAACACTCTCCCCCCTCCCAAACAAGGCAAGCATGCAGAGCCCATAGAAATTCACAACAAGAGTTTTGTGGATCATGGAAACGACATTAAAGGGCTAGTGAAAAACCCTCTTCATATAGAAATCAACTGCAATTCTGCCAGAATTTCAATCCTTATTTTTTGATACATCCCATGGTATGTCCTCTGCTTTTCCCCCTCTTTGGGAAGCTCAGTGAGGAGCCCTTTTGCAAGCAGTGTCACTCTCACCTCGCCAGACAGTGTGACTGAAGGAAGGGGCAGAGAGCTCTACTCCTACACAAGGCTTGTAGATCTGTACACATACCTTAAAAACATGCACTGTTAGAAAAGCTGTTTTGAAGGTGGAATACACCAATCTGCATAATTTTTAAAGACCACGGGTAATTTTTATATATTAAACCAGTATGGAGGCATGCAATGGAATTAGAAAGGTTTTACTAATTACTGGTGTTCACCATTCAAGCTAAAACTCTGACACACTATTTATATTCATTTCTATCACTACAAACCTAGTTAAAACACAAATTAGTTGTAACTTTTATTTTACGATGACAAGACATGAAAAATCAAAAACATATTTCTTATCATGATGTCATTCTTCCAGTACATACTGGAAGAAAAAAGTAATTGAGTTGTATTTTTTATCTGATTATCTGTCAGAGAGTTTGCTTGTGCAGGTCACAGTTCTGTAAGCAGTGAAATAAGCTTGTGAATGATAAACTGGAAATAACAATACTCATGTACAAGGCCACACACAAGCATGTGCATCCTGCATGTTGGAAACACCCTATTTGTTTTCTGCTTTGTTTACTATCAAATCTTATTTCTCTTTCATGCTAAGAAACAACTAATTAGAAGTCTACTAATCAATAGACCATTTTATTATCCAGTTCAGCTCTGAATAATCCTCATAATTTAACGAGCTTCTGAGCAGGCCAGCAGGGAATATGCAGAGAAAACAAAGAATCTGACAAATACCAAGGGCTAGTCAGTACAAAGCAGCTTTCAAGAAAATAAAAAAGCTACTGGAGATTAGTTTTAAGTAGCAGAATCAAAACAAGCCTAATACAAATCTGGTTTTCCTTCTTTTCTTTGCAGTAAAATTCACAGCTGCTTTGCCTAGCTAAGCCCTGGAGGTCAGTCAGCTCTGGCTGCTGGAGGTAGCACCTCTGCCTGAGCCAGGGAGAGCTCCATGGCCACAGGAAGGGATTTTTTGTTCAAAGAAAGGAAGCAAAGGACTCTGTTATCCTCCCTCAGGGGTCTCCAGCAGGTTTAGATTTCTCCACTGAAGCTTTGTGGAGAAGACCCAGCACAGCTCTGATGGACCAGCAGCATCCTTGGGCAGCAAAGCCAGCTGCCATAAAGATGCCCTTCTTTATGCCACTGTAGAAGTGGATTTGTCACCTTAATTCTAACAATAAAGAACCAGGAACATCCTGTCTGTCACAGTATTCATATATTCACAGATTACAGAAACAGAGAATTATCTGCTCAGACCACTCCCCTCTATTTTTTTTCAAACAATATCAGTGGATTTTATTTGTCATTTTAGAAGTGTATACTTATTTAATTGAAAGCAACCAGAATAATTATTCTTTGTCGATCAAAAATGTTTTCCATGCTTTAAAGAAGACTAAAGAATAAAAAGTAGGACAATACAGAGTAAAACCCTTAATTAAAAAGTCCTGAATTTTATATGCACTTTCATTTCCTTGACAGCATAGCTGTGCTACTTCCTCATTCATTGTTAATGAACTAAGCCTCTCCTTGCTTGGTCTCACTACAACATTAAAACAATAAAGATAAATAAAATCAGCCTAATGTTAAATTTAAGCTTTTAGGTCCATAAGAAATATTTACAGCTCAAATCACAGTCAAGTTTAAATCAGAAACTTATCAATATTTAACAAAACATCTCTGTAGCAAATGCATAAATCATCAAATAAATAAGACAAGGAAGGATGGAAGTAGGCTTAGGAAAAAAAAATGAAACAGGATACAGATGCAAATGCTTGTGTATATATAACAAAAAATCAAGAGTCAGTAGGTTTCTAATTGATAAATTTTTCACGTTCAACTTATTTGGCCATGGAGTCCATGACTTACGATCCAATTAATTAAATTTATGAAAATATTTCTAGATGTTTTAATAGTGTGAAGTATAAGCACAATGTCATCTCTGAGGAGCCTGAAGTCTAACAGGTCCATGGAAAAGGATTAACATTCCTTCAAAGTCAAAATTCCACTAGGAAAAAAGTCTCTGAGTACAGGTTACTGGCCTAATGTTTATTTATTTGTAAAATCTTTAGATATTTTTGCATATGGCATGCCAGGCCATTCTTTTTTGGGTCTGCCTCTCAGTAGGATCATTTTCTCTGTGCAGGAGCAGTTGGAGAAGACATCTCCCCAAGACCCCTCCTCCTACAAAGGCAGAGCTGGAGAAGTCCTCTTGGCTCAACTATATCCTTAGCACAACCAGCACAGGACCTTTTTACCAACCACACCAGTTCACTTTTCAAGTTCACTCACTCCTTAATTTATTTTTATTTCTAGTAATTATTTTCATAGAATCATAGAATGGTTTGGGTTGGAAAGGACCTTAAAGATCATATTGTTCCAATCTCTGCTGTGGGCAGGGACACCTTTCACTCAACCAGGTTGCTCAGAGCCCCATCCAACCTGGCCTTGAATGTTTTCAGGGATGGAGCATCCACAGCTTCTCTGGGAAACCTGTCCCAGTGCCTCACCACCCTCACAGTAAAGAACTTTTTCTACATGTCTGATCTAAACCTTCATTTTTTCAGTTTTAAGTAATTCCCCTTGTCCTGTCACTACATGCCCTTGTAAAAAGTTCCTCTTCATCTTTCTTGTAGTCTCCCTCCTGAAACAGGAAAGCTGCAATTAGGTCACCCTGAATCCTTTTCCTTTCCTGGCCAAACCATTCCAGCTTTCTCAGCCTTTCCTTGAAGGAAAGTTGCTCCATGCCTCTGATCAATGTAGTGTCCCTTCTCTGGACTCACTCCAATAGGTCCATGTCCTTCCTGTGCTGGGACCCCAGAGCTGGATGCAGCACAAGCCACGTTCTTGTAGATGGAAATGTGAACAAGATCATATCAGACAGGCAGGATGTAAACTCCCAGCAATTCTTACCCTCTATAGTGACTATCTTAATACTGTGTGTTTCTGAAATACAATGGGATAAAGACTCACATTTCCAGTGGATGCAGAGTAATGGTGTGCTGCAAGTGCCACATAAAGCTGGGGCATCCGACTGGTGCAGAAATAGACTTTTTTAATCTTGTAGGACAGGATCTTTGGCAGTTCTCCCTCCCTTGAGAAGGGCCAGCAGTACACTTGGTTTTTCCATGGCTACACCACAGCTTACTCATCCTGCTGTTATTTAGAACTCCCCATGCTTTTGCTCCTCTTTCATTTCTAACTGATGAGAATTAACTTGTAGCTCAATACTTTGTTATTCTAAAGGGTGTGATTTTGCACCTGATCCTGATGAATTAATCTTTCTACTCCTACCCTGGTCCACAGGGTCATCCAGCTCCACCCCCTCCATCCTAGCAATGCCTGCTTTCTTTCTGTCATACCTAATCAAGGCACCTCTGCTTTCTGAGCTACTCCTGGGCTACATTTTTACTGCTGTTCATTAGTGAGTTTCAAAAGAAGAGACAAGTCTTGCAATCAACCAGCTCATCAACTAGAATCAAAATGCTGGTTTTCTATTCCTGGTAGGTTGCATCTGAAGTCCTGGCTTCATCTTGTAGCTACCTACAGTCTTTATCCTGAATTCTCCCAAATTCTGATCTGGGAGAAGGTTATATCTACTGATTTACAAACAAAACAAAAGCTACAAGATCAGTCAGGTAGAATGCTAGCAAAAAAAAAAAAAAAAAAAAAAAAAAAAAAAAAAAAAAAAGATGCCCAAATAATCTGCAACAGCACTGTCCATACCACCAGAAGGAAGAATGATGTCTCAGTCCCCACAGATAAAAGGAAATATTTGGAGTCATACCATTATTCTAACCCACAATGGTACATCTTGTTGACATATATTATTGATCCTAATAGCAAAATGCATCCTCAGTAAACTGAACAACTCTTTGCATTTTTTCTACAGGTGTAACAGATAACTGATTAATATTACACAAGTCAGGAAGAAATAGTGTGTATGACACCATATTCATATTTTTTTCAGACAGATAAAGTAAAGTTTTAAGGCCTTGTGTTCCTTCTCTGCAGACTGGTAAATTCCATCTGTTAAAAATGAGTTTCCAGTTGGCACATGGAAAATGACTGCACTGTTGTATAAGCATCTCCACTAAGCTTTGTCATTTATTTCTGTAATTAAAACCATTTTGAGAAAAATTTAGTCAGTTCAAGCAAATTACATGTTACAATAAAACAATTCTAATAACAATCCAGAAGTTATTAATGAATACTCAAATCTATATAGGAAAGTATTAACTGGAGTAGCTCCTGAACAGGATTATTGCTATTTTCAGGCTTTTAAATGTGTAAATGGGTTTTCTGCACAGAATGTGGCAGTTACATTTGCATAAAGATCATAAATCCAACCCAGAACTGTAATTTTATTTTTCTCAATAACCAGTCTGTTAATTTATCAAGGGCTCTGAACGTCTGAACTGGTGGAGCAGAGGATAATGATATGTCTTTTTCATGGGGTTTAGTAGCTAGAAACAAGGAGGGAACTGAAGGATGAAATTTATAAAACAACCTGTATTGATTGCAAAACCACCTTTTACCATTTCTTAGAGATGTCTGCCTAGTGTTTGCCAGCCTCTCCTCAGTTCTCCAATCCCAATAAATACGTCACAGAACTAATAAAAACCTCTTCCTATTCTGATTAATTGTTTTGAAAATACCAAAATATTCTCCCAGAGCCCTTCCTGACAGAACGTACTGTGGCTAAAAGCCTACTGGCAAATCACTCCACACAGATGCCTCAAGCATGTGCTCACACAAAGAGCCAAAAAAGCAACTTCTGACTAAGGGCTTTTGTATTTTGAAATGCAAGTATTGGCAGATAAACTTCCTCTCTTCTTGCCTTCAGGGGAACAATTTCTACTTTTTTAAGACCATCCCTTCCCAGGTACCTTTAGGAGAGCTAATTCCAGCAATTAACACCCTGACCCTACAAACATCAAGTTCCAAAGGGAGCATGCATCTTGGTCCAGAAGTTCTGGAGATATTCAGCAATTTGATTCCAGTCAGGACATGCAGTAAGGTGAGGTGATGGCGCAACCCACTTTGGCCAGAAAACTTCTTCGCATAATTTCATTGAGATTGATGAATGAGACAACACTAAGGATTGTGACCTCATAAATTTGTGGGAGTTGTGCCCTTTCAAGCACAAGATGATCATTCCAAGATCATTTATTTTCTGACAAGAACAGGCTATGAAGATAAAACCCAGCCTGTGATAAAATAGTCATGCCCTTTTTGACATCAGAAATCTTCTGTTAGAAAAGGGCTACACAAATCCACAGTACTGTCATTGCTGGTTTATGACATGAAAACCTGCAACTTCTGTGACAAAAATAATGTTGTTTTAGAAGCACTGAATACAACATTCAGAAATGAAACATTTCAAAAATGAAATAGCCAAACTCCCTGATAGGTGGACCATTGGAGAAGAGTTGTTCAAGAGGCACTGTAAATCAGGAAGCTCTTGAGGAACAAGATGAGCTATTTGAAAAGGTAGCTAGAAATTGTATGTGTGGTTAAACATCCTGGTCTCCAAAGAAATTCCTATCACAAAAACCTACAAAATAGGCTTATTTCAGTCTAAGAAGCAAAAAGGTTGTAATTTTATAGAGGCAGTTCATGCATTTTTTTCCTCTTACAAGCAGTGGCTTCTCATGAACACTTTCACAGCTGAAACCCAAGAAATACCTCAACCAATTACAGTCCCTGTGCTGAAATTTGACAGGTGTAATGCATTCTTTGCTACAAAGAAGAAAGCGCCTTTCTCAGAGGCGATTACTACGTCTTGCTTTGCAAAGACCATACCATGGTTTTGATTCAGGGTAGACAGTGCTGTGACCAAGTGACTCAACAGTCTAAAATTAGCTGACCTATCCTAGGTCTGAGATATGTGATTCCACCTATGACATCAACAAGAAATGGCACCCAATGCCTTTCCTTCTTGCCATAATTAGAAGCCTTGAGGGTTGTTTTTTTGTTTGTTTTTTTTTATACTAAATAAAAGCCACCTCCCCCAAACAAAAGCCCTAAGCAATTCTGGTTCCTCTATGGCAGGTGACTAAATCACAAGAAAACTTATATAAAGCCCTAACTTTACAGTGAGACAAAGGATTATCTTTGTAATTCTTTTAAGTAAGTGAATATTTTATATTTGTTTTCACTCAAAAGCTTTTAGATTCTTCTGTTCTTGACCCCTTTCTCCCCTTCCTCTTATATTTTTAAACAGGGTAAAAGAAATAAAAGCAAACAAAAGAAAGAAAGAAAGAAAGAAAGAAAGATTATACAGTTTTTGGCAAAAAATGGCACTGCAGATTGGAAACCCTCTTAAAGCAGAAATAAATGGACAAATACAAAAGAAGACAGGCCCCACATGAATTTACTTTCACTGGAAAACCACAAATCAATCCTCTCTGAGATCCTTTTTCCTTTTCCCTGGCAATCACAGAAGGGCTCACTAAGTCAACAGCCTAACTAGGCTGGAGTTTTGGCTTAGATGAGTGAGTGGTTCAGCACTAGGTGAACAGAGACTTCCATTGGCACTGTTAGGTTGCTGGTATGGACTAGTTCATGACATACATGATCTGCCCTAAGCAAAAAAGCCTCCTCTGGCACCTGTGCTTGCATGCACCGTATAAAACTAATCCATTCAAAAGGACAGCTACTCCTAGCATTGGCAGGAGTATCCCACTTCTACATATGCTGACTGAGAAACTTGCTTTGAAATGTTTAACTGCTGAAATCAGTCATCTCAGTGTTCCCAGGAAGAAGAAAAAAAGGAAAAAAAGGCTTTTATTACTGCAAGAGAACAACAGACCCATGGGGATATAGCAGTTGCAAGGATGCTGCTAAAGTTCAATGAGAAATGGCAGCTTGAGAAATGTTGTTGCTTTAGGGAAAAAAAAAGAGGAATAGGTTTGGAGGGCGAGAAATAGTAATGATTAAATAATCTAAGCAAAAGGGAGGAAGGATACAGACTGCAATCAAGCAAAATTTTTCAGGATAGGAAAAAAATCTAAAAGTGTACAACTAATAATGAAAAATAGGACAATTAATGAAAAATACAAAGGAAGCACATATGGAAAAATTCAGAAATGATCTGTTGTGTGGGTGAGAGCGAACACAGAGAAAGACAACAATGTCAGATATGTTATGCTACTAAAGCTTTTTATTTTCCAATGTCCCTTTGCTTTTCAAACTCTTGCAAAACATTACCTCATCTCTTTGGTTTGGGTTTTCTTTTTCCCTGGTGTGCAAACTCACATTTCTCATCACTGTCTTTTCCACTGCAACATATATGTCTTCCCATATAATACAGTTATACTGATAAAAAATATTTCACTTATAAACTGTTGCTGTTTACTTCTTTCTAAGATCCAAAATATGTTCTAATGGAATCAGGCCTCTTCACTGTGTTAAAATAATCTGGACCTTCAAGCACAGATGTATTCACACCCTTGCTTTCCCCTCACAAAAAAACTATTTTTGGGGTATTCACTACATGGCAGACTATAGTGCAAAAAATGACCACAGAGTTATGCCTGTGATTTGAGGTTTTGCCACAGAGATACTTAAACCTGAACATGAATCAGATGCAAATTTCAGCCCTTTTATGATTTTTACCCACTGTTTCTTTCATTGCTGAACCTCTCCCAGATGTCCTCATCACTTTAAGATACCACCCTTCAAATTTGCTTTGTAATGTGCCTTGTGTATTTCATAAAACAAGGCTGAACTCTTCACTTCTACAAATTACTCCTGAAAAGAACCTCACTCATCTTCTGAAGTATGATCTGTTCGCTTGATAAAATACTAAAATTTTTCCTTAATGTCTCCTGGTCAAATTCATAATTATAACACATATCCCATTAAATGTTCCATGAAATAATTAGATTACAATAACTTGACTATTCCTCTGAACAAGGCAGAGAATAGGACCTGTGTAAAATCTCCTCTTTCTGGTGCACCATTGCAGGGTTGGAATGTGACTACTCACATATAAATTCAGAAAATTGAAAAAAGTTACAAAGCTACATTATACCATCAGAAGGAAATTCTGAATAAACTCTTCAGTGACAGAAGGTTCAGATGCAATCCAGAAAAAACACTTTCCTTTGTGGAGAATTGTTGAAATTACTCAGATGCAGTTTAACTTCATGTCTGGTTTGACAGGGAAAACTGCAAGCTTGAGAACTCTGCCACCAAGATTTCAAAAAAAAAAAAATTAATTTAGGTGAACAGAAGCTTTTGCCAAGTAGAGGAGCTTTGGATTACTTTAAAAAAAAAGATAAAAATTATTGCCCACAGTCTGTTTAACATCTTTGTCAGTGACATGGACAGTGGGATCAAGCACACCCTCTGCATTGAGGGTAGAGGGGAGAGAGAAGATTAAAACAAGACAGACTAGTGCATAAATAATGTCTACTAATGAATCCCATCTAATATAGTTGCAGTGATACCTGACAATTATATAAATATTATTCTATCAAATTTAACTTGGTTTTTAAACAATTTTTTTGGTTTTGTTTAAGTGGTGCCTCAGAAAACACCAAGCCAAAATGCTGTATTTCTAGTTAAATTTACAGGATGGTTCAAAACCTATTGGAAGGTTATAATTTTGGACTAAATTATATAGTGAATTTTCATAGTGCTTAAAGAAGCAATACTCAAGCTATGCATTTTTCAAATAGTGCAGCACACATTTAATTTAGGAAAATGTATGCATGAGATTTTCAGAACAATCTAAATTATTCTGCACTTGTCAAGATTTCAGGAGTCACATCTGTTATTGTAATATTTTTCCCACAGAGTGGTGGTTTCCAGTCTACACAGAAACGGTCCCTGAAATGTCAAAGAATACAGGAGCTGTGTGGTTTCTTGTTGACTTGTGAGGTTACAGGTTGCCACACTCACATGGCAAGAACAACTGCAAGGCCAGATGACAATCAAACTCCACTCTTAATTACTTCTGCTGCTGAGTCTAAATATATGCCCAGCTTGTGCTGAAATTGTGTCGTGCCACATCTTGCTGATATGTGTCAAGGGACCACGTCCTTCGTTCTCGACCAATATTCTGAGGTATCAACAAGGATAAATCCAGTGCAGGCATTGTAGCAGGTGCTGAGACCTTGCTTGATATGTGTACATATGCATGTCAACCTAGATAATATACTTGGGCATGGCAGGAGAAAAGAACATAAATCACTGTCAAGACAGGCTGCTGTACACTCCCTGGAAGACTCCCGGTGATGTATTTAATCCAGGTGCCATTTTTTTCCAAATGAGGTTTTGATTAAGAATTATTATGCCTCAAAGTCTTTTGACCCCAAGTTCTCATCTTTTTGACTGCCACTTCAAAACACATGTTCTGGTTAATAAAGTAACCTCACAGAGATTACAACCACACAGGCACTAGCTAAACCCCACTTGAAATGAACACAAGAAGCCAATTGTATTTGTCAATCTGTCTTTCTTCTGTAGTCAAGATGTATTTTGTCTGTAAATGTGTTTTTAATCTGTTTTGCTACTTACATATTTGCTGTAAAGAAACAAGCATACTTTTTCTTTCATTAGGGTAAAGGTTGAAAATAATTTTGAAGTATAAATAACATCAAACAGCTAAAGCATGCTAAAGGGTAGGAGAGGTCCAGTAAGTGTAACTTAGGCTCATATTATTTTTCAGACATAGAAGAATAAATTTCTTATAAGTGTCTGGTGCTGGATGCTTGCCTATTAATAATGGACCATTAGAAAAACAAAATGACAACTATCTCTGTGAGCTGCAGTCTTTCTCAGGATCAGTGTTCTGCCTGGTTTTGCCACCCTTACACATCAATACATAATTTGCAAACAAATCAGAATTGGATGACACGGTTTAAAATTTTACAGAACCATACCTTAACATACCTCTCAAAAATGAAAAAATACACTGTACAATGTGCATAAATCATTGAGTCACTCAAAAAAAAATGTAAGTAGGGAGAGGTTTATGTGGTAGAAATCCTATACAACCTTTCAAGAAAGGCAATAATATCTTCACTATGCCTTATTTTTGAAGACCAAATGAAGCACAGCTTCTTTTCCTTTCACTCAAATTGGCCATTTTCTTTCATACCTTCATGTTCTATTATTTCTGTCACTGCAGCTAGAATTGCAGGATTTATATAGGGACAATACCTTATCAATCATGAAACACAAAGCAAAGTCCAGCCTCACAGCACATATGTTTTAAACAATGTTTTACACCTCATCTTACTTACAGGCACATCAGAACTGGTAGCATGAATTAGGGTCTTTAGTGGTAGCTATTAAACATTAAGAACCCTTTTTTCTGTACAGTCTCAAATTTTTCATTTTCTGTTTCATTTTCAGTGTTATTTTATTACATTATTTTATAATGGGAAGACAATCACAAGACATCTTGATGCTGTGTGATATAGTGCTCCTTCTCATCCAGATAGAGAAAATGAGTGAAGCATTTCAGGACAATTTTCCAAAACTTCTACCAACCTTTCCTCTCAGACAAAAAAAGTGGAAAGTACTGCTTTCTTTAGCTTTCTTTAGCTTTCTTAAAAGACTTCCTGCTCAACTAATCCTACTTTCATCCTATTTATTTCATGTGGAGGCTAAAACTGAACCTATATGGTATCAATTTGAGGCATCAAAGAGAATACTAGCCCCAGGATATTTGAAGAGAAAAAACCCACCAATCAGACCTCAAAATCCCAGATGGATTTACATGTTCACAAAACATTTTAAGCATCACAAACACAGAGTCATAAAAATTACATCTATTTCCCAGCTGAGGGACAGGACACTATAAAATGAGGTCTATGATTTGTGGATAATTGGCAATTGGAAATGTGCCCTCCTGCACATTTGAAGGACTAAAGATCTTGTGGCTAGTGGTTTGTGTGGATGGACTACATTAGTACTGATCACCAGATGACCAAACCATGGCATCAGCACATTGATGGCTTTGCTCCCAAGGGTAACTCCAGAACTCAAAATCTCATTACTGGTTGTGAAGCAAAAAAAAAAAAAAAAAAAGTGTTTTGTGTGAAGCCAACTCTTCTCATCCATGTGGGATAAAAAGAGATTATTTGAGAAGTAGAGCAAAGGACAGAGAAAAGATAATTCATTAGCTGGGTTTATGCCTTGGGGTAGGAACTACTGGGAGAAATACACTACACTGTTAAGAGTCCAATGGGAAGAAAAGGTGAAGAGCAAAATATCCCAGAAATTGAAAGGTTTAGCAGCTGGACACAGGAGAAGGATGGTGAGGCAAGTTGAAAGGTTCATGTTTCACCTTTCTGCACAATTAACACACCTCTGTGGGCACTAATTTTGATCCTCTTGGAGAATGTTTCTATTTTAACATTAATTGGAAGCAATGCTAGAAAAAAATAAAGAAAACATGTTGACTTTGACTCTACACCTGAATTTCATGAATTACTAGCAAAAGATATAAATTGAATGACTGTCAAGCTTCTATACCACAGGACAGGCATCTTTGAAGCCTGACAC
The DNA here is from genome assembly GCF_050655825.1 of Lonchura striata. Classification (NCBI taxonomy): domain Eukaryota; kingdom Metazoa; phylum Chordata; class Aves; order Passeriformes; family Estrildidae; genus Lonchura; species Lonchura striata. The sequence goes on along the minus strand of NC_140705.1, from coordinate 94,041,912 downwards.
AGCTGGTTAGAAGAATAGACTTGTCAAAGAGAGACCAGAGACACAAAAAATCCTTGATCCTGAAAGGAAAAAATATACAGTAGAAGTCAAAGAAGGGAAGTTTAAAAAGAAGCCTTCACAAGTATCTTGTGAAGTGGCTAAAAGGACTTTCAATGGTTAGTTTGTCTCTCCACATAACTAAGGAGACTGACTGAGGTTTCTGATTCCATTTTTCCCTTGCAGTTTTGTTCTGGATGCCTACACACACAGCTACTCAAATTTATGGCACTGTGATTCAACAGAGTCAGAATCTGGTCCCATGAGATCCTAAGAGTGTTTACTTTCTAGGAAACAGGCAAAGGAGGTACATAGGAAATCGGGCTTGAGTCAGAATGGCTCTTTGGAACCTCTCATATGAAAGCCCTTTCAGTGTCCACAGCCATTATATCAATATATATTAATATAAATTGTACTGAGATAGCCACATTAAAAAAAAAAAATATTGAGTTTTCATCTGCATTTTGTGCTGTAAATATAAGGGCATCTGCTCATCTGGAAAAAATAAATGACAACCCAAATCTGTTAAAAAAAAAAAAAAAGACTGCAGTTTTCTTGATATTTAAACTCATTGGACTTCTCTGGCATCTGCAAAAATTGTAAGGCATTATTTAAAGGTTAAGCTATTTAAATGCCTGGGGTTGCTAAATTCAGGTTTTCCTCATTTCTCGATCTGATTATTATTCAAATGCACTCTCCTTGTTTGATAAAATCAAGATGCCTCTTGGTGTTGTCTGAAAACCATAGCCCAGAAAAATTAAATAATATCAAATATCATGAATTATATGAAAAGGTTTGAGCATTAACAGTGTACAAACACTCAAACTGAGTACAATATCACCATAAAATATGTTGGGCAAACCTCAAAACACCAATTGGCATACAAACTACTTGATAGCTAATAAAATACTTGAATTATTTAAGGCACAGTACATGCAGAAATGTACTGAAACAGTTGCAATATTTTGTACTAAATTATACAACTCAGATAAATACTGGAAATGCACAGTTGTCAAATTAATACCAAAGTTGATGCTATGGGACTGGTTTGAAGTTCAACCATTCAGTGTGAGGTATTAGGCAGAATAAATTTAGTTCTCAACTTCAATTTACAGCTTGTAGGAGAAGCTTTCCTGAAAGGGAATAACATCTCTGCCATCAACAATGGGTCATAACAACCTGATTCCCTGCAATACCCATGGCAGGAGAAAGATTACATCCAATAAAACAGAAGTCACCAAAACTCCCCAGTTCACAACAATTGATTCATAATCTATTAAATGAGGCAAATGATTTACAAAGGTCTCTGCTCAGACAATGAAGGGAGGTTATATCTACAGACTGAAGTGGCATGCAAAGTTTTTCCACATTAGCAAGGATGGCATATATTATTTAACAGCTTGGGCATTATTATTGTTTTGAAGCTTCCAGTTATGTCCAAAGACAAGCTATAAAACAGAGGGTAGCAGAGCTTTTCAGATTCACCATTTGTCTTTAACAAATGACCTTCTCGTAAGTCTTAAAGTGTCTTGAAAATGCAAACTCCATTGTACTAGAACACCTTCAGCCCCACAGGAGAGCAATAAAATTGACCTGGGAAGCCTTCTATTACAATAACTATTCTAGATGAAAGCACCAACCTTTTCTGAAGTTTATTAATACACTAGTGTATACTGCCAATAAATGAGTGTATTAATAAAATGTTAAGGTGACACTCCTATGAAACCCTTGGTTTATTCCTTTCTGGCACATATACATGTGGCCAGTTTTCACTGTAAGACCTTAATGTCTTAATGGTATCTGTCACTGTTCTCTACACTCCAACCTTTGCAAATGCATATATTGTAATTTCACTTCAAGTTTTAAAAATAGTAATTTCTAGCTCTCTGGTCTGCAGAGTAGAACCTGAGAGTATGAACTCTGGCTTAGAAAATGAGGAAACTATGGCAATACAACAAGGATTGTGCCCAGTTTTTAATAGCACTAGAAATACTTCTATTATTCATGTTTTTGTTACATCACCTAAAAAAGACAGGGACTTGCTGCAGAAGAGCCAGCAACAAATGTAATGCCTGGACTACTGAGATATAGAGAAGGGCTGATATTTGGTCCTTTTCTTGGAAACAACAGGAGACATCCTCACTGCTGCCACTGCACAAATCAGCACCAAGCCAAAGGATAATTCTGTGTCTACGCCACTGCAGAAAAACAAGGGACATGAGTTGTTTTCAGCTCTCAAGCAGAATTTTAATCTCCAGGCACATCCAGCCCTGCTTTTCATCTGCAGAGCTCTCCTGGTATTAGTAGAAGTATCAGGAGAAGTCAGGAAGAGCTACAGGGTCTGTAGGATTCTTCCCTCCCACTCCCTATCTCCTCATCACACATGTCTTGGTTTCACAAAGCTTCAGACCTGAACAGATGAGGACAGAAATCATTCCAGATGCTGTGGTTCAGTGTAAACATATCAATCATGACAGACCATTTCTGATGCATCATAACAGCAGCTGTTGAGTACAATAAATTTTGCTTAATATGAAATATAGTTTCCACTTACAGAATAAGGAAAAACTGTAAGTTCAAACCAAGAGTCTGCAATTGCAGGAAGCAAAACAACCTAACAGAATACCACTAAGACAAGGCAAAAACACTCTCTAAGCATACTGTGACCTTTCAGTGAGATGATATCCAGTCAATTACATGGCTGCCATGAAACTCAGAATCTTTCAGTGAGGTTGATGGCACATGACCTTAACAACAAGGAGCCATTTGATACTTAAAAAAAAAATAATTCCAAAACAACAAAACCAGACAAAATCAAAACAGCTGGAGGACAGCAAAGGGGAGCATCATCCTGGTGCATAACAGTGAAGCAAAAAAAACATGTAAAAAGATATAAAGCTTACGTCAACAATGCTGACTGATAAAGGAGGAAGAATTTAGAGAAGAGAAAAAAAATAGTTGGAATAAGGAAAAAGACTAAAAGACAAAGGCCATACCAGTGCCAAAGCACAACACCTTTGACATGGCTGTAATTTATTCAGAGGGCAGAGCAATGTAAGGGATCAGAGTTTGATCCTTTTTTCTGGACTTGCTGCCTTTTCCTGGGTTTATTTCCTCTGTGGCCACATCACCCATCATATGTTCATCTCACCTATCCTTAGAAGTTATTGGGGAAGTCAAAGCTGTGCCAGCAGGGGCTAAGGGCTGTGCTGAGCTGGATGGGCAAAGGACGTCACAGGCAAGCCCAGAAGCTGCAAGACAACTGGGTAGGACACAAGATGTTGTGGGGTGGCTCTGCAGGAGTCAGAGGTTCAGGGCTGAAAACCTTGTTATGGTGAACTCTTACACTTTCCAAAACACCCTTTGAGAAACACCCGTGCCAGCCACAGTGTCTAAACTACCAATAAACCGCCTTATGTGCCAGATGTTCAACATTTCACCAGTGTTACAGTTTAGTGTTGTGCTAACAAATGAAGCTACACATCAACTCAGATGCTTACAGTTTACTTTATCTAGAGAGACCTTTAAAAGCAGCTTATTTTCAAAATCTGTAGGCAAACATGAGCAGCCAATGATTAGAAATGTATTTTTAGAGTCTGTGGGGCACTCGGTTGAGCCCTCATCTGGGGTCTGGGAACAACAGATAATGCCAGAGGGGGACAAGGAAAACTACGGATGAATTTACTCTGTGTAGCCTGATACTGTGTAAGCAGGTGCAGTGACATGTCTTCATTATTACTTAATCTTTCCATCTCATAGATATGGGGATTGGGACAATGATGGGGATTGGAACTGTGGTGCAGAATACTGAACTGAGATAATCTAATTTACTTTAGTGTCTGCATCGGTATTCAAACTCAGCTGCTCATGAAGCAAAACAAGAAAATACATTTTGTCCCTTTTCTAAGCCATTTTTTGGCTGTTTCAATTATTTAACTAAGCTTCTCAGTGAAAATAAATGCCAAAACAGCTTTGCAGAAACCTGCCTCTCAGAAAAAAAAAAAACAACAAAACACCAAAATCTAAAAAACAAACCACTAAGCACAAAAACATGAAGAAAGGCAGAAAGATGAAAAACTTATTTCATTCCAAGCATGGATTGACTGCATATAAATTAATCATACTACATAGGGAAGGGAAGAGCAAATCTCCCTGAGATATAATAGTGTCATGTACCACAAAACAGATTCAGGGCACACCATGGTGGAACTGAGCATGAGTGACAGCAAAGGTACAGTGCTGTGGCAAATGCATTTATGATCTTAAGAAATAAGTCAGTATTTGTTGATAATTACCTTTGAAAAGAAAAGAAAAATAGCTGCAGGACTTAATAGCATCTGCTCTCAGTCAGTCTATGGTGGAGCACTAATGCTTATGAGGGAAGGAATGCTCTGTTTCCTGCAGAGTTCGAAGAAATTATGATACAACATGAGAAGAAATGCAAGAAGATGATCCAATAATTAGGAAGTAATAAAATAAGACAAAGATTTTTTTAAAAAAAGCCTTCATGTGATTTACAGAAAACAAAATCTCTTATAATGCTAGATTTCTATTTCTTATCATTTAAATCAGAGGATGCTGCCTTATCTTTTAGGAGGTGAACAGAACCTTTGTAGTGGCACTGTAATGAATATCAAAGAAAGGAATGTCAAGACCAATAAACATTGTCACAAAGACAGAACTGTAGACAAAGCAGGATCTCAGGGCATCTTCAGACCCTAGGACTACTTTGCCCTAAGTTAAGAGGAACCAGGCAAGCTTTTACTCACAAACCATTATGTCGCCCTGACTCTTAAGATTTTCTAAAGCCTTCTGAGTTTACATTGTGTTAGAAAACTTTCCCACACAATTTCTATAAACAACATACTGTTTTGCATTCCTTCATATGGGGTGGAGAAACTTGATGTACTAACAGTTTGTCCAATGTCTTTAGAGAGGTGGCCCATTCACTCTCCAATCCAATGTCACCTTTAGAAAAGTATAAAAGTTGGAGTCAGAAAATGAAACTTCTTCTTTACCTTGCAAATAGCAAGTGGCTCACGTCATGCTTTCACGTGTCCTATAGGAACACCATTACTCTCTCCAACAAAAGACAGAAAAGGCAAACAAAACAAAACAAAAAACCAACCAACCAAAGAAAAAACCCAACACACAACAAAAAAACCCCTCCAAATCAAAATAGAAAAATTTTCATAACTAGTTGCTGCTCCCTACACTTTTTTCTGGGCATGTGGTCATTGACAACATACCACTTACACCCTTAGTTTACAAATCATCTCCATGGCAAACAAAGCTGTTCAAGCACGTTAGCACAAATGCACAGTGGATGCTGTGAGTGTGAGTAAAATATATCCTAAGCATCCCTTCTCCTGTTCCTGTTCAATGACTTTTAGAGGTGGTAGGCTTCCTGGACACAAAATTACTAGACTGCAACCTGAGGGTATCTTTTTTCTACCTACAGGCTTTACATGTTTTACTTTGGAGGAAACTTCATCAATACTTAATGATTTGACATCAAGAGAACTGCTGTTCTGTATCTTATGAAGTTTTTGGGGCAGAGGAAGGTTCCTCCATTAGCTTTTTGAAGCTCACTGGTTGGAAACTGAAACTTTTGATTAATTTGTAAAGGCAATTCTGCATTTACAGCTATGCAAGAGAAAGAAAAAGGAAAAAAAAAACAAACCAGTGCCTCACTCTGAGCTTGGTGCTCTCAAGAGTGACCAGAGTTCAGTGGGACTTCTGAGTTAAAAGAAATCCCATGAGATAATAGCCTCAGTTAAACACAGCAAACTGCAGTGGTTCTTCTATGTAAAGGTATAGACCTGAGTAAAGGAAACAATGCATGGGTACCAGCCAGCTTGCAGTTTACATTTACATTTCATCAAAACTCAGAGCTACTTTCCAGCGCAGCAGGCAGTTAGCTTGCCCTAATTACTGCCAGGGAGACCCAGATGCTTTTGTCAGCTCTTCAAGCATGGAGAAAGATTACCAGCAGGCAAGCCAGCCATAGGATCAAGGATGGCTCCTAACAGGAGGCTTGTAAAAAATCCACTAATACTTGTGTTCGCTACCAGACGGAAGAAATCTAAACACCTTATAAATCTGAGATCAAGCCAAACTATTCATATACAGGATTATCCTCCATGCTGAAGACACAAACATGCTCAATTAAAGACAGAGCTATCGCAACAAACTCTATTTTGTGTGATTTGTCCAGATACAAAGCAGTGCCTTGAGCAGACACAGCCATTCAGCAGATGTGCCTGCCCACCAAAGGGAAAGGATGTGACAAAAAGATGTGGGGTCCAGCATCTCCCACACTTTGGTGTGGGTTCAACCTCTTCCTGACTCCAGTGGCAGAGGAGGCTGGGGCCCAAAGGATTGAGGCCATTTCACCTACACAGACAGTCTGAATGAAGTAAAAGCAATTACTATTTTTCACATTTTGAAATTACATGGAGAGGATCCTCCATTCTCTTGCAAATTGAATTTCACAAGCTTTCAAAGCAATTTGGCTTAAGCTTGAGAAATAGACTCAGCAGCAGCTCTTTATCCAGCAGTAGTGGGGAAGGCCAGTGCCTCTTATCACTGATTTCAGCAGCTGGTTGAAACCAGCACAAATTCTCTATCACCATACAAAATACAATTACCTTTTTTACCCTCCTCATATGAAAGAATAAAAAAAACCTGTTTGTTTGAAAAACTAGGACTGCAGCCTAGACTGAAATACTTTCTTCTGTTCAGCTGTAGGATTTTTTTTTAAAAATGAAAATCCTGATTAATGCAGTTCAAGGCTGTGTGTGTTGTGAATCTGTAGCCATTTGCTGACTTCTTCTATATTGTAAAACTCACCTGGGACTCAAGCTTTCCCCTGCCTGTCTCTGATGATTGCTGAATTTAAACTGGTCACTTGGCAAAATGAGCAGAGCAATCCCTTCTCCCTAGCAAAAGCCAAAGAGACACTCTGATGGTAAAGGAGGTGCTAGAAGTTAAATATTAGTGTTATTGCCATTATGTTGTTAGGAGTATGATCCTCTTTTGAGCAAAAGAACAGAAAATTTGGAGGGAGGGTCCTCTTGCTGCCACAAAAGCAGCCAAATGGGCATTAGATTTCTCTGTGTAGGCAGCTATGTTGAGTCCCACGTGACTTCAAACAACGTTCAAGTACCGACAATATCTGAGTGAAAAATTGGTTCAGCAAATTAAACACACTGCCCGAGATGGCAGAAGAATATTCAGGAAAAGGGTCTTACCCCAGAACAGATCCATTGCTCCTATTTTGTCCTGTATAAATGAACACTGACTTTGGACCTAAATCTTTGCTCATTTGCAGATACTATAGCACACAATATTGGGGTGTACCTGACTAGCTGGTGGTTAAGGATGAGCCTGCATACCCAGGTGGTTTGCTGTCACTTTGTCTATTTTTAATTTGAAAGTATCATTCCAACAGCTCTTGCATTCTTTTCTTTTTTTTTTTTTACAACAAGAAATCTAGAATTTTGTAACTCGCATTTTCCTCTCAGCTAGGCTGATGCCTGTAACTGAAGTCAATGGACTTGTACCACAGTCACTGAGGATTTGGCTTCATATGTGAAACAGTTTTCCAACAGGTTTATTTATTTACCAAAACCAAGGATCTGTTACCATTTACTTTCTGTCCATGTCTGGTGCCAGGATAATACACATTTCTGATCCAACTCTCAGAGCATATTCATTTGTAAGTAAAAAAAAAAAAAAAAAAAAAAAAAAAAAAAAAAAAGAAAGTTAAGTTAAGAATTAGCTATTTGGCTGATTTCAATGGTACTAACAGCTTCTTGACTTTTGAGAAACAAATCCTTTCAGAGAAACAAAAATGTAGGTGCTACAACAGTACTAAGAAACTTGTCAGCACAGCCCAGGGAATTTCCTCTCTAGTTCACTATTTGCAGTTTCCTCTTGGTCAAGAGTGGCTGCAAGTTGTTCCATGCAATACCTGCTGCAACCCTCTGCTTTCAATGGATCTTTGCACTCCAGTTCCCAGAGCACAAGTGAAACCTAGCATTAAATAAGAGCTTTGCTGCCAGTCTGGGCAGAAAAGGACTGACATCATTAGTAGCATCAGCCACATTTATCCCAGCTCTTCTTTGTCAAGGAAACTTGGAGAGAGCCATCAAAGTCAGGAAAACTTGGAGAGAGCCATCAAAGTTTGTACTGAAGAAAGTTATACTAAAATTTATCTTATGCCATAATATTGACATATCTGAGGTCTGCTTTTGTTTAAGGTTATGTGTATTCATATTTTATTTGCTAGCATGCTGCATCTTAAGAGCCACCAAAATTCATATAACTATGGGGTATTGTAAATGCAGACAATGTGCTTGCCACTATGGGGTATTCCAAGAAGATGAATTACTCCTATCTATCTTCTCAGTGTCTTCATTGTCCAAACTTCATCTTTATGAAGAAAGGCCTTGCAGCCCTTAAATACCTTCTATTCAGAATTCCACAGATCAGTTCTCTCCCACAGGAAGTTAAATACAGGCTCTTGAGGCAAATATGACAGCAGATTATGTAGGAAAACAATCTGTCAATTATTCATGTATTTTAACTGTCAGTAGTGTGGTACAGCAAGTAGAAAAAAAGGAGGAGAGCTATGACAGAGTAATGAGCCATCTTCTCTAAAGATCACCAGTAAATGTTCTGTTGGCCACAAAGAACCACAATTAAGAGCATGCTGACATTGATAATTAATAAGCTATTTAAAATGTGCAAATCAGAGTACACTTTACATGCCCTATCACCTGTGGGTGAGATTTTGTAGAATGCAATTCACGGGTGCTCTACTTGGATAGAAATAAAACATTTCATTCATTTCAAATTTTCACTGTTACAGAACAGTGGCTCAGATATCAGATTAACACCTCATGGCACATCTTAATTAGAGAGATGAAAGAAAGCAGAACTTCTTCTGTAGAGAATGAATGAGAACTGATTGAGATTTTATCTTTAGCTTAGACCTAGGTTAAGATTGCACCAGAGCAGACATCATTATTTCTAATTTCAAGAAACTACTTGATTCAAGAAAAGACTTGAAAAGCACATGTTTAAATCCCTTCCAATCCCACATTTACTTAAGAGCATGATTAAAGAAAACATATACATTTAAATACCATCTTGAACTGGAATCCCTCTGCATACTGAGGCCTCACATGCGTTATCTGAAAAATGTGCCTTACTCATCAGCAAGAGATTTTATAAAATTTCCTTTTACACTGCTGAAAAAAATGAAGCAATTTCAATGATTACAGCCAATAGTCAGGAAATGCACTATTACAGTTCTATCTTACTGTTAGCATTTCTAAATAAAATTGTGCTCACACTGTGACTGTCACCCCTGCCACTGCATTTTTCTCTTCTTTGACCAAGGAATGCCAGCGAGGTGTTGTACTCTAAATTCCTATTTTCTCCAGTGCACATATGGACTCTTCTTTTTCCCTGTCTGAAACACCTGAATACATTTCCTGTAATATTTATCTATTTTTCTTTCTTTTCTTCCCACTTTGGCACCATCTACCTAGGTCATGTGAGTACAGTTTTTTATTGATGACCTTACCTTACTAAAAAGAAAACTTGCCATTTGGTTTGGTTTGCTAGTCACCTGAACAGCATGAGCAAAATTGGCAAGTAATTCTGTGGAAAATGTGTGCTTAAACCCCAAATATGAGCTGAAATATGAGCACCTATATATTCAGAACACCAGAAAAAAAAAAAAAAAGGTACACTGTGTTATAAAACCATTCTAAACCTTTCTTGTTGACTTACCCAGCTCATTTTACTGCCAGCACAGAACTTTAGAGGGAAAACAACAATACACCTTCTCTAATGTTCAACACTAAGCTAAAATCAAACCTAGTTGTTTCTTCAACAATGCTGAAACTTCCACCTACTAAGATTCACAACGTTGCTCAGTGCTCGTCATTATTTTAATACTGCATTAGAAAGAAAATGGAATTGCCATATGGTGGAATTATCATGTCAGACATCTGTTACCTCCCTCTTATGGAAAAAAAAAGCACTTCAATCTATTCACAGGCTAAGAAAGCTGATAGCTGTTATTAATATATAAAGATATTTATTCTACAAAGATGTTAAGTGTAGGATTAAATTTATTGTAGGATTTGCTTTACAGGCTTACCTGTATAACACTAAAAACATAGATAATGTTCTCTATTTCTGTGTGGACTCAGCACTACAAAAACTATTGCAAAATATTAAATACTAAAGTCAGTTAAGATTGCAGAGGAGGCACTGCCTCAAGAGATTTGCAAAGCTTTTCAAAAAGTTAACTGAAAACATTGGGCTGATATCCATTTACAGATTTATGTCTAATTAGATGAATATAATACACATAAAACACTTTTCAAGCACTGGTCTTATATTTTCATTTTGAAACTTTCTTTTTTTTTTTTTTCTTTTAATTTGCCTGTCCTTAACAATAAAGAATAATAATTTTTAAAAATCACATAGAAATAGGTTTGAACAGAAGTTTTTCTTTTTTATTCTCAGTATGCTGCTGATAAAAATTGAAAAACTGTTTTGATAATCAAAAATGATTCTTCCATCAATTATTGGGGAAGGCAATAACCACATCCTGACCCCTTCTCTCCTGCATGTTGTTTTAACCATGACTGTCATTTCATAAGGAAAATACTACAAGTGCCTTTATGCCTCATTTAGCTATAATATTTGGCCATTTTAATCACTTTAGAAAATATTATTTCTAAGATTATTCCCATGTACGGTGATACAAGTGACCACCACCCACTCCAGGGACAAAAAATGTTATTATCATTGTCAGGGAAATATTTTAAGTGTTCATGCTATCCTAGTTGCAATTGCACATCATCTCACCATAAAAATGTAGCAAAAAAAGAAAAAGGAAAAAAGAAAAAAATGTTTACACACTTATATACGTATGCAAATACTTAATTTTTAGAAGGAAACACATATCTAGCTACCACTGCCATCCTACACCATGGGATATGAAGGTATTGACAATACTTTGGTATGGATTAAATCAGTTAATTACCAAGTCCATCACACCTACAGAAAATGCATTCAGACTGTCATGTTCAATACCTCTAGGACACTGGAATTAAGCAACTAAGTCTTCATATTAATGTAAGGAATTATCAGCTTTTCTGAACGCATTAAGTCTAGATGGATGTCCCTAAAGCATTCAGTAAAATTCCCAGACACTTAATTTTAGTGAATTTGTGGCCTCGTGAAACGTGGAGACAGGATCTACGTTCATTTTTTCCAAAATATGACCCGAAATAGACATAAAGAAGGGGGAATATTTCTCTTTGGAATTTATTAATGCTAGCACATCTGTGAAAATCACAAGAGAATCTGGATAGGAAGAGGAAAGTAAATGATCTGGTAGTCAGTGGAGTCATCTATGGCTACATGGACATCAAAACCTCACTAGTGCTGTTCCCAGCATCTTCACAGCATCACTTAGCACAGATAATGATGTCCTGCTTTAAAAACCTGAAAATAATATGCTATTGTCATATGACATATATCTAGGGCCATTTTTTCAGACTTCATCCTTTTTTTCTAATTCATGAATGTCAGAATCTTCTCTGTATTTATAGTGCTATGCTGGGAGCTGAGAAAAACCTGAAAGCTGACGGCCATTTCAAAAGCCCTGTCGACCTCTTCAGTCTTTCTTCTTGGCAGGATCCACCCACAAAGCCCCACAAAGACATTTAGTATGTGGCTGGATTTAAAGACCTAGCAAGATAACACAGAACATTGCACCTTCAAGTGTTTTGTTCCCCTTGTGAACCTCTTTCCTTCAGGATATGAGGCAATGTCAGCACCATGGAATCACTTGGGCTTCCTCCCCCATGGTTTCTGCTCTTTCCAGAACTATTTCTACCTGCTACCTGTTCTCCCAAAATCTGATTGCACCACTGTGTTTTTAGATACAGACACAGTCTGAAGTGATGATGTATCTGAACACATCAAAGCCAGGAATGGATTTGATCCTCAGCCCATCATCATCTCACAGCGGAGAAATGCTTGGTTATTTATTAATGGAGAGGTATATATCATCAGATCTTCTGGAGTGAACTTTAAGAAAATTATTTCCTATTTCTCACCCCATGCTTCTATGCACTTCTAGAAGAGAGTGATAGAGTTGGATCCAAGGAAAAATTTCAGTTCTTCTCTTCCTTAATGGAGATGCCACTGCCCATCATTTATATTCCCTCTTTGGAGAAACTGGCAGGTCTCATAGATTTCTTCCTTGAATCCCTTTGGAGACTTTATTGCTCCCCTTCAAAGTAAAAAAATTCCAATCTAATAATTTCATCTAGCTTTTAAAAATGTGTATGTCTGTGTGTATATAAATATATGTGTGTGCTTGTGAAACCATACTGCAAAAAAGAGACATTTAGACATTTCAACAGAGGTTCATTAAGTGAAAGGAAAACTATGCAAAGAAGTAAACACTGCATGTAAAATTGTTCGCAACAGAATTGCAGATGTTCTAGGCAAAGAGCATCAAGACATAACACTTAGGAAGTATCTAACTCTGAAGTAATGCCAGCATATAAACAAAACATAAGTTTCAGCTGTTCAAATCAACTGTTGATTACTGAATGAAAACAAGTACTTAAAGACAAGTTTAGATAACAGATTAAATTAAATAAATCAATAAATCACAAAGTACTTATTGAGTTATTCAAGACAGATATAGGATGTTACCACCCACAGGGGGAGAAAAGGGTTTTGAAGAAACCTTCTATATTAATTTATTAACTGAAAGTCCCAAGAAATGTTTGATTAAAGAAAATGATCTGCAGCCTGTGAAGCAGGCGTGCCTGTGAGTGAACATTTGGTCTTAATAACTGTAAGTGAGCAGAAAGGTTTCTCACATTGCTGTCACCGTTGTGTTTAGAAGAAATTTTCAATATTTAATACAGCTGTATCACCTACATTTTGAAGAGCTATGATACATGCTTGATGCTCAACAAAACATCACACAACAGACTGTTGTAATCAGGTCCTTGCCAGCCACACATAAAAGCAGGCTGCACACTGCAACTGGCAGCAATTAGCCTGATTAATTAGATACAGAAAGAAAATTCATCTCCCAGTGCTCCATGTGCTGTGGAAACACTTGGAATCCACTGGATGGCTGCAGCAGCAGGACTGACACTGCTGCACTGCTCTGGGGGGGCTGCAAGTGTGACAGCACTTTGAAGCTTTATCAGGGCAGGGTGCCCGCTCTGGGCTCTCACCACTGAGAGAAGAAGGTCACACCCTGAGTCAATTTGCGTTTATTTCCCTCAGCTCTAAGGAATCACACACAAAAGAAATAGAATGTATTATTTCATGGTTTCTGAAAGGAAATTGTGTGAGCCGAGCTTGTAAAACACACAGTACTTCAATCATAAAAATGCACCAAAGGAAGTGGTTAACAAGATCTTCAGGCTTAGCACGGCTCCAGAAAATGATAAGGGGACTGAACGACTATGGCTTTCTTTTCATGGGAGAACAGAAGCTCTGAGACACAATACAAGGATTTCTATCCTTCAAGGCTGCTGAGAATCAGTGACTGTAACACACACAGCCTTTTTCAGCCACCCCAAATGCAGAAAAAAGCATTACAGCCATGTGATGGTACAGTTAAGGGTCACCAGCATCAACCTTTTGTTCCACCTGGGTGAAACAATCCCATTTCTATGTAATCCTAATGTTTATTTAGTGTGCTGACAGGCACTGAGAAGGAACGGTGGAAGACACAGAGTGTGAGAGAAAACCAAAAATTTCTTCTTGTGAGAACCCTTCCTAAGAGAAGAGGTTGACACAAAGAGCTGTAACTGTAAGGGAAATATTCCACAAGCAATAAATCACTGCCTAAATTTGTTTGGTCACCAACAGTTTGATGCTCTCCCATGTTATGCAAAGGGATGGTTTAGAAATATTACTGTCTGAAAATGACATGAGCAACTTAATATGAATAAAGGCAGCATGCTATGAAAAAACATTGGATGGTTGCTCTACTAAATTTCACCACATTTAAAAATGATAATGTGTCAGAATTTGAGACTGGATAAAACCAATCTGGGTTAAAAAAATCATAATAAAGGAAATAATTATAAATTAACTTGGTCATTTAAACATGAAAGAACAACAAAATTAAAGCAGCAAGTGGCCTGAGATCCTTTTCTCTCAAACTGAACTTAAAAAGAAATTTTATTTGCAACTAATTAACCAGCAATTTATGCAAGCATCTTGTCATTCTTTGGATTATTAATGCTGTTGTAATTTAATTTACAAGCAGATTTTCTCCCTGTGTGTACACACCATAGGGTGTAGTTTCAAAGCAGTGATCAAGGTCTTATATATATCGCCCTGGCTGAACAGAAATTCCATGGTTTGGCTTCCTATTGGAGGCGTTGAAAACCCATCCCATCTGGATGGCGCCTCATGAAGTTAATCCACAACAGAGCCAAAGACAACCCAGAAGTCTTTTTTGGACTGTGCAGTGCAGTAGGAATGAAGCAGCATTGCTGACCATGTTCAGCTGTTTCTGTGCCTGTAGTTCTCCATGCAACTGGTTAGGATTTGACTTTGGTGCTCCGCTGTGCTTCAAAGAGTGTCTATGAACCACTTCTCTCCAACAAATGCTAACAATAACAACTAACAGTAAATCTTATCCTCTGAGCTTTGGCACAATTAAGGGTATTAAAGTGTCATAGGATAAGATTTTCAAAAGAACTGATGGGATATAGAAACATTAATGACTCTGAGGAACTTCTGAGAAACTCATCCTAAGCACACACATGCACTCTGTTCTTCTTTGTCATCTTTGTTTTTTAAACACAAAGCAGGGGAAGACCTGGCTCTGCAATATGCAACAGGAGACCAGGATGGGTGCCAGAACTGACACAATTTATATTTTCTGGGAGCTTAATGTCTTTGAAATCTTTGTGCCGAACCAGATTTGACTGAATTGGTCAAGGAATGCAGTATTTATTGACAGGGACAGACAGACAACCATGAGATCATATAAATCATACTTGAAAAGAACAAAACAATGAGCCAGTTTGAGAGGCAATTGTACTGAATTTTCTAAAGCCACCCTATTTACACAACTTCAGAACTCCTTCTGAAAAGCCAATATTCAATATGCAAATATTTTGCAGTACAATGGGAAAATCTAATGTGATCAGGTAGAAAATATTAAAATAATGAATGTTCAGTTTCTTCTTTTTAATTTTTTTAGACACATTGAGTGTCAGTGATGTTGACAATTACATTTTAAAACAGTTAATCAAATGATCAAAAATCACTAGAAGAATCTTAAAATTCTTAATATGATATTTTAAACAAAAAAAAAAAAGCAGAAAAGAAAAATTCAAGGGTTTCATGCACCTAGTTAAATTTTTGTCTACTTGCAATTGATACCTTTACAACTACCATTTTGCACAGAGATCCTACTGCAAATGAGATTGGTCCTGAACACTCAAGTTTCCCAGGATCTATCAGGTAAAGGACACATATGGGTTCTGAATACCGGGCTACTGGAAGCTGTGGGATTCACTTTACACTATGGAGCATCTGTTGAGTCAAATCTTGTGATTTATCAGAGCCCTGGGGAAGAGTTTTGCCTACTGAGGTTGATGAACTTTAAACAAGCTGGTGTGACCATCCAGGGAAAGAAGTGGAAGCAGATACATGAAAAGAACATGCTTGCACATAGAAACAGGACTTTGCAAACCACACAGTACATCATTTTAAACCAAAATGGGTGGGGAAAAAACTCATCCTCCTAATAATGCTATCTTCATTCATTTAATGATCAGTGTATCTCCATAAAACATGCTCCCATTTGCTCTCCTGTGTAGAGGTCATGTGTTCAATTACCATTCTTAAAATTGAACTCTTTCAATGGACAACTCCCCTGTTTTCTCCAGTGCTTGTTTTTATTTGGCAGGTGAAGTCTCTGAGCCAAGCCTGTCATTGTCCTTGCTACAATGAATGCTATTTAAATCTGCTGCTTCAATATATGTAAAGAAACACACCCTTTACCTGATGTATGCCCTCAAAGGCAACTGACCAAATTTCAGCTCATTGATTTAGTTCTGCCTGACCAAAAATCAGTACCTATTGTTCCCAAACATGTATTCATCTCACAGTATATAGCAATTGCTGGCTAAATGGCTTAGTGTTATTGATAAGGACCCATCCTGATGAGAACAAGGAGGACTGTCAGAATATGTTATAAACAATTTTTAAAAGGCTATTTTGTGCACAACTTTCAGAAATAGTTTCCAGAGCATGAGAGCAGAAGCTGGTCTGTGGATAGGCTGTCATAATCAAATCCTTAGAAAGGGATGAGAAATGAGCACATTAGTCTTGATTTATTATCACTTCATTTGTGATTTCCAGTTAATACAGATTCACAAAGCCATGCCAAAGAGATACTAAAGGCCTGATTAGGCTTTCCTAATTCAAGCAAAACCCATTCTATAAGTCCTTTTGAAGCCTTCAGGCTTCTGACAACTCTTGCAATTTTTATTGCAAACCTTGCAGTACTCAGTGTTTAACTTAACATTTCAGCTCCTGGAGTTCTACAACATGAGAATCTTTACTTTCAGTTTTAAAAGGTGATTTTTATCACCTTCATGACTGAATAGAAAAATTTGCAAATTAGACTTTTTTAAAGTGTTAAAAATAAAAGGCAAAAAGAAGGAATAACTTTACTGTATCATTTTTGCCAAATAACTTCATAAAAATTTATATTCTTAGACAAAATTAATGATTTCTGAGTCCAAGTACATACTTAGGGCTCCCTAAAAGTTAGCAACACATATTTTCATTTAACATAAGTCCTGTTCTTGCAAAAATTAAGCTGGGGGATTTGTTTCCATGCTCATAAAGGTTTGCAAAATGTTGAGGCTCCTCCCATGCAGTGTTGGGGGAGCAAAGGACCTATCCTTCAATCCTCAGGTCCCCTGCCAATGACTATGGCTTCCCCTAGGTGTCAATGGCAAAGTGTAAAGCAGATGAAACATCTCACTGACCACCCAGCTGGTGCCAATTCTGCACCAATTGCTTGACCAGGCAGCCCAGTTTCCTGATGCAGAATCTGCTGTAGCTCTGTGGTGATCCTACAGCTGTCTGAAAAGCCTGGATAAAAAAACACAGGGCAGTAAAGTGCCTCTTTCACAACTGCTGAAAATCTGCACACTTGTCAACACTGAAACAACACAATGCTGACTTCATTTCCCTTTTCCTCCTCATGATTTCCTCTTTTTTAACTTCTCCTTACCTGATACCTTTTGTTTATTCTATACGATATTGGAGGCAGGGACTCTCACTTCCTCTGTGTCTATCTACCCCGTGCTTTGCATGGAGGCTGACAACTTGAATGTTATTATAATAAAAGGGGGAGTAGGGGGAGGATTTAAGACACTAAGGAAAATCAGGCATTCACCGACTATTGACATTCAATAAGTGTTGAGTACCTTTCTCCCCTTTGAAAAATTTACATTTCCTAGTGCAATAATTAAGATGTCTGTCATCACCAAAACATCCATTGTTAAAATATTTCCAAGCTGGGAAAACCTTCATTTAGAATCTTCAGCAAAAAGCATTCCTTTCTCAGAAGCACTAAGACCTCCTTCATCTAAAATCATGCACAACAGTATTCAACATACTTTCTGGAAGTCCCATGTGGATCTTGCATCAAATATTGCTTTTGTTAATATCTGTGAGGGAGCAGAGACTCCGTCAATTAAACATTGTCGGTTTTTTAAAAGAACCTTTCCTATAAATAGAGATTTAAATGATGTTCTTTAAGTATTGCAATCTTTAATTGAATTCAATACCTCTGCAAATGGAGCAAACAATCTCTGACTGATTAGATCATTTGCCTCTATTCTATTTCAGCCATGCACTGGTTTGCAGTAATGTAAGGTTTTTTCATTAGCAATTGCTGTTCAGCTGCATATTTTCCTGAGTAACCTAATTAATGCTGGAGAGGTAACTTTTCTTCTTGTGCATTACCATATGTCAGCATAGGTGACACCATTGCAGAGGTTATATATAAGTAAAAATCAGAAATAAAATTATAAAGGACAAAAATGAAAGAGAATGAAGAAATCAAAGGTAGATTTTCTTTTTCATGAGATTTTGAGTGCCTTCATCTCCAGTGACATCAAAGTAGAAAGTGTTTACTCAGCACCCTGCAGGACTGACCCATGGGAGCCCTATTGGTCACAAGCTCAGAAATTATTACATGCAGGTAGAATAAGAACCAGGTATGAAGAGATTATGTCCCTAAGGTGATTCAGTAGCTTCCTAGGTCGTTGTTGCATGAGCAGTATAGCATCCTACAGACAAATTTCAGCTCTGACTTTGGGATGCAATCAAGCTCCAAAAATCAGATCATGGGCCTGATGGCAAACTGTTCTCCAGTGCAGCCCCTGACTAATTAAGTGCATGAAGTGACACACAGGTCATTCTACCAGGCAGGACATTCAGATATAGATGAAGCCAAGAAGGGCTCATTTATACACTCAGGATGATCCAGGTGCAGCAGTGATGTTACCATGGAATGCTTTCCTCACAAATGTTGCTTTCAGGCTCCTAAATCAGGAGTTTCCCATCAGATGCATGAAGTCCTTGCTCCAGCCAGGCTAAAAGGTGAGAGAGGCTGATCAAAACCTTCACCCTTAGGACTTGGTTTGCAGCCATGCTTTGTACCTCTGGGAGGTCCTGGGGCCTGCTGGAAGCTCCTCATGGTGGGATATCAAAGAGTTCATGGTATTTTGGCATAGCCACTTCAGCCAAAAAGGGATGAGGAAATGGCACAACTGCCTTGAGGCCACTCAGCCCCAGTGGCAGCAAGCTTCTCTAAAAAACTGAGTAGATGTTCTCATAGAGTCAATGAGGGCCATATCTTATTTCAGGCACCACAGCCTAGAAACAGAAAAGCTTTAGAAAACAATTTTGCCCTAATTGTTTTGTTTTCCCTCTTCAGAAAAATTTACACCTCACCACAGTTGTGAGGTTAAGAAAATTTTCTTCCAAAAATATCACACTGGAAAACCTCAAAAATAAAACTCTTAGTGGCTAAACATGCAAATAGTGTGCAAATTATGCTGGGGAATACTCCCAGAAACTGAGGCCAGCTGGCAAAGCAATTATACCAATAAATTCCTGCTGCCTACAGATCATGCAAGGTGACAACTGAGAATGGTCCCTGTGACATTTTTTCCTCCGAAACTCTGCCTGGGAGTAACATGAAAGAGTGGTAGAGGCCAACAGTATACTGGGAAATGGAACAGCTTAACTGTGTTTAATTTTAATTTAGTAACATTAATTTATCTCAAATTATTTCACACCGTGAGTTCTACATTTTAGAGACACATCTTCCCTTTGGTAAATTTGGTGAAGTCTCAGATTTGGTTGCTGCAAATACTGAGGTCAGACTAGTTGGATAATAGAGTGCATGATACTATTTAAAACAGAATTAAGAACAAAGAAAATGTATTGCTATTTATTAAAACTCTGTAACTCATTACAATAACTATTTGAAACTTACTGCAACTTGCAAGTCAAAATGTTTTTTTTTAAAGGCTCATTTTTAACTTAAATCTACTGCTTCAATTTTGTTAAATACCAATTTTTATGTTTACTTCACCATAGTTTTTGATCCATAGCACAAAGCATGCAAAGATACTACAGACAGAAAAGTTGAAGCGTCAAATTTGATGCCCCAATTCACTCTGTGACTTGAGGTTTTACACAGAAAACGGGCAACCTGACCTCAGCCTCTGTCTAACCTGCATGTGCTTCATTCTTGAGCAAATGAACCTTATTCAGCACACCCTGTCTCTCCGTCATGATGCTTTCTGTGTTCCTTGTCCTACTTCTGGATCTCAGGAGTGTAGCTGTCTGTCATGGCTTGGTGGCACAGTGGGCACACAAACATGTGAACCAAAAGGACATAAGAAAAGCTTTTAGCAGTGTACCTTTTTTCTCTTAGTTTGGTTGAGGGGTTTCTGTTTATTTGCTTTGTCTGGGGTTTTTTTTTTGTGTGTGTGTTTTTTTGTTTTTTGTTTTTTTTTTTTTTTTTTTGTTGGTTTGTCTTTTTTAAAGAAAGAATAAATATAAAAGAAGTTTTAGGTTTTAAAGCACAATGTCTGAGTGCTGTTACTCAAGGATATAAACAAGATGAAGGTTAATTCACTCACCACCTTTTCTCCCCTCCTTTCCCAATATTTAAATTCCCCCACATATTATACAGAGATTCTGACAAAACCTGAAAGCAACTAAATATATCACCAAATTCATGAGATGCAAATAACCTCAACAAACAGTAAACAACAGCCCATGCCTTGAAGCCTAAGTCTCCCATGGTGCAGAGTGCTCTTAATTCCCTCTGCTGCCATTGCCTCTTATGAGAAATGCTGCCAGAGAAGATGATCAGTCGTGGGACTAGAGAAAGTGCTAATTCCCTCTTTGCCAGCCTCTTGCAACTTTTTGTCTTCACACCTCCTTCCTGTTCTCTCTTAAAACTGGGTCTCTTTTCTCTATCTCATGGATAAAATCACCACTTCATTTCATTATCTCTAATTCCAGACATCCTGTATTCCTACACTGAAAGTAATCGATGTAAGCCATCAAAGGAAAAAATGGTACTTAAAAATATGCACCACTATGAAGATGGATGACAGAGCAATGTAACTCAGTACCACAACAATCTGAACTGGTAGGTTTGCCTAATTTAGAAGAAAAGCAAAGCCCTTACTTTCCCTCAAAATGCTGGTGGAACATCACACCTGTGAGACGTGTACAGTACAGAACTTTCAACAGTAACTCTTTAACGGCAACAATTTCATCTGCAGGAGGAATGCGACAAAGGGAGCCACGCTCAGGGGTGGGAAGATATTTGCAAAAGGCGAGGAAGCCAACTAACCTGACCAATGGGTTCTTTGGTCGGAGCCTTTCCTCTCCTGGCGGTGCTGGTGGCCAAGGTGGTGGTTGTTTCCATGACTGACGTGGACATCTCCGACTGCATTGCGGTGGCTGTGGACTCGGTTGTCATAGAGGAAGGCACTTCACCAACAAGTCTCACATTTCCTTCTATCATGATGTTGGCATCATTTTCTGCTGCCATATTCAGAACTTTCAAGCCATTGTAGTAAAGACCAGAGAGCTGGCCTTGGAAAGGGTGGCCACGTTCCTTGCCTCCAATTTTTATGGTTGCTTGGCTATTGAAGATTGTGAGCTGACGGCCTGTGAAGATAATATTATATACATGCAAAAATGTTGACTGTGAACGCTGTACTCTACACAAGTGATAACAGATTGTCATGGGGTGAAAAATGAGAGCAATAAACTATAAGAAAAGGATTTGACTCATAATTCATTGCTTTTTAATGAGGTGTCCATGAAATGTATAAATTTTGAGAGCGTTTGCATTTTTCTTAATTTACGACATTTTGAGATTTATATGTTTTTTGCTAAAAGGCCAATCAAATATATTTGCAAATGTGTTTGGTACTAAAGATATACCCCTCTCCCTTTTACCTGAAAGCAGTGTTAACCTTTTGGTGCGTCTCAAGAATGCCAGGTTTTCTAATTCCTTAAGATAACTTTTTCTTCAAGTCTGTCAACATTTAAAAGTTGTTTTTTTTCCTACACAATGCAGCATAGAGCCTATAGCTTTAGTACAAATGAGTTTATGCATGTATAGACATATACAAATATGTATATACACACAAAGTTTATATATATGCCATCAAGTCACTTGGTCAAGTTGAGTTTTAAAGAATTTATGCAGTAATTTGTTGCATCTCTATGTAAGTGAATATTTACATTTTTAATTAAATATTTCCTTTTTGTAGTTAAATGTTTTATTTCCCTTCAACATACACACTAAAAAGAAACACATGGTTCACACTAAGTATCTCAGAGCAGATTCAAAAATAGATGTCTGATTGGCTTTCAGCAAGGCTTTCAATTAAAATAAAAGATTTTAGATGTAAAGGCGGCTTCAGAAATGATACACATACCGATGGAGAAATCATGGCACATTTCCATTAAACAGAGAAATCCTCAGCAACAGTACCACTCTTAGTAAATAGAATAGTCACTTTAGTGACTATTTGGTTTCTGCTCACAAAAAGCATGCACACAACTTTAAGTTTTGTTTTAATTAGTGTTTGTTCCAAAATCCCCTTAGAAGGTTGCAAACGTTAAAGGGACTTCATTTTGATTGGCAATTCATATTGCCCACTATTTAAGACACCTACAGTTTAAACAAATTTTTTTTTCAGGACCATAATGAAGATATCATAACTACAGATATTTTTAGTTAATAATTTAGATGCTGGAACATGTAATATAATCTATGAATGATTTATAATTTTTGGTTAATGTTTGCTATGAGTACCTTCATAGATTGAGTTAGTGGATTATATTTAACAGTCCCTTTAACCTTAAGTTAACAGGGTAAGATTATTAAACAGCTGGTACTTCTAGAAATGTATAGAAATTATTATACAAGGTATGCAAATATTACTCTATATTTTACTTTTTAAAATTTGTTTTAATTTAGTTTTACTGAAATTTATTTTTTATGTTTATTAGTGTTACAATGAAGCACTACTTGGTTATGTTCAAATTATTTTTTATTTGAAGTTTTAATCAATGTTTTTTACCTTTGTCGAGTAGCCATTCATCAACTACTCGACCAAGTCGATATGGAATTCGCTGTCTAGCAATCGCCAGGCGCTCGTTATCATTGTTTCCTTTAAAGTTTAAAGAGACATTTCATTGGTTAAAATCTGTAAGGTCAAAGGTTAAAAGTTAATACTTAAAGCTTGAGCTACACAGTTGCCACATGATTTTTTGAAATTTGGAATTTTAAAAAGTGCTACCTAGAACATTTCATGGTTCAGACTTTTCATTCATTCATTTATTTTATTTTAGCAAACAAAATTATTCCTATGTTAATTGAAAATTAGAAATCTGCATTTGAGCTAGGTTATTAAACTTATGTTATAGACAGACCCAAAAAACAAATTTAAACATCATCGAATGGCTTTACAAAAAAATGATAGTTGACCTCAGGGTTTTGTCTTTTTTGATGTTTCTTATTAACTAGTTAAACATGTTCAGGTGAAACAGGTTTAAGTTTTCAAAAGACATCCAACCTCTCACTCCAGGTTAGTCATTTAAAGAAGAAGAACACAACTCTTAATCACCATCTAAGGCACACTTACTTCTTCTGTCTAGTAATAGTCCTGATGTAACTTATTCCTAAGCAGAAAAAATACACATTTCTTTGCTTCATTTAAATAAAATTCAGAGATTCAAATACATGATACAGAACAGACCAGGGCATTCACAGTTTGCACATTTTCTTAAGACTCCTTGACAATGTCTTGAAGGAACATCAAGGCTTTGACAAAAGTGACTTGTGGAAAGGTAGCCTGGTTCTGAAACGTGCAAGTGCTTTAAAATTTAGCAAGAGGCCATTTGTTGTGGGGCTTCATAAGTTAAGAACTAGCCAGAACCCAGCAATGCAAAGGACAAACTTGATATTTGCCAACTGTATCTATTCTCAGTCAGTGCAGAGATCTCTGACTTCTTTAAGTAAAACAGTGAGATAAAATAAGGCTAGTACAGTCAGAAAAATAGCAGATGAGGAATAATTAGTGAAACACTTTAAATATTTATTTGTAATTATAGCTTTTTGGGTTTGAGTGATATAGCTGTGATCCCTCAGAATACCACTTAGAAAAGTACTTAGGAGAATGGCAAACCTAAGTATTTCCTTCCATATATAGGCTTTTAGTGGCAGCAGTTTTAGGCCAACAATATCTTTTTCTTTCATTGCATTGGTTCATATTAGTAAAGAATCTGAGAGATAAGAAGAGCAATATGGGTAAAAAGCAGTCATTCATAAATCATGCCCAAATAAAAAGTCAATCTTATTGGCTCAGACATTCATATTTTCTTTGACTTCAAAACCCATCAAACCAACCAAGAAACCAAGTCCTGTATCTGCAGTGGAAATGTAAGCACACACTGCAATGAGCCCACATAGTGCTCAGAAAGATATGTTCTTGAGTTGGAAGTACTCTAGTGCTAACTTTCAAACAGAAATATTATCCAAATTCAGGAGATCAGTGTTCCAGTTTGTCCCAAAATAACAAGCCATAACAGGCTTGCAGGGAAGAGTCAGTACAATAGCCCCCCCACCCCCCACTGAACTGCAAATGAAACCATAGTGGTATTATGCAGATTTTTATTCTGCAGTGCTGAGAACTGCTATTTTCCATGTTTCATGCATCCCTCACTTGGTTTAGCATGGCCATCATTCACCATGCCAGAAGCTGACCTATTTGCTTTTGAGGAGATGGCCTTTTCCTGTGCCCTCCCTTCCCAATATCTAATCATATGGTTTGGGTTGGCATCATAGCAAGGGACATTTGAAGATCATCTCTTCCCACCCCCCTGCTATGAGTAAAGACACCTTTCACTAGACCAGGTTGCTCAAAGTCCATTTGACCTGACCTTGAGCCCTTCCAATGATGGAGCATCCACAACTTTGGACAACCACAGAAGGGAGTTCCACAATTTCCCTGAGTAAATATACTATGTGAACATCTAAGCGCATGTCATATTAAAAAATACATGGACATATGTGCACATGTATAAAATTTACACATTTTGTTTGCATGTACATTTATCTCTGTTCTCAGCATTTAGATATATTTTCCATAAAACAGAACTGAAACTGAACATCAAACATTTTATGGAAACTTTCCCTTTTGTACCTCTCCAAGAAAGAGAAAATTTAGAATTAAACACATCACAACACAACCACTCTGATGATTTGGGAATACAGAAAGTTTTAATTTTTTTTCCTGTTATGATCTTTAAAATTACTTCTCTTCATCCTGGCCTCCTTTTTTTTACAGCAAACTTCCTGTGACTGAATGGAAATTTGAGAAGTACCAGAAAAAAACCCATAAGAAATGTCATGTGACCAACAGAGAAACAAAAAAAAAAAAAAGTGGGGCAGAAAAAAAAGGTATAATCTACATGTTTCTCTTCTGGATTTTTATCTTCCATCAAAATATGTGTGTATATATGTGCATACCTAAGCCAGTGAGGTAACAATTTATATTTTCTGATAGTCAGTTACTTTTAACACACTTATCTTTTCAATAAGATGTTTTGACAGTTTTTATTGAGGCTTTATCACTTGAGTCACTGAATAAGTGAGAGAACATCCTATTTTTGAAAAGGTTTCCTTAACGTAGAGTAAATGAATCATGAGTTTTAGTTAGTGTTGTGTACCCTTTTTTTTTTTTCTTATCTATATTAAAAAAAAATGGGAGAGTGGGTGAAATTCTTCTGTGTCATTTATAAGAAAGGCTAAGTTGTTCAGAAGAGGTCTGTGGGCATAAAGAATGCATTAACATAATGGAAATAAGTCTCATGGATAGAGATCATCATTCACCCATCAACTTCACACACGGTTACTCACTGGATTCCTTTCATGAACAAACCCTCTCTAGTTCCCAAAAGAACCAGGAAGTTATGGCTAGGTGTTCCCAACTGCCTATATTGGGAAGGCATTAAACTGTGTTGTTTATTCACCCAGTAGGTGCAGATCAGCAATATGTGGTAAGAGAACTCCCTGCAGCCACCAAATAGGAGCCTCAGTGCTATTGCAACTCTCTGTTGTAATTCCATGACTAACATGGGATCTATCCTAGCCAAAGTCCACTCTCATTACTCTGCAGCTGTTCCAGACTATCTCTATGGTGATCCTAAAAACTCCTCTGTGACCTAACAGCATAAAGTTAATCTTGGCCAGCTTATACATCTCTTTGAATTATTTCAATAAAACATACAATACGTATGTTTTTTTGAGACTATTATAATGTGATTCTGTCAATAAATTATGTTTCATACTAGTTGTAGCAGTCCTGCACCACTGGGAGCAAAATTCAAATGAAAAGCAAGAAAATAACAATTTGATTTGTAAAGGTCACACAAAAAATAATTGCTGATTACATTAGCCTATTCCTCATCAGAAGAAAAGTGCACTGTGAAATACATCTCAATTTGACAATATTATGTTAGCTTAAATTCTTCTAGTGTATAGTATAAAAGGAAAGGTTAGAGGGAAATGGTGTGGAACTTATCTGGAATTAGCTTCAAGGAGAACACATGGATTTAGTAATGATGAAACCAGTAGACAAATAAAAAATTATACATAGAACTGAAAATAACAAAAACTCCATTAAAAGCAACAAAAGTCCTATTTACTACATAGTGAAAAACACACATAGTTTCAATCACTGCTTTTTTCCAAACATCTGGTTTGGGTCATACACTCAGCTACAACAAATCTGGATAGACCCCGTAAAACTCTATGCATTTTCCTCATCTTATAATCTCATCCCCAGTAGAGAAATCATAAATATGACAGATTGTTTTCCTCAGGAGTATGCAGTTCACGTTTTTCTACCTTCCTTTATTTATGCTTGTTTTTACCAATAGGGTGAACCACAAGGAACTTCAGTAAAAACACTTCCAAGAAGGTTAATAAATTTTTTCATGCTCTAAATAAACCTGTGGCTTTGAGATTTTATTCTGTTACCCATCTGATAGATTAAGTGCTCTGGCAGGCACCCTTTCAATCGTAATTCATAAAAAAAAAAAACAACCCTGATGTGCCTAAACTTTAATTGTAGACAGCTATGTGACTATCTAGCATTACTCTCCCAGGTTATATGGCCAAGATTTCTTTGATTAAAAAAGCTGGGTGGAAATGATTCACTCAGGATGTGTGCCATGATATTGTCTAACCTGATTGAATTCTAGATGGCTTCATTCTTCTGCCAAATACACAATATTTTGTCACAACAAGAGTGTTAATTCCATACTGGCAGAAAGGCTTCAAGGGAATAACAATAATTCCAAAGAATCAAGGTAAGCAGAGAAGAGCAGCAAAGGTCAAATCTTTGAGTCAGAGTTAAATCTTGTGTCACAACTGAGAAGAAGCAGTCCAAAAAAACTTTAATCATACCTTTATATCTATAGGTCAGCTGGGACAAACCAACTATGTGAACTTCACTAATATGTATTTTATCCCTCCTGATTTATTATATTGTCAGGGCTGGAGTGTAATTCTATTTTGTGCTCTGAAATAAAGGTGTCAGTTATTGATGTGAAATAGCAGCATCCTTGAAAGGGAATAAGTAAGAAGGTTGAAAATCGTGAGTCTGTGAAGAGCAAACTAGACTAAAGAGTATTTTCTTTGAAACAAGCCCTTTAACAGAATACAAATTCACATTGTTAGTCCCAGCAATCTGTTAGGGAAATAAATAACAAAGTGATGAAACCAAGGTCTGTCTCCATTTATAAACAACCCTCTCTCCCTAGTTTTGTTCATCATGATCTTGACAATGCTCCTTCTGAATCATGACTCCCTTGACATCTGCCAGAGGAAGGCAGAGACCCACATCACTCCTCCAGATGCAGTTAGGGATGAAATCTGACTGAAATGTCAATTGCATGGCATGAGAGGAAGCCACAGCAGCTCAGGGTGGGATACAGGGGAAGGCAAACAGTCCACAAACAGTCTCACATAGCCAGGAAATGAAATCACAATCTCAGTAATGTCCCATACTAAAGTTCTTTCATACCATCTATATCCATTATTGTGCTCACATTCCTGAGACTGGGTTGCACAGGGTAGAGAAGAGGTCCAAGTTCACCTCAGGAAGTCACTGTGTCAGGGACACTACTCTGACCTCTGTTTTTGCTGAGTGCTCACAGACTTGTCTAGCCAGTGTTTGATCCAGCAGTGAGCTCTGGATGGATTAGATGAAGGTGTATATCCTTTTCTGCTGCTGAAAGATGTCAGCTCTCCTTGTCACAGTGTGTGGGGAGAGACACAGGAGGATGCAGTGGTCAATCTTTAAGATGTTGTATGAGGAGTTATGTACCCAGAAGGCTGACTGGGGCCTCCTACAGTGCTTGAAGGGAAAGTAGACACAGAGCTGGAGAATGTGAACATTTTGAACAAACCTTACCGCCAGCTCAGTGAGAAGATAAAAGTGAAAAGAAGCTCTTAAATTAGAGAAAGAACCTGTAGCAAATAAGTAAGATTGCAGCTTTTTAACACCTTACCTTCTCAAGAAAATTTAACCTGGAAAGAGAGAAATCACCATGAAGTACAGCTCCTCTAAACTTCGAAGTGCCAAGCCTGGCAAGTTTATACTAAATGATCATAATAATATGACCCTTTACACCCTATAGGAACTCCCAAATTCCTTACAATGAATATTAAACATCCAAAGAGACTACATGCCCACAGAATGACTGACAGCAGTTTTCACAGAAGAGTAAAATCTCTCACTAGGGGCTTATAATGCTGCTAAGAACAAAGTAAAACTTAGGTTTCCCTTTAAGAATATGATTACCACATCTATTGAAAGATGTTCATCATACAGATAGATGAATATTCACCTCTAAGCTCCCTATTTCATGCTTGCAAATTAAACAAAACAAATAATATTTTTACAACTTTCAACAGGATTAAACTGTGAACCTTCACTAATGTCTCAGGGGGAGAAGAACCTTTAAATCAACTACCTTCTCCCCTGTTTTTGTTTTAGATTATTTTCCACTGGATTAATTACTAAATAAATGAAGAGTGTGCTCTTCCTGACTCTCACTTCTTCACTACAATGCAGTGTCTCAGTTTGTACATCATTGGATGACTTATTTTGAGAAATTGGTGTATCAAAAACAAGCAAGAGAAGATGAAAAGCAACAAGAAGCAGATAAGAAAACAAGAATTGCCTGATAAATTAAAGGTCATATTTTGTTATCTGGAGTTTTACAAAGATCCTTTGTACTGGCTGTGTAGTATTAAAGGAGCTAATATTATAGGGCTGCTGCTAAAATAGGCAGGACAATTGATAGGAATCATTGAAGAGGAATGAGTTGTTGTAAGTATGGTACCATGTCTCACATTAGAGTGACATTTTGTAGTTCTCCAAGGTAAAAGGACTCTGAACTGTTTCTAAATCATAATGTCACAGCATTTAAGGTTACCTTTTCTATACGAATTTAACCAAAAATTGATTCTAAGCAGTTTCTTATTCCATAGATTTTCAACAAGTGAAAAATGGACAATGTTTTAAGCCTATTGCATTGAAAATTAGTAGCTCTGAGATAGAAGCAACTGAAGGTGTTCTACTGACTTTTTCCCAGGTAGCCATCCGGATGATCTTCATTTCATGCTAGAAAAGAGGTACTACATAGAATGTCTCTTGACAGAAACAATACATTACATAAATGAACAATGGCAAATGCGAAACACTGTGCTCAGCTCTCATTTTAAATTCCCACTGGGCTGTAACTCCATGAATATCCAGTATTCAGGTAAAAGCCATCAATAAGAAAAGACTTATTAACTGTGTGGTAAGTCTCCTAATTAAGTTTAATCACCACATAAATTCTGAGATCAGAATAAGGACAAGCTGCCAAAAGGTCATTGCTCATATCCTTGCATTTTATTGTAGCCAGTGAAAGTCTTTGGAAAAATCTATTTTTCCCATAAGTTATTTGTGGACAATTTGAAACATGAAAAGTTATCTGAAACAATTGGAAAAATCTTCTGGAGTTAAATCCTGCTCTTGGTTATGTGGTTGATAAGAGAAAATAGAGTATTGGCCTTCAGTTGTGATCTCCAAGTCTGCTGCAATTGGACTGCTTTAGCAGACTGTTCAGGGGCAGTGCAGGGTACAGATAAAGTCATGCTCATTACATGACCAGATTCATAAACACTGTGTGAAATCCAAAGCACTCAGCATCATCCTTCATCAACAGCACATAAACTAACTTCACTGCAGCTGTAATTTTTAAAGACATTGATTTCATGTTCTTTCAAAAAAGATGCTGGAGTTAACCCCTATGGCCCAAAGTCCTGAGACATACAGGTGTTTTACTGCATCTGTCCAGGCTGTATCAGCTAGTTCTCCTAGGAAAAAGCATAATTACATACAAGCCAATAGGAAGAAAACAGATGTCATAATTTGGACCAGATTTTGCCAAGCAGAAAAAACCCAAATGTGTCCATATAGACAGAAAATGGCATATAAGAGATAAAAATCTGTTCTGTGTCAGCAGTGCAGGCAAAAAAGAAAAAAAAAAAAAGAAAAACCTAGCCCTTGGCCAAAGCAAGCTCGAGATTTTCAGTTCTGTCTAAAAGTGGCATTTCAATTTGTGTATTTAAACCTTGCAGATATTTTACTATAAAAGAATAATCTATTTCAAATTGAAAGGTTTAAACTTGCACATATAATGCTTTTGGCAAGACACAGAAACAGAAACTGTAAATAATAGAAACAGATGCTCACTGAGATAAAAGCAGAGTAATGCTTTAGGTCTGCAGAACTACAATAGGACGACCACCATGGAAAAGCATAATGGCTGTGAGTAGACTCCCAGAAGTTTAATCTTATCTGTTAAAAAATTAAATAATCTGATTTCCTATTTATAGTTTTTTTATCACTAATAATTCCCCTGTAACCTAAGATATGTTCCATATAATTTTAACTTTTTATAAAATGCAGCTCATTTTCTAATAATATGCAACACACTTCCAGTTAGCTAAGGTTTTTCCCCTTGTGTTTGATTATGTTTTATTTATATATATATATATATATATGTTTGGGTTTTTTTTTTTTTTTTCTGCAGTAGAGCCTAAAATACTAAGAATTGTTGTGAAACATTTGATTTTGTTTTGAGATGGCAATTTTGAAGAGAATCGAAAAGTTCAGTGCTCAGATACTCTAAATTTCTATATTCAAAACTCTTCTATATTTTCTTTCTTGTATGGTTTAGGAGATTCTCAGTTAAGGGAAAGTCTGGTTACCATAACACATTTATCACTCTCCTGATATCTCTGCTTTGTGACTTCTCATACTCACTGTTTAAAAATGGGACAAAGACCCTGGCTGCTGGGTAAAGATGCTGTGTGGGGAATAGGCAGGAGAAGGGTTGCCAGAGTTGGCACAAACCACATCCATGGGAAGTCCATTTCAGTGCATCCTTTTCCTCAAATTCCATGAAGACACACTGAGCATCGAGCACGGAAGCAATTCTCTGGTGCCTTCCTAAAGCATGGCCTGAAGATATCTTTGAACAGATCTCTCCTGGGATGTTTTCAGATGACAGATGGTGTCAAGGAAGCCTTGGGCCTCCAGAAGAAAAAGCCAGTGACTCCAAAGCCAGTCTGAACACGTGTGGATCCTGCACCAGCTAAACCAAGACATACCTGTGCTTTAAGCCCTTGCCCAGGACACACTTTCATATGAGGAGCTGCTCTGTTTTAAAAGCTAACAAAACCATGTGTTGGATAGGCAGTGCAAAGCTGGCAGCTAACTTTAATGTAGGTCTAAATTTATTGGCTTGATTTTCAGAGCAAATCTGAGCTGAAACACCAAAATGAAGAAACAATCACTATTGACCTACTTAAGCATATATGAATTTGCAAGGAAATAGATTATCACTATTCAGCTGTCAATATGTTTAATTTTTCATTTTGTTTTACAAAAATCCTTTGGCTGATGCAATATCCACAGTGTAGACCTGAATTTTACTTTGAAACATTTATGAAATGTTAAATGGGAAAAAGATCAACTTTAGAAAGAAAATAACTCTGCTAGCACAATTTACACATCTACTTTTTCTCAGGGAACTGCTTGACCTTTTAAAAACATACTGAAATCTGCCATGTTGAAATTAAATAAGGCTATTATCATCTTTCCAGCTTTATGAACTCTTCTAACTTCTCTAACACGAAGCACTAATGCATTATTAAATATAATGTATTATGCTATTTAAATTATTTTTATTTCTAAATGATGGTACTGAGCAAAGTGAAGTATTAAATAAGCATCTAATTCAAAGCAGATAATACACTAACAGCTAAAATGGGCAGATGAGTTACTAGTAAAATATTAATACATTCCAGTTTAATAAGCATATTTCAAGACAAAATTTAGGCCTCTGAGCAGGAAGGACTACATCAGTCCATCAATCTACTGTTCATCATCACCCATTAAAGTACTGGCATGGACTCAATAGATTCCATGGGAAAAGGAAGGTGCCTCCTGTCCTTGCTTTTATTCTTATGTTCACAGGTTTGCCACTGCTTCTAAAGCAGAACACTAAAACTTAGAAAGTATGAGGCTGAAGTATATTCAATTAACACTAAAATATGTCTAACTGGCAGGGTGGGTTGTTACCACCAATAAAGTACAAGGCTAAAACGGGATTTTGACAAGGATTGGAGCAACATCCCATTTTGATTTCTGCACAGAACACCCATGGTGCTTGCCTCCACAGAGCTATGACAGATAAGGGAAGTGTACAGGCAGCAGATTATTTTTGACACACTCCTGCAGCATGGCTCATCTCTCCAGCTCAGCTGGAAAAGCTGCATGCAGG
Source organism: Lonchura striata (assembly GCF_050655825.1). NCBI lineage: Eukaryota > Metazoa > Chordata > Aves > Passeriformes > Estrildidae > Lonchura > Lonchura striata. Next base: position 94,009,311 of record NC_140705.1, on the reverse strand, counting down.
CTTACCCTGTGGAATGCTCTTTAACTAAAGTTAGCTAGTGCAAAAATTACATGCAACAAACTGTGAGCTATCAAATAAAATGGATAAGCAAGCAGTTAACTAAAAATCATTCCTTACAGGAATTTATCAGGATTTATGGATGTATAAATATACAAAGCTGGGAAAGAGAAAGATAAATGTTTTATTAGGATTTAAGTAATATTTCCAGTATTCTCTTTTGCAAGTATATTCTCACTTTGATGCAATAGAACTGACATATTTAAGGCATGATCTAGCTTTTGATTAGAACAGTAATGTTTCTGGATATAGAAATAATACTTGGAAACTTTTATTTTTTTTCCTACTTAGATTTTAATTCCTAGAAAGTTATTGCTATATCTGCATTATGAATGCAGTGGTGCCATAGCATTACTCTTATATTGATAACACACTCCTAAGACACAGGACTAATGTCAACTGCACACCAAAGGATATGACTAAAGTAGTTGTTCAGCCATGAAACTGTTCTTTGGTTAATTAATAACCAGCTCAATGAGGATTTTCAGGGAACCACCTTCTCCTGATGTGATGACACACCATGAGGTAAATCTCTCAGAGGTGAATACCAAGGCTCGCTGTTGAAATTCTGTGCTCCTTTCTTCCATGAATTTCTTAGCTCTGATTACAGCTTTCTAGGAACAGCTAAAGAGCACCGTAAGCATCTACTGTTTTTTTTTCCTCCTGAAAGCACTTAGACTGTAATCAAGTCACTGCATAGTTTTCTTTTTGACAGTATAAAATCACTTAAGATTGTGCCTCTCCGGGGTTCTTATTATGCACACACCAATTTGTTTTCTTCCATAGAACCACAGACCTCCAGTACAGACTTTGATACCTGTTCCAGAGCTTGTTTCAAAGTGCTGCAAAAGGTGGTAAAATCCTCCCCAATTCTTAATGCTTTAGCCATTTGTGTCCACAAAGCCATTTCCATAAACTCCTTTTTCACAGCCTTGTGTTATGCTTCATGTGGAGAAACCTGGAAGATGAGACCACCCACAAGAGTCTTCTTGGAATTCTACTTCTCCAGGACACTATCCACATTGCCATAAGCTTTTTAGAGCAGTAGAGATACCCAGTGGCTGAGGGAAGTTCCAGTCAGTGAGTGCCCCTCACTAGAACCATCAGTTTCATGCAGTACTGAGCTTATTACCTCAGGCTGACTAATGAAAAATTAACTATATTCACTGCTCACCACTTGGATGAGGAATATCCACTAACTTTGGGATTGGAAATGAGATGTGTGGCTTTGATTTGCAGGCTCCCCAAAGTTACTGCCACACTGTCCTCTGCAGTGTTGCTCCTCTCTGATTGTAATTTGGCTCTTAGAGGATGATTTTTACACACAGGATGCCCATGAACACCAGAGAACTTAATAAAAGGGGAGGAGGAATGCTGAAACTGAGTTTGAAACCTCTCTGCCCAAATCCTTCATGTGTACCATAGCCTACCACAGCTTTCTGGAACTGATAGTGCAGCTATAACTGAGTCTGCAGTTTAGTTCAGACAGAAACTCACTTGAATTTACATGAGAGAAGTTCTAGTACTAGGACCTTAAAGTGAGATGCTAAAGAATCCTTTAGTTAAAAATTGCTATGAGGCAATTACCATGCTCTGAAAATGAAAATATGCTTTCAAGGTTGAGCCCTGTACCCAGCTACAGTTATATCTTGAGCACCATTTGTTCTTTTACAAAGGATGCATTTATTATTTTCTCCCTATTATGTAAACTGTAATTTAAAAAATTTAAACCTCTCCTCTATTAATGCCCATCAGATCTGTAAAATAGGAAAATCAGAATTGTCTTTATATATACTTAACCTTAGTGATAGTGTGTTTCATTCATTTTTTAATGTCCACTATACCCAGTGCTGCACCAGAAAAGCCATTTAATGCCTTAGAAATAGTTTAGTGAGGAAAATAAACCATTCAGATCTCAATTAAACCAATTTGTAGAAGCATAATTTCACTGCCTTTAATTCAGTTAACTTCTGCATTAAGAAGCTGAAATTAGGATGCCCTTTACAATGTTTTGTGCTTCTGATACACCGAGAGATATTCAATTTCTGCTTCAAATTTATTTGAAATTCTGTATACTACACAATCTGCCTCTTGTGAAGCTCTTAAGATTTCTAGGTCATATAAATCATACAAGGTTTTCTTTTTTGACAGGTAGGATAGACTGGAAAAAAAAAAACAACTATCCTCTGGCTTGGCTATACCTTGCTAGGGTCAAGGTAGCTCTTTGAACACTCCTGGAACACTCTGAATTTAGTTGTATATACATGATATAACACAACAGTAGAATTTGTTGCAACTAAGGTGCCATTAATCTCAAACCAAAAGTATTAAAGAAAAGAAATATTTTGACAGTGTAGATGCTGCAGTTGGAAGATGATTTTTGTTTGTTTGTTTGATTTTTAAATAACAGGGCTTAAAACTGAAGAAATCTAATCACACCACAGGAGGAAGAGATGGGTGTACATCTTCTCTCTCATGTTCACAGGGCACAGAGAGTCTAAAAAATGTACATGCTTATATGTTCCAGACAGCAATGATTTGCATCCTTCTGGATGCTTGCTTAATGCAGTTTGCTCTCTGGAAAATATATCCAGGACAGAGCAAGTTGCTGTTTTCCCTGCTGCAGTATGAATTATAGTGACTATTTCTGAATTAGTTAGTTTAATGGAAGTTCTTATCCTGCAGACATAAAGTATTATACTGCTGTCACACCTCATGCCACCAGTAAAATATACTGGGGACACATCCACGAATGTGCCCCAAATAAAAAAATACCTCATCTTCCAAGAGCACCTAAAACACAGTAGCACTGCAGAGAAATTAATTTTGTTTTCCATATGATAGATTGTCTGGTTGGAAGGCTCAACACCACATTGATTTTTCCTGTCCTGAGAAAGGCTCCCACTGCAGACTGACTCCAGGCTTGCCCCAGAAGATAATGGAAATAGAGTGCATTGCAGAAGAAGCACACAGCATTGTACTCTGCTCTTGCATGCTCAACCAGCTACTGGGAGCTTCAGTGGGAGCCTTAGAGCTGACGCATGTGTGTGCTCATCCAGTGAGGCATCTCAGGACAGGGGCACTGGCACAAAGGTACCAACATCAATGTTGCACAGAAATCATTTCACTGGTGTGAATTATTGGTTTGGGTTTGGCTCAGCGAGTGACACATTATATAAAGTCCTGTGTAATAAGATTCAAACACACTGGGGAATGGAAGGAGAGAGAAACAAAGAAATCTGTTCAAATCTCTGCACTGACAACATGGTCCTGCCCCTGGGAAAGAAAAGAAGAATGAAGAATTTCTTTTAAATCATTCATGCCATCAGAGATACAAGCATTATATTGGTAAGGAGACTATGCAGCTAAAATTCCTTGGGGAAGAGTTTGAGTAAATTGTCCTCTTCTTAACTGACAAGATGTTAATCCTCCATTTCTAACGTACCCCACTAGATTAGGTAAGTATGGATCTGCAGGTGACACAGAACACTTATGCCAAGACAAATAAAAGTCTGTAAAAAACCTCTAAGTATTGGCAATATCTCATCTTTTGTGATCTGACTTTTGGGAATTGTTAATAGATAAGGGCTTTCCTGAATCGGTGAAAGGGACCAACTGCGACAGATTTGCCATGTCTCATTCTTAGGTCTGTTTTCATTCCCATTTTATTCCTCTAACTTAAATCCCTGGAGCTTGTAGACTTCAGAAATTCCATTTCCATATCACCCTGTACCTAATTATGGTAAGCAGGCATTGGCCCATCCTCTGCCAAAAAAACATGAAAAGAGCATATTCTCTGTTTCTTTCAGTATTTTAAAAACACATTTCTGAATCACTGCTCATTTGACATTTTCTTTCTCCTTCCATTGTGCCACCTTGCCATATCTAACTGAAAGGTGTTATACCTTCTGTGATCAAGTAATGACAACTGTGCCACACGTTTTATCAAGATCTGAATTTAATTACAGGATCTAAAAAGCCTAAGAAGGAATAAGCCTTTGTATTCCACTATTTCACCAGGATATCCGAGATGAAAAATAAAGGGGGAAAAATCTGTCTGCAGACTCAGAGAAGCATTATTATATTGCATTATCTGACAGCAAGACCTGATAAGCTGTCAAATTAAAAAGCTGATTTGGGAAATTTTGCTGCTACCACTTTTTGAAAAGAGACTTACTGCAGTGCTTTGTTTGGGTATCACCTAGGTTCTTTATTTAAAGACAGCAGCAGGATAGAACAATTTCATAATCTCTCAAAGGGCAGAAGTGCTTTTTTTAAAGCAAAAAAAAAAAATTCCTTGACTTTGAGTAAGCTGCAACTGAAGCTCACCCAAAGAGAATGGGAAAATAAATTTCCATTTTTGTTAACATCAATCTTTCACATTGACAATAAAATTATACTGAATGTGAGACCTGGGTGCATGCTGACATACATTTAATCATAACCAAAGAGCAGTCAGAGCTGTATGAAATGAGAAAAACATGCAAGAAATCAGTTGTGCAATTACAAAGGCAAGGTAGCACACTGGCCTAGTTACATCCATCACTTAACTGCTGGTTTGTGTCTCAGTAACTTAGATGAATTTTTCATGTATTTTGATTCCTGCTTCCAGAATAGTTTCTTCCATTTTATTCCAGAGAACTTACTGAATTGAGTTTTAAATAACTCCTTGTCATATTTTTAGTTCTTCATGCCATTATTGTACACTCTGTATATAATGCCTTATTTTATTAATATTATAACTGGACATCATAACATGAATATAGGTAGATATCTGCTTCCTACAATAGGAAATTCTCATTGAGGATTTTGTTCAGACAAAACCAACAAAAAAAACCACAATTTTATCTTTGCTTTGACTAAGTATTGGAGACATCATAGAAAAGTTAACTGTAGGAAATATTTTTTGATTGAGTGATCAGGAGTTGACTTAAATGAATATGAGGACAACTAAAAATAAGCCTGTAAATCAGATTCTTGATTTAAAAAGAACAAAATTTGATAACACGAAGGAAATCAGATTATGCAATCAGTGTAAGGGGCTGGATTCAGCCAGGAACAACACTTGGAAATTCTATAAAGTATTGAAATGATAATTTTTTTTTTTCCAGTTTGCACCTGCAAGGCTAAAATATAGCAGGGGAGACCTGCCAGACTGAACAACTACACTACCACAGGCTATGTTGCAGGAGGTTAAAACCACAGACTTGCTCAGTAAAAAAAACAGGGCCTTCCAGAATTAAAAAAATAAATACTCAAAAAAAGTTGCCAGAATTTAAGCCCAAAGAATCTCCCAAAGAAAGCAAACTCAATTCAAAAGCCAGAGATTCTAAAGTGCTATAAACAAAAAGAGATCATAGAGTCAAGGAGAATTACTTTATAGGAAAGCTAATGGTGATCCAAGGGAGTAGAAATAATTGACTAACAGGAATGTCTTTTATACAGATCTCCACAGCTCTGAAAAGAGCAATGTACATATTCTCGCTGAACTTGCATGGCCAGAAAGTGAGAAAGATGGTCTATATCCCAGAACTTAAAAAAAAGAAGCCAGGAGTTTTTAAATCCAGGCATCCAATGAGATGTGTTATTTCTTGTAGAAGAGAATAGACAATGTAGTAGCTTTATATAAGAAGAATTTTAAAACTACCCAGTTAAGCATTTAGCCATACAAGCTTCTTTAGAACAAATTTTAAAAGAAATAATTAAAGACATGAAAGCAATTGGAAAATGAGATAAAATGCAAAACTTTACCAAATCATGTTAGGCTAGTTTAACAGCTGTATTCAACAAGCTAACTAATTTTCTAGATGAAGGAAATGAAGTATATCTAATTTTCTGGATTTCAGTAAAGCATTTGATAGGATGTCATGTAGCAAATAATGGATTAACTCTAGAAAAAATACAGGAGTGAAAAGCGTATGGTAAAAAGCTGTATAAAAAAAGAAAAAACAAAGAATAGCATCAAACAAGGGTTTATTCTCTCCTCCTTCCTCTGTCTCATGTGAGACTGATATCCTGCTGCTGTAGCTATTGACAGGTTCTGAATTCAAGGGCTGCTTTTCTTGCATCACACTCGAGGCTCCCATCTTCCTTCCAGGAACCAGCCCTGGAGTTGTCTCCTCCCTGCAACTCCCACTTCATTCAGGTTCTTCTTTAGCTTCTTAGTGAATCATTCCCACAGATGATAAACAGTCCTTGCTTATCACATTCAGAACTGCCAATGTGTCAACTGTACCATATTCTGGCCCTTATGTTCCCCGCTAAATTAACTATATTTGAAAAATAAAAAGGCTCAAGACATAGTAGGAGGGTCATATGTACCAAGCTCTCCATGTATTTTGGGGAACTGATGCCATCTAGTTGAATGAGTGGAAGATCTGCGTGTGTTTTAGTCACAGAAACATGATAAACTCAATGCTGAGTTCTATATGGAGTTAACAAGAGGAATATCACATTGAATCCCAAATTGCATTAGACTGTGCCATAGGAGCTAACCACAGAAGCCACTCCAGATACAACTGCAAGGAAAATCAATGGTTTTCTCCCAGAAAAAACTACCTCAGTGAAACTCCTAAGAAAGTACCCAAGCAGAGTTCTGCAATAAATCATCTTTTGTATTTTCGTCACTGATCTCAGTATAAAGTGCCATCCACACAATGAAATCCGTAGATGACATGAAAGTAGATGTGGTGGTAATGCTGAAGAGGCTGCAGATACCAGTCAAGAGGAACAGAGCCCTTCTGAATTAACAGAAGTGACACCAAAACTTAGACTACAAAGTGCAGGTCACACACTTAAGATATAGGACCAGTCACACCACTTCTTGCCTTAAACTGGGATACTCTGATAGAGAATTCATGAGGAAAGACATCCAACAGGTAGTCAGCTACAGAATGACATTGGGCTTTACAGTTCTGAGGTATGAAAAAGAAAATTAAGGTCTTAAAATGCAGAATTAATATATGTATTTCTGTCTTCATATATCCTTGAGGACCTAGTGTTCTCACTACTGTCCATTTGCAAACACATGTGCAGTTGAAAACCAAATTCAAAAACAGCATCAAAGAAAGATTATTGTGATGAGCAGAGAAATGAGAAAACTATTCTGGAAATTACATGTAAGAACAAAGTGGGATGAGTTGGAAATGCTTGGACTGAAAGCAAAATAATTTCTTAAGAGTAGGATGTTTAAGAGAGACAATTTATGCAAAGAAGCAGACTTGACCCAGTACATTTTAATTTCTAATTTCTTAAGGTCTTCCATCACTAACCTTAGTTTTAAATACACATGCAGAAAAAAAAAAAAAAAGGAAATGGGAATGGGAAGAAAAGCCATCCATGCCACTAATCCTTTACAGGGAAAGTGACCCTTTGATTTAAATATAGTTCCATTAATATTTTCTTTAGCATTCTAAACATTCTCAAAACTTGTTTTTTGACTGATAATGAAAATAATCCATGAGCTTTATACATCATTAAACCTTTGTCTTGAGCCAGTGCAATCAATTAAAAATATTTTCCATGAAAATTCAAACTATCTTACCCATGTGCATTATCTTTCATAGATCAACTTTACTTTTACTGCTACGATACATATTCAACAGTCAGTTGTTCTTTTAACTCTGAGATAAGAAGAGAAAATGCTTTGTTTCATTAAAATGTTTAAGCCAATTAAGATTTTGCAAGATCTCTCATTCTAGAAAAAAAAAAATAAATTGCACAAAACCAATAATTTCAAATTTCAAAAATGTAAAAATTTGGCATTATTAAATTATTTTATTTCAAAATATCTTTTTAGATTTTTCTACCTTTCATTTTTTCATTTTGTTTTTTCATTGTCTGTTAAAGGAAGCACATCTTTTTAAATTCTTCATTCACTAATATTTTTCCCTCTGTAGTAATCTTGAATTTGTCTTTCTTACAGCCTGTATGGTTTCTGACTTTTATATTAAAAAATCATTGCTATTCAATATATAACAAGCTTTAAATGGTCATGCTTCCATTGAAAATCAATTTATTTACTCATATGATTTTCATTATGTAGGAATCTGTGACCCTGTTCTCCCTAAGACAGAGTCTGATCCATCAAAGAACTCAACCTTTCCCACCAGGGCTGGGTAAATTCTTCCTGAATATTTTCACATGGAACTTCATCAAAGACTTTTTGCAAATCAAAAACCCCAAGTATATTAACGCATTCATATTTATACCCCATATCTCCTACAAAACCAGAGTAGGTTGAACTATAACAGGTACCAGCAGACATTCCCAAGTGGAGACCTCAGCATAAACAGAACCCCAGGGAGATGTGGTTCCATGGACACATGAATGGCCATAAATAACACTGATGCGTTTTGTTTTCCAGATCAGGGAGGATGTGACTTTACTTGGTCACAAAACAGCTACTGATTTAGCTGGAATTTTTCCCACTATCTTCTTACTAATGCCCTTGACTAAATATTTTAGACCTACATCTTCTACTTTTAAAGCTTGATTTTATACATGTAGCATAAATTTATACATAAAGTGTTTACTTGCACATTCTTCTACAGATTCTACAGATTCCCATATGGAGAGCTCCTGAGAAACCCTCACAATTTTTCCAAACACTGTTATCTCCAAGGGAAGTAATGTCTTATGAGATGTCCTTATTTCACTGCCACTGCTGGCTTCCCACAGCAGGAAAATGACATCCTAACCAGGAGACATGGGGCACACTGTGTTTCACAGAAGCCTAATTACTTAACTCTTTTCTTTTCTTAATTGCTTAAGTCTTTTCCATTGGACTTCCCTCCTGGGCATAAGGGCAGTTTTTATTTTGCCTTTGGGAACAAGCAATCAGAAATTTCTCCAGGTTTGTAAGCTTTGCAGCTTATCAGATGACAGCTCTGATTGTAGCAATCAAAACTCTGGCCATAGCAAAGGAACACACATGAGAGACAATAAAGATGGATTATTTTATCCAAATTAGGAACTCAGTGAGAAAAAAGGTACAGGCAATGTGTTGTTGGACAAGAAGCTAGCAGTCAGAAACTTCTGTTATTTTCCTGTGAAACAGCCTGAAAGTCCTGTGTCCAAACAGAAGTGGCCAGAGAGGTTTGAAAATTTGCTCTGTGGCACAAGGCAAAGCAACCAGTGAGTGATCATTTACTTTTTAGATTCCTACATCACCTTGACCATTATCCTTTTTCACAGATGTGGTGATAATAGGCTGATTGTCCCTTTTATTAAAATATTCAAAGACACATTTGTGAAAGTGCTTGAGATGTCTCCCTACCACCACACTTATGCCTAAAAAACAGCTTTGACCATCTTCAGAAGAGGCTGTAGGGGCTTCAATTTGGAAGCTGTTTCTAAGCCAATAGTAAGCAAATTGGGCAAGTACATGGATAACTTGGGAAAAGCTAATCCATTCCTGGAGAACCAAATGTACTGACACAAATGTTTCCTGTTAATTTTATAGTCAATCTGAACACAGAAAAAACAAGACAAATGGATGTTATTTAAATGGGATACATGGTATTAGCTGATTCCTAGCATTTATCTTAAATCACATGTATCCCATTAAAAGGTGACAGACACTTTTTCTATTTTCTAGAATACAGGGACCAAGAGAAACATTCAAATGACTTGTCCCTTTCCCTTAGCCCTTGGGTGTTCTGCAGGAACAACCTTTATCACACAGATCCGGAGAGAGTTCCTAAAAACAACACATGTGATCTCAGCTCTTTAATCAAAACCAAACCACCAAAAAAAAAAAAAAAAATCCCCAAACCAACTAACCAAAAAAAAAAGACCAAACCAAAACCCAGCAGAGAATTTTTCTATATTATACCAAAGCCCTTACAGCTGGTGATTGCCACATTGCAGAGGTATTGGCACTTAGCATAATGTCCATTTGCTCTTCTGCCAGCATCCCTGGTCTCTCACACAGGTTCTTTGGTGTCTGTGCTCTATCATGATTTATCCCTCCTAATCACAGAGATGCATCTGTTCCAGCAGTCTGGCAATGCTTTGGACAAGCTCTTTTCTGCAAGCAATGTGAGTGACATGCTCACGCTGTCAGATCTTGGTCTGTCAGACACATCCCTGATATGTCCTGACCCATGGGGTACATGAGGACAGCTGTGACAAAGTGATGCTTTTCTTAGGCTAAGAAGAGATCCAGGGATGACTGGGAGGGCATAATTTTGGATATTTGCCTACATCAGACAATATCTTCTAAACTGCTGCAGGGTCCCAGGAATGCTGAGTCTTCTCAGCAGATTGAACATCTTTGAAACCATAGACCATTGCCCAATATCTAATAGGTCATTTTCTAGATAGAAAATTCTGTATCAGTCTGAATTATGATGGAACTCATGAAGAGAAAATCCTCACTGGTAAAATGATAGTTGTGCTGTGTGTTCTAAAGAGTCATTGGGCAAACTGCCTTTGACTGCAGAAAGCGTAGAGTTAGTGTTAGAAAAGTGATTCTGAAATTCTTTCACAATAAGTGGTGGTTATTGTGGCTTTAAAATGCCCTCTACCTTGTTTTGATACACTTTTTCTGACTAGTAAAATAGACACACTTCACTACCAAGGAAAGAAAATGAGATAATTAAGGAAACTCTTTTTCATGATAAATAGATATGATTACAAGCACTATTATGATAAAGATTTGGGTTTTTTTCCCTCCTCCCTTTCTGATCTTATGTGAAACACATTTTCTTGCAGGTAAGGAGGAAAATATTGTTTCAAATTAAATAAAATGCTTTGTTCTCAGATTATCTAAGTCCCATGTAAACACTGGGAAATCTTGACATGAAAAGTCAGAACATTTTATTCAGAAAATACTGAAATTAATAGTTTTGTATTACTAAAACCATTTTCCTTTTTTTTTTTTTTTTTTAATTTGACCAAAATTCTTAGTTCAGTTTTACACAAATTAGCAAGTTCTTTGTTTTATGCAAGCTTGGGAAACTGACAATTCAGTGTAGAATAATTACCTAACTGAAGTTACAAGAACAGCCTCTTCACAGGAGCAGCTGGAGTTGCTACTGTGGAGCAGTCCCATCACAACAGCAGCCAGACCATTGGGAAGGGAAATTAAAACTAGACAGTGAAGTAGACAAGATAAGCCACAAGGAGTAAAAAGGATCTGCATGGAAGTAGGGATAGTCTATTGATTTTGATTAGGAGCTCTGACTGAACAGTCAGCAGTTTTCTCATTCCCATTTAATATAATCATAAATTTAGCCTCATCCAGATAAATTAATGTGAATTCACGATCTGAAAAAGAAGTCAAGATGAAATACTAAAGTTCTTTGGGAAGGTGCAGAGGGATGGTGATAATTCAGCAAAGAGACATAACGCTGAATTTAGTTAAGACAGATGGAATAAATGAATCTAGTGAAAATATGGGCATCTTAACTATCAAAAAACTACAGTGTGCCACTCACAATCACAGGGGTATGCACTAGCCATAAACACAAGAAATGGGGAAAACAAAATCAACATTTAATAAAGGGCAGAAATTGGAGTGTACATCTTCACAGCTCTAGCATTTTATTCAGAAAAGTGACAAGAAAGAAACTTCAGAGTAAAAAATTACTTTGATGGTAGTCTTGAAGAACATACATATGTAAATCCAAACCTCTGTTTCTGAAAATCATCCAGCCATTTCAGGATACTGAAATCTTCATATTTGTGTAGGACTAAAACACATTTTTCCCAACTATATTTCAAAAAACAACCATCCACCTTAACTAGGATAATCATCCTCTACCACTGACCCCTGCCTCTTTTCCTTTTACAGCTCTCTCATTTCACACCCACTCAGATATAAATTGAAGGTGCATTGGCCCAGAGCAAACTCAAATCTACTGGGATCAAGAATGATGTCACAGGAGAGACAGACTACATTCTATTCATCTTCCAGGGTCACACTTTTGCATTTTATGCAGCTCTTGGGTAAAACACACAAAGCCACCACAGAAGTTTTGTGAAATATTGCCATGTGATGTTGTTTTGCAATACCAGCTGTTATTGAGCCTTGGGTATCCTTACACACAGCAGCTACATGGGGCTGGATGAAGGGATACACACTCAATGAAACTGGAAAATCCTGAGTCTCTGACCAGAAAATTCTCTCAGAAAATCTTCACCCAGCATTTTAAGGCACCAAATACAAACAAGCAAAGCCTTGTAATCAGGCATCCCAACCTGAAGAGTAATTCTGAGAAAAATCTTTCCTCATAAAGAAAGACCTGATCAGCTGTTATGCTTTAGACAACCAACTGATTATTCAATTTTATCTTTGAAAAAAAAAATCCAGCATATGTAAGTATAGCAACTTTACCAATTAGGCTGCCTTGGTTTTATTATTAACTAAAAAAACCCCAAAAACCAAGACTGGCAAATCTGATGGAGCGGCATAGAGAGAGAAGAGAAAGGTGTGTCTTATGGTCACTTTCTGGGAAGGGAGAAATGGAAGGTGAAAAGGGGGAGAATAGCAGCAAAAAGTAATCCTATGGCATAGAGGAGTCATAAAATATTACTATGGCAAAGCAAAGAAAATTACAGGTCAACAGTAGTCTTAGAAGATCCAGCAATGAAACAAGCCAAGGGATTCAGTGCCACAGCTAATGAAGTAACTAAGAATGCCTTGAAATGCAGCCTGCACATAGAGCACCCATGGAAGCTCAAGAAGATCTAATTTTTTTTTCTTTTTGCAAAGAAAACGTCCAACCTTCTTTCACTCCACCAATCCCATCCCAAGGAAATCACTTTATTTTCTAAATTGATCTTTGTTCAGTATAAAGTATAAAGCTCTGTGTGCCACTAGCTTTAGAACTCAAGGCTTCTTTTTGTGTTTGAGCCTGTCCAGGAGCTCCCTGTTCATTCAAACAGACCTCCTGGCATCTTTGCCTGACTTCCTCTTTGTTGGGCTGCATCAGTCCCAAGCTTGGAGGTGATGAATTGAAGCTCATCATTTAGGTAAAATACAAAAGAAACAAAAAACCACCTCAAGCGTATTTTCCCCTTTGTGCTGAATAGGTCTCAAACACAAAGGGTAACAAGTCCTCCCCAGCTTACATCTTATTTCATCAAGCATTTACCAAACCCTTTAAAATTAGAAAGCTAGGGGCCACAGGGGAAACAGGAATATCTGAAGGATCACTGAAGGTATTTCATTCAGTATCCCACTTTCCCTCAAGAGTTTATCACCTCTCATAGATGTGTCTAACTTAGAAACTGTTAATGGCTCTAATTGCCAGAGCTGTCATTCATTCATAGCACATTAGAATACAGGTGGGTTTTTTAACCACTTTTGCTATATATAGTTCCTTTCCCAATACATACTTTCATTATTTCATATATTCTGAATTATTTCCAAGAAATTATTTGAAGGTTTATATTTCACGTGTATTTTTTAAAAAGTATTTTTATTTTTTAAAATAGCTGGACTACAACTGAAATGGAAACAACAATAACAAAAATCTCCATCCTAAATGCTAATAATTAGTCCAGGGAATGGCTTATGTATTCCTTACTAGTGAAACAGACCCTCCTGCTGCACTCCACCCTCAAAAATGAAGAATTTTCTACTTTTAAACCGATAAGTCAGAACTGTCATTTGCGCAATTGGCATTCTGGTTTGCATATATGCCTTCATTTATACCCCTAGATTTGCTGCCTTTTGCTTAATATAAACACACATAGCAGCTGTTAGGAGATAACTTGCAGATGCATGAGTTACCATTAATGGCTCAGTAGTCCTACTCAATAAGAAAGGGATTGCATATCTGAAAAAACCTGTTGCCTTTAAAAATGAATAAAATTAGCAGCATAGTAATCCTCAGTGCATAGCATTTGCATAAAATTAAATATGGGCCTGCTCAAGACAGCTCTACCATCATACTAGTGGTCCTCTTCAAGTTACCAGCATCATGTGCATAAATAATATCCTGTAGTTTGCATTTGGAGTTAAGGCACCTCAGTTTGGGTGGCTGGCTGTACAATTGATAACTGTGATGCCATTTGGTTTGTGTCTGCTGGAAGACTTCTGCTAAATTAATAAGCTTCAGATTGCTGTAATCTTGTAGTCAAAGAACACAGACAACCTTTTCCTCAGTAAATGTTTCACCCCATCACTTGGGGATAGATTTGTGAGTCACTTTAAACTGTGTAGCTTTTGTCAAAGCCTTTTTTTTCCCCCTCTAAACAAAAAGTGCAATAAAAACAAATGATAGCAAGAAACAAACCTACTACTTCATGCCTTGATAACTGCATTTTTCCACTTGCTGTAACAACTTGAATTTGGGCTTTTAAACTCACTTAGGAAATGCCATCATCATAAACTGTATCGCTCAGGATTCTTTTAACTACTTCTGTAACTACTAAAACACTTCAAAGGTGCTGGTATTGCATTAGGAGAGGAGCAAAAGGAGGCAAACTCCAGGCACCCCCCACCCTCTTAGTGCCAGGTGTTTGTGTGAGGCCTTACCTGCTGGGTAACGCTCGATGACGGGCCAGTTGTCCACCTGTAGGGTGGCATTGCCACCACTCCTCGTGAAGCGAACCACGTGGTACTTCCCATCATTAATGATGGCGTTCATCTCTTCGATGGCGATGTCATCCGTCCCAACATTAAATTTAACTCCAATTTTTCCCTGGTGCTGCAGGGTTTGGGGGGAAAAAAAAAGAAGAGGAAGAAGAAAAAAAACTAATTAGGAGTTGTTTTAGAAGGAATTGAGACAGTGTGTCATACAGGGGAAGATTTCTAACAACATCTTCCCTCCTCAGATGTAACTTCTGAAGGTTCACGTGTGGCAGTGACAAACCTCCTGACAGCTTAGGAAGTCTGGGACATGTTTTTGAAGGATAATTGATATTCCAAATGAGTTACTTCACCAAATTGAGCTCTCTCCTTTTACAAGAGATTCAGATCAAGATGAGGACAGGGGAAGATGGAGGAAAGCTCAAGGCTTCTGTCTTTGTCCTCACCCTCACCTCCCTGAAGATTAAACAAAAATTTTCCTTTTAGACTTTCAAAATAGAAAGCCTTACAGTGTCACTTGGAGGAGATAGAGGAATTTTCTAGCCATGAAAGCTAAGTTCCAGCCCTGCTTTTCATTTTTCAAACCTCATTCATACATAGAACCTTCAAAAATTATAACAAAGAAGAGATCTTTTTTTTTACGTGGAGAGATTTTTGGCATCACATTGTAGCGAATCTGAATCATTAAGCCAAGATCACACTGGCTGATTAACGAGGACTTCCCTGTTCAGAGCCAGAAAGCAGGAAAAGGCATTTACTGACACAGAGATGTGGTACTTTTCTCACTAAGGCCAGAGACTTTTTTTTTTTTTTGTGGGTTTTTTTTTGTGTTTTTGGTTTTTTTTTTTTTTTTTTTTTTTTTTTAATATGGGATTTGCCTATAAACTTCTGTGTTTGAGTGCTCTCGGGGCTAAGGGGACTTCCCATGCACACCAATACCTGGAAGCAAGGCAGTAGATTTTCCAAATGATTGTCATATCAGCATGTTTTCATTTTTATTGACTTTTAATTATTAAAATGTTCACTCTAATGGGATACCTGCATTTTAATAAAGTCTTTTAATATCTATTGAAGTTAACTTAAGGGTTCTGACTTTTTTTTCCTCCTATAAAATCAATTTTACTCTTCAATAAAGGTATTTATTACACTGAGGGGAAAAAAAAAAAAGAAAAGCACTGCACAGTATGAGATTAGGGACTTATTCATAAAAATTGGAAATTCTACATGAAATGTCATGTTTCTGGAACTTGTACATCCTTCTTTAAAGTTACAAAAGTTCACAAAGTTTTTATATGATCAGATGAAACACAATGAAATATTTTACTTTTTACATCTTGGTCATTCACATCAAATCTTCCAGAACCAGTTTCACCTTTCTAGCAGAGCTCTTGTATCTGCTCTCTGTCTTACTACCCTAGCACTGCTTCCTGCAAGTAAGTGTATTCTGCAGCTCCTTGTCTCTGGAAGTCCCCCAAGCAAAGAACTCAACTCCATTTTATTCTCTTTTTAAACATCTGACTTTGTTTTCCAGCACTGCTTGCATTCTGCAGTTACACAGCTGAGCAGCTGCTGAACACCTCTGCAGTTCTTCAACATTCCGGCCTGATGCTCTCAGCTTCTCAGCCATGACTTTTTCTGAAACTACTAAAGGACCATTCCCTCATGAGATTCGCAGAATGAGTCTGAAAAATATTTTTTGTTGGCTCCGTTGATTGACAATGTTCTAAACAGTGTTCTAAACACCCCTGTATTTTATTCCTTGTGGATTGTTTTATTATTTCTCCATTTGCTGGTCCTACTTTTCCATGTCTATAGAGTGTCAATAAGGGATCCACCTTATCCAATTCATGCTCATCGTCTTTTGCCTCTGGTGTGAGTTGCATAGCAATTTCCCAGTTATCTTGGAAAGGTAACTGTACATCTTCTTAATTTCAGCTGCTTCAACTAGACTCAGAATACATTTCTCCCATTTTTGTTTTCCCATGGAAGCTTATTTGCTTCACCTGTTTCATTCATATGCTTACTCTCTTTACACAGAAATATATACAAAGAAATGTAACATTGTCCTGCTTTAAAGCAATCTCCTCTTTTACTAATTTTTGAAATGCATAAAACCAGCATGTAATGAAAATGGTGTATGTAACTTCTCTCAGTACTTTCAAGAAATCAAAGGCTCTGAGGATTCAATAGAGCCAACTAATTTTACCATGATTCATAATTACACTATTCATAACCTACACTTTTTATACCAGTTTTCTTATTTGCTATATATATATGTATATACATATATTATTTTAGGTATTTTAAAAAATTACAAAGGAAACAAAGCAGCTTTAAAGTGAATATAAATGGTGGGGTAAGAAGAAATGGCATACATATCACATATATCAGCAATTTTTCCAAAGTTACAGCACGTGGAGCTGCAGCCAAGTTACCATATACAAATGCCCAGGTATTGGTAAGTGAAATGAATACTTTGTAGACTTGAAAGCACACTTTCAGCCTTCCTTTACAGATATATATCTTCTAGTGAAAAACCCCCAAGTTTTCCTGATTTCTCTACTTTTGTACAGAAATACTATGCACAGGCACCAAGCATGCATCTGCAAGAGCAAATAATCACCCTAAAAGCTGGTAACATATTACAGTGATTCTTTTGTCTTTTTTTTTTTTATATAATGTATTTGTGTATCTGAAACCACAAAAAAACCCAATTTTTAAAGTTTACATTTAATTTTTTACACACTTCTCCAGCACCAGTGGCCATCTCTGTAACAGCTCCATAAAACAAGGAAGCAAATCGGTGTTTCAAGTTGAAGACTGCCTGATTATTATATCCATATTTAAGTTTGACTTCTGGACATCACATCAAACATTATATGAATTGCAACCCCATTGTGCACAGCCCTTTAGAACCACAAAACTAAACATGGTGCTTCAATAAGCACCTTTATATGTAGATAGGGGGTTTCCTAAACCATTGCATTATCATGCAGGAATTTGACTCACTGCACACCTCCCTCATTTCAAGGTAACATTATTTTCATTTGTCTTTGTCACATTATTTTTCATCTGTCTTAGGTTAAGACCATGTGCACACAGAATTATTGTGGATCAGCTGACATAAAAGAACCAGTTGAGATAATTTGATCTCAGCCCTCAGCCTTCTTATGCTTAATTTAGTTGGCCTGTAACCTTTTAGAAAGAGCTGTTTTTTATATTTCCCCTTTTTTTTTTTTTTTTTTGAGCAATATAGTAGTGCAGAAAGGAAAGATACTGATGAAACTGAAGCCTATTAAATTACTATTTTCACTTTGCCAGCCTCAGTTGCATAGTAAAGTGGTAGAAATTTTCCTTTATCACTTGTTCATTCAAAATAATCTTAGAAATCATCCTTCCTGTCAGCCTCAGACAAATGCTGAGTGAGAGGTTCTCTCTTCAGCATCCTGCTGATGGGCACTACAGAAATGTCTGTGCATCACTAAATACTACAGTAAGTCAGCACTCCTGTTGAATTGTGCTATCCCTGCCAATGACCAAAACAGTACAAGCTTACATTCCCACAAGAAAAGATGATAATTTCAGAGCTCCCCTGGTAAAAATCAGCTCTGTGCTCACAGCCCATAGAAGCCCACTGCACTGTTTATGGTTCTCAACCTGCTTTCTTTTTTTCATTCTCACCCAGTTGTGAGAGAACATAATAATGGAACCAAATCCTTTTCCTACTGTGCCTTTATCTATTCCATACTGTTAAGGACACAATAACAGAGCAGAGTCATACTGGGTGGGAGAGTTTCCAAGAAAGGCCAAAAGAGAGGATGGAAGAAGTGGCTTAAACATTGTGTCTACAGAAATTATTTTGAACCTCAGATCCGAAGGTAGTATGAATAATGCTAAATCCACCACATCACCACTGCTCTCTGGGCCAACGTAGCACAGGGACCTCGGATTCATCTACAGACACCCTGTGACACTCTGAGCCCCAGCCAGCAACTCTCCAGAAACAACAAACTTTTGGTTTGGAGGTGTTTTGGCCATGTAGCTGTCCTGTTTCTGAGGCCAGGATAAATATGTTAATGGCTTCAAAGCAGTTGGATACAACTGTGAGATGGCTCCAATTCTATGTTCCTAATGTGCTCTGAAATGTTGGGAGCTTTGATTGCTCCAATAGTGTGGGATGAGTACATGTGCACGTGTACAAACCAATCACTTCAAAATGCTTTGTCTTCAAAAGCTTTGGCAGCAACTGTTGTAATCTAGCAACTCCAGTGGAATATTTTCAAGCCTGTTTTATGAATTGTGTACTCTAAATACTTAACAGACTTCTGATGAGGCACCAGGAATGCTGATGAATCTGAGAACCAAGCAAGAAAAGTGGAATGCAAATCAAGCCAGAAGCTGATATTGCAATTTGTTCCCAGTTGGACTCTAGTTCAGAGTTACCAATCTGCCAAAATGCAGTAAAACCAATGCTACTATTTTATATATATATACACACTCACACATATTTAAAAATATATATATATATTATTGATATTTCCTATAACATGAGCAACACTTTGCTGCTCTCTGTAGCAATAACTCTGAAATTGGTCAAACATGAGTGATGTAAATTTGGCACAACAGTAGTTTTAGAATAGACTGCAAACAACCTAAGCTCATAATACTTACAACCTTTAACCACTTCCAAGGAAAAGCAATAACACTGGGACTCCCACAGGTGGACAAATTGAGAAGAAAAAATTCAAGCGTGCCAGCTTGCATTTTATATCATCAGCCCCTGAGGCACCACTGTCTGATGAATGCAGTAACAAAGTCTTGGAACTAACTGAAAGTTTACTTTGATTTTGTTGAAGTGTAAGTTTCTTGAGTTTTATTAAGACTGATTACATTTTCACTCAATTGTAATCAGAGCTTAATATTCTATATGCTAGAAAGCAGTGCAAAATAATTAAAATTATGTTTGGGTTTCTCAACCTTTTAAGGAGATGCATATTTTAAAATAGCACTGCTTTCTTCAGAAGGTGAGGGATATACAACAGACAGAAGATACACTTGAACGCCAAGATTAATGGAGTAACTATATATATTTTAGTCTAACAATCCATCATTATTTCTTATTACCATCTGCTATATTCCAGAGGAAATCTTCCTGGTAAAGACACAGAAGATACAAATCATCTGGTAAGAGTTATTTGAATGAAGGCATCTCTTACATTGAATATAAAAGTTTTCTGAATACTGAGTTTTGAATTCATTCTCTTGGGTTTTACATCATTAACCTAACAGTATTTTTTTTTTTTTTGTTATTGCTTTTCTCTATGAGAATTGACAAATATCCAACCTATTTTTTCCAACCATTAACCCCTTCTTAGTCAACTGCAAGTCAAGACACGACAGAAACAGACATTCTCCTGTCATAACTCATCTTGAGTACTTACAGTCAGGTTTTGTGCCCTTTCATAAATTCAGAAAGGCATTTCAGAAGGGCTTCCAGCACATCAGTGCAGAAAATCCAGGAGGGGTGTGAAACCTCTATCAGATTGCTGGTAAGCCAAGTTACTAGTCAGAGGTTGGCACTTCAAGCAAGGAAGCAAAGATTTCTGATAGGATGTGTCCACCTGGTACTTAGTCTTTTGGCATCTCACAAGTGGGAAACTCTTTGTTTTTTATTTTCTTTTCCTAAAAGTTGGTAATGTGTAGCTAGTGTGGAAAAGCAAAGAAAACAAAACAAACAAACCAAACTTCCCCTTTTTCTGGTTCCCTGGTGAGGACACTAAACTATTCCCAGAGGTCTTTCTTGCAAGTTCTCACCATTTATTTGCAGCATTTATTTTCCCAATATTTCTTTATTCTCAAATTCACATCTCTGTAGACCTTAGGTTATGAGAAAAAAAAAATAAAACAAACCCCCCCCCCCCAAAAAAAAAAAAAAATCCAAACCAAAACAAAATAAGCAACTCTTTTCCTTTTTAATCCAAGATACTGGTCCTGATAATTATACAGAAAAGCTTAAAACCCAAACCTTTGCAAGATACTTTTGGCAGACCAAGAGGAAGAACTGGAAATCATGTTAAATCATCACTGGGCTTGAGTGGTGGCTGGAATCCAAATGTGGCCCTTGGATTCCTGTGAGAAGAGTGGTCAGATCTACACTACCCATTTATACACAGCCTGGTGAAAATGCAATCCTGGCATCAAAATGCTGGCTAGCACTGTGCTATGCCTCTGTTCAGATTATCCACAGAGGAAAAATATCTTCAGATCCAGAAATATTACCAGTATTTCCTGCAGCACCCGTGCATGCTCACCTAAGCACAAACACACCTTTTTCATCTACGCCAAGATCCTTCCAGAGACAGTATAAAGCAGTTGAACAACAGATCAATAATGATAAATATACAGCAACAATTTTTTTTTTTTTTAACTCCTCTAGTTTCAGGATACTCAATTAATTGTCCCATGAATTTTGTAGAAGAGACATGGAGGGAAAATTTGCATCATATTTCACTCTACTGTTTTACTCAGAATTTCTGTAAGGCCCTTTAATAAACCTTTACATGACCCCAATTTCATGCCATTAAGTTATCCAGGCTTTCTAAATCGATACAGAAATAATAAAAATTCATTGTTCATCAGATGTCCCTGGTTAAAATACAAGCAATAGCGCTGTCACTGTAACAACATTATGTATGCAAATATATACAGATGCTACCAGAGCTACTGCTCTCTTGAACATTGGTCAATGAAAATTAAGCCTCTTCTAGCCTTAAACCAATGACCCTTAAAAGATGCAAATGAAGTATGGACTCAGCATTCCACTAATTTACAACTGAGCTGCACTTAGAAAAAGAGACACCTAAGTGGCTCACTAGGTAAAAGGAGCAACACATGGCATAACAATATAACAATTTTTTATGTCCACAAGTGCTATCTGTGTGACCCACAGAACAAAATTTCTGGAAATAGGATAACATGAGAGCAATCACTCACTGATCCAACATTTCAGGGAAAGAAGCAACTGCCCTTTACTATTGTGAAAAAAATGACTGTTATCACTTAATCACTTTTCTGCTTTAAAATAATTGTCCTCACAGTCTGATTTACAGTGTTCTAGCAATTTGATTTATACATAAAGCTCAGCAAGCAGAAAATATAGAAATATTTATAAATCGACAGTTCTGACACTTCAACTCTTAATCTTCAGTCTTCCTGTTTAGTTTTAAATATTGCAATTCTCACTGCTATGTATTTTAGGTGCATTATTTCAGGTTACCCTGATGATGAATTCCTGAGACAGTACAATTACCTGAACAACCAACCCTTGAAATGCAGTAGTTATGAAAGACATATGGTGTAGAGCCCATAGCAGCAACATACTGCATCATATTATCCACTCAGCATCATTATTGCAGTACACTAAATTAAGTTTTTCTGAGAAAATATGCAGTAAAGAACAATTTAAGTAGCCAGCTCTTCATGTGGTATTTCTTTCAAAATAGACTGTTTCACAGAAATACCTTGACCTTGCCAGTGTCTCACCCAGGGCTTTTAGTCATGGTGAGATGCTATAGATGGTTTGAAGAGATGCTGTTCACCAAACAGAGCACAGTTCAATGAAACAAAGTTTTAACTACTGGCCAAGGTAGCTCACAGGGCTTGGCTTTGCTCTGTATACTTATTTTCTATGTGGGCAGACATATTGAGTACCTTAAACACAGGATGTCCAGCCTGAGGAATTCCATGCTCATTGGAAGCTCCAGCTACTCACAAATTGCTTCTGAATGGGCACAATGAGATTTGAAAATCAGGCTTGATTTCCAGTTTGTAATAGTGGTTTTATACAGAGGTTTTTAAAACAGTTCCTGGAACTTGATACAGTCATACAAAGGTGCAAAACAAACAAGTAGCACCCTGGTGTCAGTATAATCTAATCCACACTGGAACTTGTCCTGGCTTAAGGGCATTGATTTCTGTGTTTAGAAAGGTTTCAGAGAATTCTTCTGATAATTTGTGTGTCTGAAACAAATTC
The DNA here is from genome assembly GCF_050655825.1 of Lonchura striata. Taxonomy (NCBI): domain Eukaryota; kingdom Metazoa; phylum Chordata; class Aves; order Passeriformes; family Estrildidae; genus Lonchura; species Lonchura striata. Next base: position 93,986,680 of record NC_140705.1, on the reverse strand, counting down.
AAAGTCAGAGTGAGTAGGACATATAACTGGGACCAGAAGTGAAGAATCAGCAAATTCTCAAGCAGGCTTTCATGCTAAATGATTCATAGCCATATGATCAACACACATGCTCATGAAACACCAGTAATTATTTTTGAGAATCTAGGACAAAGGACTTTTCATACTAAAAGCCTGTAAGGAATTATTAAAAACCAATAATGGCATTGGACAGCCAACTCCTATTGAGCTTTAATGAAAAATGAACACCTACCTGTCATTCACCTTTGATAAGCTCCCCTTTAATATTAACCAGGGTATTGAATATTTCCAGATTCCTACCACAAACACTGGGAAAAAGCCCTTTTTAAAGACTTTTTAAATGCACACTTTGTATTCCTTTATTGTTCTGATTGCCTGTACGCAAATGTATTCCCAGAATTGTTTTCTAAATATTCTCTTTCTTTGGGGTCACGTTAGTTGGAACTAACATGTTCCTAATTCATCTTGGCTGCTAAAATGGATTTATTTACATGAAAGATAACTGAAAGGAAAAGGAAAAAAATCCAGTCCATCTGGGCATCTTAATAGTGGACTTAGATGAATATTTTTTGCCTCCTATCTGTAAAATGAATAAAGCATGAAAATTCTTCAGGAAATTGTTTATCTGAAGTAATTTATAACTGAAAAGTCAATCAGCAAAAGTAAAACAAACAAAAGAAAACACACACACACACACACAAATCGACTACTAGTCTGTGAAACAAATGTAGAACTGAAAGGAAAAGTCCTCACACTAGGATACATAACCTGTGCTGTTCCCAGCCAGCAGAGATACAATATGCCACAGGTAGGGCTTGAGTTCTCTGGAAGAAAGGCAAATCCTGGCTGTAGTCTCAATTTCTGTGCATCCTATAATTTCTGTTGCCAGCTTTCTTCCTTTTATCCTCAAGTGTAGAGCCATCCTATGGCAAGCTTTAATGCCATGCATATTTCCCTCTATGGTAGTAGTTTCCTTTATCTTACCTTACTTCATCTTGAAGATCTTTCAGAATCAAAACCAACTTGACAATTTACTGGTGTGCTGTGCTATGCAGTGCAGAGTAGCCTATTATCAATGCTACAACAGAGGATCTCACTTCTTTTGATCACTTAATGCTACAGAGCATGTAAAAATCCTTACACCAAATACATGTAGCACATGAAGTGATCAAACAATGTTCGTTGACTGGACTGTGAAATCCCTCAGGGAGCTGGAAAGGGAAAGCAAAATCTCATAGCTACCTCTACGTTCTCTGCTCTTGCTGCTAACAACCCCCAAGGTTTGAAAGACATTGTTTTGGCATCTTAAAAAAAAAAACCCTACAAAACAAAACACCACCCTGTGGAAGAGAAGTGCTACAAATGAAAGGGTTCTGTACAACAAATCATTTGTGTTTGTGAACAGCTGGTACAAGGGAGAAATCTCTGGGGCGAAGCAGAGCAAAGTAGCATGAGCAGCTTTGACAATATGCTCTTCAATAATCAAAAACTTCCTTAATTGTATTTAAGAAGAAATCTGTCAGAAAACTGGAAAAGCTGACCTCAAGAAAATCAGAAAAAGAACAAAACTGAATTTGACCAACTCCAAAGGGAGCTTTGCCTATAACAGAGTTCTGAACTGTCAGGATCTGAGAGCCTTTCTGAAGCAGGAAACTTTCATGAATGCTGCTGTCCTTACTGCAATTGTTCAACAGGCTTGAATGATGTCCAAATATATTCGTGTTCATGAACACAATGCTATTTTAAAAAATCCCTAACAATATCTAAGTATTTGCTTATGTAAAACAATAGCCATTAACAGCCAACACTGCAAAATGCATCATTATCTTCAAGCAGCAACGGGAAGGGAACAGCATCATCCTTTTAGCTACAAACTGTTCACTTACAGTAGGCTTTTATTACTGCTGAAAAGCATCATTTTGGAAATGGGGCAGAAATCAATGTTTTAGGGCAGCATTCTAACCTCATTGGTAGTGTGCTCCTGATTTCCTCCCTTACTGCAGCTACTTTCTTCGTTTATTGGTTTTTATTATACTTGGCAGATATTTACCTCAGAAAGTTAGAAGTCAGAAGGAACTCCACAGAAGTCATGGCTGCTTTAGAAATAGTAACATGCTAAAAACAGAGCATCTCTCATTAGAGTTACTTGTCACTTTTTCCAGAGCTTCTGCCTCATACTGCTATTCTCACACATTTCACTGTGAAAGAGATGTGATGGTAAAATATTTGAAAGACAGCTGATGCAAATTATGTGCTTTCCATTTTTTGTTTCTTTTTAAATTCTGTCTTTACTAAGATCAAGGTTTTGCTAGAAAGAGCTTAGTAGAAACCAGACATATAACTATTTTCCTTTTCATATTTCCACAGCTTTAATGATAGTGAGGGACTATTTGAAAAAGAAAAAGAAAAAATAATAATTTCACTGCTATTTGGTCAGATAAGCATTTGCAACTACATTAGGATGGCAGAGAAAAGAATGGGCATCTCCGAAAGGGGGAAAAAAAACCCATCAAAAAACCTACTGAGACCCATTGGAAATGTGACTTCCTAAAAGCATAGCAGGGGGAAAATATCTGCATCTTCAATAGCCTTATGGGAAGCTTATGTTTGAAATATCTTGTGATCTGTACCAGATAACCCAATGTCTTGCTGACTTTGCCAGTGTCACAGAGGTGAGGTTTCCACATGGGTGAGCAAACCACTCGAGCAATTTATTCAAACACATTAGACTCAAATTGGCTTTAGTAGAGCACCAGGCAAGTCAGGTGTGTGTGCATGGCTGTGCACACATACTGCCTTTCTGACATTCTTCTGTGCTAAATGAGATAACAAAGGCTATAAAAAGAAAACCCTATTTCTTTTCCTTCTCTTATTTTTTCCAAATTGTTCTTTACCCACCAACAGTCTCATTAAGCAGTAACGCCATTAGAGGACATCAGGCACACATTTTTTTGCCTGCAGTAAAGCTCTAGGTTTTTGCCACTTCTGCTTTGCCAGTGCAATTGCTAACAGGTTTCTTGACTCTGCCAGTGCAAAGGTCATACGTGAATGACAGATCTCCCCAGTTATCAATTTTCCCATTTCCTCTCTCACTCCTGGCAGAGCACTGTGCAAGTGCTATGCCCATCCTGCTATGAGGAAACTCAAACTTCATCTTACAGAACACAACACAAGTGAGGAATCCACCAGAGCTGCTCCATCACAAAGCTCTGATTCTTATTTTACAGCAGGACTTACTTTAATGCCTGGACAACTCTAATTATGATTATTTTCTGTGCTGCATCCCACACTCATCAAACACTAACCTTAAAGCAGAAAGGTAGGTGCTGACAAAACCTTTTCCTCCCGTTCTTACCAACATAAACCCATCAGGACCTGCAGATACCTCCATGAATGGTCGTATATCTCTATATTTGATGTATGGAGATGTATGTAGAGGAGTGATGAGGTGAAACAGTCCCTCCTTGTGCCCGCTCTCCATGCAGTCGGGAAAGAACGAAGATTCCTGATTAATTACTTATCAAGGAGAAGGTCAAGTTCTGAGGAAGACAGCTTAATTCATTCTTCAGTTTCTGTGTGAACACATTTCTTTCTACAGAACAATTGATTTGCAGCTCAATTCACACTGTTCAATTATATTTTTATTTTTTAAGGGAAAAATAAATTAAAATGTTACCTTCTGAAACGAGTGTATCTGTTCTGAGGAAGATCCAAGTGTCATAAGTAATTAAAATTAATGATTCCTGCTTTTTTCTCCTGTTATCCTGCTGAGGCAATTCTTGCAGAGGTTGCACTGCTAGTGGAACTGGGGCAGTTGTCAGCCCCTTAAACTCCTGGCTGATGTGCTGATCCCAGTGAAAGAGCAAGATGCATTCCCAGACAGAGAAGTACTCAGACACACAGTAAATCTTGAGCTGTTGCAGGTATTTATCTATACCTATGTATACTCCAAGGGATGGTAGCTAGCTTCTGTTCCTTCTTGTTACCCTCATAACAATTATTTCAAAAGACAATTTTCCTATTAAAAAAAAAAAAAAAAAAAAAACCCTCTGGCATATGGGTAAAGTTGTTGCATTAGAAAGGTATCACAGATTCACTGTTTCAGACTATAAAACTGCCCCTGCTTCCTGTATTTACCTTTATGTTCTTATTAGCATTGATATTGAGTAAAGAAAGGTTTCAGATTGACTCTTACTAAGTGAGGCAGATAAAAATAGGAAAAAATAGATGTGAAAATTTATTTAGTCTTAGAAAGTAATGAAACTCAATATGAAGCCTCAGGATGTGGCTCACATGGAGATGGCCTATGATCCATTAGAGACACTTGTTTTCAAAGCTTTAGACAAAAAATAAGCTAAAGAGGAAAAAAATACATAGCCAACAATGAAGCACTTAATGCAGTCATAGGTTTTTTAATAAAGGAACCTAAGACATGGAGGAAAACTATGATCCCAGGATCCAACTCATTTGTTGTTCCTGTACCTGTTGGACAACGGGTGTAAAGTTTGTTTCAATATAAAAGCAAACAAAAAGTGTGGGGAGCAGCACAGCAGAAGCAGCCTTTAGCCTTGCAGATGTAGTTTATGATTTATAACTTCAGCATGTCTTTCCTGACAATTTATAATCTGTATGTTATAAATCCATAGTATGAACTAGATTCCAATCACTTGTGAAACCTTTTTGCATCATGTTTACAGCCATAAAAACAAACAGAAAAGCTATCGTTGGGTAGTCCTCAACTTAGAGGGATTTAGACCAGGTCTAGGAATCACTCTACTCTTATTCCAAACTGTGTCATTGAGGTCTGGGATACTTTCCACACCAGTGAGTGAAATATTGGGATACTTTTTACTCTGGTAAATGCAGGCCTTCCCATCAGGCAATTCCTACCACTGTCTTCCACAACCATTCCAAAAGAAGAAATATATCTGCTTAATGGAAGTTTCTATACAATTTCCAGCTTTCCCTCCCCCTTCTTCCCTCCCACCCAAGTTTTCCTGGACAAGCTGAAGTTTTCCAGCTTCTTTAGCTCCCCTTTCTGGGACACAGCCCAACAAAGGAGTGACCCCACTCTACACCTGCCCTGCTCCTGGAGAAAAAAGCCACGTATAAGAGAATTGTAATGTGAAGGGTCAGGTTAGCAGAGGCCAACAGGGCATTCAGAGATCATTGAAAACACATTAATGATTCCAATTACAACACATTATGGTGTTGTAAGATCTTCTCAAGCACAGTCCTGAAGAGGTTTCCCATGAATCGGTGGCATCACATTATGAAATTAAAGCATGCCTTTATTCCTTATAATATATATACCTTGCAACCCACATATTGTCCTTCTGCCCCACAAAAAATCCCCCAAACTTATTTGCCAAGGAGAATGCCTTTCTGCCCCCTCAGACAATCCCTTTATGGGTATTATTGTTGGTAATAATTTGGTTTGCTTTAAAAAGAAAATAAGTGGAAAATAACAAATTCAAACAGTGAAAATAATGCAGAAATACATATTGAATAATTGCACAGGCTACAAAAAATCATTTTATATTATGTAGACATAGAAAAAAATTCAATATAGATATTTTCTGAAGAAAAAAGTATTTCGTACCTTATTGCTACCACTAGAAGAGCTTCAGCAAACAGTTCTAACCAACCCAGTGAGCCAAATCATAAAGCTTCAGGCAGTCAAGAAAAGCTATTGATTTTTTTCTTTTTTTTTAAAAAAGGCTTTTCAGCTGTAAATACCTATTGATGTGTGACAAAAATGTGTAAGTGGCATTGGCCAGTATAGCCACTGTGGGAAAAGCCAAGATTGCAGCTTCACTGGTTAAGCTGCTTGGAAGTTTATTGTGGTCAGCCTCAACCTGCTCCATCTGATCTTGGATCAAATAAAACACAGCACATATGATTCCCAACAGCAATAATCAAAACTGAGGGTTTCACATTCTACTGGAAACAAAATTACAGGAAGAAGAAATGGGCTGGATATTTCTTTTTCTTGCTGGGAAATAGATTTCTAACAATGAACTATGTGGATTTATTTTTTATTTTTCGAAGTTAGCGCCTCTATAAGAAGTTGATACATCACTGATGGTTCCTTCCTCCTCCTGACCAGCACTCAGGGCTAAGGGGATGGGAGACAGTGCAGGTCTCCCTTCCCTACAAACAAAGACACTTCAAAAATCAGGGCTAGGCTATCCTAAGAAAAGATGACAGACTGAACTATGTGTTATCCCTTCCTTCTCTAGACTCATCTCACTTGGTTTCCTCCTCCTTACTGTGGAAATAAAGAACTCATTCCCATTGCAGCCAGGGGTCTCTGGTCGCCATAGGGTGGGACAACAAATAAGTCAGTACCTCTGGGTTTACACCAAATTTTTCAGGCTGGAGGCCTGTCTAAATAACAGGTTGGGCCACTTTCCCTTACAAACAAAAGCTGTAAAGATGGGATGATAAACTTTCAAGGATGTCTAAGGCACTCAGATGCAAAACTGCTGGGAGCTGGTGCTGCATAAAACACTGCAACCCAGTTTTATTACTGCTTTTCCTCATATGACCTAGAATGGTTTGGTTACATCTACCCATAATATATTCACAGTTCTGCCTGGATCTACTGTGGCTTGCACTCATTCTCTCACCTTAAATATGCTGTTGAGAAAACAGGAGTTCCAGGAGTGTGAACGGATAACAGCTTTTTTTAAATTGTAGGGTGGGAGACACAGGTAAATATTTATTTTGCTACATATGTAACAAAATGACCCACAGAAATTATATTGTCAACATTTCCAATTAAATGCAGCAAAACATAAAAGGCCTATGCACTTGACCAGTGCCTGATAATTCAGACATTCAATACGTGAGAATAAATCAAGTCTGGGTAGAGCCATACAGCAGTTAAGGGGATAAAAACCATTCACTGCATTTCAAATGTTTGACAAAACAATTCACTTCTGGACCTCTCTTTTGGAGCATTGCACCTAAAAGAGAATTGAGATGGGAAGCACCAAAGATTTACTGAGATTTTGTACTGCTCTCCCTGTGCCTGAAGAAGCTTTTCCATTTTACAGCTACTTCTTGCACCCTTTCTGAGGGTGAGGTGGACCAGTGTTTAATTTAATATTGTAATCCTTGGAAACAACTATTTGACTGTTGCCAGAGTCTTTCACTGGGGAGTTTCTCCAGGTTTGTTGCCACCAGTGAAGGAGGCTGACAGGGGAAAGTGCCATCACTTGTCCCCTAAAATAACCTCACTGCTTCATATTACAATAAAAAATACATAATGACATTATACATTTTAAAAAATACCTAAACAAACAACAAAAACCTTTCAGGATATGATTGCCAGCATCCCATTACAGATTCTGCAGAGCAGCAAATGGCTGGTGTATAATATTAAATACAACTGAACCTCAAACCTTGTAGAATAAACACAGCTAGGATGGATGTGAAGTACTTGCCTGCATCTGCCAATGCTTGTCTCACTCTTGCAGAGGATACAGAAAGAAGCAAGAGACTCTCAGGGCTTGGAGACTCCCAACTTAATACTTTCTAGTGCTGTCTGCTGCCAGAGTCATTTTACTATCTCCATTTTGGTTCATCCTTTGTACAACAGGGACAACATCTACAATGCCAGAGAAGATGCAAGGACATGGCAGTGCTCCCAAAAATACGATCACAGAACCCACAGAGATTCGTAAGAACATGAAGATCTTTTAATTGCACATCTCGGTCTGCAAAGTGCAAGTCAGGACACTTGGAAAAAGAGAGGATCTTCAGTGTGCCTTTGCACTTTTTCCTTTTATGCAGCATAATCTGATGTCTTTTCCAAAGGAAATTTAAGCCAAGGCAAAGCAGATATATATTGATTAATCATGTTCATATTATGTCTGGAAAACATTTCTGCCATTTCCTCTTTCAGAAGTTATATTTAGAGTTGGGGTAGGAGTGTATTTAAATGGAAGGGAAAATACACAGAGAAACTGCATCTGCAATCACATTTCCTGATTAGATCTTACCAGAGTCTTAGTGCTGCCTAAACATGGGGTAGTATATGTCTTCAGTGCTCACTCTTCATGCTCTCTATCCCTGTCTTCTCTGCAAATCAATTATTGGATCATAGGTATGAACTGGATTTTTGCTTCTTGGGGTTCTTCTTGATTATTTTTAAGGATTTATTTCGTTTTATTGCTCAGCTATAACCATAGGTCCTAACTCCAAACACAATATGGGGCAAGGGGGAAAATGGAATCAAAAGTTCATTTTTTTTTCTATAAGAACAACCTTAATAATATCTTAAACAAATGTATGGCTTTAGGGAGATTCATAAAACAGTGAACATGGATATGCAGAAAAGTGTATTTGATCTCTTGCCTCTTGTTTATATGAATATAAGGCAAAATTGTCTCAAGAAGACACAGAGGTTATAAGAATAAAGCATCATGAAAATCTGCAGTAATCCAAGCTTAAAAATACCTTGTTTGCAGAAATGGAATTGAAAACTTTGAGGGTTTATATGCCTCAATAAGCAGTTTTATTACCTCCATACCTTAACTTTTTCACAGTGTGTACTTGAACTGGTAAAAAATAAACATTCAACTAGATTTTTAAAAATTTGGTTTTTTTGTTTTTCCTTCTGAATATGGGTGTGTATTGAAAAACAAAGAGGAAAGTTCAGTCATCCAAGCTTTGTAGTATTTAGCAGAAAGAGAGAGGATGTGAAGAAGCAACAATCAGCTTTATGACAGGCACTTCATTAACCCACATACTTCATAATTTGTTCAGTGAACTAGCTGCTTTTCCTCTTCTCTCAGCAGGAACATAAATAGCAAGGAGTATCATGAGCTGTTATGCCACTGGAAGACTGTTAATCTTACCAAATATACCACGGAGCATTTACTGCTACATATTTATTTATTTAGATTTAGAGCCTGATTTAAGGGAAAACAAAAACGATATATCGTGAAGATGCCTCTCAACAGATACCTAAACTGCAGCACTGCACTTGAATAAAACTCAGCTGAGCTGGAGAATTTAAAGAAATCAAGTGTTTTACCCCACCTAGCAATTCCTGCACATACTATCTACGTATTATTAAAAAGGCATCTGTGTGGAGTTGCATCTGCAAGGAAATACCAGGCTGTGTTTCAAGAGGGACCAACATGCCAGGGGATGGGAAAAGGTGGAGTGGGACCAGTGGAGTTCTTTTCTGTCTTGAACTGGGAAGGACAATTTGTGTCTGAGCTTGCACAGAGAGGAATATGATGACTGAAGAGCTAATCTGAAGCTTGTGTGGAACAGCTCCCACAGGAGGGGTCTGCAGGCACAAGGAGTGGGGCTTGAGGTAAGTTTTGGTTTGGGATCTAGCTGTGACTTTAAGTTCTATAAATTGCTTCAAACCACCTGCATCAAGATCCCAAATAACCTCCATCTCCTCAAAGAGGGGCCTTGCAATACACTGAGATAATAAGAACTCTTTCCACTCGAGAAAGGGGACAATTGGTGAGAGGAGTGAGCATGTGTCCACACATGTGTTAGTGAGCTGGGAAACAAAATAATTAACCCTGAAATAATGCAATTATTCAACTGCAAAAATAAAGGGCAATCAGTGGTACAATCTGTTTTTTTCCTGTATTTATTTGTTGTGAATCTGAGTGAACATTGTTCACAGTGGGAGATTTTTGATGGCCTTCGGTAGGCTTTGATGAGGCTCGTATTTGCTCATTTGCACAATGTATTTATCTGCACCACCAGCAGCGTTGATCAGCATGGAGCAGCAAAGTCCAAAGAATGCTTTAAATAAACCCCCACTTGTTAAACCATCCTCAGCTCAGATTCAGGGAGCTTTTTATAGCAAACATTACCTGAGTCATTCCTCTGGGAGAATTATGGACTGAATGATGAGAAGAAGTTTCCAAAAATGCTTAAATGGCTATTAATGGAACTTGTACTCCTAAGCCATTTAAAGTGCTTTTGAAAGTCCTAAACAAAATACAGCTCAGCAGTGGGAATCACCAGATGAACCTTTCTGCTATACTTATTGCAAAAACAAGACGATAGAATCAAATTCAGCAGAAATGAAAGGTTTCTGCATTTACACCAGCAAAGAACTGATTAAAGCATTATGCAGCAGAATTACGTCTGCAGAATCATCTATTCACATGAACTCAAACACCTCCATAAAGACCACTGCAGTTCCATAGCTGCAGTGTGTCAGAGGGCTTTGGTGACTCCTAGTTTAGATCAAGCTCAAGTTTAACAAGGGCAAATTCCAAATTCTGTATCAGGTACAGGATAACCCTGAATATACAGACAGACTGGAAATGAGGTGCTGGAAATTACAGAAAGGGACTGGGGATCCTGGCCAAGTTGAACACGGGTCAGCAGTGCCCTGGCAGCCAGGAGGGACAGTCCTGTCCTGGGGGGCATCAGGCACAGCATCAGCTGAGCAAGGGAAGGGATTGTCCCCTCTGCTGTGCACTGGGGCAGCCTCACCTCAAGTGCTGGGGGCAGTTTTGGGAGCCAGAATATAAAAAAGATATTATTGCTCCCTACAACTGAACAGAGGTTGTAGCCAGGTGGGGGTCAGTCTCTTCTCTCAGGCAACCAGTGACAGGGCAAGAGGAGATGGCCTGTAGCTGCACAAGGGGAGATTCAAGTTGGACGTCAGGAAGGATTTCTCCACTGAAAGGCTGCCTGCTCCCAGCAGTATGATAGTCACCATCTCTGGAAGCATTCAAGAAAGGACTGGATGTGGCACTCAGAGCTATGATTTAGTTGGCATGGTGGTGTTTGGTTAAAGGTTGGACTTGATGATCTTGGAGATCTTTTTCAACCTTAATGATTCTATGATTCCATGACACACAGCCCAATATCAGGTCACAACTCCCTAAGAACTTAAAGAGCAGAAACATGGAGTGATGTCCTAGGATGATCTTCACATAAGCCCACTCTGAAACTGTGATGCCACCCCAGATTTCCCGTTCCACTGCAGGAGAGTTAAAGACTATGAAATTCTAGTCTGTGAATGGTATGTGTGAGGCAGAGCACCACTAGGATGCTGGAGATTCCGTAATATAAATTTAAATAGCTGTATATCATCACACCAATCCAAATAACATTTCGTTTTTCAATTGCCAAGTCTGGCCATGAATAAATACCTTAAATACCTTGCTTGAAAAAAGAAATTGTTTCTTTCAGAACTATTTTTTTCATGAAAGGGCTTTATTTCCAAGGCATATTAGTTTCTGATGTATAAGCATTTTAACTCCCTCAAAAACAGCCTGCCAGAAAATTTATAATGAGCTTTTCTATTTTTTCCTCTGATTAAGCACATTTCCAGTTGGAATGCATTGAGCTGGCAATGTTAGTTTTATCTCATTAGAAAGTGTAAATCCTTTCAGCATTACCATTCACCTGGGTACAATTTTTAAATTCCTGGTACAATAGTCAGGCTACAGAGAGACCAAGCTTGTAGGGAGAGAAAATTTCTTCCCAATAATCAACCAAAAATGGAGGGGGGGAGGAGACAAACTTTCATACTGACAAAGTCATGTTTAGGCATGAGCATCTAAAAGCAATGAAAACAACTGAAATTTGCTCTCCCTGCATATTTTGCCTTTTTGTACCTTTACATGTGCCAAAGGTACCACCACTATTACAGAGGTCCTGTGAGGCCTTTTGGTTCTAAAAGTCTTTTCTTCTACTAATTCCACTAAAAAGAAAGTTTCAGGTGTTAATATTTGATTGACACATTATTAGGAAAAGTATGAGAAAAGCAGCAGTGTCGCAGCTCCACTGCCACAGCCATCATCTTTCCCAGCATATCTCTGTATCTTCCCTGCACAGCGAAAAGGCAAAAGGAGAGAAAAGACTATGCTCATTAGGAAGAAAAATGGAAGCAGTTCTTCTGAGCATCCCATCTGCTGCCATCGTGTCAGAGATATCACATTTTACTGCTGTCACCAGCAGGTGCATGCAATTAGGTGACAACAAAATGAACTATGGCTTCCCAGTGACTGTTTAGAGCAGATTTCAGACTGTTGGCAAGTGTGAGATAACAGACTATAGGCATTAGCCTCTGAATAATTCCTGGAATTCACATGAAAAATATACAGGTGATTAATTCTGGTGTAGAAGACAACTGCAAGAAGTGATAGACACAGCAACTGTGACAAAGCAGAGGTCAACAGAGGGCATGGGCTGGGCTAATTCAGGCTATTTCAGTTATTATGAAGACATAATAAGGCCAGTCTATTCAATTCTGATCTCATTTGCAGTAACATATCAGGACAATCAAGCCCAAAACAAATGCATAGCAATACACCCTCACTATGTTGAAGGACTAGGGACAGTGCTTGGATGCTTTCTTCTAATGTCAACTAAATATATTGTTACTGTTCACAACTGGTGGCTAATTAACAGAGGGGTTAATGAGCATTAGAAGCATACCAACTTTCACACAAGGCAAAAATCATAACTTAAGGTTGATTTGTTTTGGGTTGGGGCTAGCTTGCAAATCCCTAACAAAGGAACAGCTGAAATGCCTGTTTTCCTGCAGTGTTGCACAGAAAAAGGAGGAAGTCCCAGTGAAACAGAGGGTGCAAGGATGGTGCTCACATGGGAGCATCTCCCAGTCACAATCCTCAGGGATGAAGCTGTACTGCCAATGACTATTCATGTACAACTCTGCTGTACAACACAAAGATGCAAAAATTACTGTAATAGTCAGAACATTTGTCCCACCAAAGGTTTATTTCTGAGTGCTGGGTGTCTCCTTTGTACTAAATCCCCTGTGTTTACAGGGCTCTATTTGCACTTGCTGTGGATTCCTGCCTTTCTATCTGAATACAACAATGAAGGAAAAATACCTTCTCTTCTGTTATCTAAGGTGATAATGGAGAATTGCAGAAACTTGTCAGGGGTTGTGAGATGCCTTCAGTGCTTGGAGAATATCATCACCCAAAACATGAACAAAGGATAATTTTTCCAGGTTAAAAAAAAAAAAAAAAAAGTCTTTGGGGTCTTAAAGTGCACAGCAATGCAAAGCATTTGAGTGTATTTGTTAGCTTCAGCTGACTGTTAAGAATTTTACCTCCTGGTAGGCAATTCCCAAGAATAATAGCCTTGTTCTGAATGATAAGCTAGTGTTCACCCCTTATGGCAGAAGTTCTGCAATTCAATTCAGTAACCAGGAATGGTAAAGCCATTTTTACCATGTCTGGCATAGACCACTTCAATGGGATCAATACAGGACTGCAACATGCCTGAGCAACTTGCTTTAATTCAAGCCAGGATATAAATCTTATAGTAGCAGAGGATTTTTTTTTCATAAGTCACATCTTAGATTAGGAATGATATATCTACAGAAATTGTCCTCATTCTCCAGTCAAAAGTGTTAATGTAACATTCAAGCAAAATTTTTCTCCATGCAGATACTTTCTCCTTAAGGACAAAGGAATTCAGCTTTTGAAATCATATTGTATCCCATAATTGTACTGAGAAAGTCAGGGAAATGGGGCCTTTTTCTAATAGAGTAGCTACAGTGGAGCAGCTCCCTAAACAACATCACAGGAAGGATGTAAAAATTATACTCTAAAGTAACAACAGCTGTTTCCAAAGCAAACAACAACTTGATAGGTCATGTTTCTGACCCTGTCATATTATTGCAAATCTCATAATAGCTGCTTTTTATTTTAAGAATTTAACTATCAAAGTAATGTTATGCAGAAATTTCAATTTATTTTTGTTTTTTAAGTTACATCTCCAAGTATGAAAAACACAGCTTAAAGTTCAAGCCAGCTGAGGAGCTTAAAAGGGTCAAGTTTACTTTTTTTTGGTAGATTCACATAATGTAATGATGCAAGTGTCATAGTTCAAATGCTGAAAGGCAATAAAGCATGTGTTGCTTGAGAAAAGAACTCAACTGAATTAGCTATAAAGAAAAACTTGCACTAATAGGCATCTGAATTCACACCACTAATTTCTGCAGAATATAAAACACCATTTCCATTGAGCAGAAATGAGCACAATTATTTTTTATAATTAAATGTTGTTCTGACTCAGCAGAGGGATTCAGTGCTGTTGCTATTGTTCACAACTCTCTCAAGCAGCAATGTAGCTTTTAATGGGGAGCTCAGCAAACACTGCACCACACATGTCTGTAGAAATGACACTATTTTGAGAATGGGAAAGTAAAGAGGATTAAACTTTTCTTCCCCACCTCAGCCAAGCAAGAATTAGGCAAACAAGCATGGGTAAAGAAGCATCTGCACCATTTCACCCCCACAAAGGCAGGAGGTTTGTCCTTCTGGTTTCAAAACATGCTCTTTGAGCAACTTATCCTGTGCTCTCAGACCTCTTCCTATTACAAATTTCCACAGAGTAAATTCATGTCCATGAACTCACTCTTTTGGCAGTAGCCCTTGCTGGCGAGAGGGAAGCTTGAGGCAATGAGGAGTCTCCTTAGTTTGCTTCCTCAGCCCTGCCTGCTTCCCAGTCACTCAAATCAAGGGAAGGATCGAAATCTAGGGCAGCTCTATGAACTGCCTATGCAAATCAGCTGCTCTGCCTGTAAGCTGGAAGCAGAATTTTCACATCCCACCGCACTGATGTCAGTGGCACGGGAATTCTTTGCATTTCAGAGTGAAATAACTCTTTGTTTCACTTCAACCTGTGCCCATCCTATAGCCAATAGATGCCTATGTGCAAACAGTAAAGTGCCAGGCTGGAAAAATTCCCAGACTTCACAGAGGACAGCACTGCATGATAACCAGGTCTCCCAGACATAAAATGCTTTGATTAAATTGGGGCAGCTCTGAAGCAGGCAGGAAAAAACAGTATTGAAGTTTCCTCATATGTAAAGATATTAGTGAAGATTCTGATTTGGGTAATATTTTCCAGCACAGCTGAAATTTAAATTTAATGAGATCCTCATTTATATTCTGGAAAGAGGAAGAGAACAGAAAACTGCCCATGTATTGGAATTCAGCAACAAATAGCATTAAGGCAAGCAAATAAAAACATGTACTGGTAACTTTTATCCTTGTGCTCTGTGGCCTTATCAAAACCCTGATGGAACTGCTATCACAGCAGCTCTACCCTGCAAGCCTAACAGGTTGTATCAACAATCTCATTGTGCAGTAAGAGATGCAGGGAGCCACTTGCTGAGTGGCCACAGGGACAGACACCCCGGGGGGCTGCTGTGCCAAGGAGAGCTGCAGCGCAACCAAAGCCAGTGTCTGATAAAAATTTAAGGAAACACAGAAGAGAAGTGAGTGCTTTTTCCTTCTCTGTCTCCACTAAATTTAGAGGGGATAGCAGACTTCCCCAAAGGATGGTAAGAATGAGGTGAACAGCAGAAAGGGTGGAGCAGAGGGATGGCTACAGGCAGTACAAGCAATAAACTCCAGTTCCACATTTGCCACCTAACAAATTTTTTAATATATGTCTTTTCACCCTATGACTTTAATACTAAACTTGGCAAGCAAGCAAGTCAGGGAATCAAACAATTCTGACAGAAAACACTTAATATAATATTCCCAAAACAAGCCAATTGGAGTCAATATGTACAACTTCCTTTCGTTGGAATATACGTTTGTGTGTCTCATATCTGCAGGTTGTTCAATAATATTAATGAGAATTTATGTAGCTGAGGAGAGAAGTAAAGGCATCAATGAAGTAAATTTCAGGTTCAGATAGAGTGGTTATGCTCATGGCTGCCCGGAAGAAAGCATGCGAGGAAATTGCTAAACACATTTTGCTTCATTTCTTTAAGTTATAGCTGGCTGTAAATTACATTTAATAAACCCATTATTCAAACCCTTTTGAGAACATTTAAGCACCAATAATGTTTACTATGCCAATGCACAGTGTGCTCTTATAAGCCATGTATCTTACTGAAAGTCACCGGGCCAGTTCCATCACTATGATTCTCATGAGCTTCCTTTGGTTCTGGCAATTAGGCCATCTGCCAGGAGCTGAAATCATTAGCAATAAAAAGAAAGGCAATAGCTTTGCTTTGTAGTCCCTTCAGTCAGTCCTGGTTCCATTAGCCACTGGGGGCACCATGAGAATCAGGTGAACAAAGAACAGTAACAGACGACATTGTAAAAAGGGAGGAAATTTTAAAGGAGTGCTACAAAGTCAACGGCAAAACAGAAAAAAAAAAAAAAAAACAAACCCAACTTCTTCACAATGAGATTTCTTTCAGAGCAGCACTAGGGATTTCATCATGTCCCTTTTACAATGTCACACTCTGTGGTCCTCACCACTGCCTCTCAAACTTCTACCCTTCTCTTTCCTGCTCAGTCAGGCATTTGATCAAAAATATTTCCTGTTATTTATGTGTGTGTGCATAGGCACACACGGATCACATTCTTGATTAAGGCATTTAAGCACTGCTGTGATTCAAATAATAATACTAATAATGGATTAACCAGCAGTGGACATTAGTGCAGCTGATGATCTTTAGCCTCCTGCCTTGAGCCTGCAGGAAATCAGAAGTCTTTGCCCATAATTGAAGATGAGATGTACAGAGAATGAAAATTCTGTTTGATAAAAGAGTTTGGATTTTAGAGTTCTGTTGTTTAAAGCAGCATGAAACCTGCAAATTTCAAAATCTTCAGAGAGAAAATAAACAAATCTAATACATTGAGACCAGTTTGATGGAACAGCATTTTCCAATGAGAAAATAATTTCATTAACTTTTTTTCCACTTAGCTGTAATATCAAAGAATATAATAAGATTGCTCCAAACAATAATTTCTTTAAATGGCCTGGAGAGCATTGCTGAAAGCCAGTGGATACTAGGATGAATCAGTGATAATGTACAGCACAAAACAATCACTCTGAAATTTCCTTTCAGGATATAAAAGGTCTATCTCATTCTCAAATGTGAAAATTTTTAAAAGGCCAAAATTGACTCAAGTGTAAGGTGAAAGAGAACACATGACCACATTCACAGAGTTCTCCTTTATTCCAGAAGACTGGCAAAAGTTGAATAGTGCTAAAGTTTCAGTGACTATAATCACTCACAAAAATTAGCTATAATTCAGTCACAGAAAAACGTTTATAGAACTGTCAGGTGACCCTCCAAGACAACAAAGAGCACACACTCTCTTACTGCCTTTTCATAAAGAGGTTACAGAAAACTGTGTCACGACCTAACCTCCAATATGTATTCTTTTATGCAATAAACAAAAATATGTCCTTAATTTTTCATTTTTATCTTTTATCACTAAGGTCCTCATGCCTCCTAAAATTATAAGATGTCTCCCAGGACTTGGGGGGAACACATACATTGGATGATAAACCCGGGGATGAGCTTTTTCTCTGAGCCACAGGATATATCCACAACATCATCAATCTCTGTCTTTCTAATGCATCTAACAGAGTGTTTCCTACATACCTCTGGCAGTAACATAAGAATATTGCATTAAAATAATCCAGTCCACAGAGCAAAATCAAAAATGCATACGGAATAAATAAAATGTCAGTAGTAGTAAACATGCCTTTCATTGAAAAATCACAATATTTTTTTTCTTCATCAGCAGATGATTCAATAAACACACTAAAAGTTCAGAACGTAATTCTCAACAAACCTGGGCTCTGCACTGGCTTCTGCTTCTCACAACTGAAAGCTAAATACACCAAGGGAGCATGCCAGATACCAGGATTTCACTTGAGGCTGTTTGTTGTTAAACAAGCAATCAAAGCTAGTAGTTAAAGAACACAAATTGCCAAACATCAGACCACACTCATTATGGCTCCAATGTAAAAGGACAAGGTAGCTTTTAACCAGCAAAGGACATTGAAACTGAAGGCAGAAGCGATGGCACTTGAAAAAAACATTCTTGCTTTCTGGTATCTCTACTGAGCCCCTTCCTTCCCCCCCAGCTATCTCAGTAAGTCAATTATAACGCTCCATTTATACATGTGTAAAATGAACATGTGAACTGTTCAGAAATCAGACATAAAACAGTTATGAGAAACAACCAAGCTATCAAAATAAAAAAAAAAGAGAAACCCACCAAATTTCCAAGGACAAAAAATATACCAAATTAAAACCGAAAAACAACCAAGCAAACAAACCCACGAAAATAAAAACAGAAATCTTTGTCAGAACTGGCTTAAAAGTGCCAAAGAGAAAAAGAAATATTGCAGCATATCATCAGTACAAAGCACTTGATAATCCTCTTTGGATGTTTCTTGCAGAAGCGCTAAAGAATTCAGAGACAAAGGAAGAAAAGTGTGATGCTGCAGGATGGGAGGTGTCAGAGTCCCTGTCCTGGCAGTTTACCCAGTGGTATCTGCAGACAATGTTGTCCTCACTGTGCACACATTCCTGCAAGATCCTCATCCTCAGAAATACACCACTATTCCAGAGTTGTGTCATTTGGAAGAAACTGATTTGCAGTTATATTTCAAGTAGGGCAAAGACTTTTGGAAGCCAGGAAACTAGCCCAAACCAGTCATCCAACCCCAAATATGTCTAGAAGTCAGGACAAGAAAAACTTGCAGAAGAAATAAGACCAGCACAAAAATTTCCTGCAAGCCCACCAACATGACTATTATCACTGAAGCAGATGTCAAGAGGCAGTTCAAGCTAAAAAGCTGATGCTTGATGTAAAGCTATAGATCTTCAAATGTGCCTGTGAACTTCATAGGTTTAATCTAACCTAAGCCAAAGCTTTATTATCTCTACTTTGCAATAACCTAACTGATGTCAATGATACTAAACAAAAGAAAATTCAGGCTCCAACCTTTTGTTTTTATTGCCATCCTCATCCCAATCAAATATTTCTCCTAGGTAAAGTCTCTCAAGTGTTCTCACATTCTCTTTTGTAGCCAAAAGTGGTGTGATCCGTCAGATGAACATCTCTCATAGTCTCAACCTCTGAGCCCACTTCATTCCTGAAACTGTTCAGGGTTCCTGCAGAGACTTCAGCACTTGTAGACTGAACATTTTTCAACTCCGTTGCAGTGCTGATACTTTTCATTACCATTATACTGTCCCCATCTAACCTGAGAGCTGTCCAGCATTCCTTACCCTCCATCTTCACTTTTAAGGACTTTAGTCCTGCAAAATTGCTTGAATTAGAGGTTATTTCACTCTCATCCCTCTTGCTGTGGCTGCCATTCAGAACACATTAGCTCAAGTGAGGCTAACGTGGTTTTTATTGTCCGAAAATAATATTATTCCACCTCATCTTTTCTCTTTTTCTTCCACTGCAGCTGCCTTCCTAGATGATGCAGACCATTTTCTAGCATCTTCTGAAGCAGGAATATAAGAAGAAAGAAGCATTTTCACCTAAAACCCACTGTCACTACAGAAATTCGATCAATCTCACCAGAACTGCTTAAAGTCAAACCATTTGTTTTCAATGAGCTTTTAGATTCTACCTTTGGGCTCCTTAAGGTGCAAAAAGAAACGGGTGAGAAAGCTTGCTTTGCTTATCATATTTCTTATGATTCTTATTGGCACTATGACAAACCTGATAAAATCGAGGTGAGATTTCAGAACTATGCAGCAGTGGGAGTGCAATTGAAAATGGTTGGGCTAATTCCAACAGGGCTGGTGTGTTTGGGCAAGGAAAAGTGTCCTTGTGGGTGCAGAGTTTAGGACCATTGCAGGCTTTGTAGGAGAGGACAGATTAAGCCTGCTTGGGGAAAAAGCAAAACAGAAAAAAAGACAAAGAGCAGCATTCTCTGAACACTCTCCTCTCCAGAAACCCCTTCTCTTTCACTGGGTTTTGAGGCCATTTTTCCTATGGGTAGAGTGGAAAAGCCACAATGACTGGAGAACAAAAACCAGAATGCAATTTCTTGTAGTCATAAGAGACTTTCAATTCCTACTGACAGTATGAATATACATTAGTCATTTATACATTCATAGACTTCAGCCACACAGGAGCTGAATGTGCCACGCTCATTCAAAATGTATCCTTGAGGCACAGAAACACTGCTTTTTGTTTCTACTTTTTTCTTTTTTTTTTTTCCTTTTTTTTTTTTTTTGGTATATACTTCTGTTGTAAACAAATGCAAATGGAAAGATGATGTACTAATTATTATATGGAAAGCCCATAGAAAACTCAGTTTCAGACATGCGCTATTTTACTGTATCATCTCTTTTTGATGATGCTGGTGTTAAAAATAAAGACTGATTCATTTAGCAAAAGGACAAGCTAAACAAATCTTGCAGCAATTTCTTCTCATACTCAGGTATGCACCCACAAGCTCTGTGCAATGCAGAGAAATCTTAGGTAGCTTTCAGTGAACATTTCTCCTTTGACTTCTCAGCTCAGTAAATCATCTTAAGAGGGAGCTCCACGATGCCACAATAGATTTCTCCTGACCTCCAAGCAGTACATTTACAGCCAGCTTGAATAGCCTTTGTATCCCAAACTGCAAACATGAAAGTTGATATAATCCTTGAAAGCTTACCAAAAGCATTGAGACAGATATCTCTAATATTAGATAAGAAAAATAGATACCATAAATCCATTAAAAACACTCTCCTGTTTGGAACCAAATGACTGTAGCAATTGGCTGTAGAATACATACTGAATACAAAACAACTTCTGCTCTTGGTTTCTGGTTTAGTCAAAGGGGGAAATAGAAAGGAAAAAATGAAAACCAATAACATATGATTTTTATTCAGGTATTCACAGGGAAAGACTTGAGTGTTGGTAATCTCAGGCCAGTTGCAGTCAAACGGCGACTCTATCTGCTACTTAATTTAGATATTCTTTGAGATATTGCTCATATGTCTGGGCATCTGGGCTGAGTGGACCATTGAAAAGTACAGCTGAGAGTTACCACTGAGGGCAGTATTTGCTCTGGTGGTGCACTGAAACATTTACGAATTCAAAAAAGCATTCCTTAAAACTCTGAGCAACCTTCCCCAGCCACCTGAGGCACCACAATTTAAACCAGACATTTCCACAGACATCAAAAGCTGGGTTTCCTTTATCTCTTTCTTACCCAGTGTGACTATTAAGGGTAATCACATTAGGATACTTTTTATTCAGATTTTAAGCATTCTTTCACTAAGTCCTCTCTGAGTCCTGTTTTCCAAGTGTGCTCCATGTTGCACCAGAGCATTAAAAAAAAATTCATAAGAGGATTTTTAGAAGAAATTAGAATGATGTCTCAAACTGATGAGGACCAACCCTGGATCTACTTGTTTTCGATCTATATCACTTCAGAAGAATGATTTACAAAGAGCCTTTTTAAGTAATCACACATTAAGGAACTGTCGCAGAGAAGAGCTCAGAATCTCCTAGTAGATTTTTACTAGTACAGTGCTCTTTAAATAATACAATGCTCTCCCTGGAAGAAACTTCCACCTAAAGAGTGAAGCCACAAACCTCTCTTTCACATAACATCAAGAGACTCAGGGTAGGAAAGTCTAATGACAGAGCAATACATGGTTACTTGGTGTTTATAGCATTTTGCACCTTTCTGTAGGAGAGTGACACATATAGGAATTTTCTAATTAGTTTTCAGTCAAATCATTCCACTGAGAATAAACTTAGAGCACTTACAGGAAACTGGGGAGTTAGACTGGATAATAAAAATACTACTTTGGCTCTTGAGTTTTTTGCACCTGCATTTTGAATATTTTCTTAGCTCCTACTCATTTTGTAACTACATAATAGCCGAACGATGCTTTACTAACAGCAATTCCCATTTATTTATGTTGGCTCCAAATTGTCCAAAAGTTGGATAGAGTGAAGTAGAGGGCTATTTTCCTTATGAATGGAATGAAAGAACCAAGTGGAAATGAAGTAGCCCTCAATGTTGTTTTCCCACTTCTCCTTATGGGCTGTGTCGTGAAATGCATACCTCAGAGTTTTGAAGAATCTTTGGGTCACTGCTCATTCAGGCTGAACTCAGAACAGCTTTATGTATACTTTATTACACATGAAATTTAGGAATCATGTTTTTGAGGCATCTTTACTGCCATATTCTTCATTTCTGAAAGGAATTGCTAGAGACAGAAAAGAATAAAGCTTGAGATCCAAAAACATAAAGTGATTCATTGAGCGAGCAAGCTGGGGTAGCTCCAGTTCCTTAGCAAATCCATCAAAGCCAGAGCATAAGAAAAAGCAAAACAGCAAAATGGTACAAAGCACCTTTTCTGAGGTCCCAGCCTTCTAACATTTTTCAAGAGCAGTTTAAGAAAAGAAAAGAACACTAAAAGAAAACGAGAAACTTTGGAACTAGGTAAAGTTTTTATTCTTGTAGTTGAAAAGGAAACAATTCCTGGAGGTCAGCTCCATCAAGGAAACTCAATTCACTGTTCAAGCCTGTCACTTTCTCCACCTCTTAAGAACCTGAAAAAGTCCTCTGCTTCTGCATAAATCACAGTGCAGTTTCCTTCAACACATTCATTTCTTTACCCATTTATTGGTATGGTGGCAGGCTGCTTAATGGCATAAGGCTGTAAGTAAACAAGTGAATAAATAAATATATGCCAAATAACAAAATCTAAGTAGAGAGATTTAAACATGATGCAAGGAGGAAAATATAGGTGATAAATTCTGGTGGCAAAAGGTGACTTTTTTGAAATTCTCAGCTAAATAAACATAAGGCATTCAGTTCTAAGGAACAAAAGGAAAAATAACTGGCAGGAAAACAGCTATCTTTTGCAACAGTAGTGCATTTGTGAACATTTCAGCAACTTCTTTCCTTTTGCTTCTCCCTCAATAGTTACAAAGCTAAAAGTAATATTATTCAGGAACAGACAGAGCTGCCAAACAACAAACACCACACTACAGGAGTGCAATACCCAGCACAGAGGGCCAAAGTGAGCTGCCTGGCTGGTGTCATACAGAGGAACCTCCCTGTCGCAACTGATTTCCAAAAAATGAAGCAGGATTAGCAAACAAGCCAGGGAACAGGCCTGAGACCATGAGTTTCTGCACTGGGCTGTTGACAGAGCCCTCCTGCTGGAACCACTGAAACACATGGAAGAGGAGCTGCAAGCCCAGCAAGATTTCTACTCTACTTCTCAAAGGGCTTCAGCAGATCCAGGCTGATCCCATGGGCAAACCAAACATCGCCACTGAAGTGGCCCCTTGCGTTTCCTCTGTCTAGGGAAGACAGAGATTCCTTGTGTTGGCCATTTTAGCACCCAGCAAGATGTGGACTGATGGCAACTTAGCTCTATAATATTACAGGTTTACCAGGAAAAGTGAGAAGCTCAAACTTTCCATACATAGGGCTATCCAGACAATGAAAGCTGTGCTTATGTGGAGAAAGGCTAGCTGAGATCCTTGGATTCTTAGTCCTTTTCCTTTTATCTCCCTAGCTTTAGAGACTATGAGGAAACTCACTAGAAAATAACTAGCCACTCATATTTCTTAAAACTGAATTATGCCGAAAGAAGAGGGTGCTACATGGAGCAGAAAAATACCTAATAATTTGATAGGCTAGTGGGGTAGGGTCAGGGGCTGAAATACTACCTTGAAGCCTGATTCAGCACTTCTTGGTTCCCAGTTTTTCCTGAACAATTGCTTGAGCCAGTGGAAGTGCTTTCATAGGGTATTTTTTATGTGCAGGCTTTTTGAGAGACCCTCAGTGTAGAAGGAACTATGATTTCCAGGAAGGTACACCAAAGCTGCAAGTTCAGTGGTACCTGTTTCCCTGACATTGTGTAAAACATAACACCAAGCCCATTTAAATTAATTTTAAAAGCAGTGTGCTAAAAGAACATGTCCTTCATTAAACCCTCAGCACTCCACCTACCAAAGGAAGGTTTTTAACTGTTTCCTCATATACCAGTGCCACAAGCCTATCCAATTCTTCTCTTGAAAGCTAAGGCTTTGCTCTCAGAAGAACAATTTTATGGTGCATACTGAAGCTAATTTTTGAAACCTATAACAGTTAAGTCAGGTTGAGATGCCCTGATGATGAAATGTAATCTGGTATAATCTGAGTTAAGAGGAAGACTTTGTCTTTCCATGCATTTTATTGTCATCTAATTTTAAACTAATTATTTTCATTAGTCAAGAAACTATGGATACACTATGGATACACAGCAACTGTAAAACTGGATGAAGAGTGGAACTAAACAAATATCTGATGTATTCCTGCTGCTGGGTCTATAAAGTGGGATTAAAAGCACATTTTATAGAACAGCTTTTTGCATGGGTTTATTTGTGGTTAGTACTTGTGATAAGGCAACATTGTCTTCAATTAATATTTGATACAAGCAGCAGGGATGATCCTTCCTAACTGAGCTGAACACTCTCGTGATTGTAGAGCTGTGTTTGCACTGTATATCCCCTCGTAATGATTTGTCCCTCCATATCGCCTCTTTGTACCTGTTTGGTCCATCCCAGCTTTCCCATCAGTACCTGTATGCCCATCAAACCCCAACCCATCCCCCTGTCTCCTCCCAGGTGATGTGTCCATTCCCCTTTGTCCAGATCCTTCCCCCAGGGTCACAGGGTAACTGGACCCTGGCTGGGACCCCTCCCCGACCCCCTCCTCAGTGGTCACTCTGAGGCCTTGCCCCAAGAGCTGCTCCCATGTCCTTCCCCCAGTGGCTGCTCAGGTTTCCCTGCCCCTCTATATCTGGCAGCTCTGGGTCAGGAGTCCCTCTCTCTTGCTCTGGAGGTCCTTCAAAGCCAGATGTGGCCTGGGACCTCTCCAGGCCCTCATTAAACTTTGGAACTAATCCTGAGGGAGTGCACCTCTTTCCTTTGCTTGTGGGACCAGCTCATCTTTGGACTCACGAGGGAGCTTCTCCAAGCCCCCCGGGATCCAAGGAGAAGTTCCTTCCCTCTGCCCGCCTTTCCCCACTGCCCAGCTGGCCGGGCTCCACAGGGGTTCTATCCCTGTGGATTCAAGGGAGAGATGCAGCATGTGATGTCATCTGGACTTTTTCCTTAATTTGCTGTTGTTCCAGCAGGGAATTCTAGTTCTCACAGCTGCTTTACATCAGGTGCTTCTGGTGAGCAAGTCCTTTGATGCAATTCCATTGACTCAAACTACAGTTCCCAAAAGCTCGGCACATCTGCAAAGCTCAAATTATTCCACCTCTGCAGAACCATGAATGCCTTATATGTCTTCACAGGCCTCAGTTTTCCTCTCCTTGCAATTCTTGCATTTTTAAGAAATCTGCTTTCTCCCTCTCTTGCTAAAAGCCCATAACTACTTTTCTTTCCATTGGGTGATAGTCAGTGGATAAGTGAATAGTAATTTTAGGCTTTGGGTGGTATAACATCACTGGATTCAGCTGGAATTTTGCTTCTGGCAACTGTATAGCCAGGAGCCTGAAGCTTTAACACAGTTTGCCCCACAGCAAAGAAAGGTGTATTCTTAGCATGGAAGGAACTCAATTGAATTTAACAGAGCTTATTCCAAGGGGCAAGAATCTCTTGCATAAATGCTGAAATTCCAAAATAAGGTGCCTTGAAAAGGCATACCTGAATGTCTGCACTGTGCAAGTGGTGACATAGACATGCAAATTGCAAGATGATGTTTTGAAAGCTTGGTCATACAAAAGACCTACCCTGATGATTACTGAGAATAGAAAATACTTGTTTTAGAATTTTAAAAAGCTCCAAAGAGAAATGAGACTAAAATAAAACAACATACAGAAATAATAACAACAAAAAAAAAAAAATACAGAGGATGAGTCATAGTTGCCTAGTCCTGGTTTGGGTGTATTTGAAGAGAAATAGGCTTTCTGGGCCTGCCAGATGAAGAACATAAAGCAAAAACTCCAGGGAAGAGAAACTCCTCTTCTAATTTAGAAAAAAATTCAAAGCCAACTGACTAAAAGTAAAGAAGCTGTACAAGCCACGAATGAACGGCTGCTACCACTTCGAAAGAACACAGTCATTAGTTTTATGAGCTGACATTAATTAGCTCTGTTATTTCTATTGGTACCAGTTAAGCTCTAGGCAAAGGCGCCTTTCATGTTAGATGCGCCATGTGTTTATAGAAGAAAAGTTAATTTAATGCTCTCTCTAGTTAAATACCATGCTAATCATTATTAATGCTGGGCAATTTTGTAGCTTAAAACAATGCAAAACTAAATCTGAGGATTTAGTCTCAAAAATACCTGTTGTGAGCCCAGTTTGATAATTATAATTTAGGATGGTTTGGTGTGTATGGAGCAGGCTTTCCCCAGGCATACCATCCCTTTCCCCCAACTGTGCCTGCTCTCTGCCAACAGAAAAAGAAGGGCAAATAAGGGCAAGGTATTTACAGCCTGGGAGGAGAGAGGTCACTGAGAACCTGATTTGAATCTTTCATCCTGCTGTCCTGGTTTATAGCAACCTCTTTGGTCTGTCTCTGCAGCATCTCTGGGAGTTACATCAGGATGTCCAGGTCCTGCTCTCAGAGTATGACTGTGACTGCACAACAAGAGCACCACTGCTACAATGCCTACCTGCAGAAATTGCAACAAGAGGTTTAGCTTCTCTTTCTGCAAAATAATAAAACATTCTGTTTGGATTTTTTGCAGGGCTGGTGGTGGTAGAAATTAAAAAAAAAAAAAATCACTGAGTTGCAGAAGAGCTCTGTTGTATTTAACAGAACCTTTGTGACTCCGGTTAATGAGTATTTTACATGAGGCCAGAAGTCATCCAAATCGGGAGTTGAAACAAAAATTTAAGATGTTGGGAAAAGCAGGCAGAAGAAAAAAAATGCAAATTCTGCAACTTTGTCATTAGCTTCAGACTTGGAGCCTTCATTTAATTATCTTTAAGTGTCTAGCTCTTTGTGCTGCTGAGAGAATCCGCAATAAAAAGAGAAGCACAGATGTTTTGCTATACCAGCCTAGGCAAAACATCCCTTGAGCAGTAGACCTGGACATACATTTAAAGGGGAAAAAAAATAAAAGAGAAATATTAGAGAAAATGAAAATTTCAGAAATGAAAATTTCAGAAATTAGATTTTAACCAGAGGCCCTTTGTATGAAGAAGGGAGTAGGAGCTATACCATGAACAGTCAAGAGAAAAGGTGTCTGAAAGAATTACAACAGCAAGAATGGAGGGAAAAAGAATTTTAAAAGATATTTTCAGGATGGTGCAGGGGAAACTTGGGAAAAGACATCTTAGGAGTCCTCCCAGCATCAATGACCTGAGTTTGATGTGGTCCAAGAGAGGAAGGGCAGTGTTTCAGATCCATAAAATGCACAAGTCAAATTTTAGGACCTTGCACTACTAGAATAAATGTGGCTCACTTCAACCCAAAGAAAATTAACATAATACACTAGAGAAAATATTTTACCAGTGTAATGAAAAAAGAACAATTAACACTCATAGAGCATGTAAAATCTTAAAGCGAATTTTCCCCCATGAAATGGCAGATCTAGAGCCAATTGCAGCTACTCAGATCAGAATAAAATCTGGCATTTTCTTTAGAATAGCTGCATATTCTACATGAATGGTAATGAGAACTTGGATTTTATTGTGTCTAATAAAAGAGTCTCAGAACAACATCTTAAGAAGTAATTTAACTCATTTACACACTGGATATGCAACCATTGCAGCTATAATATCATTATCTTAAAAATTTAAGTATGAACTATCAAGGTCCAAAAAAAATGGAGGGAAGAAGAGCAATGCCTGTAAAACTCTGCCAGTGTGCAAAATAAACACTAATTTAGACTTCAGCCACATAGCTCTGTCATCCAATTCAGAATGTAGTTCCACAGCTTCAAATTATTCTATAAATGTGCATCTTAGCATTCAATTGAAGGAATAAAAGAACAATTGTACATCACTGGAACCAGACACCCAGTGGTTCCACCTACAATATAGCCCAATAATTGAATTTCTGTTTTGGTCTGTGTATAGAACCGGGGGGAAGAGAAAGTTTGGGTGAACCACTTCTTTCTCCTCCATCCTTTCTAGTGTTTTTCATGCCACAGCTGTTAGCACTTATTCATATATCCTCTGTCAGTTGTTGGTTATAAAAGTTATACCAGTAAGCAAAGATTCTTTTTGGACTCTGTCAATCTTGTATTATTTTGTACACTAGAAATTCAGCAAGAAAATCTCTTTTCTATTTAGGCTCTGTTTACAATACAGATTCTAACCCAGTCATTGACATATCGTGAACCACTCACCCCAAGCACAAGACTGGATTAAAAAATATACTTATATACAGTTTTCTGGGTAGCTGGGCACACGTTTCCAAATTTGCTTCCAACACAGATACCTGCCTTTAAACAACATCTGAGGTTCTCATAAAGGCACACACTTAGAGCAACTAGGGCTTAGTAGAAGAAGCAATCTCCAAGACCCATGGCAAGAGGGAGTTAGCATCAGAAATGAGCAAATGCTTCCAACATTGACCTCTTGCAGAAATGAGAAAAGGTGCATTGAGCACATATTCAGAGCAAAGCAACATGAGCACATACTCAGAGCACAGCAACAAGAAACTTTGTCTTCTGTGTCTTGCTAGATTAAATTCCCCTTTGCACAGGAAATTAAACTGAAATATAAACATCTCTGAAT
This sequence comes from Lonchura striata, assembly GCF_050655825.1. NCBI lineage: Eukaryota > Metazoa > Chordata > Aves > Passeriformes > Estrildidae > Lonchura > Lonchura striata. The sequence continues at coordinate 93,958,190 of NC_140705.1, read as the reverse complement.
GTGACATAACTTTTGGGCAATGGGAAGAAATACATAAGACCTAAAAAATTTGTATGGTTAAAGTTTAGTGCTTCCAGCTGCAAAATTGAAGGCAGTAAGGACCATAGGTGCTCAGATTCCTTGGAAATTCAAACACCAGAAAGCATGAATCACTTATTTCAGTAATGCAACAGTGAACAAAAGCACATATCAAACATTTAAACAACTCCTCTGTCTTCTAACTCAGCACATAAAGAAGAAGGAATAAAACAGAATGAGAGGAAGACAGCCCAATGCTTTCCAGGAACAGCTGCTTCAATCTCTGATTATTCCACTGTGCATGCTTCTTTCCAAAAACTATCAGGTAATTACTAAAAAGGATGACATCAGAGCACTCCACAACATGACTCCATGGTTCAAGACACTGACCTGGTTAACTCCTCCTCCTCACAACTGTCTGGTTTGAGGTGCTATGTGCCTTCCTCATCAACAACAACAACCTTTATCTGGGAAATAATTCCCAAGGTTATGACTTGTGGCTGTGAAATACTAACATATAAAGGAAATAATCTGCTTAAGGAACCCAAAGTTTGCTGCAGGTTTCTAGGTCGCTGACCCTAGGGAGGAACGGGAGCTGCAGTTCTCCAGAGACACAAGAATGATTAAAATACACACAGAGGGAGGAGGAAACAAAACCACCACCACCACAACAAAAAATAACCACAACCAAGCAACAACACATTAATCAAATGGAAAAAAAAATATTCCTATGGGCTAGCTACAGAGGTAGCTGGGAAAAAAATTCCAAAACATCTCTGTTGGAGAGTTCGATAATATCAGCATGCAAAATTTAACAGGACACACCAGGAATTAATGATCTGTCCTTGAAAAGACAGGCTTGCTCTGTTGAAGCAGGACTACTCAAGAATGTTCTATTCTCTCAGAATGAGAAATATAGTGTGAGAAAAGAAAAGGGAATAAAAGGGAAAACAAAGCTTCAAACTAGCTCTATAAATTATAGGTCTAAATTTCTTAAGAGTGAGATGAAAGAGCATGTATCCTGTGTGGGTCCCCTAGGAACAGTGTAGCTTGCTGGGAAAATGCCATTTTTCCCCAGCAGGATTCTAGGGTCACTCGGATGTTTTTGAAACCAAGTGGAAGCAAAAAAGTACAATCCTTCAAAGACAGTTAGTGATATCTGATACCTAAGATCAAGACAGAAGAGAATCTTTGAAATACTGGAAGTGACCCACCAGACGACTTACATTTATTTTTATTTTTGGAATTTCAGTGTGACTGATGCATTGAAAAATATGGCATAGAAACTGAAGTTAGAAAGACTAGAGACACAAAAGCACATAGCCTGGGTAGATAGATTTGGACATTACAAGCAAGTACTCCAAAGCATTTGCTCCAAATATGTCATGTTAGGAAGATTTTTTCTCCCATGCTAATAAATATCTATCAGTAGTTCTTCAGGACAGATTCATACAAACATCTATTTCCCTGGGGTCCAATCATGATCAACACCAGCAACAAACCAGCACATCCTCATCACTGTTACCAGCACAAGCTGGAGAGCAGTCCTTAGCAGATGCTCCTTCCATCCTGTCATTACAAAAGGGGCAGGAATGCAGTCTGCTCCCCAGCATGGGAAAGTAGAAACCTAGACCTGGAAAAATGTTGGAGCAAAACTGAAGTAACTATGTCACTGTGTCTCGGAGCTAACTCATTGTTTTCTCCCTCCTCTGAATCTGACATTCCTACAGTTCAGTGCACCTTTCTCCTAACCCAGGAAGAATCTGCTTAAATAATGTGGCTACAGCTACAAAATTAGAAAGGGTCTATGAAACTCCAGACTGGATTAAACCCATTAACAGCTACATCACCTCCCTGACCCACAACACTACAGTAAGTAAATGCTGAACAGCCAGTCCAGCAGAGTTAAAAGGGAAAAAGGTCATTTATCTCAAAAGCTATTTCTTACTAAAATATTTATTCTTCAAAATCAGACACAGAAACAAGCACAAATCTGGCAGCTGATGTAATATTTATTATCTTTTATAAGTGAATCACAATAATTTTGCACAAGCCTAATGCTCATACTACTGACAAAACTGCAAAATACAAATGGACGTATTTACGTATTTGAAGTTTTCTAACCCTGGGTATCTCTTACAGTCTACAAAATTGCTGCCACTCCTTTAAATACTAAAGGTCACAATGTATTTAAGACATCCTGGTTATTCCTCACCTACTACCTTTAGGCCATTCATAGGGACTTCCATAAGGAATTTATACATTTAGTGATCATGGTAAGAATTTACATGGATTTTACTGTCAAATATTAGTCCGATATTACTTTACTCTAGCAAAAGGATGCACTTAAATATGAAAACAAACCTCAGTGCATGTTTTGTATATTTATACTTTCATGGTCTGTGGCCTAAAGCTATCTTGCATCGTGAAGAATATTGCAGACACTCCCATGGGAATTTCTTCCTCATTAATGAGACACAAGCTAGATTTTAATATCAATGTACCAAAAACACTTTGAAGGGAAATATCTTGATTTGTCTCTTTGACTTTCTTTCAGTCATTTATCTAAATATTTAACACCACGTAGTGACATTTATTCACATATAATAATCATGTTAAGACAACATCCTCATGCCAGCAAAAGAAACCAAATATTGGGAAACTGTTTGCTCATGTACAGAACTCATTCAATGGCTCTTTGCTAACAGCCTGGGGAAGGAAGCTGAAAATTATTCTGAAGCCTCAAGGAGAGCAAAACTGTGGGAAATTTAGATGTCTTTTTAGATTGTAGGGATTTTCTCTTTGGCTGGGAGGCTGGCTGAAGCTTGCAAATTCTATTCTGTACAATTTTTCTATTAGTACCCCAATTTTTGTAGAAAAGAGACTCTGAAACATCTTCTTAAATTACCTCTTTCTTCTTTCATTTCAGAAAATTAGCAAAAGGACTGTAATTATCCTCTACCTGCCCATTTATCAAATAGATGAACAACATTTGAGAGTACAGTTGTCAAACAGATTTCATGATTACCTTAGCTTAATTAAGAAGAGGGAAACCAATGAATCTTAGCCTAATTAAACAGACATCCTCAGCTTCAAAGCCCTTTGCCTTGGTGCTTCTCTGCAATTGCCCAGCTGGAGAACAGAACTAGTATACAGAGATTTGATTAGGACAGGGCTGTGTTTCCAAGCCCAGGGTGGACCAGCACAATGCAGAGCAGCTACCAGATAACTTGCACAGAGCAAATCAAATCCTTGCAAGACATTATTTGTTTTACAGACCCAATCGATAATGTATAGCTAGACACACAGGTTTTCCTTACTAGAGAATTTAGAACTTCTGTTTTGTCTTTCTGTTGCTTTCAGATACTCTTTCCACAACTTTCAACAAGACAAAGATACCAATTATTTGAATGTAAGTGTTACAGTTAAACAGTTAGTATAGGAACTTATTCTAAGTACAAGACAAAATTTTAAGAATTAATTAAAAAGAAAAAAAAAAGGAAATTCAGCTTTGGATAAGTTAGAGGGTAACAATTGGTCAGACTTAAGTTCATGGCCAAAGTTAAACAAAGCTGTTATCTTGTATGTACACGTATTTCTTGATGCAATTTTCATTCCAGGTCTGAAAACTGTATTTTCATGCCTGAAAATATTTAGACATGGTTTAATTCAAATGGTTTCCCATTTTGAAAGCACACTTTTATTTATTACCACCAAAACATGAATATTCCAGACGGGAAAGGAATACTCTGCTAGTCTTATGAAGCTTCTTGTACACAACCATGCCAATGTTCAAAATCACAGCCCAAAATAACTCCCCTCTGTTCATCACACAGCCTACGGTAGGCAAAGCCTGTCATTCAGTGACAGTTTGAAGAGACTTCATTCCTTACCTTACTGGAAACATTCCACTGACTTGGCAAACAGCAACTTTTCCAGGAAACCTTATGCACATACTGCTGACAGATCAGCTTTGCATAAATAAACCTTATGAAACCTCTCTTATGTCATCTTTCCCAGAACTGGGTACTTAAAGAACATATGAAAGGCAACTCTGTATGATAATTCTGCAGCATAAAAGCAAGAGAGCTGTTCTCAGTTACATCTCATGCAATAGGCAGAAATGGTAGCATTGTCTTTATAAGATGTAAAAGAAATATTGCATTGCAGTTGCTATGAGTATGCAATTGTGCGTGAAGAACTAATAGCCAACAATCATCAGGGACGAGCAGCTGTGATGAATTTCAAATGGCTAAATTTTAAGCATTTAAGGCTTTCAGGAGGTTGGTTAAAAGGAGCAAAGCTGAGAAGATATAGCTATAGCAGCTATAAATACCTAAAACGTATCCATCAATGGAAGCTTCTGCTTATTAATCTCATAACTACAAGAGAAATCAAAGCAAGACAGAGGAATTACTAGGGCTACTATCAATCATCTAAAAATCAAATTCCAGTAATTACAGAATTGATTACAAATGGATGTTTCTTAAAGAGAGCAGGGATGGACAGACAAAAGGTGTGAGCTAGAAATAATGCTGAGCAAGTGGGGAAGGACGATGTGACACCTGGCACTTAGGAAAAGCATTTTCATTTGATCAATATTCATTCCAGCAACTTCTAAGAGTTGTCAATCTTCTACTTGTGGTGTGGCTAAGACACTTCACAACCTTACTGCTCTCCTGTTTTAAAGAACAGCATATCAAGGGTGTTCCCACTATCTCTTCAGTCTAGAAGTCTCCAGAAAAGGAGAAAGAGGTATAAATTATACTGTCCTTTGAGCTTTCTCTGGGCAGGGAAATCTTGTCTGGGTTTGGGTGACAGTGCCTCTTCCAACATCTCCAATTGTGCTCCTGTGACTGAGCCAATCGGAACATATCCCAGGATCAATCATTGAAGAGCATGCAGACAAAGACCCTGAGATACTTGAGATGAGTTTGACCCCATCTTCCCATATACAAAAGAATAAAAAGTGTCAAATGGGCATAGGCAAATTCCGGTGTAGGGTTTGGCATGGTAAAAATTACTTGTAATGTAAGAGAACAAACAGAAACTGCTTTCATAGGATTTATGAAAGGCTTAAGTGCTGATAATGGGATGATATCACCAGATATGAGCATTTAGAGTTATCAGCAAGAATCAGGTCTTTGTCAGCAGGAGAAATAACCATATTTGCCATTTATAACCAGATTCCAGCTCCTTATTACTTTTTAGCCAAAAACTGTGCCAGGAAGTCTAGCATGGCACTGAAGTATGACAAGGGAAATTTATGTATAAGTCAATGATATGCTGACAAAATGTCTACTGGTGCATGACAAGATGAGAAGTGTCAGATTTCTCAACCAATTAATTGGTAAATCGGATGCATGTTGTTTAAAGGAGCTGTAGATCATAATATGGACTAAAGTTCACAGCAGACAAACCCCACCAGAAGCCCATCCCTGCCTAAGCAGCGGGATTCTAGCACTCCCTTTATTTCCTTTTTCATTTCTATTAATCACGTCTCATCATTTTATTAAAGGAAACACAAGTGATTGTTTAGCATCAAGGCTGGTGTGTGGACTGCAGGTCTGGGTCTTTGTCAGACCCAGAGAAGAAATGCCTGGAGGAAAATGAGTCCTTTGCAGACTGGCTATTAAAGGATAAAGGCAGAAATGAAAGGCATCAAGATGATAAAGAGTTGAACAATTTGGATGACTTTATTTATAACAGGGGTGTCCAAACTTAGAAGGAAATTACAGCACCATGCCAGAGACACAAATCTACACAACAGCTTGAGAAATTAAATGCCCAGGGCCAGACAGTTTGCTGGGTGCCTGAAGACTATAAAGGAAAAGGAGCAGAGCCAAGGAAAAAAGCTGTTAATCCTAAGGAGTAAGGCAAGCTATTCCCACATGATCAATCTTCCAAAACAAAAATAAAGTTAATTCTCACTGCACCACTGAGTGGCTCAGGGTTCAAATGCTTCCTGAGCCAAGGAACAGAGCTGCCTTTAGCACCAGGACTGGCGACACACCAGTACAGTCAAAAACGATCTGAAAGGCAGCTCCAGTCACCAACCTGCATGATCAGTCCTAAAGCATAAGGTAAAGCTGGAAGAATATGTGATAAGTACAGACTGAATAAACCAGAGGACTGGCTTTATAAAGGAGGTTTACAGTTTGCAATCTGTTCTTTCACAGTGTTCTTAAATGGTAAACAAGTGGGAGCCTGTAGCTACATTCAGAATTGATTATTTTAAAATTTATTTCATGTTGGTCAAGACCTTTAATATGAGATTATTCAGAGAAAAAGAAGTAAAGAAGAAAAAGATAATGAGTTCTGAATTAATAACCACTAAGAGAGAAAAAAGGCATAATTAATGGCTCCCTTTTAGAAAGAATATTACTTACAAGGAAGTAATTTCAGTAATCAATACTGTCAAATACATTCTTTTTCAATGATTGAGCTCTAAAATGGAAAACAAGATGATGGAATATGCCCAACAGCCTAAACTTAAGTACTTTAAACTAAAGACAAATTTATGAGAAATCCAAATTGCTTTGGAGCAAAGATGTAAGCATAATTAAAGGCAGTGGCATATATAATGAGAATAATGAGCTTTTCAGGCATACTCTGATTTCATAACTCTGGATGAGTTTAATATGGGACCAATCTACCAGTGTCCTGCATGCAATGTGCTGAAAGAGTTGAAAAACAGAAGTAACAAGAAAAACAAAACCTAAAGAAAGCTGAGACACAAAAAAATTCTAAACAGAAAATAGCAAATCAAATATTCAGGATATAAAACAGGACTGTTACCCCTCTGCATTGAGTTCAGATGACTTCCATTCCCCAGAAAGAGCTGACTTACACCCAGACATACTTGAGTCTGTTCACTATTCCAAGCTGAAAGCTGTTTCCCCATCCAACCCCACAATCTTCCCATGGAGTCTAGACCTAAATATCTAAGAAAGCACCACCGAAAGCATGAAAGTGCTCCTGAGAGTGGTTGTTTCTTACTCTGGGAATAATCAGACTGATAACAAGAGAAAGATCGATAGCACGGCTCACATGTTTGTATCTCCTGCAAACGACCATGTCCTCAAAATGCATCACTTTGCCCACTTTTGCCATCTAATAGAGGTTCCCAAAGGGGTAAAATATCCTGAAAAAATAACCAAAATCCTACTTCTCTTTTAAACTTTGTTAATGAGGTCACATATCACAAAAATCCATAATACATGAGCCTCATCTTCCTAACTAATGTTGCTTTTGAACCCCGGCCATCGTTCTTACTCTGGCTCTTCTGTTATTCACCTCTAAATGAGATATTTTCTTTAGGCCTATGAAAGCTAGCTTTTCCCACAAGGAAAGGTTAATAAATTAGAATTCCAGAGAAGAAGAAAAAGGTAATGCAATTTCTCTGAGACAAATCTTCTGTGCACGGAAGGAACATCAGGAAGCGTCCTGTTTGCTTTCCCCAAGACTATGTTACACTATTCATCCAAAAGTCTGCAAGTCTGTAAGTGCATCTTTCTGCTGGTGCAACACGCATATTGATGGAAACTATAATTGGAACAGCTCCTTTTGGAGGTTAATGACTTCTTATAGGAACCAGAAAAGTAATTCTAAAAGCAGCAAACTTTGTTAACAGGACATTACTTCCCTGGAGCAAATGCTTCAAAACTAAGTGAGCTTCCAACATCTAGGAAGAACCATTTTGTTAAATTCCTCCATCAGATTAGCTCTTCATCTTTCAAAGAGAAATATATTCTGAAATATAACAAAGTCATATTCTTTATTATATCCTTGTTGGTTCAAACACTTAAACACATTTGATTTATGATTCAAATTAATCAAAAATTTGGGCTTCCAACTTCTCTAAAACTCAGCTTTTAACCTAAATTTCCTGCAGAGGGTACAAAGCAGTGCACTACATTATACATTCTTTCTGAATAAAACACTTTTCAATTGACAGGGGGGAAAAAGAAAGACACACTCCCAGCTGAAATAAATTTTATGTGCATTTACTTCCACTGGTGAAGTTGTGATCATTTATACTAAAAATTTCTCCTCATATAGTGACTGTGTAAAGCCTTGTCCCATCTTCTTGACAAGTGACTGCTTCCATTGCCTAAAATCCTTCAGATTTAGATACTAGGACCAAATATCTGCAAATATGATGAAGGCAACCACATTTAGCCAGAATATTTTACACTTTTATTACCCTTCTGTGTGCTTGATAACATGACTTTCCCCCTTGCAGTGGTGGCAGTATCAAGTGCTGGCTTCAGGGCACTGCCTGTATCTATTAGTCAGTGTTTGCATATATTGTCTTCTAAAGCATTACAGATTAGCTGAGTATTAGCAAGTACAAGACTGAACATTTTTAATCCTTTTATGTGTAGCACATTTATTGGAGAGGCTGTCCATTACTACTTTGTAACTAACATTCACAGCCACAGTATAAAATCTAATGTGCATTACAGAAAATGGCAATCAAAATGAAATGAAATTGAAATAGTTCAATTCAGTCCTGCAAATTTGAATTTAAAAAGACAACAGGCACAAAAATACAGCAGTACTCCTTAACTTTTCCATAAACAGTAACACTCATTTCTCTCTCTCAAAGTCTCTGTGTTTAAATCCAATATGTCAAGCACAAGAGGAAAAATATCAAAAAAAAAAAAAAAAGCCTCCTCATAGACTGAGGAGTACATTCAAAGTGAAAATAGGATGGTAAGTCAATAAATTGCAGTGCAATAAAAGTTAATCTATTTCAGAGCAGACAACTTGCTGTCTAATAATACTTGCTGCTTGAATCTGAAACCATTTTCTGGTAACACCAACATCATTGCTTAGGCTATTCTTTGCCTCATGAATGCATCTGAATGTGGCACAGAGCTGCTGTCTCTATCAGAGACAATTCAGAAACATGATAAATAATTAGTTCAATGAGATATTACTAGCAGATCCAGAAATAAATAGGAGATTTTGTCAGGCTGAGAGTAAATGCTACGAAGATAGAGACAAGCAAGTGCCATACAGCATTCATCACTTGTAAGGTAAATGACTTCTGAATTCACTCAGGCAGCAAATGAACAGCTGCCAATGCTGATCAGGGAGAAGTAAAATGCTGCATCTAGGGATGAAGTGTTGCTGTTTTGTTAGTGGTTTGTTTTTTGTTTTTTTTTTCTTGTTTTCATTTTTTAGTTAATTTCTTTCCTCCATGGAAGAAGAAATTTTTGACTTAGAGGTCAAAAAACAGGTTTCTCAGCAGAGCTTTGCTGTTCATTTGGCACTGTCAAAATGTACAAGCTATTAGCAAAGCAGTACCTCTTTTATCCCATTAAGTCTTCTACATACACCAGAAGAGTGGGGGGAAAACCACCCACTCAGTCCTTACAAACTTTCTGATACTTCTGACACTGAGTCCAACCAGGACCTCCCAGCCACTTCAGCAAAGCCTGTGTCTGCAGGAGAAAAGCTCCTACTGAGGGAGGGAGAAAATCAGACAATGCCTCCTCCCAGGTATTTTGGTACCCAGTTTTACAGGGATAAGCTTATTTTAGTGGGATAATAATCTGGAAAAAATTGCTGTCCTCAGAGTATAACTTCCAGTGAAGAAAGAATCCTTACTACTGTTTATTTGGGTGTGATACAGAAAATTCAATAAAGAATAAAATCAGAGAGTATTGCACATCTCATTTTCAATTTAAGGAGTAAACCCTGTTTTAATCATATAAAACATGGGATTTTTCCCACTCTTTTTGTGGCCTGTATTTATTCCTATTACTCCTAAGAAATTAGCACTATATCACCTGACAGAAAAAGAATTAATTATTGATCCACTCATAAAACATTTAAAATTCTTATAAAGTTCCCTTCTGTACTGACATAATTATTAATTAACATCTTGCTGCTTTTCAGACTTGCAGCAAGTTTGGTGGGGCTATAATAACAATGGATACAGTCAAAAGAGTAAGTCCTCACCAGTCAATTATTTGCTCTGTCAGGAAAATTCTCACCAAAATGCAAATGTTTTGAACATGAACATCTTGAATACTGATTTTATAATGTACATTCAAGTTAGCAAGAGTGATGTATCCAGGTCAGACCTGGTAGGGATTTCTGAATCTGTACTTCCTTGGAATTCTAGATGCTTTAAGCTTCATGTAAATCTTACTGATGACATTTCTATCCAATATGTACTGAGCCAGGTTTATTGAAGGTTCAGAGATTTCAACAAGTTATTTGTAGGAAGGAGCTCTCCTGCAGAGGGAATCTGATCAAAGTATTTGCATCACTTCATTTGGGACACAGGGATGGGAACAATTTTTTACACTATGGAAGGTCCTCTTATAAGAATTTTCTTTTAAGTTAAAATTATCTTTATTGAAAAATAAGGTGCTTTTTTTTTAAGTTTAAGAAGTAATGAGAATCTAACCACATTCTCTCATAAGAGAACTATTGGCAGAGAGGCAAAGGCCAACTTTTAAAAATTTCTTTAGCAGAATTCATAAAAATAAACTTTTTTTTTTCTTCTTCTAGTTAAAACAAAATCAATCATTTTACATCCAAAGCATATTTCAGGAGATATCAAATTGTGAGAGTAATCTGTTTTGTGCATGTACTACCTTAAAAACCCTCTGAGCAAATAACCAAATAAAGAAATTAAACATTTTAAGTGAGCTACCAAATCTTTTCTTCACACAAAGACAGTAGACTTCAGTGAAGAAATTACAGCAGAACCAAGCTAGGCTAAATATGAAAAATAATCAGTGGAAGAATGAAAAAGGAATGCAACCTAATCCTGTTTTTTTACAGATGCTAGCCCTAAGGTTTTTACTATGCCAGACTTGCACAATTTTATAGACTTGTACACCATTCATACAAATATTTGCACTAAACTGTTGTCGAAGAAGACAAAGAAGATTTAAAAAAAACTCGAGGTGCTCAGTGTGTGCTTTCACTTTGGGCTCAGCCTTCTGCAAGATGCTGAACACTTGTGGATGTGCTACTGTCTCAGCTCTGTATTGTCCCCCAATCTGGGGGGTTGGCATAAATTGCCAACTGTTTGGCTTTCTTCATTCCTAGGGCCCATGAGGAGCTGTCACCCAGTTCACCACTGCTCTGCTTTCCACCCCCAACTGCTTTACAAGGGTTTAAAGTTGTTAATGGTTTCCTGTGCTGCCTTCTTTTGTCAAGGCTGCCAGAATGTTCTGATCAGAGAAAAGCTGGGCAGAACTAGCTCAGGGCTCATTTCAACTGAACTGTGCCTTGGGGTGTTTGTAGCAAAAAGTTTGTAGACCCAAGGGTATTTTCTGCAGGGTGCACACAAATGCCCAAAGTCAGGAAAATCAGAGCAGGACTTGAATGTATCTCAGGGTATGATTTTCAATTTGGAAACTCAAGATAGCAAACCTATAGCCATTGGTATTCAGTAGCTGAGATGATATGAATATCCCCTTATCAGAAAACACATATAATCTTGTAGAATCTTACCATCAGGAGAAAAAAAAAATCTCATCACACTTTATCAAGGACACATACTTAGGAGAGGTCAAGCAAAAGTATCCCCTCATGTACGTAAGACTGACAAGAAAACCAGCAGGAGGAATTTATCAATCACTAGTCAAAATTAATATGGTGTTCTTTTCTACTGCATAATAAGCTGTTCCTCTCATGCTATGATAAAATTTTTTTACTTCTATTATCCCGAGTTTAAAAGAGACAGAACCAAGGTTACCACACCTGCACTTTGGTTGGGTTAGAAAATTGCTTGTTTTTTATTTTCAAGTAACCAGATATAATCTGTTCAAACTTAACTTGTTTCCTCAGTGAAAATTCATCTCAGGGCCTCTATGACTACTTGTTATGGTATACTGCAAGGGAAACTAAAAATAGAACAAAAAAACATTCTTTTGAACAAGAAACATGCTGGAACAGCAAACCATAACAAGGACTCCAGAGATCTGAATGCCTTTCTTTTGGCATGAAAGCACCTGGAGGAAGCTCTGGCTCTTAGTCAGAGCTAGATTTCCCACTGAATTTGATGGGCTAAGAACTCATTCTTTCCCAATTGCTGGCAAAAAAAAAAAAAAATTTGCATATCTTTTCTGTACAATAACAACAGTGTCTCTTCACCTCTGAGACTGAAGCCTGTTTCCTTTGAAGTCACACAAAAGATGTGACAGAGGTGAGATTCAAATATAGGTGGACTGTGCTTTTAAAAGTCATCTGACATCTGAGCAGAATATGACTCCTTGGACAGCAACCTTTTAAAAAGAGGCATAGTGAACAACTTCAATGCAGAGACAATTGATTTTGTGCATATTCCAGGTAGGTCTTGTATATTATGGTTTTGATCTGCAGTCAATTATCCACTGTAATAGCATTAAATTTCAAGGTAATTAAATTATTTTACGAGAAAATGTTCATAATAGCATTAAAATAATGTCTATTTAAGTCAATATGGCACCACATAATCTATAAATTAGTCATAAGTGCTATCCACAAGTGCAAAAAAGATGAAAATTAATGCAGGCTAATGCAATACAAAGGATATGGCTATCAACAACAATGCAGGCTGTTTACAATAGAATGACAATAAACAGCTCCTCACATCAAAATTATTCCACTTGGCTACCATTGTTTGGAAATTGCAACAATGTCTTGGACAAATGTTCACTCAATTGTTATTCCAGTTTTGATCTCATCAAGATCTGTGTAATTCTCCATTTTTTTCTATCAAACTAGAGAAATAAGGCAAGTTTATTTCGCATTAATAAACTGCAGATAACTCCTTTCCTACTAGGAGTTAATAGGAGATTATCCATTTAACTCAAAATGAGAATGTGTTTCTACAAAAGTGACTGAAGTCCTTGCATTGATTTTTTGTTCTTTCATTGCAACACAGTGAAGTAGGAGAAACTATCTTTATACTAATATTTTTGTTTTGCATTGCAATGTTGTACATATTATTATTACTTGAATAATAACCCACGAGCTTTAAACACATGCCTTTGAGCCAGACCAGGCATTTGAGACATCTGCTTGGGTCTGGCAGATTTGACATTGGATCCAGGGACATCTGCAGCCTTCTGGAGGCACAGCTGGAGCCCAGGCAGGACAGTCCAGGATGGAACACACTTGGTATTAGATCCCTATATTTATATTTATGTGCTCAATATCTCCATGTCCAACAGCCCTTTTCCTAGAATAAGGCGTGGCAAACAGCAAATTGCAGTTTCTTAAATCAGTTGAGATATCAATTTGAAGACTGGCTAGTTTCAAAATAATAAAAAAGCAGTGTGTCACCCAGATCTGTTATTAGAACTCAAAGTGTGGCAGGTGAGGTTTATGATATGCTGTTATTTTATAAACAAGCCAGCAATTGAATAATTTTTCTTGCAATGCCAGTGGGATCTTGGTGTTACCAACTAACTGCTACCAGGAACTGCTGATCAGTGCCATCACAGCAGGCAGCAGGCCCAGGTCTAGGCTCCAGCTTGGTCCCATGCTCAATATCACCTGGAATCACCTCCCACTCATCATAAGGTTTGAGTTTGTTGGGCACCCAGGCCTTGGCCAACACCAGACTCCATGGCAATGTCTACCACAGTTATCAGGGCTATCCTGACAAAGTGTGAGCAAGCAGCTGCTGGAGAGAGAACACCTGCCATCACAAGCAGAGGTCAATCTGAGCTCTTCAGGAGCACCAAACCACACCATTGAACCAGGTCCTGGCTGTAGAAGTGTGGTCAGTGAGCTCAGACAGACCTGAACAGGCCACCATACCAATGATTCATCCTGCCCAGTCTACACCCAGGTTAAGCCAAACACAGGATTATTTATGAATAACTTAAGTTCTTACACCCTTCACAGCCTGTTCTCAAAGAATTTACACAGATTCCCATGTTCTGTTCAGGATGTTGCAGAACATATCACTGGAATGCCCCACATTTTGTATTCCAGAAAGCACCTTGATCAATCCCCATCACATTTTCTAATCTTCAGCATCTTTCTTTACTGACAAATAAAGTTATCAAACTGCTCAGAAGACAACAAATTTCCCTTCCTCCCCCTGAACAAATTTCATATAATAAAATCAGCTTGTTTTCCTCATTGTTTTATAAGGACTTGAAACAGATGATGTCAGCCCTGAAAATTTCCTGAGGTTTCTATACAGTTTGACATTTGCCTGTCAATATGAAGAAAGATTACACACAAGTAAGAGTTATTTGTTCTAAACAGTTCTTCAAAATACACAGCCACTGACTCTCATAGCAATCTGTCTGCTGCATGTAAGCCTAGCATTTTCCAACATGCTCAAAAAATCTGCATTGTGAGCCCTCATTAATTCAAGGAGATAGCAATTACAATTGTTATTCTTCCCACTATGTATAGAAATTGAAGTTCTGACTTGAGAAAGCACATAAGCAGCTACCAAGTGTTGAACAAGTGCTGTGAAAGGTAACAGGTAGAATTCATTTCCTGGAAAAGATAAATAAGACTTAAGCAGCAGCTGCCTCTTGATGACTTTTCCCTGGGGTTTTGGTTTACTGATTTGTAACAAAAGCATCCCTACCAGAAACATCCACTGAGAGCTCTGCATCCTAATTGCCAGAGGTCATTTTCCCTTCCACTGCGGCACAGAGAGGAAAGATCATTGAGGAGGTCCTAGCAGCTCGGTCCTAACTGGGAGAAACTTGCCTAACTTACTACTGGCTCTTAATTCTACAGCTGATGAAATTCTTCAACACTTGCAGAACAGATGTGTCCAACAGGTATGGAGGTGCTTTATCCATTATGACCCCATCCCATCTCACATAAGGAGGATCCCAACTGCTTCCTTGCTTTTCCTTCTGCAGAGACATAACCAACTTTTACCACAGGGAGGTTACTCAGCCAGGGTAGATATCTTCCCTATCTTTACCAGCAGATGCAGAATCCCTTTTTCTTTGTGATCATCCCAAAATAGTCCCCAAATAGTGCTTAATTATTTTTTTGCAATGTAAATCAAAAGGTATTTCCCTGGATTATCACATACAAAGGAATGCCCCATAAATATTTTTTATGGAATATGGCACTAATTATAATTTTTTCAGTATTTTTAAACAAATATCTTCAACTGAAATATTTTTGTGTGCTTTCCAGTTTTAGATCCTCTAGGTCTATACTTTATTTTTTATGGTAAATGGCTCATCTTTTGCATGACCACACATGTAAGAATACTCCAAATACTAAGGTCTTTAACTGCTAACTGAAACACAGTTGATCCTGAAAGCAGTTCTTTTTCTAAAAAATATAAGGATTCACTAATGTCCAGAGCAACACATGAAGTTCACTTCTCCTTCAAGCTAACACATTCCATAAAATTAAATTAGTAAAATTTCTTCCTGTACCTTGTTACTATTTACATTTTTCACTCCACAAAGTGAATAATGACCCCCCCCTTGTCACTTATTTAAATTTTTTCTTCTAAAAATATCAATTCAAATAAATATATTTTTACATTACAATTCGCATTTCAGCTTTCCACTCTCCTTCCAGCTCTTTACACACTACACAGAGGCTCACCCACATTTTCTATTTAGTCTGAACAAATAAGACTGTTTTTAAAGCAAACACACTAGTCCTTTTCAACCTCTTACATTGTAGCCTGAATGTTTTAGAAACTTTCTGCTAGCTTTTCTCTTTTTTTTTTCTAAATCAAGGGTAAGATATGCACATATTTTGTTCATGCTCTTCATTATTAAGATGGTAGTGAAGAAATTAATTAGAAACATATGAGTAACCATAATCTTTTTCCCCTCTGCACTCAGACTTCCCTTTTATGAATCTGTCGTAAGGTAACTCTAGACCTCATCCGTTAACAAAGAAATACTGAGATAATGCCTTAGGTTCAAAAAGTAATGTTTACATAAGAAAGAGATAATTAAGTTCTTCTGAAAGTAGGAAAAGCTGTAAAATTCTGATAAGGGGCTAAAAATGCAACTTTTTACAGTTTGCTCAGCACATTTACTAATGATATTTTCCATTCTTGTGATCCTGCCAACAGCAGAACCTGGATATCACAATGCAGGCTCACAGGTATTTTATTTTGTCTTGGCCCAACCTTAAATATCAGGTTTTTTATGAATTCTTAGCTTCATTCTAGGATGGATTCCTGTTCAGAGGAATAAAAGTCGACAAACATCAAATGCAAGAAAGAACACAATTTTTTTTTTTAATTAACTGTGTTCTACAGCAGTGAGAAGTCAGCTCAGTGCATTATCACTGTTTCTGCTCCATGACTGAATTATGTGGCCACATCCTGGATTTATGACTATCTCCTGGTCTAAAACAGTGACTCCCAGTTCTTCAGTCCCCTCTGAAGAGCTGGGCAACCACTCAGGTCCTTGGGGATGTATCTATGGGGCCAAAATCCCATGAGATTATGACACTGCAGAGCATGAAGATAACGTAGAGTACAAGCCTGCCCACTTCAGAGAAGGACTGAGAGCTGTACTCTAACATCTTAGAGAAGGGAGTGTGTGTGCACTCAGATCAGCCAGTTCATTATTATAATTATTAAATGACAAGGGCTTAAATGGATTATCCACTATCTCCTGCTGACTTCTCCAGTTCACAGCTCCTCATTAGAGTGTAAGTCAACTTCCATCAAGTACTTGACACCTCTGCTGTCTAGAAATACTGGAAGGTCAAGGCTGTCTCATAGCATATCAGATATTTCTGTCTGTTAATTGTCCCACTATGAAGATAAATACAATCTTGTAGTCAGCAAAAAAAGAAATATTTGTATCAAATAGTACACTGGGGACTGAACTCTCTCTTATATATTTAAGCCTGTGGGCCTGATGAGATGTATCCCAGAGCCCTGAGGTGATTGGTTGATGTAGTTGGAACTACATGATCTTTCAAGGGCCTTTCCACACCAAATCATTTTGTGACTTTGTTGCTCTGCACTTGCTATAGTCACACACATAGGACAGTTCTAAGTCAAACGCTCTGCTCTGATACTTTTTTAAACTACTATTCTTTGCTAGTGAAAATGATGGCACAAAATACAATCAGCAAAACCCAGTACTGCAAGTGAATACAGTATGGATTCCCTGGGTATTAGAGACCTGGGCATAAAACCCAGAAAATACCTGACCTAACGTTCCTTGCATTAAGGATGGTTTTATCTTCTTTCCCATCTCTTCTGGCATTTACATCTGTGTTTAGGGCACACTGTAGGGAAGAAAACTGTCATAAAAGATCTGGTGGAAAGATGGGATGATAAAGATTGGATGAGATGTGAGTGTGACCTGCACAATGGTTAAGTTCTGGAAGAACGAGCACACAGAGTCAGCTGCCATATCTTCCAGCTGCTCACCTGGCTGACAACTCCCAACTGTGTCCAACTACCAGAGACCATGAAAACACAGAAAAGGGCAGGCAACAGGAGCCCTGTATCAGATCCCCAAGCAAGAACAAATGTAACCACGGTTTTGACCATTTTCTAGAAAGGTTTTTATATGAGCAAAAAAACAAATTAGCACCCAAATGTTTTCAGTGTAAAAGGAAGGCCACCACATAACACCTGTCTACCAGATAATTCTGTGTGGTCTCTACAGAGAGATCCACACAGATTTCAATCAGATATTTCATATACCATTCACACCAACCATTAGGATACCTCCACATAGCAAATTTATGGCATGAAAACAACCATAGCAAGTGCCTGTACAAGACAGACAAAGCAATATACATCTACAGACAAACTGAGGCTCTAAAGATCATTTTCAGGGTTTTGCAGATGCATGAAAAGGCACAACTCTGAGGCCATAGGGAAAGAAGGCACTGCAGTCATAGGACAGCCTGAGTCCAGCAGCCATGTGCTGCTCATTGGAGTGAATCCAGCAGCACACCTGATAATGCATACATGCTGATAAACTGACAGAAGGAATTTGATATGTTTTACAACGCTGCATAACTTAGAGCTGTATCCAGAAGCACCTTCCAAGGCAATGACTTCAGACAGGCATCCTACATGGCTGTATCGGAGCCAGGAGCAGCTTGGATTCACAGCCTGTTCAGTCTGCTCCTCCTGACGTCGCCTCTTGGAGCACTGAGATCCCACTCCATACCCCAGCCCTCAGAAGGGCTGCAGCTCTCAGGAAAAGGCCTTGTAGGATTTTGATGGAGTCAATATGTGTGTCTACACATGATTCCATGGCATGCACTCAGACAGACAATGGGGCTCATAATCTTACCTCACTCCAGTGATGGAAGCATAATTGCAGAGCACTTAGGAGGTGCCCAAGTCAGAGGCAGAGAAAGGATTTCAGGAAATATTTAGTCCAATAATATTTAGCAGCTACAGCAGGACAGATTAGTGGACATTTACACAAGCCTTCTTCATAAGTAAGACAAAGACTGCTTTTTCAGGAAAAGAAAACAACAAAACACACTTCTCATACTGCTGAAAACAGCATTAGTGCCTAATGAGATGTAAGGCAGAATGGATTGGTCCCACTCTCCCATTCTTTCTCTTTTTCATCTTCATAAACACAGCCAAAGTTAGCAACCCATGAAGGTAAATACCACCACCACCACCAAGGTGTCTGTGAAGAGCCATGATGTCCAAACATAGAGCTCTGTGTGAAACACATCTATGTGACTAAGCATGAAATTCTGGCACTGCTGAAGGCAGTGGGAATTCTGCCAATAATTTTGGACAAGGAAGGATTTTATCTTCATCTTCTAATTACAAAGAAGTCCTCTGTAAAATGCAAAAGAATGTATTTTTACCTTGTTTATATAATGCTTTGCTTATTACTAAATATCATAAAGTTTGATCTAAATTAAATTATGCAAAATTTTTGAAGCTACAATTTCCAGCTGAAAAGTGATCCCTTAAAGAGATATCTTCATGAATAAAAATTTAAAATGGTGATCAGAACTCCTATTATTTTTACCATTAGAATTATTGTTATAGGGTTAAATATTTCTTAAGAAGAGCTGCTTCTCATATGACAACAGATTAAGAGTTGCCAACAGAAGCATAGATGTTAATTGCAAACATTTATTATACTACCAGGATTTACATTTAGCAGCTGTCAACATTACTGACAACTGTAACAGCAATCAGAAAAAACCTGAAGTTTTGCTTGCCAGAAGGGCAGCTGGTGCTTGATTTTCCTGCTACTGATGATCCTTTTTTATTTACTTTCAAAATGTGTTAAAAACAAGTCCTTCACCAAGATTTATTTAAGACCATTCTTTATTTAGCAAAGAGGAACTTATTAGCAGGCAACTACTCAAAAATTAATATTTTAAAGAATGTGCTTCAAACTTTTATGCAATTCATTCCTCATCAGCTTGATGAAGCTAGATTGTAGAAATATTAAAATTTAATGGGCTATCTTTTGTACAATACTCAAAACTACCTTTCAAAAAAGGAAAAAAAAAAATCCAGACCTCAATGGTTTCTTAACCTAAATATTATCAGGAGAAAGAAGCTCAAATGCTTCAACCTAAAAATATGGTAACAAAGTGATGCTGCCATGGCAGCGTCAGCATTTTCTTTTAAAAATCATACTTATATTGACTTAAAACTTGAGATATGGCTAAACTAATAAGCTTTACCCTGAACAAAGCTGCAGCAGTTGTCAAGAATTCTTTGCAACTTTGCATCTCAATGAAGTGAAAGGGATGGACTAAACCAGAGGAGCAATACTACTTCAGTGGATTAAAGATGTTCTCCACCCACCTATCTGATGCAACAAGGTGCCTACAAGTGCAGTGGCAGATACCCAAGGCAACACCCAAATTAGAGGTCAGGGCCACTAAAGAATCTCCCAGGCTGCAGTGTCTGGCTTGCTGGCAGATGCTTAACCTAGAAAAATCTGATACAGACGAGTAACCTCAAGTTACATGTTCCAGGATCTACTATAAGAGTTGAGAGCTACTGATTTACTGTAACGTACTGAAGAGGTCTCACTCTCTGACAGCTGAAGACTAGAAAACAACACCAGCCAACCGAATGAAAAGTGCTCCACATCAGTGGGTTTTCCCAGAATGAAGGGAGGAGATATCCTCTCCTGGATATATCTGATAGAAGAATGGCTGAGCGAAGGAACACATCTACACAAAAAACCCAAAAGGTATTCCAGTCTTTTGTTTTCTTTTGACTTTTTTTTTCATATTATAAGCTTACTATTATTTAAAATTTTGCAAACATAATCCTTTGTGAAGCAAAATGAGTCTTACAGCATCTTTTAAGACTTAGCACCCTAATCCTTAAATCATAGTCTTTAATATTGTGATTATGCACTTGCTAAATATATAGAGCCTGAAGAAATTTTCTACTTCTTTACATATCTTTTCCCATATGTGCTATTTGCCTTAACCATTTTTTCTTCCTTTTTCTTATACAATACATTTTTACTATATTTCTAATAATTTTCCAAATTTTTTTTGCATAACATATCAGTGAACCACAGAATAAGACACAGAGCTGACATGCATTATAAAATGATAGTGTGCCTGCATTATGGTGGGCCAGAAGGACTTGTCATTCTGAATTGCAGTCATTTCCTATTGGCATGAAGGCATCCTGGTTGTTAGGACTGCAGAATCCCAAACTTTCTTGCCATCATTTGTCTACAGTTGAATCTGATGGGTACATGTCTTGTTCTCTCAGAGCATGTTAGGCACTAGCACATGGTGTCTGAAGCATGGCTCATTTTCTTCCTTGTGAATGAACAATTTAGTTCCGACTTTATCGTTAAGACCTTTACATAGTTACCAGAAACTATGTTGTCTGAAAGGACAATAATTAGAATTTGAGTGGAATTTGTGATTGCTTTTCTCACACTTGTTATTTGCTAGATTCCTGAAGGCCAAGAAGCAAATTCAATATTTTTTCATTTGGAAACATGCCAGTGTTACTCATGTCTAATCTTGGAAGTTTACTAGCCTTCACAGACATACTTGGAAGCAGAAACAGTTTAAAGGAACTCAAATTTCCTAAGTCTACCTTTTGTCTTTCAGCTTCATTACCACAAATGAATTAATATTTCCAACATCTCCCAGACTCTTATGCATAGGTGCAAAAACGAGCTGCCACCTGAAAACCCTCTCACACATCACACCTTTGTGCTAGAGAAACTTATAGAAACAGTTTGATTCTCAAGATAGAGAAAAAAATAAACATTACTGAAATTTCTAAATGACAAGATAGAGAGAAATCTTGGGTTCAAGTAAATTTTGGACCAAGTTCTTAGAATATTTGAAAATAGTGTTTATTCAGTGCCTTTTTATTTCAGTAAGCAAAGGACTAAAAGGCAGAGGAATATAGATCCCTGGAAGCAATCTGAGTTACTGAAAATCTTGATTTTTCCACAGATTCCCTGTTCTGCCATTTTCACATGACCTGGAAGTTAATCAGCTGATATTTGGACAGTGCTTTTTAACTAACAGTTCTTCAGGTAATTTGTAATCTCTTTCAATGATCTTTATAGGCATCAGAAATTGAACAGCTTAGCATGCAAATGGAAATTCAATATCTCGACCTTGTGCAAAATCCTGTGCAAAAACCCTTGCTCTTCATTTTATCTCCACTTGAAGGAAGTTTTTAGCTGTTTGACATTAATCAGGAACTTCCTAAGATGTTGATGCACTTCACAATACACAGAAATATTTCTGTGTCAACAGTAACATACAACATACAAGACTGACCCAAGAATTCATGGAATTTCTTTCTAGCCTGGCAAAATACCTTGAAGCCTAAAAGTTCTTTGACACTTAATGGCAAAAGGAACACTGCATTCAGCACTTCTATTGCACACAATAGCATATTACTTATGAAACTATAGCTATATGATTACAACTACTAGTTATAAAAGAGAAATTTCTTGCATGGAAAGCCTGAAATTACTCCCCTGTTGGCAACTAAAACGTCAAAGTTCATAAAATATGAAACATTACCAAAAATACTGAATATGGCACTTTCAGTGTAACTATTAAAATACTTTCATTGATGTATAATTTCATTTTTAGTTTGCTATCTTAAAAGCACTCAAATTGCACAGGAATCTGCAGATATATCCAGAGTGCACTGCACAGTAATGAGGAGAGGATTTCTTGCCTGCTCTGAACTGCTATCAAATGATATTTCAGTTTGCAAGCAGTGTCAGATGACTTTACTTTCCAATACTTTGCTGTGTTTCAAGAAAATATATGAGAAAAGTAGTCTGATTTATTTTTCCTTCCTCAAATGTGAGCTGTGTTTCTATTCTATCTGTTCAGAGTTCCCAAAAATACAGAAAAGCACACCAAATGTCTCCCCAGAAAGACAGTGATGCAATTCACTAATCAAGCAAATTACATGGAATAGGAAAAAAAAGTGGATGTTCAGTTACTGATGGCAGACTGAGGCCATAAAAATACAATAAAACATCTCTGTTTATTACCTTTTTATGGGAGTGTTTTGACTTTGGATTTCAGTATCCAACAGAAAAACAGATCCATTATAGAGCTGCAATTAGCACATGTGTCTTTTGCCTAAATCCTCCCTGTTCCTCAAGCAGGAATGCAGACATTTCCCAGCATGTCTCTGCTTTAATCAAAGCATGTCAGCCAAGATGCAAAGAGGCCAAGCAGAAGCTAAATGCCCTGGGTGTCCCAAAAGTTTCTCTGTGTGTGTTCCCTGCTCAGGAGGTCACAGATGGAGTTGAATGAGGGACACTCATCACAACTTGACTTTTCTTGAATTATGGGGTTTTTTTCTGCACTGTGGTCCTGAATTACCTGCCTCACTCCTTCCCAAGAGCCAGGCTTCCTCCAGACTTTGTCTCCCTGATTCCTGGGAACAGTATCACAGATCACACAGCACTCACACCACTACATTTCCTGACTTTTTTGACTTATTTCCATCTAAAAATAAATCAGCTCCTCTGTTGCAGCGAAGCAGAAGGATGACCACAGAAGGACACATCATGCCAATATTTTGAAGCTTTTATGAACTACATCATTAAATGATGACAGTAATTTTCTCAGCACAGCTCCCTTCCACTGCACATCTTGGATGCATTTTGTCTGTAGCTAAAGTAGGTTGTGTTTGTTGACTCACTGTGGATTCAGCTTTTCCCCACATGCTGTACATCTGCTGCACATGTCTGTACAGCCCCCACCCTTCAACACCCACAGCACACTGACATAATGAGTAACAACATGTGAAAGATTTCTACTGAATTTGGGCATTAAAAAAAAAAAAAATTCCCAACCTGATTATTATTTTCCATCTTGAAAACAAATCTGCAAGATTTGTTATTTAGTACAAGCCATTTTTTCAATTTCAAACCGGTTTTTGCTACTGTATCTCTCCTAACAAATTCAGATCAAATTACACTCTTTTAAATAAATTTTCAGTTTTCTTCAACATTTTTTTCTTTATTGAATGCTTTATTACACCCTGGCCCTAATCCTACATTTCACTTAACTTCCCAGCTGCTAATTTCTATGTGCAACTAAAACCTGTCAGTAATTGGCACTTAGGATTTCATTCATATGAAGAAAATCTGTCAAACATTTTTGTTACAATGTAACATGAAAGCAAAAATAAAAGTCTCAGAAGTTCTGTAGACAGAAGTATCTCTCTGTGTTGGGAAACAGCATTTTCTGAGCAATATTCCAGAAAAAGAAGCAGATGGAAGGAATAATTTCTACCCTTTAGAGGACACATAGGTGAAGCAATAGTGAACATAAGCTCAGGTGGGTCATAACTTCTCTAATTATTTTCCTTTTGAAGACATTGGACAGAACTTGATTTTAGAGAGGCAAACAGCTAAGCTTATTTCTGTGTTTTGTTATGTAGGTTTTGTGCAATACCAAGCAAGATCTGATAATACACCTGAAAATAAGAATGGTGATCCTTCCCTTCCTCCCACATTTATTGTCCCTTAGCTGTTCCAACTGCAAACTGCTGTAGGCTTCTCTCTTGACTTTACAACAAAAGGAATAGCAACATAGTCATGAATATTAAAATTAATGAGAATCTTAAAAAAAAAAAAAATAAATATTGCAAACAGATGAATATAAACTTATATGTGCACATATATCCACAGCAGAAAACAAAACTTAATTCTAGAATTAGTTCATAAGCATACTACCTGTCAGAGTTTCAGGTAGATTTTACAATGAAGTATCTTGCTCAGGACTGCATATATTTCCTTCCTTATTCATAATTAAAGTTATTCCTATTTTACATCCCATAAATATTCACTGATGCAAGAGGGAAAATAGAACACTCTCTTCCCAGATGCTGACAGAACCAAGAAGAACCTCATAAGGGATTCCTTCAAAGATCATCTTCTCATGGCCAGAGAAACAAATTTAAATGATCTTATGTGAGCCTACTGTTAGCAATTGTACTCCTGAATTATGCATGATTTTTGACTGCTCATAATAGGAACAAACTATAGAGTTTCATTAGTACATTGCAATTACTGTAGCCATTCTTACTCCTTGTTTGTTACAGTTAATTTTCATTTTAGAACATTCTTGCACATTTACTATCTGCAATGATGCCATGCTCAGAAAAAGGCTTATTAGACTCCTTACGCATTCTGTCTGTGCTGCTCCAAAGTGTATAAACATTAAATTCTAGAAAATTCTGTACCTTTATTTCACATACCACTGGTCTGTTGGTACCTTTAGGAATAATTTTTGCCTAAACAAGAGCTTGAATTTAATCCAGTATCTGAAACTTGTGAAGCATTAATGTCACTTGATCTTTGTAGGAGTTAGACACGCACACATTAGCACAGTACCTGCAAAATATAGCAAGACATATGTTAACTATAGCCTCATTTTGACCACCTGTCAAAAATCTTTACAGAAAATATGCCAGAAATTAAGTTGTCACTGGTCAAAAAGAAAAAAATATTATGCAACAGCATTTGCCTTATGCTGATACAAGTCTTTTGGAGATTCACCCTTGCTTTACAGTGGTATTAGTCAAAGGAATAGAGCTCAGTTCTTTGGTGGAGTCAGTACAGTTGTGCTAATGAAGGAACATTTCTTCCTCCACCCATCCTCCAGGACCAGGAAAGGACCTGATCCTCTCCTCTTTGGGTTATTCATTGTCAAAGTCAGTTTCTGCTCTAGGAAACTACAGGACACCATTTCTGAAAGGTAGGTGTCCTGCCTGTCCAGGCAGCCGACAGCTGAGTAAGTACCCCACATCAGGGCTCCCCTAATGAAGCAAATCTCCTTTGTGTTACCACTCTGGCCAAGATGGGAGCCAAAGCATTCCTCAACTGGGTGTCTTTGGGACAAAGCCACGCTGAGCTTCAGGAGCGCTCTTGTCACCAATGGACATTCAATAGTTCCTTGAACCAGGCTAATGGCAGCCTGAAGAAAAATCTGCTGAAATCTGTGCAGTGTTGGTTTCGGGTTACCTGCATCACCCATTCCTCTCTACAGACCTGCCTTTCCTGAGCTGCAATTCTTGTTTAATTCAGGTGTAGTTCATACAAAAACAGAAATTGTTCAGTAAGATTGAGGACAGCTCCACTCAAGCCAAATTCCCACTGGTTTGCACTCAATGAAGAGCGCAAATCTGCAGTCTAAATCAAAACTGCCTCTACCACTAAAATTTGGACAAGTCCATGAGTCTGGGAGTCAGGGATTTCCCACTAAATTTGCCAGAGCAGGTGACCTCGCAGAGGCAGAGGTGACTCAGCTGCTGTTGGGTCTCACCACGGCATACATCACACAACATAATGCCTCCTGCAATCCGACTCCAGCTTCGGCTGAGCTCATTTGCCATTCCACACTATTTCCTCCTGAGGTTTCTCATCAATAAATAAAGAGCCACACTGCTAGCACAGCTGCTCTGCACCTACCTAACCCCTTCTTATCTTACAGGCACATGCAGCCTCCCACCCCAAAACCCACACAGCTGGCAGAGCGACACTGATGGAACAGAGACACCATCAGTGTCCAAGTGCTGTCTGTTTGCATGCTAATGGTTCAAATTCTCTCAGCACCACCATCATAAATCTCCACTTCAAACACTGATCCACACAAATTTAGAACTGCAATAAAACATTTAACTTCCTAGATTATAAAAATAACTCAGGTTTTATAGCTGTCAGAGAAGTAAGAACTAAAGCATGAATTAGTGGGTGCAGAGAAAGACGGAGAAGAAATATCCATGTTCACTAAAGACACTTTTAGATCCTGATCAACATAAAAATTGAGTAATTAGATAAAGCAGTAAAAATTCTGAAAGCAGCCTGAAACACCATTCATTTGACAGTGAAAATGTGCACAAGGAATATGGGACAATTGGGATTATCTGTCTGGGTAAGATGTGAGGAAAGCTTGAACCTGCCTGCTCTGTGCTGGGTGACTGCCCGAGTCCATCTGATGTCCAGCAGGACAAATATCTGCTCCCTCCCCAGCACCCACCAGACAATGCACCCTCTGAACAAGCAAAAATGCAGGTGTTGACAAAACCTGGGAATTGCAAAGAAAAATTTTGACTTCACCAAGCCAGCACAGAAACCTAATGGAGAAAATTCTAGAACAACTTGCATTTCAGTTCCCTGCCTTCTGCTTGGCTTACCAAAAAGCATTAGAGACATCACACTTGAAAGAGCATTTTCATTTTAACAAAAGAAGAAGAACCATGTCAAGTTTGTGCCAACCAAGTTATTTCAGATCAGTCTGCTGGCCACTTATGCTTTCATTTCAACTTTAGGCCAAATAAAAAAGCATCTTACATGAAAATAAATATAATCTCATATACACATGTTCCAGACCTTAAAATATCAAGTTTTGTTTTTTTTTTTTTTTTTTTTTTTTAAAGTTAAGTTTCCTGGTGTTTCCTGTAAGTTTCCTAGTGCCTCATTCAGGTAAGTTTGAAGAGCACCAGTGGTTCAATCCCGTTTCAAATCACCAAGAGCACTAAAGCTTTCAAATCCATAATTAATATATCTCACCTTCACGGCAAATAAGGTATAACCCAAATAGAGATAGACAAAAAACAGTTGTAATGATCAATCACAACTAGTAAGATGTACAGCTGTAGAGGTCCTCCACTTCTGCCTTCCCTAAAATTTATGTCTTTCTTTGCCTTCTACTCTCTTCCCACTGTACTCCATAAGAAAATCAAGTATGAGTTTCCTTTATTTGTCTAAAAAAACACCTCCAAATTGTTCACTGAGCATGTAGCTTTCCAAAATATTTAACATGACCTTCAACTGTTTATTCATAAAACATTTCTGCTGAAATGCCAAAAAAAAATCAGCTAACCTGGGTTGATCCTACAATATTCTGCAATAACTGGTACTCCATTTATCCATAAAGAGCTATGAACTTCTATTAGCTTACATACACTATGCTCTGTTATTTTTGTTAATACACTCAGTCCTTTCTCATTATATGCAAGTATAAGCTATTGCTTTAATTCATGTAGTTCAAATTGTAACTATTGAAATGGTGAAGTAATTCAGGAAGGTGACTGGAGTTGTCATGATCATAAATCTCTTCAATATGGAAAACACATGCCTTATTTCTATGTTTATTTTCACCTTGTATCTTTATAACATTTTCATAAAGCATGATAGTAGCCTAGGTCTTTTTACAACAGAATTTAATTAGAATTACTGATGAATTAATTAGAATTACTGCTCTACATGAAAATAGTTTTAGTTTGCAGTCTCTATATGCTGGGTTATGTTTGCTTATGTATTTTATTTTTGGCCTTGGTGATGACTTCTACAGATCCTAACAGAAACAGATTTCAAACTCAATAATGGAGACAGAAATAAAATAACAGTAAGAGTGATGTGCCATGCACTTCTGTTTGACCAAGTGCACCCATTTCATCAAGAGTTAAAACACTTACTAATGCAAATAATCCACTCACAGTGTGAGCTGACTTCAGCAAGTGCTCATATGTAATGTTTACTTATATGTACAGATAGCAAGAATTTTGTACTGCAAAATGAATGATTACAAGATCAGTTTATGCAAATATCAGTTTCTCTTCAGTATATGACCATCACTGTTATGTATTACAGTCAAAATTACAGACTAGATTCTGTATGTCACTATCAGAATTGCAATCATAACTAGGGCAGTTAAAAAAAAAAAAAAAGCCTTCTTGTTATAATTTCCTCATTTGTTTGGGGTTTTTTAGATTATTATTTTTTGTCTGGACAGATTCTTCTACTGAATCCAATAAATGCAATACTATAATTCACAGCTGCAGTGCTAATGGCTAGAGAAAGAGGAAACCATTAAGAGACAGCCTCTCTAGTGCTGAAAGCTGCTAATAATCCCACTATTCCTCATTTTTATGACTGCATATTTTATGAATGATAATCTGCTCATTACATATTGCCATAAATATTTTGGTTTAGCAATGAAAACAGGCATCAATAAAGTATACACCCTAGAAGCTTCACTGTTAATACTTCTGTGTCTCTTAATCTATATCTTGGTGATATTTTCCTCTGGCCCCCCACACTGGGTAACTATGTGAACTATTATTTTTAGCTGGAAGAAGCTCATGCATAACTTATACACTATCTGCAGCTATAAACCAGCTTTGTCAGATGCCTGAAATCATACTGAATCTGCCTCATTCATTTTCCCCGTGCTGTACAATATAGCCATCCAATATACTAATATTCCTACAGCTTACCTAGTCTTGACCAAACAAAGCAATGAGAATACTGTAAATTCTGCATCTGAGCACTACTCATAGTGCTGTGTGCTTTTACCTTCACTCAAGGTATTACAATCATAGGTGGATGCAATTCAAGGTACTTAAGAATTGAGGACAAGCTGAATTTTAAAAGCTATTTTAACATATTTGGAAATACTTTATTTTCAGCTTCATGTATCCCAGGTCTCTCTGTTAGCTTAAAAATTCACAAAAAGTCACAGAAGTTTTTAATCACCTCTGCAACAATTTGAGACTGATGCCATTCCTTCCTCTTGGTAAAATAAACTTTTATTGACCATTCTTTTGAATGGACAACTTCTAGTACTGATTTTAAATACCAAAACTTTGGCAATCTGCTTTTAAATTTCACCAAGGTTTATTTTTTTTTAGTTTGTTTGGTTTCTTTATTTTGGTTAGAACATATTACAACTATTGCTCTCTTATTCCATTTGTGAACCAATTAAACCAATTTTCAAAATTATCTGGTAGCTTGGTACAAGCCAGGCTAGGTGTGTTCCCCAGAGGAAACTAAGTAAATGCAGTGTAAGTGCTGGGTTGGAACCGGTTTATGCAGGGGTAATAAACTTGCATACAATTGTTATTAAGCTCAAAAAAAAAAATCAACATAAAATAGTACTTAAATGTGAAAAGTGCTGTGGGATTTCTGCTGTAATTAGCATGTTGCTTTATCAGAAGAGTATTTGGTAAGCAAAGTGAAGATTTTGTTACATTAAAAAGATAAAAGCAAGGAGAGATATTCTTGGCTTTCTCTTTCTATTTCATGGCATCTTCACAAGGCTGTTCTGTAAGCACATTAACTCAGCTGTTTTGCTACTGATTTGACTCTGATTCTTCTCTGTCGCTCCCCTGTCAACAGTCCCCTCTCAAGACCCCCACAGGCTCTCAAAAGATTTGCTTTTCTTGTTTCTCCAATTATATACTTCTTGCTTTTTCCTCCCACTATATTCTGTCTTTCCCTGTCAATAAAAGATAGTAAATGCCTTCCCCAGGCTGGAGTTTCACACAAACTGGCCACAATGTTCTGCTGCTGATTGATCATTCAGCTACTGCCAAAAAGAACAGATTGTATCTGTGTTTTCCTTGCCTTTCTCCCAGTGGGAGATTAACAGGTCTCCCTCCATTACTGAACTGCTGATTTTCACCAAAAGTAAAAATGAAAGGGAAAAACCCAAACAAACAAACCAAATCCAAACAAAAAAAAAAAAAAAAAAAAAAAAAAAGCAGAAAAAAGGGCAAGAATTTAGTACCTTTGATGCCTTAGGCTTCTACTAAATTTTTCTGACACAGGGTTCAAATGTTGTTGGAGAAAAAATAGGATTGGCTGGTGGACATGATGATTACAACACACATTTTCTTCAGAAATCAAGTTCCTTTCCCAGAGAATCCAAAACCTCCATCAGCCATAATGGACTTTTCAAACCACCATGATAATAAAAGAACATTTCTAGACAAGACATCAAGCCCCTCAAACTAGAAATACAGGGGAAAAAAATCTTACTGCTAGAAGTATAAGCAAACATTACACTGTTTTGTCTTTTTCATTTACTATCCCACTTAGAACAGGCATAATTTATCTTAGCCAAGAGAAACCTGTCATGGTTATCAAGATGAATTATGCTGGTCGTCTTCTGCCCAGCCCTACATCTTGCCCAAGGCTCAGAATTAAGAGACAAACACAAAAAACATGGGCTTAATTCCAAAAATTATTTTAAACTAATAAAAAAAAAGGTTGCTGCCCTAGGGACATTTAAATGAATAATAAAACTGTTACATTGTTGACTTTATCTGGAGAGGTCAGCATTTCTGTTTGGGGTCTATGTTATAAAACAAGCTACAAATCAAGCAAAACTATAACTTGTCATACTTTGCATTAATGTCTGATGGACAAAATAATCCTCCTGAGCATTAGGTTCTTACACATGAGAGTAACAGCCTAGAAAGATACTCAAGTCCATGAAAGATTTCTATTATGCAAGGTCCTACAGACAAACACACACCTGCTCAGGTATAAGTAAGAATTACAGTAATTCAAGTCCAAATCAGATAACAACAAACCCCAAAAAACTTAAATCAAACAACCCCCCTAAAAAATCCAAATACAATCTTTGACTTACACATTGCCCAAGTGACTGCTGAAAACTAAAAAAGCAAAGCTCATCACTTGCATTGCAAGAACAAAACACAGTTTAGGGCTGATCATTAAAGAAAATTGTATGTACCAGTGTAAAAGTTTCCTATTTATGACCCAGCATTGCTCTAAAAGCATGCAACAGACAAAAGTCCCTCCACAGCAATAATAAGTTTTTTTCCCTACCAGTGATAATAGTTTGGTTTAAGATTCTACAAGTTTTATTCTCATTAAAAATGCCTTTTAAAAAGTATGTCTAAAGATTATCAGCATTTCCAGTAAATCCAAAATGCAAGCTTGGAATATTTGGCCATTAAAATGCTGCTAAAAATTGCACAGAACAATTCAAGATTCTGAGAAACCTTGGCAAGTAAAGCTTTTTATTTTTTTAAGAACTGGGGGCAAAAAGGATCCTTAAGTCCTCCAGGTAGGTCACACACACAAGAGAATTTGACCTTGTCTATTTTTTGTTGTTGTTGTTTTTACAGGGCTGTTTGACATGCAACTTTTTTTGGTAGCAGCTTGGCTGAATTGAAAACAAACATCACTTTAGGCTGTTAATGCTGATTGGGGCAATAAACTGTATATTGAGAAAGAAAAGCGTGCCAATGTTTTCCGTTTAGGAGCTGCCAGAAAGAAACACCCTTTAAAAATTTAAGCTGCCAGTTCATGCTTTGGTTTGGGGTAAATATCAGATGTTGAATTTTTTTCCAAACTCCTTTTTCCTATCACTGATATGGCAAAGAGCTTCTGAACAGTGTCAGAGTCTGTTCCCTATCAGCTAATAACAAGAGCCAAGTGTAACATTAAATTTTTACCTCTTGGAAGCCTTACCCTGTGCCCATGGCTATTTGAAATAACCAGCAGACGTCAAGACTAGAAAATATTGTTCTGGGGGAGGGATCTGGAGTGAATTTAATTCAGAGCTCTGTCTTTGGAGGGATAGGAGAAATGACTGGTTTGACTTTTTAAAAAATTATTTTTAATTTCTGAGTGATATCTTACTCCCCTATTCCAAATTGTTTTCAAAAGATGAAATTATTTTCTTCCTCCTAAAAGCATCATTAAATATTATGGTTGATCTTTCTGGTAGATTTTCTTGGTGATCTCACCAAAATACTAGGCATTTAGCTTCATTAAAATTTTGGAAATAAATAAATAAATAATGACAACAGCAACAACACCACAAAAAAAACCCCACCAAACCAAACCCAAACGTTTTAGAAAAGGGCTTAGTAGATATATTATTCCAAGCATAACAAGGATACAGTCATGAATGATGTAATACTGAAAGAATTAAATCAGAGAGGCACTGAACTTGACATAAATAATCAAATAACCATGAATATTTCCACAGAGATGTAGCAGAAAGGAATCATTGGTAGCTACATCTTAAAAAGATGAGAGTCCTCAGTATGTGCAATATAAGGGGGGGAAACACCCAATGACAATGGGCATAACCTTCAATTATGACAGAACAGTACAATAAAGGGATTTTCTTCTCTTACACTACATTATGTGTTCTAGAAAACAGCATAACTCACATTTAGCACCCTTCCTATAGACTTGAAGGAAATCATATCTTTTATGGGGACATTGCATATTTTTGTGTATTTCTTCAGTCCACAGCCTGTGTGATGCTCACGGAGCACTGCACACTGTTCCCACCCCACCATAGATAAGGCTAGGCAATGCTGGCACCTCCCTGGGGGTGAGCAATCCCTTCCTGAATGTGCAACACTGGAGTCCCCAGCACATTTCACACTGCTGAACACACACAACACAGTTCCCCAAAAGGGGTGGAGAAGAGCCATGACTACATTTGCTCAGCTCACAAGAACAGAGCCCTCAAAGGAGCAGCTTTTGGGATCCACCACTTCAAGCACAACCACTTGAACCTCTCCAAGATTCACAAAGCCTTGATGGAGCACAGCTCCAGACTTTTACTGAAAGAGCCCTAAAACCTCCCTTCGCACCATATTCACAGTAGGCCCTACCAATTCTTTTTGACTTCAGATCAGCCATGAGGAACCAAGAAACTTCAACTTTTTGCACAAGGACAACAGACAAAATGTGACCCATCCTTTAAACAGGCTGCCAGTTATGTTCCTGTTTGTTCTGAGCCAGAAATGTTTTCAGTTTAGGGAAAGGGCAGCTTCATAACTACCCACACCCCCCAGAAGAATTGGCCCCATCATTTTGATATAAATGGTTGAATAGTCTAAAATTTCTGGGAAATATCCAAGAAAACATGCATGAAAAACATTACTTCAACAAGAGAAATTTAAAATTGGATGCTGCCTTTATAAACTCCTTGCATGGGGTAGAAATGCTGGAGCATTAAACAAATCTGGGCTGGCAGTGCAATAAGCCTGAGTGAGAAACAGTGTTAATTAAACCTGTTAAGGATCAGAATGAAAGTTGGAATCTCTCCAGTTCCAACCCAAAGCTCTGCTAATAGGTTATCTACTGTCTTTGCTGTGCCCTTGCCTAGATCAAATTATCTTCCAGCTTTTCTATTGAATGAAGAGAAGGGGTTTAGCTCTCTGAAGAAAAAAAGTGTAAGAAATACCTGTAAGCTGCAGATGATCGGGGAGAGCTAACCTATGACACAGAGCTCATTCCATATTGTTGCTCTGAACTTCTGAGGATTCAAAAAGGATTTTTCACCATTGGAAGCAAGTTAATAGAGTCGGAGATAAGTTTCAGGAATGTGATAAAGTTAATTCCCCACCTGTCCATTCCTTGTCATATATCCCCAGATTTACCAGCAGCTGAGTCCAGGAGATGGGGCAGGGGGGGACAGCGGGGGACAGAGCATTGTGTGGCAGTGATCAGGAGTGGAGGAGCCACAGTGAGTGATTTGACAGCAATCAATGATCAACACAACAGTCATCTGTCTATTCTGACATACTGGGAAAGCGGTGGTTTATTTTTCTTTTCCCCACCACAACTGGAAAGTAAAAATGAAATTAAATGACTAAACAAGCATGCTTAAACAAATCCTGTTAAGGTAGATTTTTGAAAGTTTATGCATTGTTTCATGCTTACATCTACTGGCTTTCTCTTCTAAACTGAAAAGGAAGAAGGAAATATGTTGACTAAATGCTGTCATTCCATGTTAATAAAAAAAAAAAAATCACCATTCAGCATTCAGTGAGATCCTCCTGACAAGCTCATGACTGATTTTTTTTTTTTTAATTTATCTCTAGAACATCAGTTTACTTGTGTCACTACTTCAATTCATGTAGACTGTGTTAAAAAGAATGTAAAATTTGCATGGAAAACAGCACTAAGTATTACAGGCACTAAATGGAAATCCCTTCCCCATTGAGAACTTTTTAACTAGGGTAATGAAATTTTTATCAGGTCGTAACTTCGATGATTAGAAGACTGGTAGCACATTACTCTAAAAATCAAATCTGATTAATGTTTAATTGTATCAATGTGCAGAGGTATTAATTAGGTGTACTTTCTATGACTCATAAATAGCTATTAGAGCAAAAACAAGAATAATTTGAAGATTAGCATGAAGAGAATGGTATATTTGAGTGGACTTTGTGCAAAATAACAGAAATTGTCATCCAATATAATAATTTTGATGCATAATGCAGTTATAACAAATTTCCCAGCAAGCACGTCTGACACCTTTTCCTCAGGATATTTTTTTTGTGCAGAACCCACAGGTGTGAATTAAAAATTCATTTGTGCTTTCCAGTGAGAACCACAGGGCAATTCTTAAAACCCATTTCCCTTATTTGGTTGGTACTGCACCACTGAAGCATCCATGCAATCTTTGTTTAAAAAGGGGATGCAGGTAGAGCACCTGATTTGTGTATTCAAATAAGTGTTGCAACTAAACCTGAAATTCTGAACCCTTGCACTTTGGCTTTTTTCTTTTAACAAGCAATCTTCAAAGTTACACAGGGGTTATAAATCTTGTTTCAGAGCTTCATTTCTCCAGAGAGACATTTTTCTGGTGCATTTGTTACTGAGATGGTGCCTGAGAATATTTTCACTGCTCATTCCCCTTCCTGCAGTCATGCAGAACCATTTTGCTCTGTATTGGCTATCCTGTAAGATACAGCTTACACTGCATTCCTTAAAATACCACTTCTACTAATAATAAATAAGCACCTACTGTTCATGATCTTGCAGAAAATGTTGAAAAACTCACCAAGAGGCACCAGCATCCAAAGTATATAAAATGAATCCAAGATTTCTGCTTTTTTACACCAACATAACAAACTTCAGGTACCTGCTTTTGGCATGAGTAACGTTTTCTAAATGTATTTTTTACTAAAATAATTGAAATTGGAATTAGTTTTGACTATACAGGTCTGGAACAGTACCAGAATATAGAACAAATACATAATCTTGCTCCTAATGAAGAAAAAAAAGGCAAAAAAGAATGAAACAACTCATCCCATGTATTTTACTTGTAAATTTCTGTCATTATTTTAAAACCCTAAATTCATAATCAAAGAGAAGGCAATCAAATGGCTAAGATTTAAAATTTTGATTCAAAAAAAAAGCAAACAGGGCAGTGATGTAACACCAAAGAAACTTCTTTCCATCTTTATTTTCATTTAATAATAAGATTAGTAACTAAAATCAAGGAGCTGCCTGTTGGTCAAGTGATTCTCTGGATTACTTCTCTCTAATGCTAGAACCATTTTTTTCTGTTACCATGCAGTAAAAAAATCTTTATGTGGCAGGTCTGCAATGTGAAATTGAAAAGTTTACATTTCTTGAAGGCTTAAAATACACAAGGTCTGCGTGACAGATTTCTATTATACACTGAATACCTGCTCCACTAGAAATATCTTGGAAGTGAGAATAGAATGAAACAAATTTGGCACAGTCTTCTTCAAAAGAGTATTTTGAATTTTCAAGAAAAATAATTAGTACTGACACTTACTTCTTTTCTATTATTCAGAGAACGTGAGATGAGGAAAAAATGACCAAAATGTTTTGCCTCAAGAGCAATGTGAGTTTTGCCCATTTACACTTATGTCAAATACCCTCTTAATTGCATGATAACCAACAGAAACCCAACACAACAACTTAGCTCTCTACCTAACTTTACAGCCTTGAAATAGTTACAGCAGGAATTCATTTTGAATAAGAAACAGAATAGGGACTTGCAGCAAGCTTGTAAAAGGCTACATATTTTTAAACCATTAAATTATCTTTTAAAAACACTTTTCATTCTAATGTATTAATTTTTGGTTACAATTACTAGTTGTCTTTTTTTTTTTTTTTATATTTATAACAAGCCATTGATACAGAGAACTATTATGTTGCCTATGTTAATAAATCAAAACAACTAGGACACAGAATTCAGATTTAAAGCATCTCAGGTAGCTAGAATTGGTAATACAATTTTTGTAAACTCCTTTCATAACTAGAAAAATACCCACAACAACATGTAAGAGAATGTGTCATCTAATTTCTCTGTCTTTTCCCAGTGCTTAATCATCATGTCCCTGGCTCACTTTTCCAGACACATTCAATTGTACTAAAAGGTGATAAATTCAGCAGTATTAATGGATTTAGAAAAGGTTTTGACCTTTGGAAATCTATGTTGGGTTCTAGGAATTGTGGATGTGCCATGTTTCAAATTAAGAGCGGATGCATCATGACATTTTTCCTTTAATCTGTCCCCAGTGCTGGGCAACTCTTGCAGTCATCTACAAGTTTCTTGCCTCCTGCACTGCTAAGTTATTCTAGAAACAACAGTTAGAAATCCTTTTGTTCATTTTAACAAATTATTAAATAGGCATCTATCCTGAATTTTGATTAAAACCTTTCAGGAAGTTGTTACTATATGGATCCTGATTTTAGAAAAAGCAAGCAACAGCAATCACAACTGCAATGATCATGAAAATGACCATTTTATCATCAATATATAGAAGATGTGCTTTCACCAAAATTGACTAGAAAACATTTTCGTTGATATATTTATTGAACAAGAAAGTTTTCAAAACCCTTTCCTTCCTGATGCACAGCAAGAAAAATAAACATTGTACATTTCTAAAAGCAAAGAATGAAACAAAGACTCAGTTACCACAGTGAGTCAAAATTTGACTACTGAAGCCACAGTGTGGGAGTCTGGATCAGGTCCCAGTCCGAGCTAGGTGGGAAAAGAATTTGAATCCAGCTTTCTTCCAGTCCCACTGAAGCCAGCACTAGCTGGTTACTGGTGCCAATCAGAGACCCTTTGCATTCTGCCTGGTACATTCTATTGCAATCCTGAAAATTTTCTGGTTTTCATTGAGAAATGAGACTGGGAAAAAACTCGTTTTTCCAGCTTACAGAGCACTACTGCCTAGGTCAGACCACTGGTGTTTCTCTTGCTGCAGCCAGGTCCTGGCAGTGAGCAGGAGTTCACAGGCAGTAAATGGGTAACCCTTGATTGACCTCTACAAGGTTCAGGTTTGGTGATTTTAACCTGAGATCAAAATAACAAATTTGAAATCCCATAATGTTTTTCCTGAGAGTGGTGTATGTGCTTAAGATAGGGAGAAACAAAACAACGAAAATAAAGAAATCTGAGCATCCCAACCAGGAAATTCATAAAAAATCCAGCTGAATACCAGCAGAAAAGCCTGCTATCTGCCTAAAAATCAGCCCTAAGTGGGAAAGCCCTGCTATTGCCTCCCCAATAGGACAAGAAGAGAAGCACTAACTTTTCTCTTGAGACCATAATTTAGTATCACTAAAAATCCATCAGGCCCAAAAGGAAGCACAGCAAAAGTGGGGTGCAGAGAAGGCTCCACCACCTTCTCCTGAAGGGATTTCATGATTATTCTTCTTTCTCCACACCTACCTTTCAACTAACCTGCCACAGGTTAGTAATGTGCCTGTGATCAGGAAATCTTTTGCAATCTGACCTTTAAAAAACAACTACAAAATACTCCAAACCAGTAAGCTTTCCAAAGCTTTTCTGATGTACAAATCAGCCTTGGCTATACTTTCAAAAAAATGCTAACAATGTTAGGAATGGTTGTGATAATCCTATCAGTGGTACATGTGTGGGAGACTATGATTCATGCAAAACCATTTCCCTGTCTTGATTCTTCATGTTACTGTACATTACAGGAAAAAGGCAGCATAAAACTCAAATATTTTCAATGGGAAAAGAAAGGACTTTAGGGAACCAATTAGGTTTGCCAGTAAACCAAAAGTGCCTGTGACTGGAGCCTCTGAGGGTCAAATGTACCAGTATCTTGATATTACCCATGTAGCAGGGGATAGTGAAAATTAACATCATAATTAGAAATGCTGAGCTATATCTCCATTACAAGACAGATAGAGTAGCAATCCTGACAGTCCCAGCAACAAATTTATTAATTGTTTTCCTTCCAACTCAATGAGAGGACGTGCATTATCAGTCTGGACAACTTCTAATATTTTGGGTCAATGAAGCCAATCCATGACCTACCTTTGTGACTGCAGAAGTGCAAAATAAGCTGGTGAAGCTGCATGGCACAGCTTGGGGGAGAGGAGGTTAGACAGGGTGACTAAAAGAGGGTGCTCCAGAGGAAACCCCAGAAAACAGTCATCTGACAACAGCACACACAGAGAATCAAGATTTAGACCCAGAGGACAATGCCAAAGAGATAAAACCTGTTCCATGCTTAAGGCATACTGAGCTTTTATAATACGAGCCTGAAGTTGATACAACTCTTAATAGCCAAAGGATTGCTTTAAAAATCAACTTTCCACTAAAACCATTAGAAAGCTGCATCACAAATAGTCAGCAATGTTAATAAACTAGACACCTTACATTAGAAATTAAACAGGAAAGATTATCCTCCATGACTTGTGAGTGATTTTTATATTTTAGATAAACTTCATGCACTATTGTGACAAGAAACCTTAAAAAACATTTCACAGAGCTGCACAGCTGTCTGCAACCAGTGAACTGGCCAAATAGCTCAAAAAACTGCAAAATAAATTCACCCCAATTGCATGGTATTTTCTCAATATAACCAAATGTGTTTTGCTCAGCAATCTATTTAGCCCATTGGGGTTATTTTGGATTTCCACCAGGATGGTTCGAATTACCTCACCACTCCCACACATCAACCAAAGCAAACACTGCTAACATTTGAGAGGTGGGCGAGGAGGCAAACTTAGTTACATCACCACCACCTTTCCCACAAGCTGACGAGGAGGCACATGCCAACAGTCAGTGAAGAACACAGCAAAAGGGCTTTGCAAGGCTGGAGAGCAATTCCCAGCCTTACAAATCCACATTTCTTGCCCACATTTAGCAGCAAAGCAGCTATCTAGTGTTAAAAAAGAGGGGATGCTGGTATGGCAGAGAGAGAGCAGGTTCTGGCTGGTGCTGCTGCACAATCTTGGAGTTTGCTGCTGACACTAAGACCAATGGATATTAAAAGAAAATGCTCAGCAGCAGCAGCTCACTCTCTCCCATTTCTGGATCTTTAGGAATGATATCAGGCTACCTCACTGTGGTTACATCCAAGCATTCCTCTTAGGTAATTTAACTGGAAAGCTGGACCCAAGCCTTCCAATTCAAAACTGCAGCACAAATGGGAGTGAGTGTGCGACCTAAGAAGAACCTGCTCTACCCACCCTTTGCTGGCAACAGTGAACACATCCAGGCTAACTTTAGCAAAAACACACAGCAGAAGTCTCCATGGCATTCCTAATACTGACAGGAACGGAGCCTGATCTTGAAAACATAAATTAACAGGGCCTGCCTACAGAGCTAGCACCACTGCTAGCCATCAAGCAGAAAATCTTTTTCAATACCCAAGAGCATTGTTGCAATTAAACCAGATATTTCTTACCTTATGCTGACAGACAGGCAACACAGATTAGCCATGGTCATGACTGTTAATAACCCATATGTACTATGTGTATGCTTTCATGACCAGTCACACCCTGTCTTCTCTTTTATGAACAAACCAGAGCCCATTCATTCATTTTTTTCTGGGGAATTTAATAAACTAGAACATTCAAAAAACTAGAGTATACTACTGATTCTTCTAGTAGCTGCCTTCTCTCCCTACCTCCTTTTGAAAAGCCAAGTACTCAAAACTGGACATCCTTTTTCAGCTAAGATCCCAGCAGAGCTGTGTGAACATCAAACTTTTCCTCCTCTACCACCCCCTGTGTTGTCAATGCATCCCAGATTGATGCTTGTCTGTGTCTGCAGCAAATTGCAATCAGCTGTAACTTCCCAATCTTTTCTGTAGAACTACTTCTAGGCCACAATTATTCCTCATTTTATAGCTGTGCATTTGATTTTTCCATCTTAAGGTACAGGAATTGGCGCTTTCCTTTGTAGAAATTCATCTTCCTGATTTCAGATTATTTCTTGACTTTATCAAGCTCATTTTGAATTTTAATCAGTTCTCCACAGTGCTTGCAACCCCTGTCTCCCCTCCTCCCACACTAGCACAGCTTGGTGTCATCATGTACCACACTACAGCTGTGACAAGGAGACGTGCTGGTAGTTTTTTTGAGTTTGAATATGCAGTGAAAAGCAAGAGGAAAGAAAAGAAAATCAATGCTTTAAGAATGTCATTTTAAATAGCCAGCAAAATATTCAAAAAGTAGATTAGGAATAAAACCCCAGAAATCTTAAATATCTTCCAAAGGAGCTTCTCAGCTGAGCACTAAGTTGTGACAAGATTTTAGCTCTGGGGAAGGCATTACCCATTAATTTAGCCCTTGGCAGCACCTATCTTTAAGTATATAACATTATATACTTTTATATACATTATATACAGGATATAGCATTAATAAAGAAATATTACCAAGGAAGTTTCTGTGTTTATTTATGGACCAGGCAATATATGGTGGATAACATGAGTTTTCCAGCACTTTTCATCTTGTTCTCATCTTAATTATATTATTCCTATATGTTTTCTGGAAAGAAATACCCACATAATATAGCCACAGTTTCATTGTCTCCTTTGCATTATCCACTGACTTTTTAGAATGTATTAACAGCAAAGTCATCTTCTTTTAGCCTCAGAGTAGATACTCAGGTGTTTCTGTAGGCAAGCAATTAGAAGACTGGAAAGTCTTACAAAATGTTCCTCTGTATTGTTCCATGGAGAGCAAATCTAGAAGCACCAAACAACTGCAGCATCCCATGGCACTACTACAGCCAAGAGTTACTGCTCACTGTGCAAAGTGACTTGCAGATGTATACACAAAGTCTTGCAATTAAAAGAAAATTAAAATCCTCACATGGGAAGTCACCTCAAAAAATCCTCATAGTTGCTATCCTACAAACACACCATGCATGTGTGTATATGCTTCCAGCTAAAACCCAACTCTTTTCAGACCAAGAGCAGGCAATTTGACATTAAAACATTCCTTATATGAGCTCAATTAGGAATTTCATAGCACATTCACTAAAATGTCAAAATCCTGTTTGCTTTTGAAATAAGCAGTAGAGAATTCCCCAAAATCCCGTTTGCTTTTGAAATAAGCAGTAGAGAATTCCCCTGCCTTTTCCCATTTGCTGAGCAGCAAATCAAAACACTACAGAAACCTGGGATATCAGGAAAGGCTCTCTGTGAAGGAAATAAAGCAAAACCAACTTGTCAAATGGGACTCCCTGCTGCTGCCTACCATG
Organism: Lonchura striata; assembly: GCF_050655825.1. Lineage (NCBI taxonomy): Eukaryota > Metazoa > Chordata > Aves > Passeriformes > Estrildidae > Lonchura > Lonchura striata. The sequence continues at coordinate 93,916,682 of NC_140705.1, read as the reverse complement.
TGGTGCTCTAGTGAGCTGCATCTGTTCAGCTATTAAACATCGTGGTGAGTCTGATACCGACAGCAGTGGCATTATCAAATATGCTGAATAGTTATTAAGGCTCTCTAGAATAATCCACTTATTTTGGTTGGTAGAAGTTACTGTAAAGTGTCTTCATGTATGATAATGCTCTTTGTACTTGTTCCTAAATGAGAAGGTACTGCTACACTGACAACTTTTAAAAATTCATCTGCTGTGCCAGGCAAATGCTGAGTACTTTTGCTGCAGGAACTCTCCATCGTTCCCTGGAATTCACTGGGTCAGGGGAAAAAGCCCCATATGGGGAACAAGGACATTAATGGGGTTTCACAGCAGACAGGAAGAAGGCAGTCTTGCTGCATTTGGTTTGTAGGCAGTAAGTTGCAAGCCCATCAAGGGGGAGGGATGAAATAAAAGTAAGAGATTCTGGACCAAAGTGGAGCATGATGCTATCTGCCGTAATGCTTCATCCTCATCCTTCGATCCAGAGGCCTGGGATGAAGAGTACCTGACCCAAAGGTGGAATAACAGAGGAAGGAATTCCCAGTCCTGTACAGGCAGCTTTCCTAGCCCACAAAGAATGTGTAATGCTGCAGCAACAAGTGTGATTTACATCTCCCTGAGGGAACATCTGGACTTACATTTCACCCTTGACTGAGCATAGATCATCACCTACACATTCCAGCACGAGAAGTTAAAGCCACGTTAGCAGCTTCATGCTGCTGCACTGAAGGCTTGGGGATAATTTCACGGAGAGCTGGCAAAACTGAAGGGCTGTCTTTCCTTTGTTCCTCAGCATCCCTTATTCAACGTAAGCTAGGTAATTATTGATAGGCAGGAAATGCATGAGTCAGTTCCTTCAGCTAATCCACCCTCCGAAGCATTAGCATGTTTCAGTGTAAATGGGCTTTAACAAAGCGAGATACTTAAGCCTCTCCAAACACTTAACAGGGAAACTCACCTGTTGTTAGTGGGATTGTTACATTAAACATAAGCCACCAGAACACAGAACACCGAGAGCATCAGTTCATTAAATCTTTATCCTGTCTGTTTTTGTTGCAGGAATTCCTCTGAGTGGTATGATCTAACAAAAAAAAAACAAAAAACCCAAAAAGACTTGAGAGCAGTAGCAGCCCACAGTCAAGTGGGAAGAATCACTGCTGGATTCAAGGAGAAGGCAAATATTGTACCCCTATGATTATTGCTGAAAGAGAAAGCAATAGGCTGCTCAGTGGTCCACCAGCTGTGGAGATGCACTGATGTCAAGGGTGTCAAGGTAAGACTGATAGTGATTAAAGAGCATAGGCAAGTACGTGAAAGGAAGATACAACTGGCAGCCAGGGTTTCAGAAAACAAAAATAAATTTCCTTCTCTGGCTCTGTTTCCTGCAGAACTCTGGTGCAATGAGCTAGTGTTAAAGACCACAAAAGTTAAGTAAGTTAATTGGATGAAAGTAGGAGCCAAGCTCTGTGTGCCAGTTCTACCGTCCCCTATAGTCATCTGTGGGTCTCAGATTCAGTCAAAGAAAGAAACTTAGAGTTTCTAGCCAGGCAGATGCCTGAGAAAGAGCTGCAGAGAATGTAAATAATTCTTTATCTCTCTTGTTTTTCACATTGTTTATAGTTAAGTTCTATCACTGTGTGTCAAGCACTCTGCACCAATGCTGTGGGTTTTTTCACTTCAGGACCAATGGATTTGTTCTGTATAAAAGAGCAGTGTATTTTGAATAAATCAGTTTTTTACTCTCAGCAGCTTTCTCATTCCTGTCCTGCCTCGACAGCGACAGTCATTCAGTGATTTTTCTCCAGTTCCTCCTCACTGATACAGTGGTATAAGAAAACAGGGAGAAAGGCTCAAGACCATGAAACAGCCTAGAAGGAGAAAAGCAAACTAGCATTAAATATGAAAAGAAGTTTTCAATTTGAGGATGACACAGGCTTCACATAGCAATACCTGAATTAAGTAAGTAGTCTAATTAACTAATTGTGAGTTACAATTAAGGTAGTATCTCACAAAACCAGAATAGTATTAAGATGAGCTTTCCTTATTTGCACAAAGTGATTAACTATATTAGCAATGTTTACTTAAACAAATGACTGAAGAAAAGCAGAAGTCTCTGTAAAATTGCTTCTTCACCTCACCTTCCAGCAGTAGTTTTCTGGTTTGATGCAGATCCTGCTCGTACTTATTCATATTTCTGCAATATTTTCAAACAAATCAATAGTGGAAGTGGTGGGATGAGAATTACTTGGAGTTAGGATCAGAATCTGTTCAGGTCATCAGCAGCACTTTTGCCCTCATCTTGTTCCACATCAATAGGCTAATCACTCTCACTGGTATCAAAAATAATAGTGTTCATCCTGCATATCCACAGAAAAACCACTACACTGGTACTTTGTGCTGCAGTGTACACTTCATCCTCATCCTCACTTTGGGCTCATAAATTCAAAAGACAGGGAATTAATAGGCCAGATCTTGGGTTCTGGCTTTCATTTGTAGGAAACAAACCCTGACCTGTCCTGTGCAAACCTGGCCCTTCTTCACTGGGTCAATAGCAGTCTGAGAGTCACTGTCCCTTATTCAAGCTGCCATTAGGAGCTAAAAGCATACTCTAGGATATGCTGAACTTGATGCCATTGCTCCAGTCTGGTTTTTTTCTTCTTTTTTTTTTTTTTTTTTTTTAACAAATCACACACTGTCAGCCCAAAGTGCCTGAAACCTGTCTCCAGCTTGCACTGTCATGGCTTCTGACACACTGGGTACACATTCCTTTCACATGGTGTTGAGCTAAGCATGCCCAGAAGGGAGGAGGGAGTACAAACCCCTCTTTTTGTGCTTCCCTAAAGTTAGACAAGAACTAGGCAGGAATAAGCTTGGAAATATTAATCAGGGCTGAGTCTCTTACCTGACTAGGTATAAAAAACTGTATATGCTTATTATATATAAGCATATAATAGAAATACTATTATATCTATGTCAAAATATAATAAGTAGAATATTACCCCCAAAGGGTAAGTGGACAAAAGTAGCCTGCTCTTGGATTTTACTCTCCGTTATCCAGAGCTCTCATTCTCCAAATAGTAACAATAATTTCCTGTATTTCAGTTCCTTCTTCATTTGGATGATCAGCCAGGTTACAGTGAACACCTCAATAGCTCTGCTACTTCAAATAGTCAAGTATCCTTTTAATCTTAATAAAGTTGCTAAAATGCCTGCTAAATTTTTCACTGGCACTTTTTATACATGGCAACGTTCTGTGAGAGTTGGTGCCAAGTTATTAAAATATCTGCAACCTTCATGCAGAAGGATGTTGGCTAGTAGCCAGCACCAGGAATTTAGAATTACATGTGATTAGACTGTGATGGATCTAAAACATCAATGAGAAGAGATAACATTAACTAGGAAAGGTGGGAGGCAAGACAGTGCAGATTTATCTGTACATCATAAACTAATTCCTGTGTCCTCCTTTCTGAAGCTAGAAATTTGTTAGCTATATGTGAAAAGCCTTGACACCCAAGGATATACCTCCTAATTCTGGCCATGTGCTTATTTGCTTTGTTGTTGCTGCTTTTGTTTTTTAATTAAGCGGAACTTATCGATGGGTCTCATCAAGAAGTTCTTCCATGGGAGTACACCACACAGTCACCACCTGAGGTGACTCTGCTGTTCCTTCCTATGCCTCATTTCATGGGAAAGAAAAGGTATGTGATTCCTGAGACCCCTGGATGTTTTCACTGGGATTCATCAGGACTGCTGAATTTGCACAACACACAAATTTGTGTTCGAGGATGTGGCAGAAGAACAAGTTGGGAAGCAAGTGAAAGGGAAAAGAAGGAAATAATCCTTGAAAATATGACTGCATGTAATCCATAGAGCACTTCAGAGCTTAAAAAGTGACTATATAAAAAATTAGAGGAGCTTTATGAAGAGGTCACGAGCTTCTTTAAGTGTGTGCTGCTTAAATATGTTTGGTTGTGCTTGCTTTTCCAAATTGGTGCACTTGAATTCTTAAAAATGCGGAGTTTTGTTATTAATATAACATGACCCAGGCTAAACCCCTTCTATTCCTAATCCTGGTGCTTTTTTAAACTCAGAAAGAAAATTAAGTTCCATGTTTATGTTCTCTCCTCGTCCCAGATCTAAGGTTCCATTTATGCACAGTTTGCAACAATAAAGTCATAGGAAGAGTTGCCATCAAATTCAGTACCAAAGTTCTGGATCTTAAGCAGTTCTGCCAAAAGATGGATTCAATTTCCAATGTAATTTTTAGATATGTGGGATCAGAAGAGAATTTAGAATCCACTATCTGATCTGTACAATAACTTCATACAATACCACAGCTGGTATTGTTTTCAGCTGGTTCTGATCTATGTTGGCCCACCAGAAGTGTTTTAAAGATCTACACACCTTCAGCCAGGCTTTACACCTTTTCTAGAAGGAAACACTTGAAGAGGTTCATAATTGTTAAGGCCTGGAGCACTGTGCCCCTGACTCAGTGTTTTAGTTGGGAAGTTGGGTCCTACTACCTGTGCAATTTTCTCTGGTCAAGGGGCTGGCAGGTGGTAACCCCGTTACACAGCAAGCTTTTCTGGGAAGGAAGCTTGCATTCTCCCAAAAGCACAAAAGGAGCAGGATGTATAAAGGAGTTATTTGCAGGATAGACGGAAGCAAAAATTGCTATTTTATTCCAAGACAGAGAAAGAAAAAGAAAGGAGCTGCCTCCCTCAAGCACATTTCTAGGCTGAGGAACCAGGCAGCTGTCTGGGAGATCAGCTCTACCACACTGGTATATTGGACCTTCCAAAAAACATCAGGATTTCTCCTTGCAGTGCTCCCTGATGGCAGTCAGAGTCAAACTACTTAATTACCAGCTGTACAAATTTCATTCATATTTTTCATACAGTAAGGTATCAGTCTGTTCTGTGCCAGAATTAGCACATTTCCATAACCTTCCCTCAGCAATTTGGCCTGTTCATGGCAAGGACAGACCACTATTGCTCAATGTGCAATAACAGATTGTGCAGAGTATTCAAGACGAGGCATTAACAAATTGCTTATATAATAGAAGCCCTTTTCAGAGCTTTTTTTAATCTTTGTCTCTGCTGATACAGAAGAATAACTTAACTGCATGGTTTCAAAGCATGACTTGACCATCTCAGTGATTCATTTATTTTCTTTCCTACAAAGTTAGATCTTTAACCTGATCAGCGAGGTAAATGATTGCTGCATTTAGTACAAATTCCCTAGATTAATTCATTGCTTCCATTCTAATTAACTTAATGTTTGTGTGCATTGAATTGCATTCTCACCTACCTGTCTAGTCCCATAAATGAGTATGCTTTGATTGCACTGCTTTTTTTTATTCAAACCATAAGCAAGTCCAGAAATCCTTCTTCCATAGTAATTTTTTTCCAGTTTAGATGTTAACATATAGTCTGGTTGCTGAGACTTTTGTTCCCCAAATAGAACAATCACTGTCCATGATAGTTAAACTTCCTATAGCATTTTACATTCACATATATAAAGGAAGAAAAAAAATTTGCAAATAAATATTGCATCTATAAGCATAATAAAGAAATATCAAATAAAACCAGAATTCAGAATTAGATAACATCAGCCTTATGAAACTTTCTTGTACTCCAAGGTAGAAGAATATTAAAAACCACAACTGTGATAAACATAATGGTCTAAAGTCTTTCCAGGGCTCCAAAGTGATCCCTGATGCCCACTTCGCTGCTATGATGATGACCTGGTTTTCAGAGGTGCTGACTACAATCAGCTTCCATTGACTTTAGCCACTGTTGTGCATGTTCAGCACTTCTAAAATATCAGATTTCTGAAAACTAGGTCTGCCTTTTTTTTTTTTTTTAAATCTCTTCCTGGATGTGAATAATTCAATTTTAAACTCATTACTATTTCATGAATATACAAATTTTTGCTTTCTATAGGTATGATATAATACGAAGGAATTCTAGATTTGCACTATGATTATTAAAAGAAATCATATTCTAGAAGTATTATATTTTAAATATTATTAAACTCTTCCTGGGGAAATTAATTAGCTCCAATACAAACCACTAAAAGCAAAGGTATTTTTATCATCAATCTCACTGAAAGTACATCCAGCTCTCTAGGAATTGATCCAAATACAACCAAGTCAATAAAAATCAATCGACTTTCCATTAGACATTAAGCCCAAGACATGTGAAGTATTCAAAAGAGAATAACAAATGCATTTATCATAAAATATTGCAGTTCTTTCCCTGGTACACTCAAACACAGAACTCTGATCCTTACTTGAGTTTTTCTCCTTCTGTTCACTTGAGGGAAGGTCATTATACTTGCATAAGTTGAAATTATCCATATTTTATGGATATGTACAATAAAGTCTAACAAAGTCAGCTATTAAAAGCCTGGTGTAGCAGAGTACTGCATATGTATAACCAAGAGACAGAGGGAGGGGAGTAGGCAATAATACTCATTTTAAACTTGCTGAAAGTTTAAAAAAAATAAAATTAAAAAAAAAAACATTTCTACAATATATATTTTAATATATGTAGCATGTTAATATTTGGGACAAAGAGCATGAACTGAGTTTACTCACGATCCAAAACTCTATTTTCTGTAAGACATACAATCTTTCTGTTCCTGTGACTGTTCACCTCAGTCATTAATTGTAACTCTGAAGGCCTCACAAACACACCTTAGAAGTCTAAGGACAATATTGATTAATCCATCATGCCAGTAATGCAGCATCTTCACAGTATTTCAGGTTAATTGTGTTGAGCTTTGCATATATTGATGCCATCTGTTTTAACCATACCCTACTTTTTCAGGCAATGTGTTAGGAAATCTTTTGAAGCAGTTTCCCATGCTTTATCATCACAGTATTAATCTTATTGGTTAGCATTTCCCCGGAAATATTTTTTCCTAGTGACATGACATAGAATGAAACAAAAAATGCCTACTGACATCTATCCTGAGCTTTATTTCTTTTTATTTTGATATGTTTTCTATATCCTAAGTATAGACTGTCTCTCACTGAAATCACAGGGCATTTCGCCCCACTTTTCTCCCAGAGAGGGTTAGAATAACATTCAAAACATTGCCACATCTGCTTTATTCCTTATTTTAGACGTCTGAATGTTTCCTATGAGAATGATCATCACTTCACATAATTCAGCAGATCCATACCTGTAAATGAGACTAATTAATACATTCTCATCCTGCTTGAGTTAGGAGAAGTGATCAGTTCATCTTCATGTGCCCTAAGCTGTGTGTCTTCTTTGGAATGCCAAAGCTTTATACTTTTAAATTCTCTGCTGGCCTTATGCTCCATACAAACTTCTTGTTCTTAACTTCAAAATCAGCTATCACCATAAAAACAGCCGCTTTGTGCTCCACAAATACTTTGATTTTCAAACAAAGAGACAAAGATATGTTCAAAAAAGAGAAACTGCCGATTCTTTCCATCAGTCATTAAAAAATGTTACATTTTGTTATAAAGTCTCTCATTTTAACAATGAAAGATGAAAACATGGTATAATTACATATTTTTATAATGGCTGGAGCCTGTTGATAGAAATATATCCTTCTTCTGAAACAGTGCAAATACCCCTTGTGCAACACAGGAGAATTACAGCTTCCTATGCTACCAGTGTTGACAGAAAGAGCAATTTAACAGGACTCCTTAGCCCTTTGACATGATGTCTTTGTCTAACTTCACTTTGTACCTCACCATAGGAAAGCTAAAAATACAAGGTAGCAACAGCAGAGTGCCTGTGGAAAACAATGACATTCATATATTTGTACACTTGGCTATCTAATGATGTGGGATAACAGGGTAGGAAGAGACGTGGAGGTAGGAACAGGAATCACTGACAGAATTACCTAAGGGCACTAAAAGTCAGACAAAAAGTTAAGGGCAGGAGTACACATGGTGATTAATTGAGCACTGCATGAAAAGCTGCTGCCTTTTTCCATGTGACATGGAGATGGATACAGACTTTGTCATGAAAAGAAGAAAAAAAGGAAGATTGCAGCAATTGTCACAGCTACTTGTCCTTCATTTAACCATCAACAGGAGAGGTAGTAGACTTTTAGGTAGGATATCTATTTCCTCTGAACTAGATCTCCCAGCAGAGACAGCACAAGAGACCACTTCCATATGAGAAACCAAATGATTGAAATGAAAGCTAATTCCTGCAGCTCTGGATGGCTAAAACATTTTAAAAACCCTTTCCCAAATTACTGTTTGTATCATACACACAAGCATATTTATGCTGCTACAGTATAGGTGGAGTCTTATAATAATCTCTCCTGGAATTTAAAATATTTGCACTGGAACTGTTAAGCATCTGGTAGCAATGCAGACTATACATTTTGAAAAGTATTTATGATAAAAATGGTTATTTGGAGAGGTTAAATGATTGCTTTAAATAAATATGTTCCTAACCTAACACCAAAAGTGTGATTCAGATGACCAAGCAACAATTTTTAATATCGGAATTTGTTCCAAGCTTGATTTCATTATTAGGTTTACATTGTCTTTAAGTAAGTAGAATAATAAAGAGGGCAAACACACACTGAAATACCCTAATCTAACTTGTAATTTTCTCTTCCATTTCTAGAATGAAGAAGGTTAAGAGCTAACTATCTCAAAGCTCTCAAGCACCCTCCCCAACATGCTAGTGAGGTCTATAATCTAAATTTTTTCAAAGCAACTTTTTTTGCCACTACACAGAGGAGAATTATCCATGCACAGTGAATCTCCAGGTACACAGGCACTCTTTACTCATGCATATTCACTGGTGAGTGGGTACATGCAAAAAACATGCAGAATTAAACACTTCCCTCCTTCTAGTAGTATCTCCTTCCACTATCCATAACCTGTTTCTGGTTGCATAGTAGATAAGACAACATCCTAGTGGCATCTTGATATCTCAGTGAAAGGAGGAGGAAGTTTTGAGTGACAAAACTACTATTTTTATTACAACTGGTTTAACACAGTAGATGCCAATATGGAAACATTTAGGTCCAATTAACTATTTTTTTCAAGTATAACACATACATAGACCTTCCTGTTTCTATGTTCTCTTGATTTTTAGAACTGTGAGATCTCAAAATATCTTTCTGAGCCAAAATGGATCTCAGGTAAAATTCTCAGAAGTATCTGCAGCTCAGCTGACTTTAATGAGATATATGGTCTTTGGTGTCAAAATTGCTTTTGAAAATACTGTCTTTCAACTTCCCTTTGAATACTAACCTGATTTGAATTAGATTCCAGGAAATTATATCCCAGTAGTTTTCCAAGTTTTATCTATCACTGACAACTGTTATAAAAGTCCTTGCCAAATGTCTTAGGACTTCAGGTCAATCCCTCAGTGTCTCCACTCTAGGGGCAGACTACTCTGAAGCTGCTCTCAAGAGGTCAAAACTCATTCCAGTGAAATTTCACTCAGTTACCATTTTGCTCTGAAGCAGAACAGGCTTCAGGGAGGTTCCCAAAGTCCCTTGCAAAGGCAGCAGGGGGAGGCCAATATCACCTCACAGAGCAGGATGATAAAAGGTTTTGCTTCTTCACAGAAATTTCAAAAGAACCACTAAAGTATAATTTACCATTTTCCCCATCCCTATTAAGCTGGCATTGTTTCTGACCATAGAAAATTTTCAATTATTCTTTTTTGTTTTTACCATCTTTTGCTACAGCATGGGTATAAGAAAGTTATTTGGAAAAAAAAATTAAAAACTACAAATATTTATGAGCAGGCAATAATTTTTCATCTCCAAACTAATCGTTAATGAACATAATGTTTGCTTTAAAATAGAAATATCATAGCTAGATGGAAGAGCAAACAAATATTATCGTTTTTATAGACTTCAGGTATAGTAAAATTACAAGAAAGTCATTCCTTTGTATGCTAATGAACAAGAAAAAAAATGTAAGAAGGAAGTAACTCTGTTGACCACAGAGGGTTGGGTTTGCTCTGAGATCGCAAATAAAGAAGTAAATTACAACAAGGTACGTGGTATTTGCAAAGTAAATATTTAAATTCTATCTAGCAACACAATACTTGCCTTGAAATATGTAGGCTCTCAATTTTTCTGTCACCTGGGAGAAGTGCTTTGTTCATATTTTCAAGCTAAGATTGCACAGTACCAGCCAACTACTTCATCCGTGTGATTCAATGTAAGATAAGGGTATAGACAACCTCTGAATTTTATTCAAGGTTTTCTTTCTTTGTTCTTTACTCAAGCCAGTAAATAAATAAAAAATCACCTTCATCCACAATGTACGAGTGCTTTTGCAGAAAAAGGAATCTGGGAAGATTGAATACCAAAATCCCATCTAATTTTAGAAATGATCACTGCTGAATGTTTTCTGAGGGTAAAAGTGTAATTGGTTATAGATCAATAAGTAATTTCATTCAAAAGGAACTGTTCCTGAAAGCAGAGACCTTCTCAAATAAAAATCAAACTAACACATTAACAAAGTTCAGACTAATCTAAACAACAAAATTTTATACTGCTCTAGTTATGTTTTTCTCAATTGATCATTTATTTATGATGCCATAAAACTCCATATGCTTTCAATTTTGATTGCTAGTTCCTTGCTTTAAGGCAGCTGAAAGACTCGCTAAGACTTTCTAGCCTGACAGTCTTTCTTTCTGCTTAAGATTTACCATCACAAAAGATTGGTGAAATCAGAGGACAAATTCTAATATTAACAATAAGCAGTCAGCTGTGATACACTGCAATTCCACTGTTAGATTCCAGATTAAATCCCCCAGGATAGATATACCTTCATCTAACACTGCTAAATTCTGTTCCATGTAATTACACTGCAATAAACTGCTCTATCTGTACAGGTAATATTTCTGTATAATTTTTAATTGAAAAGCCATGAAAAGTAGCACTGTAGCAAAAAAAGGCATTTTGAGTATGTCTGAGACCCTGTACAACATCATATACAATAAACCAGTATCATTTAGTTTGCTATTGACCCCACAAGGTTCATTGACTGCTATAATCACACTCCGACAAAATAAATGTAAACCCCCACAAATGCAAGAACAACCAAGACAAGAAGAAATCTCATGCCTTTGGTGCTGATACTTACAATATGCAGCTCTAAATAATCTCCAAGGCCAGTAGAACTGTCCACTCGCACCAGCACAGCCTCTTTTTGCACAGTGCTAAACCCTATTGCCAGTCTGTCTGCTCGCGTGCTCGGCCGGTCGTTGGGAGGCCACGTGTAAGTGATTTGTCCACCACCTTTGCTAAAGATATACGTTGTCCCCGCTGTTAAAAAGAAACAAAAAAACAAACAAAAAAAAAGAAATAAATATAATCAGCCTATTTGCACCAGTGCAAATGCACGTGGAAATCATATGCCCTACATAAATCAGGTTCTCTGGCAGTAAATGGCTGTATTTCAATGTGAAGAGGTCTTTATCTCTAAAAATTACGCAGCAAGTGAAATATTAGTGGGTTTTATATTGTGCAATCAGCACTGAATATAACTTAATTGCAAATGAAACAACTTGAAATACCATAGCTCTGATTCAGAAATGCATATCTGTTTGGAAGAGTTCTTAAGCTTATGCTTGATGAACATATTTCTGTGATGTGTAGAACAGGGATGAGTTAAACCAAATGCTTTCCCCAACTGGACCTATGTGGAGAAATCAAGTAATTCCAGTGGCTGACAAAAAAAAATGCAACTACTTAGTCACACAATGAAAATGATACATGATGGTGGCCAGCAAAGCAAGATGTTAACAAATACATTCAGATAAGATTTTTAGAGATGTGAGGTTTATCATCTTGTGACAGATAACAAGTGAAAACATCCTTTACTTGTCATGTCAGGACAAAGAGATTATTCTACCATCTGAGTAAGCAATGGCTTATTTGCATAATGCTCAATGTACATCTTTTAAAAATGGAAATCTTTACACATTATATCCAGGGTGCACTTACAAAATCTATAATTTGTTTGAAACAAGTGATGTAATCCAAAACCACTTAGCACTCAGGTACTTAACTTCATCACCAGCATATTTCCTCAGAATTAAAATAGCAGCATATCCAGACATTTTCCATTTAAAACTTGTATCTTATCAGCAACAGCACAGAGCAGGCAAATTGTGCATTCACTTGATCTTCCATAGGAAAAGTCACTACAAGCTATCTGCTCCTTTTCCATGAGGCTAGGTCAAAGCTTAGGAACAAAGGTTAATTCATTTTAAATACAGAAGTCTAGTTTTACTCTCTGTCCTAAAGTGTCTCAAAGCGAGGCTACTCTCAGTTTTATTGCATTTTATCTGTTTATATTACATTTTATTTATTTTGTTAAATAGCTAATGACAGGACAAGTGGGAATACTTTTAAACTAACAGAGAAAAGATTTAGATTAGATACCAAAAAACAATCTTTACTCAGACGGTAGTGAGGGAGTGGAGCAGTTTGTCAACAGAAGTTGTGGAGATCAGTGTTGTCACCCTGATCAAGTGGGTGACATCCCTATCCATGGCATGGGGTTGAAATTAGGTAATCATTAATGTCCCTTCCAACTCAACCCATTCCATGATTCTAAAATCTAAAATTTCTTGAACATGTGAACTTTTAAAGCCAAAGCCAAGAAGGACTGAAGGCCTGTACACTTGCACCACTTGTTCAATTCCCAGATGTCTCAAAATCTTACTGTACTGCTGAGCAAGACTGCTTTGTGTCAATCATAATGCAAAAAGGACACTTGGTCTTTTAAAAAATCTCATATATTTATTTCTAACCTCACTTTTGCTTTACGGAATTACATGTCTATTAATAAGGGATTTTTGGCAGTGCCTTCAATCTGTAATAATTTATGCACAGTGCATACCACTAAAGTCACTATAAATCTCATTAATAAACTTGTGGGATAGTTTCACTGTGCTTCAAATGGATCTGCTGGCTTTCCTCTTGATGCCAAAATACCAACCAGCATGTGTTTCAGGAGAGTTTGTCAACTTCTTCAGCAAAGACAAAGACAATAGCAGGTCTGTTATTTAAGATTTCACTTACACTTAAAGTGAAATCAGGTTTTATCTTTATTATAAAAAGAGTTTTGCAAGCGTAGTGAAGACTGGGGCTCCGCCAGGGATTGGTAATGAAAATGGGCAAAACGAGTCTGGTTTAGGAATGTGTGTGACAAAACCCTCCTTCTGCTCTCCTATCCTTGCTTTCCTCCTAGGCAGTGGTCTGAAATGTACAAGAAGCTGCTGTGTGTCATTAATCTCCAGTTACAAAACATCCCGAAACAAAGACACGTTAGACAGGTAATATCACTGCTGATGGTCCTCAAGTTCTCCTCTTTGCTGCTACTGTTGACTTCAAACCTCCAACTGATGAGTTGGGACCTTCATGGAGTTTATGTCACTGTGCTGTCTGGAGTGAAGATTTGTTCTGTGTGGATGAAAAACCAAGGGCTTGAGCCAAAGCTCATTAAAAACAATGACAGCCTTTCTGCTGACTTCATAAAACATTGTGTCAGGTCATGAATGAGGTTCTTATAAGTAACAAAAATGAGAAGGCTAAGAAAAAACAACTCCTTACACCTCAATGCCACAGATGGAGCTGTTAGAATAGTCCCTAAGATTTAAGTGGCAGTGCGTAATTCTCCTTTTCTTGGTTGTAACAGAAGTGTTTACCCAATTAAAAGACAAAGAAAAAGCCTGCCAAGCATGGTGGAGTCATACTGAATACAATGACCCAGAAGTAAGTCTTCAGATCTGAACAATGAGAGGCTCTGCTGCTCTTATTCAGAGTGAATATTTGCTGCATTTTTTTGTTAAGTACTGCCCTTCAAATCAACCAGGGAAGTGCAATTCATTCCATACTGCTGCCGCATTGAAGGCAAGGTCAGTGTCAGTGGAGCTGGATAAATCTAGCTGTAAATCTTAAACTGCATAGAATAAACATCAAAGTTTAAAAAAAAGTATCTCTTATTCACAAGAACATGTGGCTTATGAGTTTTTATGAGACCACTTTCCCTCCTTTATAACTGCCCATTTTGTAGCTCCTCGAAGTAACTGTGTGTCTGGTGAAAGACTAATTAATCCATGCTGATGAATACTGATCTGCCTCTGTCTGAGCTGCACAGGGAGTCACGTTCTTCAAATTTCCTGTATTAATTATGGAAAAAATGGGTCGGAAGCCATTTGAGAATAGATCCTCTGGTGTTTATATTTCAAGAAAGACAAATATAATAATGTAAAATTTATTACTCTGGGATTGATCTCAGTTTATAGCCCGACCTCTCATTAACTATTAAAAGCTAGAAACGGAGCAGTTGTTGGAAACAACCTTCCTTACTATCAGTTTTGGATATGGTAAGAAACAGAAGAAGCCTAATTCACTTGCTTCATGAGGGCTTTTATGCTCTCTGACAAACCTCATAATGTCTCTGCCTCTCTTTCAGAACATTGTCACGAAACCCCAGCCATCTCCCTTAGCTTGTGGCACTGTGTTGTTGGTGGTTTCTCATCTCCAGAGAATTGAAAGCAGAGGAATTATAATGGCAAGAATAGCAATGCCATCAGCACAGTACTTGTAAGCAGGCAACTTTGTAACATGCCAGTTATATCTCTCAGCCACAGAATTTACTGCATAATTCTTTCTGCTTCCATGCATCCGCACAATGCTTAGGAAAAATGTCCACACAGCTCTTTGAAACTCTTACCCATGAAAGCACAGTTCCCATTGTAACAAAATGCCAGTGGTCAAGATACAGTAATGTTTTTTAATGGCCTGGGTCTCTGAAGGCCTACTTGTTTACAAAATTCATCTCGATGAAATAGCACTTCAGCACAGTCTGGCAGCAACTCAAGGACATCTGCTTACCTCTACAGTATTAAGCAGATAAATATTTTGTTTAGAACCCATTCATAGTATTTATTATTGTTTATGACTGCAACTCTTTTCAATATTTATTGCTCTGAAGTCACATTTGATGTAGCTTAATAGTTAGCTCAAATCAACAGCTTTCTTCCTTCCTCATGTTCATTCCAATTTTGAGTTTAACATATATTGCACTGAAGGGTAATGTACATAATTCCATTTATCCCATATAATGTAAATAGTATAATGTTTATTTTCAACATTCACATCAGGTTTCAAGTGCTGATGAAGTGAATGCAATGGTTAGATTTAGCTCTGGACCCTCATAAACTACGACTCCGTCACACTCTGTGACTGAAACACTGAAGACTGAACTGTAAACTTCAGTAATGAAAACTATTAACCACACTTTGATTAATAGAAAAGCAATTTTTAACTATCATTAAAAATATGAAGGGTAAGGACTGCTAGTAACAAGAAATTATCCAATAATGTAATTTTCTTCTTTCTGCATCTTATCAGTACTTCATTCTGGGCTACAATGTGAACCCCCTTATTCCCATCGGTAAGTAATTACTTGCATTGATAAACCTGCTGAATCCAGTGAGACTATTTGTGTAGGCTAGTAATAATTACTAAGAATGAAGAATTTAAAATATGGAAACATATATAAAAACATGATTGTCCAAACATCTATATAAGGTATTAATTATATTTACTGTGTTCAGAGGAGCATATAAATCTCCATTAATACTTATGTTTACATATTCATCTATGCATTTTCAGTCTACACAAGCTGAAATTCAGAAAAATACACAAAATTTCTGTATGTATATTTGTACAGATTTTCTAAGGTAGGTAAAGGAAGGAATGCTTCAAGTCAGAAACATGAAATGCCAGGAAGAGAGGGAGAGGAGAAGGTTTCAAAAGAGTCCACTTGGTTGATTGAAATACAACCCTTCTGTATTGCATCTCCCTAGGCTTTGATGTTATTAATTATGTACACAGAAGAGAGAATATATGCCACAGGGTTGAGGTGAGGAGGGGACGGCCATTAGGGTTAACCATGGGAAGGAGATGGAAAGAGCTGCTGGAAGAAGTATTTCAAATTAAAGTCCTGATTGAACTGAATGCTTCCTGAAGGCATTCTGATATACTCTGTACCACAAATCTGGGAAGGAGCCTGAATATGGATTGTAACTTCTCTCCTGCAAGAGCAACAACAGGCTATTTAATAGCAGAAGAGGTGTATTGCATGGGGAAAGAGAAAAATGTTCAAAGGGATTATTGCCTGTAGCTCTGCAAAGAGCTTGAGCCACAAGAGTAGGAATGGATGTCTTATTTTCTGGCCAGATTCTCTTAGATTTGTGGATAACAGGATCTAGGAGAATATTGATGGTGTTCCTTTGACCAAGCTTGGCAAACCTTGATAAAAGTTCAAAGTTTTGGTCAGAAATTGGTTGCTACTCCAAACAATCTCTAGTTAGGTCCTTGTACCCATCTGACTGCATGCCCAAACTAGGACTGTTACAAACAGTCTTAACATTTGTCGCCTGTAAGGTCACAAACTGCACAGCATAATTCCTTAGTAATTCCATGATTTCATTCATTGATTTTCCCTTCTTCCAGAGCAACTGTAACAAAACTCACTGACCAAAGCAGCATTGACAAAGATCATTTCTGGGTTTTGTTGTTAATATTGTCATTAGAGATATCATCTTCTCTCTTCAGGTAAAGATGCTGAGGAAAATAAAGCAGATAGAAAATGTCTACCAGAGTCCTGACAGCCTTTTGTGGAACCCACATATCACTGTGCTGTAGCTGAGCTCTAAAGTCCAATGTTTCGGTGAGAGGTGCTGAAGCCACATCATTCCAACACCTCAACCAACTCAATCAGCTGGAGCGACTAATTTAAATGAACCAACAAACCAGTATTGACTACTACTAATTCAAGCACAATTTTACATTGCATTATAGAACTCCTCTTCCCAAAGCACTAAGGTGACCCCGATTTGCTTTATCAGAGCCTACAGAACTTTTCATCACCCTGCACCCAATTTTTTTCAGAGAGATCTATAAACCAGTGCTGTGTGTGGTTTATTACATTCAACTGTGCCTAAGAGGTGTCTCCAGGTAAGGGTCTAAGTGATAATAGACCCAGCTCAATCCCAAGTCACGCTGAGCATCCTGCCCTTTCCAGTGGCATTTGTTGAAGATTCAGGGTACTAACAAACAAGCAAAGCTTTTTCCTCAAACCACAGGAAAAAACCCTAAGAAAACCACTCCTTTTTCTACTTCTCCTTTCTTCCAGTCTATGGCATTGGTATTTGGACTGTTGCTTATATTTTACCTTCCATGAATAATAAAGTGGGTGAAAAAAATACTCCATTCCTGTTCCAAAAGTTTTTGTTATTTAAATTCCCCAGTTGATATTGAGCTCTATTGCTAAATAGGGTCAGAAAGTGACAAACAACTAAATTTTTTGAGTAACAATGGCTCAACAAATATGTATATCCATAAAGAACAACCGTGACACAGCTTAGCATCAGTATTCCAAGTCAGCATCATCCTTAGCATCATAAATGAAATAGTTATAAGAAAAGTTTCAAAGAATTTAAGGAATTCTCCAACTACAGTGATTTTAATATTTTAAATCAAGTAGTATCTTACACCTCAAAAGACCCCACTGATTTAGATTAGAGCACTTAACTGGAGTAAAGTGCTACTCAGATTGAGTAGGGACATTGAACTAAGAGCCTCCAATTGTGTCTAAAATGAATATAATTTTGAGAAAGCCCTTAGCTAAGCAAGAGGTAGCTGAAAGGACTCCTAAAAGAACAGAAATAAGAAGTATCTGTTCATCTGACTTATTACCAAAACATTACTTGATTAAGTGAATGTCAATGGACTTGTTAGAATTATGGCACTGATTCTATAAAATTATTTTTGTTAGCTTTGAAACATTCACAGAAAAAAGTTCTGTGGTTTGTTGAACTCATAAATATGTTCACTTAGACAAAAAAATCACTATTTATTTTATAAAAGGATACAGTCAAACACAAACCTGACACAGAGTGATAAAATAAAATCATTGCTCTTCTCCAGATTCTCTCAGTTTAAAAATTTTATGGGCTGCCTATTACCTATTACTTTTCCAGTATGGATGCTGTTTAAAATCAATTTGAAACATTTCTGTATGAAATGTAAGGTAAGTAATTCCATATTAGGGCCTTGGACCTTTATTCAATGTAGATGGGTGGAAAATTAGATATTTTGGAAATTAAAGCCTGCTTTAAATGTCATATTGCACTCAACATAAAACATTTTAATCCATTAAAACTCTATTAACATTAACAAGGATACAACATGTTTGATTCTTAAAGGTTGCCAAAAAGTCAGATGGAAATTAAAAGCCACATATCTATAAATAAGGGAAGGTTTTATTCTTCCTACAACCTTGTCAACATATAGTTAAAGATAAATTTCTTAAATGCTGTCTCCAGAAGTGGAAATTGTGTGGCTGAGAAACACATATGAGAAGGCAATGGATTGAAAGCATTTCTAAACAGATAAAATGTAAAGGCACTGTTAAGGAAACTTCCCTGTCTGACCATCCAGGAGCCACTCTGGAGTCACCCTCACACCCCCTGAGCTGGGAGCAGAGACCCTTCCCCATGCTCACACAAGCACACCATGTCTCCTTCCCAGCTCCACACGTGGCTTCCTGTATCAGTCCCAGACCTCCAGAGCTTTAAAATAGTCTAGTAAAATAAATAAATAAATAAAATAAAATAATAGCACAATCTGGTGCCTTCAAGGAGGGATCCTGAGCTTTTATAATGTCACAGTCCAAGCACACCAAACTCCATGTAATTGGCTCCTGCTGTCCCTGAGTGTCTGGTCCCACTTGGGCTCAGGGTTGGGTTCCTGGCCCCCCTAGCCCAGCCTGCAGTTCACACTGCAGCTACACACAGAGAGACCTGCACTAAATGTGCTCCTCAACACATTTAAGGATGTCAGATTGAAGTCAGTAAAGTCAAGTACTCTTGAAGACAATAGGACTATTCCAGTCTCCATACCCCTGACATCAGGAATTGTCAAGGCCTAAACTTCAATTTAACCACAGCTGCAATCAGTTCCATTAGAATAAACTACCTGCACATTCACTGACTTGCTTCTTATGGCTTATTACTTGGTCCAAATCCAAAGTGAACATGGAGAAAGGGCTGGTAAATTGAAGGGATTTGTAACAGGATGCAGGAACTAGGACATTAGCTCAAATACTATGCAGGTTGATAGACACCAAATGTTGTCACCATCTGTTGGTGCCCTATGTGAAATCATTCAGTGCTTCTATTCCAGGGACTTTACTAACTCAACAGATACCTGGCAAAAGTTAAAAATTCCCTAAGCCAAGTAACTTGAGCTGTTAGAATTTCCAAGCTTGCTGACTCAGCTGGGAAGCCAGTAAGTTGAAGATAGAAACTACGACCTGGGCATCCCTCACAAAAGTAGCTCTGCACAGATGTGCACATAGGCCAAAAACTGATAAAAGAAAAAAAATTAAATTTTCTCTGTAAATGTCCATCAAAAGGCAATGTTCTTGTCAGAGGAACGATAATTTTTTGTAAGTCATTATTTCATGCAAAACGTTAGTGCCTGAAATTATGTTTTTATTCAGGCATCTACAGCAGTATCCTGATTCTCAGAAGTGCTGTTGCCTTTCTAGCAACCTTTAAAAATACCCCCCCTGTTCTTTAAATGGGGATCAAAACATTTCAAATAGCTGGAGTTAAGTCATTTAATAGTGTTAGAATGGACAGGAGCTTGGCTGCAAGTGCCTAGCATGCTTCTAGGCTAAAGTCTTTATTTCTTATTGGCTTTCTTACTAATACAATATTCCAGCTATCCAGTCTTGCATTAACTTAGTTATTTGTAAGTGACGTTTATATTATGTTCCTTGCTAAATTGTGCATCACATAATTTAATCTTGAAAAATCCTTAGAGAGCTTTCAAAAGTAGCCAAAACTTCTCTTGGAAGAAAGGTATAGCATGCTGAAAATGAAAGCACTGCTAACTGCAAGCCTGCTAAAGTCACTGAAAAATGATCCACGCCCAAGGATGTCAGATGCTGGACTAAGTTAAGATGTTGATGTTGCTCGCAGCAGAAAGATGGTACTGGCAACAACACAAATTACAGGGATTGCTGAGAGGGAGTCTCTGCTGAGAACAGATAATTGTATTATGGGCAATGTGCAATGAAGTTTAATTTTGCTTGTTTGCCAAGATAGTGAAGAGTAGTAAGAAGTTCTGTGGCATAAATGTTCTCCTACTAATTACTCAACTACTAATATTTAGCAGACAAAAATATTCTTGTAGCAGCATTTCTGAATTTTTTTCAATAGACAGACATGGACTATAAGTTTCTTAGAGATGTTACATGCTGAAAGGCAAAAATAGCAACTATTTTTCTTGTTACAAAAATGAAATCAAATAAAATGCAAGAGATTAAATCTTTGGAAAAACACCAATCCTCCCTGAAGCACATGAATCCACCCCTGAAGCAGCTGTTCAGAGGCATCTCAGAAGGAGACCTGGCATGGGGAAGGACTGATGAGCAAGTTGCACGTTGACTGCAGTCTTGAGGCTTTGTACCATCTCCCTAATTCCAAGCATGAACAAAACTTCAGGGTACTTTAGTTTATATACAAACCAAGTTTTAAAGCCAAAGATAGTCTTCTCCAGCATTATATGCACTCAAACCTCCAAAAAGCATCAGTAAAAGAGGAACATGATATAAGTGTCTGCTTGGTTGTCTCAAAAGAGCTTGAAAATAAGAACCAGCAAGCAGCTACAAATGATACTTTGTTTGGAGAGTTTTTGCAGTCATTATCCCAAGGATTGACTTTGGAACATCAGTGTTTACTGACATTATCAAATCTGTGCATGAAACAAACAGTGTTTAATAGGGGCACACAGACACAGCTGTATTTGTACTTGAATCTGTAAGGTTATTAGACCATTATAATAATAGCTAACAGGGGCCAGGTTGGGCCAATTCACTTCCTTCCCACTTCTTTCTGTTCTACTACATAATAGATTTTCAATTGAGGCCTGGCACAGAAACATTACATGCTTTGTCATTATTATAATTGCTGTCATTCTTCTTTGCGAAGTCCTTATGCTGCTGTTTGTAAGCAACAATTCTCTGCCAGATTCAGAGAATAAAGAGCTGCAGTGAAAAACATGCATCTTAATGCTTTTCACTGGGTTACACAGTTAAGTAATCAGAGAGCCTGGTTTAACCACTGCATTCCACAACAATGTTTGGAGAGAACTTGACAAGAGTTTTGGGCTCCAAAGTGTTCAGTCATCTCACCAGGGACTAACTCAAGTGTTGGCTCTGACACTCCATACCCAGTGCTATCAGTGTAACTTAATTCACTCCTGCACGCAAGAAAGGTGAGCAGTTAATCACCCTCTGAAGACTAACCCAGCCTAATTAGTGCAGTGATTTTGTGTAGGCCACTCACTCCCAAGGGTCTGGGTCTGGAGGACATTAGGATTGCTTTTAACACCCTGAAGTGAAGATGAGTATTCAGTAGTTTGGGAAGCCTTACTTTGATACAGTACTTTATAATGACATACAGAAAGATGTCAAGAATCCTTCAAAACTAAGCAATACCAACACATGTGGAAAATAATTCTGTGAAATAAGGTGCTCAAGAATAACACATTTTTCAATAAGCATTCTTCTCAGTTTGCTCAAAAAAACTCAACCCAAAGTAAAACAAAACATATCCCAAGAAAATAAGGAGAAAACTACATTTCAAACACACTAAACACCAGTCCTGCAGAATGAACTGCAGCACATCAACTTGGAAGTTTTGAGGACTCCTGCACTACACTATTTTCTTACAGCATTTCTGTAACATAAAACACATTTCTAGGTATGTTTTTGCATCTCACACAAATATTGATTCCATTGAAGACACACAAATATTCAGATAGGAACTGAATGCTATTTGACTTAAAACATATTAAGTTAAATTTTAAAAGCCATAAGAAATCTCTCTGCCTATTCACATAATAAATATTAATCAGAAATTAAGACTCATCTAAGTCCATAAGGTTTTGATCATATCCTGTTTAGTTCTCAAAGGACACTACCTACTCATTTGCTGGAGTCTCAGTAAGGAGGCTATTCAATGAGAAGCTGGCTTTCTGATGATATTGCCAGCATTTGTAATAACAATGCAACCTAAACACTGCAATTAAACAACAGAGTAGTATTTTTTTAATACCCCTGCTGCTTTAAAGTGTATTGTGAATATTAACATATTCCAGTAAATTAGTTTGCTCTCATTATCATAAGCAATTACTTACTGTTTAGAAGCTGCTGATATTAAATTGGCAAGTAATTCGCAAGAACTAATACACACAGCATAAAAAACTTTTCAAAATTCTAACAGTATGAAAAGACAAGTGTTTCTAGTAACACAGTCCCTTACATATAGATGTCTGTCTCCCTCTAAAAATTCTGTGTACCTCTTCCTATCAGTTATCTTTTTTTAGCAGCAAGTGGATAACTAACTACCTGAGGCTCTGTGACAAACTCTTTATAAACTTGGTTTTGATTCTGTGGAGTAAATCATAAATACCTCAGGCCAAATGTGACAGTAACATCTCATTCACACCAGAAAAAGAAAGTGTTTTCATGCTCATTTTTGAAAATAATAGTTTAGAAAATATATCAATGTGAAGTTCAGTTCTTTCCTCTCAAAGCTATTACATTCCTGATACAACACTGTCAGATGGTGAGGGTAAATGAACGCCTTTGTCCTCAAGATATAGCCAGGAACAGAACAAGGCATGGAGAACCTGTCCTGCTTTTAGCAATAATGACACCATAAGCCTATTTCTCTTCAGTCCAAGAAAGCAGTAATCCCAAAGGCAATAACCTCTAAACTAAAACCCCAAGTTAGGAAAGAACCAGGACTACTTTCCTGAAGGACACATAGTGAATGTGACAGATATTCCTATCCTGGTGCTCTGCTCAGGCACAGAAAATGCACAGATCAGGTAGCACGAGCCAAACATAACCCAAAGAGCTTTGTGGAGAGTCTAAAACAAAGGTAACAATTTGCTTTGTTCCTTAGCTTGCACCTTGGCCCCAGGTTTCAAATGAGAAGCACTGCATGTCTTTTGGCTCACATGACACCACTGCTCAGGCTGCTGCACATGGAGAATCATGCCAGTGCACAAGCAAGGATGGGGGCCAAAGGAGAGGGTGTGGAATAGCTGTGCTATGGTGCACTTTGTGCCAAAGTCTAGCTGGCAAGGTGGTGAGCAGTTAAAAGTTGAACTCAATGATCTTAGAGGTCTTTTCCAATCTAAATGATTCTGTGAATAGGTTATTCCTTCCTCTGAGTCAACCTGGACAGCCAAGGAGCAAAGATACAGCAGCCAATGGTGCTATCAGCCCTCAAGGACCTCAAAGCTGTCCCTACAGATACAGGATGGGCAGGTTGATCCTTGTGCTCCTGGTGAGCTGAAGGACCTCAGTATGCCAAATGGGATTTTAGTCCCATGTTTCAGTAACACACTAATCCTGATCTAGGAGGATCAAGCACCTATTGAAACCACACCTTCAGCTGAGGGTATGAGGCTACAAACAACTTGTATGGGTATTGTGCCTAGCTGTTTATGCAAAATTGCCTTTAATGCAACTGTGAACCTTAATGGGGACCTTGGGAATCCAGCATAACATAAACAAACCACAGTAGTTTAAGCAATTCCCAGAATACATTTCTAAAAGTATAACTTGTGATCTCAGGTCTCAATCTTTCAGGCTATGTTTCAGTCTGGAACCAATTACTATAACCATTTTATCTTGCAGAATACACAAGACTGTAATAGAAACACTAATGCAGCTTTAACTCCAGGAGCTCAATGGTCCCTGTCTGCTGTGCTCAACTTTGTACTCTGCTCTTACAGATTATTGGGTTGAAAATATCTTTGCTAAAATTAGGCATAACTTTTAAAAATAATTTGGTCAGTTCTTAAAGATATTTTCTCTTATTCAAAGCTGGAGAAATTTAGCACCTTTCTTGTCATATTTTATATTTCTTCAATATTTTGTGGATGTTTCATCTGCTCTTTAAAAAAATAAGTTTCTAAATTATTATTTTTAAAATCAAATTTTCCAATTAACTTTGTAAAGTAAAACCACAGACTTTTGCAGCTAAAAATGATGTGTGCCTTGGTGTCCGAAACAAAGTAATGAAGGTCTCATCTGATTAGCAAACCCAATGTTTTGTACTTATTGACCTTGAATAGAAAAAACAAAAGAGCAACTGTTTGTAATGAGAGTAGGACTTCAGTCACTTCATATTTTCCCTTTCATCAATCCTCCATTCCCTTCTTCTTCTAATCCTAGTCTGCAAGAGTTCTGAAAAATTGTTTGGGTTTTAACAGTGTTGTAGCCATTGTGAACAGCTCTCAGAGCCATGCGACCTGTCTCCAAACTATTCTTCTTATGCTTGGAGAAAAAAATACCTTACAGCTGACAATATCAATGTCCTTCAGCTACTAACTCCTTGTAGGCTAAAAGAGAAGGAATGGAAGCATCAAATTACATTTTGATAAATAAAAGATGATGCATAACAACATACAACAAAAACCAAATTTTTAACTAATCCCAAAAGAACTATTTCTACATTTTCTGGAGAAATCACGACTCATCTACATTCAGGCGGTACATGACATTTAGACACGGGATTGTTAAACTAGAGTTAAAATGAAAAATGCAGGAATATTTCCTTAAACAGCAATTTCTATCCATTTCCATCAAACCTCCTTAATGTTTGTAGACCCAAACATGGCTTTTTCATATCTCCATTACACAGAATCTTAGCAGCAGTGAAAAATGTTATTCATTAACAGGATTCCTCCCTGTAGCCTCATAATTTAATAGTATCAAAAACTAAGGGAATCTGAACTTGTACTAAGAAAGAGTAGATTGTTAGAACTAACAGCTGAAATGAGAATTTGCATATGTGACCCCAACATAGCTTAAAGCTACCTTAGAAAATAAAGAGGAACTCCCAACTTGCCATTTCAAATAACTAGGAACTTTTATATTCCATAGCAGCTTTTCATCCTCTCTCAAACTTAAACTTACACTTCCCCTACACAGATCAGGTGTGGTTTTAAGGGAAAGATGAGGGTAGACATATTCCACAAATAAAGGAAAGATGCAGAAAAAGCTTTGGATTAGAATCGTACTGTCCCTCCAAGAGTAAAATCAACAGAATGAACCTGACACTTACAAAAGAGTCACAAGAGGGCACAGGCAAGGAAAAGAATGTCATGAAGTAATTAATGTTGCCCTGTGAGCCTCTTTATGCTCATGCAAAGAAACATCTTTGAAAGATATTGGACCTAAAGAGCAAGTCTAGCTCTAAATTATTGTGCTGCTGGCTGGAGAAGTCTACTGTTGTTAGGTCAATCTGATCAACTTGACATAATTGTAAAGCACAGCCAAATCACATGCAAAACCTCTGAATGCATGTCAAACAAGCCTGGATCCCTCAAATATCAGACTGTTATTCCAGTGTTATCCCTCTTCCCTATGTCAGCAGTAGTGTCCAAGAGACTTAGTACACTGCTTCAGGAAGCTGATGCAGCCCAGCTGATGCCTCTTCCTCCTCTGCAATAGCCTGGATGGCCCTTTCTGAGTGCTGTAGACTTAAGCTGTCAGTGCACTCTCCTCCTGGAACCTGTGTCAGAGAACTCTTCAATATTTTGTGGATGTTTCATCTGCTCATTGTAGAAGACAAAAGCGATTTAAAAAAAGAATTAAAGTCACAAAACTGCAGATAAACAGAATCCATGCTGTTCTCCAGTAATGCAAACATAACTGATAGTCAGCTTCTACAAAACCTACCTAATTAGAGCTGCTATCAAAATGAAGGTCATGTTAAAGAGTACTAAGCACACCCTGTACTTACACTGATATTCATGTTAATGTTCATCAAAGTAATTTCTCTTTTAAAAGAGATGATTATTTAGTACCATTATCCATCTCAGCCTCAATACTATGCTGTCACTATTATGCAGAGACCTCATCTTCAGAAAAAGATTTATTATCTCAAGTGCTGAACCAGTATGAGCTCCATATCTCAGACAACATACAGCTTCTGCAAAAAAACACCCCCAATTCTGTTTGAGCGAGACACTGTGCCTCTCAGGCTTCCCTTCAGTGGACGTGGTGACCTGGGTCCTTCATCAATAACTCAATTTATTAATATTGGACAGCATATAGTAAACTGCTTTCTTGCAGAATACAGAATTTGCAATTTGCACAGATGGAGGAGAGCTATTGAGAAACTTTCCCCTCCTTTAAAGAAGACACTTCATCTGCCACGTCCTATATAACAATCAATGTTTTCCCCTGCTTCTTTCGGCTGCTTTCCAAGTTGGCAGTCATAAGAAAGTATTTTCAAAAGAAATCAAACTGGTACGTTTTCCTCATGCTCTTCTATGCAAGGTTTTATAAGAGAATAAAGTGCCATTTCATCTGAAAAGATACCCTGAACTATTATATTTTGGGATTTTCTGCCTCAATGTGTTTCATTTATTTACTTGCACTCAAGACAGATAGTAAAAGAACAAACAGCCTGACCTTTGGACAATTGTCAAAAAGCCCAACTCTGCAACTACAACAACCAGTGTGACCTTCTTCTCTACCTTCAGCAGCCAACAATCACACACAAAGAATGAGAAAAAAAGCAGCCTAGCCTGGGTAGAAATCTGGACAGGGTCAGGTAACACAGCCTGTTCTCAAAGCACGTGTAGCTGAGCACTTTGTGAACCCTTACAGAGCATCTGGGACCTACCAGCTGAATTCCAGAACTCTTCCCTGTAATGCCCTGCCAGCAGCAGCACCTGCCAGCTTTGCCAGAAGAGATTTATCCACATTTCTGTAGCTCTCCTCAGACTGGATATCTCCTATCATCTGTTTTTCTGAGGGCACCTTAAACACTTTATTTACTTCTCCATAATCCACCTTAAATTTTCACAGCTGCATGTGTACAGTGCTGGCAGGAATACTTTTTTTGTTTTGTTTTTTTTTTTGAGGGTACTGCTCCATGCAGAGAGACCTGAGAGTCTCCAGTCTTTACCGAACACACCACTAGAAACCAGGGTAACTTCCCAGCAGCACACTCACTGCAGCAAATGGGCTGCAGTATAGGCCACAGATGGCTTCCAATAGATTTCCAAGGTCAAGATCACCAAAAGCATTTATTGCAGCAGTGCTGGGAAGTAAAACACAAAGTGGATCTAAACAAAGAGGAAACCCATCAGGACCATTGTCAATTCTCAATAGTTCTACACTCCAACCAAAATACAAGCAGCATATGTCAGTCCTTCTCTTAAAAATAGAAACAGCCACAGTGTTTTCTGACTCCTTTCTATACTGCATCAAAAGTGGCTTGGTTTTATTAAGAGAAATATACAGTGCAATATCCTGTGCCATGCAATATGCGCCACAACTCAGAGGGGATGTGGTTGATTTTATTGATTCAGTTTTCACACTACTGTAACCCCATTATTGCCAGCAGAGCAACTGGAAACTGCAAGCAGATTCTAGATTGATAGACTTTGATATTTCTAATTTTCTAAAGCATACAGCTAGCTGTATTTCTTTTCCTTGCTTTTTTTTTTTTTCTTAATTTGGATTTTCCTTTCTAATAAACCCACTGCTGTGGGACATCTACTCAATAGTACTCTAGTAAAAAAGGGACAGAATACATTCCATTAGAGGCATTTATTGGTATTATTAGGATTTTACAACATGATAGCATAATCTATCCTTTGCCTGAAGTAAACACTCTTAAAGGAAAGTCCACAGGGAGAGTAAAACTGAAGCATTTGTTAAAGTGGTGAATACCAATCAGATATACAGCTGGAGGAAAAAATAATGTTCTAACAGGAAGATACAGCAAGTAGACCACAAGACAAGCATGATACCAATGATACCAAGGAATCAAAATATGGCAGTAGAATATACTTTGGAGCAATAATAGGGGGAGAAGAAATCAAGGAAAAAACGGCAGGAGGAAAGTGTGACTGTCACTATTAGGAGCTGGAGAGAAAAGCAGGACAGAAAACTAAAGATTTTAATGCTTGGACTGAAACCAACACAGTGGGAAAGACCAGCAAAAGATTTCCCAGTTTGTCTCCAGGCTCTGTTACAGCTCAGGAAGAGACTACCGGGGTTTCAAGCTACCACCCACATTGTAATGATTGGAGGATACTTGGATTCTTATGGATCTTGTTGGAGATTCTTATGGATCTGTTGCAGGACACCTAGACTGTTAATCAGCATATTATACCTCTGCTATTCAAACCGGTACAACATTTCCTGTAATCTTCTAGCTCTTTATTCTATGTTTTTTCCTATGTTTGTGCTGGTCTTGATACTATCAGATTCTTGTCCACTGAAACATTAACTACACTTGGGGCTTTGATAAAAATACTTGATAACAATGCAGCCAGTCATTTACTGAGCTCAAAAGCAGAACTGTAGCATAAAGTGCACAATAACACTGCCTATTTTGATCATCTGAGATAACAATCTCATAAATTGTGACTATGCTTAAAGTCATCAACACCGACTCTTTCTTAATAGGCCTATTACAAGGTCAGCAATAGAGGATAAGGAAAAAATAGTGTCTACAGCATCTACTTGTTTAGAAGTCAGGTTTGCCATTTAGTACTAAACCAAAAAAAAACCAGAAAAAAAATAAGGCATACTGTACACGTTCAACAATGTCTGAAGTATTAGCAAATACCATTTAAGAAATCTTTTCATTTTTGCCTATTTTCATTTTATTAAGTCAATATGACAAAGTAAATGCACTCAAAGCAAAATATTGATCCCAGAGACTGCTCCTTTTCTCACAAACTCCAAAGTAAATTAGGAATAACTCACGTGCAGACAACTGAAGAGAAAAAAACTGCAGTGTAACAATAAGAGATTCTCTCCAGATCTGTAAAACTGGAAGCACCACTCGGAAGGGGTGGTATATTCTGTGCTACCTCCCCAGGGTAGACACAGACACAAAAGGATGAAGCTGAGATGAAGCTGTCCTCTTGTAGGAAAAGTGCATAAACACATCTCCAAGAGTTCTGTCTCCCTTTGTTGCTTTAGCTCTTTCCTAAAGAGCTAACTGGCAGCCAAAAGAATTCCTCCCTGGGATGCCTGACTGCCTGTGGCTAGCTTAAACACAATGCCTAAAGTTTAGATGCCTGTTCCAGATGAGACGATTCACAGTGCCTGAATAAATCCCAGAGCTATTTACGCTGGTTAAAAGCGGGCAAGGACACTGTTAACAAGTTCAGCTGCATGGGGAGGGGCTGATTTTCCCTGCTAACACAGGTGGGAGAGGAGGAGAAGCTCGGCGGACAATAGGCACCGAAGGAGAAACTCCCAAATTGTTAATTAAAAAAAAAAAAAATAGCAAGATCAGCTCGTGATAAATAATTAGTTAGGTTTTGTGAACTGATCATCAGACAGAGACAGGCAAGAACAGAGAGGCTGTGAAAGGAGACACACAAAAGAATTTTTTTTACATCAGCCCCGATGTAAATGTACATCAGTTTGTACAGTGTGACACCATTAATTTTGGAACTTTGAAGCTTTAACTAAGAATTAGTTCTTTCAAAGTAGTTTGTAAAATTCTGTAGCTGTAGTTGATTTGCAAGCATTTTTCCTTTCAGTTCATACACAGGTAATAGACAGCACAGGGAGAATGCTGCTAATCAATCTCATCCTCAAGCCACATCAATCTTGGATTTGTACCAACCCAATTTTACCTAAGTTAAATTGCTGCTTCAACAAAAAAAGCCAGAAGATGAATATTTGACGAGGAGTAAGGTGGTACATGAGGCTTCCTCCAAGACCTGGGGGAAGTCCAGAATAAATGCCCAGTAGGACAGAATAACAGATAGGAAAAAAATCCCCAAAAACCAACTTGATGGTAAACAAAGAGAAAACTACACAACAAAAAATGTCTTTTGGTAGTAAAAGTGAATTATCATATTTGCCCTACTTCAAATGTCTCCAGAGACACATTTACATTGAGCACAGCCCTATAAAATTGATGACAATTATTATTTAAGGAAAATCAACCTCTGTTCCTAAAGGGGAGAATGCCACATAATGAAATGTGCATAAGAAAACAAGACAGTAGCTAATTCTTGGCATCAAAGTCAAGTGATCTGTGTAGGTTCATAGGCAGTCCAAAGAAGAAATTTCACTT
Organism: Lonchura striata; assembly: GCF_050655825.1. NCBI lineage: Eukaryota > Metazoa > Chordata > Aves > Passeriformes > Estrildidae > Lonchura > Lonchura striata. The sequence continues at coordinate 93,886,455 of NC_140705.1, read as the reverse complement.
TCCACAGGAGATTATTCAGAGCATCTGTAATTTTGAATATACCCAGGAAATATATAAGGGGACTCCAAAGCCCTGAATTAGGCCTATAAATTAAGGCTCCAAAGTTAAGACAGTGAGTATTGTCAAGATATTCATAGGCCCAGTTCCCTGCTCCTAGAGGGAAAAGTGTAACTTTCTTGGAAAAACACAGGTGCTCTACTTTCATGATCTGTTTTATCCCTACTAGATCAGGAGATTATAAATTTCAACTAGTGCATTAGGAATTAAATGCCCACCTGCATGCTAAGAAGGAGTAATAAAGCTTTTTTTTTTTTTTTTTTTTTTGTTAATGAATAGGGATGAAACATTTTCACCAGCAGCAGTTAGTATCCAATTTAGGTACATCACTGAACTGTCTTGCTCTTTGCAGTTGAAAAAGAAATCCAACAGCAGTGATGAATGACTGCAGATGAGTAGGTACATTAAGCCTATGCACACAGTGCATCCTGAGCTGCTGTTGCTGTTTGCATTTACTATGAACAGAAAAAAAAAATCAAGAGAAGAGGCTCTGGGAGAAACAAAAAATAGGGAAAATGCAGCATGAGAGAATGTGTATTACACTGCAAACAGAGTCAAAGAGAAATCCAGCACAGCCTGAGAATATAGCAGGAAAGGAGGACCTGAAGGCTTCCCTTTTTCACAGAATGTGAAGCAAAGTTAATTACTGTGAGTTTCAACTGGAGATATAAAAGGGTATTTCAAAGCCCAACAAGATACCTTGGACACTACCTGTGGGGCACTACAGGACTCCTGTACTGACCAGAACATCAAGAGTGAGGATTCTGAACTGCAAAACAAAACCAAACCAAAAACAAAACAAAACAAAACAAACAAACAAACACAACTTAACACCTAATTAAATTAAGCAAGTCGAATACATGCTGGGGAACATCATGGAAAATAAAGGTAGAAAGAAGAATAAAAGTTGTTAGATAGCAAGATGAAAGAAAGATCTATACACAGACAGGTAGAGGCATAGACAGAAGTAAAAAAATAAAAATATCATAGAAACTGTATCTATGGCAACACTGAAATAGAAATTAGTAGACATTTTTTCTGCATTTGAAGTCTGAAGGTTGGAAGAAAATCAAGCCACATTGCTAGCAATTTTTTCTGTGGTCTGCATTATAGAAAACATGTCAGGAGACAGAAAAGAGAATATCAATCAGATCAGACAAAGGGAAATAGAACATCCTTCTTGCTGCCTTAATAAGCTTCACTTTTTAGTCCTTCTTTTCTAAACCAGGAACACATACATTTTTTCAATTAAATTCTTTTTTTCTAAGAGATAATGGTTGGATTTGGGGGATTTGACTTAAAATAATGTAAGTTTTATATGAATTGTATCAATCTATTTTTTTTTAAGTATTTAATTAATCCAAAGAATATAAGTGACAGGTTTCCTTGACTGCCTTTTCTCTCAAAATGCACCTCAGAACCAAAGATTTTTATTTGAACAGTCAAATTTCATCCCTATATATATTTTAAAAATTTGTTAGGTAAATGTATGTAATACTAGCATAATTTTTAATCTCTTATAAAATGCCACAATATTTTCCACTAGAATTTTGTTCCTCCAGTGTATTGTGCAGCTCATATGTCGGGTTTTCTCTAACCTGTTATCATTTCTACTTAAAAAAGGTAAAGCTTGACTTTTCACTGCTTTGTTCTTTGTTCAGTCATTTATACATGAGCAAGTGGGTGTGAAGTGCTGGCAGATGTGTCAGGCTGTGTTGCACTGCCTCTAACAACTTCAGAAGGAGAAAGGCATTGGATACTTAACCTCACCACTTCTTTTTCACAATTAGGCACTAGAATTCAAGACTCATTTATTAGACTGTTTAACTAGTCATAGACTTGGAAGCTGAATGTCAGGGGTATGTATTAAGAGAAGGATGCTGTAACGGGATTTTTAATCTATCCATTGAAAATAAAAAGAGGTGCAAATTGTTGGTGAACTGAGAATGAGGAAAAACATAATTCCAGGCAAAAAAATAAATTTGTGCCCTAGGCTTCAAAAGCTCTGAATTGTATCTTAAGCATCAGTATTACTTTAATGTGTTTCTGAAATAAGTGCATTTCATAAAATATCTGTTCAAATTGTAAAATGAAGTAATTCTTCACTTGGATAACATTATTCAAAGGAACAATGTGACAGTAGCAACTCAAAACTTCCCTGCATGATGAAGTACAACTCATGCATATACTCCATACATAAATTACATTCCTGGGTCCCTCAGAGGATCCCACATTGGATAAATCTGCTCTCCACTGTTCAGAGTGCTCTTCCCCACTCCAGCTCACAGACATGCCTCCAATGCATATTGCCTCAGATTGTGCTGACAGTCATGCTGATTTAAGAGCTCAGGATTCACAGTCTTTCCAGTACACAAATTTTAAAGCTACAGATAGTACCCCTAAAAAGTGTCAAAACATGTTGCACCTATACACAAAACCTGCTAAGCCTGTACTCTTACAGACTGTTAAAACCTGTTACGAACTGTTACAACCACACTAATGCTGTCATTCCAAGTAATAATGTTTCTATTTTTTCTGTTCTTTTAACTGAAGAACATCTTTAAAAAATATATTTATAAATCATAAATTCTGCAATAGAGGTCTCTAGAAATTTGAGTATAAACTGAAAGCTAGTGGAAACAGAAAATGGAAAATAAAATTGTGGATACAAGGACAGTGAGCTTAAAATCCATAACATTTTGAAATAAGGCAATGGAATAAGAAATCAAGATTTTAAAAACAATTAATCTGTATGAAATTCTGAGCATGTGGAGCATATGTCCATATAAGACAATGGAAATGGTTTCTTCTTGCTCTAGAAATTAATGTGGCTCTTGGGAGTTTTGCTCGACTTCAGAAAAAGAGGAACTAAGAAATCACTATGTCCACTGATGTTGACATATTATGCAGTAGGAGAAATTATAATCCTATGATAGCAGTCATACCTGTACATAATATCAGCCTGGGCTTTACATGGATTCCCAGTGCAGAGGCAGAAAAGAATTTACAGCAACTGTGAGTCTTTTAAAAGGTGCTGTTAAAAGAGAAGCACCATGCATTCCTTCCTGGGAAAAACTGACATGTGCCCAGGCTTTGTCCTAATCTCTGTCCACACCACTACAAGCTCTTAGCTGTGCTCAGACCTCATCAGCTGATGTGCACTCAAGAAGCTGAAATTGAGTTAATGACCCAGCATTCATAAATCTGCAGAGCTGGCTTCAGTAGCACAACATTCGAGGCTGGATTAAAAGACACCCCTGGAATGTCATTTATTCGGAGACTACCCTGCACTTGCCACATAACACAGTGAGATTGAGCCATCATTTTGATTATGATTGTACTATGAGCAGTGCATTCAAATGCTCTAGTTAAACACAAATCTTAAAAAAATAATAATTTAAAAAACCCTCTTTCAAACCAAGTACAGCACATTATTTTCCCATAACAGCTGTTTCCAGAGTGCTGCATTCAGCACTGGAGTCCCCAGACACAGGAAGGATATGGACTCTCAAGTCCAGAGTAGCAAATCCAGAGGAGCTTTGTGAAGATGACCAGAGGGCTGGAACACCTCTCTTATGGAGGCAGGCTGAGAAAGTCTGGGTCATTCAGCCTGGAGAAGAGAAACTCTGGGGAGATCTTTTAAAATGCGACAGTACCCAAAAGGGCCTACAAGAAAGCTAGAGGGGATATTTTGATAAGGGCATGTAGTGATAGGACAAGGGGTAATGGCCTTAAACTGAAAGAGGATAGATTTATCAGACATTGGGAGGAAAATGTTTACACTGAGGGTAGTGGGGCACTGGAACAGCTTGCTGTGGATGCCCCAGCTTCTCCCTGGCAGTGTTCAAGGCCAGGTTGGATGAAGCCCTGAGCAACCTGGTCTAGTGAAAGGTCTCCCTGCCCATGGTAGAGGATGTGGACCCAGATGATCTTTAAGCTCACTTCTGATCCAAACAATACTGTGATTCCATTATATCAATCTATGATTTGAGCAATTCTTATTTGTATCACACAAAGGAGGATGCATATATCACCAAAGAGAAACTCCTTCTTTATACCTTTACTCACATTTGTGTCATCTGAAGTGTATGCAATAATTGCTGCAAAGATACACAGTACAAAAAGCAGCTTAAAGCTTCTGCTTCTCTTCTGAATAATTTATCAAATGCTTAGTTGTACTTTAGAGATCTCTTTTATTAAACTCAGATTACAGTACTAAGGGCCGTGGTGTGACTTCCGCATGCTCACACTGATGAACCATTATTCACCCTCCTGTGACAACACCAAAGTGCAGCTCTAAATACGGGGCAGTAAACTAGAATCAGAATTCCTGATGTTCTTCCAGGCATCTATCATTCTGCAACGAATATGAATGAACCAATTTATTTGGTTATTTTCATGCAAGGGAGCTCTTCCTCACTCACATCACTTAGGAAGTGTTAAAAGCTGCATTTTGACAGACTTCCATTCACATATATTGAACAACCTCCCTTTTAAAAGTAATGTTCTACAAGTAGGTTAGCTCAAAAGATGACTTCTATTTTCTCAATAAATGCTCTTGCTATGCAGAAGAGGCAAACATCAGCACATAGGCTCAGAGAGGAGTTACTTATTACTCCTGTGCATTACCTCCAAGTAGCAGGAAAACAGATCTTCTGATCTTTATGTTCAGATGGTGTTAACTTTGGAGCATTTTGTTGCTTTTCTTAAATAAAGCTACACCAGTTCGTGGGCAAAAAGAATCCAGAGATTGGAAAACACTATTTCTCTACTTCTTCTGTAAGCATAAACCCAGAATATTAATAGAAATATTCAACCTGACTGCAAAGCACTGACACTGGTAGCTGGATCCAGGACTGTAATGGTTCCTAAGGAGCTGTTACCAGTCAGTGATCCCCAAATTAAGAAGGATTTGCATGACTAGTTTAACAACTCTGAAAATGTGGTTATAGTCCACCAAATCACAGTTCCAGAGAATCAGAGCCTCAGAGACTGTCTCCTGTGGAGTACTTTCTGTTACTGGAGAATATAATTGCTATTTTCAAATCAGTGTTCAACATACTAATTAATCAGTGAACTATAAAGGTAAATATTATGTCTACCTGAATCCCCATTGTCTGTATGTAAAATTAAATTCACTAGCACAACATGTGGCTGTATTGCTTTTTCAGTAGGAGACAGAGCATAGAATCATTGAAGGGCTTGGGCTTCAAGGGACCTTAAAGATCATCTTGTTTCAACCTCAACTGTCATAGGCAGGAACCTTTCAATAGATCAGGTTGCTCAGAGTCTCATCCAACCCAGCCTTGAACACTTCCAGGGATGAGACCACCCCAATTTCTCTGGACAATCTGTGCCAGTGCTCCACCAGCCTCACAGTGAAGAACTTCCTCCTAATATCCAACCTAAACCTACTGACTTTCACTTCAAAGCCATTCCCCCTTGTCCTGTCACTACACACCCCTGTAAAAAGTTTCTCTCTCCTCCACATGTTTGAAGGCTGAAATTAGGTCACCCCAAAGTCCTTTTTTTACCAGATTCTCTCAGCCTTTTCTTTCTCACTCAAACAAACCAATGTCCTCCCTGCACTGGGGAATCCAGAGCTGGATGCAGTAGGTGTTCTTTCAAAAAAGGAAGATAGAAAGTGCTTGTCAAGGCATTGAGCCCCACACAGACAATTTTAACACATGCTTTTTACAAAATCACTGCAAAGAGGAACTTCAGTGACTGAACTTCCATCTTCACTTTGGTAGATGGAAGAATTCAACTCTTTCAATCTACTTCTTTAGTTACCTAGGATTTTTGACCTTAGAAAAAGCGTGCTTGGTTCTTGTTATAGCAGCACAATATGACCACACTAGTAACATTTACATTAATTTCAGTGGCAAAAGTGTTTGTTCCCCATGGAAATAAATTAATTAATCAGTGTACACAGGACTGAAGTTGAAACTTTTCTCTGTTCATTCAAAGCTTTTTAGAGAAATACCAATTTACTCTGTTTATTTTTGTTCAGAAACAAAAAATATGGTTTTGTTAAACAATCGGGGGGTTTTTTTCAACTTCGCCATAAATTTAATTTGCAAGGGGCTATGCCAGATAAAATACTCTATTTCTGGTTCACACGTGTGAAAACATAGAGCAGGGCATGGCAGGTGGAAGACACCTTCCACTGCCACCTCCCTGCCTTTTCCCATGTGCAGAGAGAAGTCTGTTCAGAAACCAGTTAAATCAGACCAGCACCCTATTATTCACTGAGGCAATACATTGTCATTTGTGTCACAACAGGAACAGGGAACAGAAAAGCTTCACTACATTTAATACTGCCAAGTACAATCACCCAAAAGACTGACAACAAATCCAGATAACTGACAATCAGTATAATTTTCCTATTTCAACCATCTTAAAAATAGACCTTCAGATTTTAAAATGTTCATCTTGATATTTTTTGAACAAGTTGTTGCAAAGATCATTTCTCTTGGGTTTGTCCACATGGTATTTTTCTCTCTTCTCAGTGTTGGCAATGATCTGTGCCGTATAAAAATCCCCCTTTTTTAAAATTTTTTAAGCAATTTCAAACTCCTAGCGCAAAAAGTTATTTCCTAAATAATATAGGAAACTGACTTGTTTAAGTCAACCTGTTTTCTTGCTCTTGCAGACAACACATCATTGTGCAACTTACTAGCAGGAGAATCTGTGTAGTACATTATAATATATACTTCTATTAATCTTGTTGGAATTAAATCTACATTGTGGAAAAGACTGAAATCCACAGTTTGTTTTTTTTTCCCTATGAGCTAGCATAATTTTTTTTTGATGTTTCAGCAATCTAGTACAGAAATATGTAGTTTTCCATACTGTGCACTGCTATTTTTCCTACCTATAAATGAACTTGTAGTAATAATAATGAAATTGGACATTATAGAGAAAGCTGCCTGCATAAAGTAAAATAGGCTAAAAGATGGAATCTGTCTCAGGAGGGGCAATTTTCACTCAAATGATCTGAAAAGTTTGTAATGTAGGTTTTGGATAAGCAGAGGGGGAGAAAATAGCAATATAGAGGGAACCCTGTCAGCTGTCTTCACATATATGAAATAATCTATGAATTCTCTTCTAGACTAAACCCTCCTTCTTCTAAGGTTCTTAGCTATCTCCATTTCTGTAAAAAAGAAATTATTGAACATTTTGTCTAACAACAGTCCCTAAACCATTTTGTCCTACCAGTTCACTCCCAGACATCACACATTGAGGGTTTTTTTGTCTATTAGAGGCTCCACAATTCCCAAAGAGACCAAAGAGATTTTGGCCAGTTTTCATTTGAAGAGTCAAGCTTAGTTAGTTTTAAATGGATTGAGACTAATGAAAAAATATGAGGAAGTGCAAAAAGGTCAAAGCAAGGTGCAGAAGTATTTCTCCTGACAACATTATCAGGAGCGTGACCATTTCAGGACACAGTAAAGAAGGAACTGAGAGAAAGGGAAGGATTTGCCTAAAGGCTAATGGGAAACACAATAGCTGCAACAGAGTATTGTCTTTCTCCTCCCAGGCTAGACTTTGGAAAGAAACTGTGATCATAGGACAACATATATCATGGTAAAATAAAATAGACATCACTCAAAAACCTGACATTAAAAAATCTATGGAAAGCATGATGGTTGTGAAAACCCCTGATCTTCTCCATGGAAATGTAACTTGCTATAAGAATTTCTAATGTAATTTCAGAATTCCTAAAATACCTTCTAAATCTCCTTACAAGAGTTTATTTTGCTTTTTTAAATAATACTTTTTTTCCCCAATATTTTTTCTTCTTTCCTTGTCCAACACATATATAATATGACAAACACAGCTAGGTCTGGCTAAATTGATGATTTAAGCAAAATGGGAAAGAATTTAAAGCCCTAAACAAACATAAACATTAAAAATAAAAGTAATAATATTTGTGATTTTGTTCAATTAAATTAATTTCATTCCAAAAATATCCATTGTAGATAGATAGATAGATAGATAGATAGATAGATAGATAGATAGATAGACATAGATATATATAGTAACTTTTGGGAATAGGGGTTGGTCTAGATCATCTTCAGAGATCCCACAGTGATCAAGAAGACAAAGAACAAATGAAAACAGTAATGTCCCAGAACTATAGGATTAAAAGAATGAAAAATAAATTCTGGGAAAGTAACAGAGGATAGCATGATAATACTTGGAAGGATCCATTAAATTTTCCTGATATATTTTTTTTCTTATCTCCAAAAATTCATATTGCCCTGAAAAAAAACCTATATTATCAATATGATTTGTAGCATTTAATTCTTTGGATAATTGAGGCAGACAAAAAATATCTTAAGTTATGCATAATTTTGTGGTTTGCAGTTCTATAGCAATTGCAAAATCAACACTGGGCCATATATAATTGAGTCATGTAAGTCTTAGGAAAAAGAGAAAAAGAGACAGCTGTTAGCTCAGTTTATATGATTCAATATGTGGGAAATGCACATTTGCCTTTTACAAATACCACTACTTGACCTATATTCTCTAGGAGGGGATGATATAGGAATGAAGATAACAGCATTTGAAGCCCAAGCTACACAGAAAGTATTTTCATTTTAATTCAGCCTTTTTAAAAGCTATGCTTAGAACCTTGGTGTGTACATAACTGCAGCTTCATCCTGCCACACCATTTGGAAATCTGTCCCATTGTTTTACCTACCTGTGTTTATCATAAAGGAAGGGGCCAGAAAGTCTTCTTACATCCTTAAAAGATGCCTATGCTGCCTTCTTCCTGGCTTTTAAGTCTTAAAGCCCAGACAGAGAAAGATCAATAAGATGTGATGACACCTTAACAAAAGCAGAATGTAAGCAAAGACAGCTCCATGGCAGTGGTGACCTTGGAGCTCATATGCTGATTTAAGTTAGTTATGGGTGTTTGCTATTAAGGCAAATAGCAAACTCATTGCATCCAAAAACTTTCCACAGGCTCTAAGGGAATCTCCCAGCTAGTAGAATGGCAAAACAATAAAAGACTTACTGTATCTTTTAAGGCAATATTTGGTCTAAAACTCTACAGAGGAGAGTTGAAATGACAGCAGTCACTATATTATATTCTTCCACTATGCTGCTGTCAGCAAAGGTGCTCTAAAGCCTGAAAAACATTTCCTTTTACAGAGATGCCCTGATTGCATTTGTGCAGTATGTTTTACAGTTACTTTTTTGCCAGTAAAGGCAGAAAAAAGATTAAAAATTACAATTCGCTTTGGAATTGTTTTTAGGTTATCACATATGTACTCTGAAAGTATGGCTTACATTTTTGACATTAGTACAAAGAAACCCTAAGATAATGTTGCTGCACTATTTTAAATTAGATCTAAATCAATAAAGACTTTCCTTTTTTACTTTTTCATCATGACACTCTACAATACATAAAGAATTGTAAAAATTGCCTGGATATTATCTAACCTCATCTTTTCCTGTAAGATTAAATTCAGCATGGAGGGCAAGAATGGAAGCTGCAGTTCTTTCACTTAACATTTATGTCTTTGAATGAGATTTTAGAATATTGTGTTTATTAGATAACATGATATCTTCACACTTTCAGTGTTTCTGCCACTTGGGTTTCCTAAAAATTATGATTCCAAAATAAATAAAGAATAATATTTGAACAACTCATAATCAAGTTTCTCAAGGTGGAACATAGATATAGCACACACCCAAGGTGTGACAAGAGGAATAAGAGTGATACTTGGGTAAAAGGAGCCAAAGGGGGAAAGAAATAGCCAAGTTTTCTCTAGCCTTTTCAGGTATCTATTACATCTGAAGTCTGCACCTATTTCCTTGCTGGGAAGACAAGGTAATTTGTGAATCATTCTTTTTGCCTTATTCAGGAGTTATCCAGTAGGGAAGTGAAGGGAAATTAGAAATTATCATATTGGAAAAAATCCTACTCATCAGAAGGCTTACAGGAAGGTTGTTCCAACATTTGGGGGTTTTTAAAGCCTTCCATTACATCAATGACACTTTTCATTTTACCAGGGAAGTGATTTGTTACAGGGACATGACTCAGGCAGCCCTGGACTGGGTGAGGTGGAGGATTCCCCACATATCTCACTGCTCAACCAGACAGTGCATTCTTTTTTTTCTTTATACCCTTTTAAAGTTTTGAGCCTGCTTTGCCTTTCCCCTAATTCTACCTCACAGCAGAAAGTGAGCGGCCAGCACTGAACCCACCACACTCATTGGCACATTGGTCGGGAAATCTCAAATTAGCGAAATCTCAAACTGGCAAACCAAAACCACTATACACACCAGCTGGCCTTCCCTGTCCTCCAGCTTTCCCTGCAGTGACATCCAGACTCTGCCCTCATTGCCACCATGGGTCACCACAATCAACACCTGCAACAAAACCACACTGTCCTACAAACAGCGGGATACAAAGCCCTCACTCACTGTGTTTGTATTCAATTCCTCTCCCAAAGGATTTGAGTTCCATAACTCCAGCCATGATTTATGCAAGTCCAGAGAAGTTAGAGAACTATCCCCTCCAATAAATTGATTTGTGTCCTGATGATTACAGGAAATAAAAAAATTGTGAGACTATGCTACAACTGGAAACAGGAGAGCTATTTGAGAAACTCTAGCTAAAATTTCAGTCTCGTCCAGATAGTTTTGCTGACATCACATAGTCTAAGCCAGACCTCCTTTAACAAATGAAAGGATTTTCAAAATTATTTTTTTAAGTTGACATTAAAAGTGAAAATTTTGTCCCAGAATATACAAGGCATGCAGCATGGGTAAATCTTGTGGACATTGCTATGCATATTATTATGGCTGTATTATCTTTTTTCCCCCTGATCTGCCTAAACATACAACTGCCATGTCTCAAACCCAGGTTAACTACCAATTCAAGTTGAAAAATTTAACATTTACTGCTTGACATATGTGTCAGTTTAGCACAAAGCCAAATTTGCCACTTAGGTTTGCACAAAAAGAAGCGCTGCCTAAAATGTTGTGCAAGGAGATGAAGAATTTTTTCATGATTGACAGCACTTGGCAAGGACTCTGTTTTAATCTGTTACAATTTGAATGTTCAATTTTTATTTCATTCTAGACTTTAGGGAAATAATTAAATTTGTTTGTGTTTCACTTCTCTATATCTACCTTTACAAGGAATCCAGTATTATGTCCACATTCCGGCCAAAATACCATGCCATCAGAACCCAGAAGTGAGGTTTTCAGGGAATAGTATTCACATTAAATGAAAGGAAATTTGATGCTGCACAGTTCATAATTTTGTGTCAATTCAATTAATAGCATCAGCTGGGAAAAAAAAGATGCTTGATATTTTACTGGGTTGAAAGAGTTGGGAAATGTTAGGTAAAAAGATCAACCTAAACATGAAACATTTTATGTTGATGTGAGAAAAAATTTACACTGACACCAAACATATTTGGAGGGGTTATTTGCCTAATTGGTACTTCAAGAATTTCTGTTCCATTTAATGTAAATCATGCCTCTCCTTTACTCGTGCCCTTTCTCTTCATTCAAGAATTCTTGTCCAGGTCTATCTTGCTAGTGAGAATTGTCAGATCAGCATAAGGAATCCACAGGATCATCTGGGGAAAATAGAGCAAATCTAAACTATTCAGAGACTAATTGTAAGAATGAGGAGAAACTGAAAGAAAGAAAAAATTAAAACAATGAATGCATGACAAAACATGATGCAGACAAACATAGCAAGGATACTTCTGCCACATAAAAAGCTGACATATTTATGTCAGGAAAATAATGCATTTAGTTCCATGTACATATATGCAAGAGAAGCAAATTACAGGTAGAGATATACAGGTACACCATGAATATTGATTTCAAATAGAATCAAGTAATTTGAAATGAGCAGACAGGAAGTAAATAAATCCCTGCTTTTCACAACCAGTGAATCCTTAGTAAATTCATTAATTTTTAAAAAGGGAAAGAATTGCATGCAGAATTATGAATCTCAAATGGTAGTGGTGTTTCCTGAACAAAACAGTTACTGTTAGTACTCACTATGGTAAGAGACCATTAGAAATTAATTTTTGAATTAAAAACTAGAAGACAGCTCTGTAAGACAATTGAACAAGGTAATTTCTAACAAGAACAGGCTGTTTCCCTTATTTGTTCTAATAAAATAACAGCTTTTCTCTAGGCTGTTTCAGATTTACAAAGAGAAGGATTAATTTTTCTGCATACATATAAAGCACTGGCATTTTGATGAGGTAATGAGAAATTTAAATTTACCCAATACACTATAATACACTGTCTGAATATTCCTTCCGCAACCTTTTTTTCTTGTTTAAAAATTCATGTTGCACTTAATTGCTCAATTTGCCCAAAGTGTAATAAACAATTGAAGAAGCCATTGAATACCACATAACAAATACATTACTTAGCATGATATGACAAGAAATTACTGGCCCAATTAGTGACACAGATTCTTTGGTGCAAGGTAAGGAAAAAAAAAAAAGGATCCTTAATGAAAATAAGGTGCTCTGCAAAGACAAAACACAATCTGTATATATTGTACACTTTGAAGTCTAAGAGTGTCTCCTGGGAAAACTGAAAATAAGGCACTAAGCAAGTTACTGATTAAAGCCATTTACTTCCATGACATTTTGTGGCTGTGTGTTGCCAGAATGTATTAGGAAGATATATGATTATCTGCTGTCCAGAGAGAGAGCTGTTTGAAAATCTTAGAAAAGATTGCAGGGATTATAATGTAAGATCTAGTTTTCTCCATAAAATGTTGTTCCTAGTGTGAGTAATCTCTTGGTTTACATGGACCATGATTGCTGTTTCTTATCCACTCTGCAGAATCAAAGGGAACTTTGAGGGACACACTCCTGTGATGTGCCAAGTGTATCCAACATCCAGAAAAGTCCCTCAGAGTTAAAAGCATTTGGCTTTTCCCAGAAGACACCCAATACCTCACAGAATCAGAGTCAAAGGGAAAACGCTAAAGATCCAGTAAAAGAAAGAAAAAAAGAAGAAACCTTACTTGAAAGGAGAGTGTGGCTGGAAGGTCCAAGCACAATAAATCAGAGCAATTAATTTCAGTGGCAATGCTTCTCTCACTTAAAAGGAAATTGCAAGAACTACAGTGCCTTGAATGGCAGTTTTGCTGCTGTGGTGTAAAATTTGAAATGTGTTTCACAGTCAGCTTTTTAAAGATACTGCTATGTGCACTAAAATCCACAAAATATGGACCTTCAGATTTTCCCAGCATCTGAGTTTATATAAGGTCCTTCTTTATGGTAAGTCTCCTCTGGCCTGAGAAAGAGCACTAGTAAATCATCTGCTTCAGATTATGTCCACTGTTTTATTAAGCCACTTGAGGGATATTTCTATGGTTTAGAATTCAGCCACTAATAAGGACAAAGCAAATGAGGACAGTACCAAATATTAGCACATCCTCTAACTGTCACCTTCACACTGTAGAAAAGCCCTTTAATGCAGGAAGGGGAATTTCTTGCAATTTTTAATGCAGCGTGGAATTTCTTGGTAACTGGATTTAAGAATCACTCTTCTGATGAGCAAAACCCAGTCCTGCGTGCTACTCTGGATGGATCTCCATTTATGACTGATCTGCAAGATGCAAGAGCCAAGGAACCTGTAGCAATGACAGACAGTAGCCAAGGATGTTTTTGCAATTGGCCAAACAGATAAACAAAACTCAAACTTTGCTTCCCAAGTTTTATCTTCACTCTAGTTCCCTTTTCAAGCTTTCTCTGCAGAAACAAGTAGAAAGATAAGTCAACAAGCAAACCTTTGGGAAATCCCTTTTGTTGCAGTTAATTACCACTGCACTTTACTACATTTTGCCTGTTAATTTTGAAACTTCTTAAAAGTACATGGTTGAGCAGACAAATTTGAAAAAATAAGTCTGCTTATGAGCACACCTGCATTTATTTTACATCAGCATAATTTCTCCAACTAGGCAGGTATGACCCAAGATTCATTTGAGAAGAAAATCTCTTTCTAGTTCTTGTTTGGTTTTCTGAAGGCCTGATTCTCTATAATTGTGTACTTAATTGTAAGAAATCCATCATAAAAGCCTCTGTTCCTTGCAGGTAATTAAATCCATGTATCTATTTACTCTGCTTGCATTAGAAAACAGAAACTCCCCATCCCACTGCCTAACTCAGCATTTGGAGAAAAGCACAGTAACACCTTGAGTTGGAATTCAAAACTGAAAACACACCTGTAAATTATCTTGTTAACACAGATCATCCTTGGAACTCAAACAAAGAGCATGTGAAGCAAATATGTAGTGAGTGCACAATGTAAACAAATCACATATGTTTAATAACAATGAGATTTAACTGGCACAGAAAGAATTTGAAGCATGCTGAGAAACCTAAGAGTGTCCTACGAGCCAACTTTGTAAAGGAAACAAGAACCACATGGAAATGTTCCTTGGAAAAAAGTGACCATCTGTGGCTAAAGGCATCTTCCCCACAGCCCATCCTTTTCTCCTGTCATTAATTAATAGGAGAAGAAAAAAAAGAAGAGAAGGGTGAGTGGATAGGGGGAGGAAACTTCACATTGTCACACAGAAAACTGAAAAGTATAGAATTGTACAGAATAGAAAACTGTTCAAAACTTAATTTCACATGGTTACACGGCTACATAGAGAGAATTGGGAAGTTGGCGTGTGCTACACTGAATTTTTAGGAAACATTTTATTCTGCATTTTAAAGTAGGTTAACTAAAATAAGATGAAAGAATGTCTGTTTGTCTCCATAAATTTTCTGTGTATACCTACATGCTTCATGTATGTCTGCTCATTTCAAACAGATAAAGCAGATTTACAGTGGGCAGATTTTTTTCTTTTCTTGGTGGCTGTGTCTGCCTAATACTTTTTGCAAATGAAGGACCAGTTAAGATTTTAGAAATCTTTTTTACTTTCCTATAATATATATTGTGGTTTTATAGATATTGTATTTCTTGTTATCCCACTAGAACACCTGCAATGTTATTCCGAAAACCACCTTAAATGTTTTCATTACATATCTGACTTTATGCACAGAAGTACTTTCCCCACTTTGGAAAGCAGTATTTTAAATGAGAGATACCTAAATTGAAGCACATTTACCACCTCACCCTAAAACTTAGTCTTAAGATATGTCAGCTATTATATGGTTTACACATGCCAATTGAAATATAGAAATAATATATTGTATATTAACCAGGAAACATAGCTCAGATTTAGTGATAACTGCTATACCACTACTAATAATAGTCACTGCTACAGCAAAGAGAATGAGTAGCTGTCATTCTCTCCCATTTTGTATGCAGTTCAGCTTCATCAAGATAAAATGGTTTGATTACATTTAATTACAAATCCAGTATACAAATAAAGTCTCATATCCTAATATTAACCTTGTTAAACAGGATGATAAAAGTAATAAACAAAGTCACTAAAAAAATCCCAGAAGTGACAAAAATAATAAAATCATGCCATTGAAAACCCTGAGCTACTGTACATTGAGGGAAATTAATTTATGTGGAGATAGCTTACACATTTTTGAACAGCACCTCTTCAAAATGCAAAGACACAAGAGTACTCTATGTTTATCAAATGACTTTATGCAATATTACTGTATCATACTTTAATTAGCAAATTCTGTGCAACAGATTTAATGATATACAGCAACTCCACACTCCCATCCAGTTTTACTCATGCTTTAAGAGTCTACCAAACAAACCACAAAAAATTTCCATTTTTTTTTTTTTTATTTTGCCTTTTTTTTTTTATCTTAGTTAAAGAGAAACTAACTGTTCTGCCTTCTTGAAAATGACAACACACCAAAACTACAAAATGAGGGGCTTTTGGTACTAGTGATTAAGACAAAATTAATGCAAAAATCACAACAACATAGTCCTCATGTACGGCAAACTTCCATTTGCATCCTTTTATTCTTGGTAGGGTAGAAGGGGGACAATAGCAGAACAGAAGAGGATGCCACAGATTGTGAGTGATGCTATACGAGGAATGTTGCTGAAATATTAAAAAATACTTTAAAGCTTAAAGGTTCTTCTTCTTTCAAACTCTAAAAATTGCAAGCTACTTTTACCCACAATCTATTGCATTAAATTCTTCTAGGGAGGATTCAGCCACCTCTTCCTTAGCCATGAGTGTGAATCTATTCAAATATATCAGTGTGATAAGGTTTTCATTCAAAATAAAAGGGAGTTGGTTAGATCCAAGGCCATGATGAAGACTGAATTGAAGAGCATTTCAGATTTATGATGTGTGCTGCTCAAACTCTTTTTCTCTAGAACACACAGAAAAGTTTGGGGTGAGTGAGATTCCTCAATTACAGCTAATCTTAATACTGCAGTGAAATAACAGGGCTAGCAGATCCCTAATCCTTGCACTCTGAAAGAATATAGGTGCTCACAGTTTTCCAGGCATGTCCTTCATGCTCCTGCTCTTCTAGAAACCTTCCATATCCTTCAACTGATTTCAGTTAAAAATGACACATTGCCATTACAGCACAGTCCTTGAAAGTCAACGTACATTCCACATGAAAAGAAGAAGAAACTGATGCCAGATTACCTATTTAAAATGTTGTGGGATTTTAAAATATATTAAAGGGATTTTCTTTTTCTCTTTTTAAAGAGAACTTGACAACATTTGTGTTGACTTGGGTAGTTTTTAGAGTAATCACTTCACAAAATCCTGCTTCCAGTTCCCCCGCCTCACTCCCCAGCCGTCTCATATAAACTCATCCACATAATCTCATTAAAGTTTGGGTCTACATTAGAATTTGATAGCTAATTAACATTGCCTAATTCCACTACTAATAATGATTAAGAGCCAAATCAGTTTATTTTCTTTGAAAAAAGGCTATTTACACCTTTAGACAAAATTCTGAAAGGACATCAACAAGCTGCCTACAGAAGTGATTTAGGATCTTGGCTCTGTGTATTCCTACATTATACATAAGGTGTCTCTAAAGAGTTTTTCACCAGCAGTTAATAATCCACACACCTGGTGGTATCCAGAAACCCTGCCTAGCACAAGGTGAGGCCACTGGGATATGCTGATAGGCCATGTGGCTCTTGATCCCTTTAGAAAGCGGGACCAGTTCACCCAGGTTTCCCATGCAGACACATCTTTTGACTCTTCAGATAACCTCAGAGCTTTGGAAAACTTTATCCTGTGCCATAACAGTTCAATGCAATGAACCAAAAAAGCAGCAAATTAAATGGGGCATCTGAAGCACCCTTTTGATACTGAGTGAATGAGCCTCAATACCTCTTTGCTTCTAAGGTGAACTCAGCTCAAATGGAAAGAGAGACTTCCTACTGATCTTGTTGGGCAGCTAAAGGCACAGAGCTAAGAGGGAGGTTTATACATTCAAAAAAGGCAAGAAAGGGTATATTCCTAATGATAAGAACTGAAAACATGAGATGGAGTAATAAAGTGAAGCAAAGAGAGGGGCGAAAAAAAGTTGGGGCTGGTCAGTCGCAAACAAAAATGAAACAGGTTTGATAAAAAAATTAGGCACTGGAAAAGCAAATACAGAAGCTGGGAGATGAAAACAAAAAAAACAAAAACAAAAACAAAAACAAAAAAACCCAACCAAACAAACTAAAAAAAAAAAAAAAACACAAAAAAAACCCCAAGCAGTCTAGTTTTAAGAGCTACTCTATTGGGATTTCTGCAGACCATACAATAACTCCACTGAGTTGTCCTTTAGGACGTTGATCCAAAGATCTTTGACTGTAACGGGCTTTGGATTAGGGAGGAGCCCCAGAGTATCAATTTATTTATATCTTCATATATAATTCAGCTCTGTCTACCAACTGCAACATATACTGTGTACAGGATTTAAACAGTTCCTTTCCTTGAACCTTGTATACAAAAAAGCTATTTGTCAAAGTTAGGATTATGGTTGGACTCCATGATCTTAAAGATCTTTTCCAGTGTAAATTATTCTATAAACCCATAAAATTATTACATAATTTTATTCATCCCTATGCATCCTTGGATCAGAAAGGCACCTCTCTCAGCTTGCATTTTGATAAACTCACTCACTGTGAAAAACTGATCAGGAGTTGTACCCAGCTGATGAAACAGCCTTGTTTCCCTAAGACATCCCAAACACTGGCCACAAATCTACCTGTTCTACAGCTGAATACATCCACACACAAGTAATGAGTGAAATACAACAGCTGAAAAAAATTACTGATAGTACGAGCCTTAGCCAACATGCAGGGTATAAAAACGCTTTAATGTTCTATTTATAAGCTGTGCCTCTGTTCTTACAGAATACATTAAATAGGCTGGCATTTAAATTGAATGCCTTGGGGGAGACACATCTCCTGAAGCATTTAGTCACCTACATTAAGAAACAAGACTTCTCCCCAGTTTAGCAACAGGTTTTATAAATGTGTGAAAATTCTTTATGGATGTTTTTGTTAAAAACATGAGTTCTTTTTCACACCTGTAAAAGGCATTTAATAATCCTTAGGGAGAGTTTTTCCAGTTTCAACAAGTAAGGCATTATATTTGCTTTAAGGAGAATGGTAAGTGATTCCACTTGATCGCCTTGGTTTTCTTAAAAAAAAAAAAAGGAAAAAGATACTCTTAATTAAGCCTACAGTTATTATAAATCAATGAGGTGGCATGGAAAAATACTACTTACTAATGAAAAAAACCTAATTGGATACAGATTGTGGGCAGACTGATGCAGTGTATATGCAACCAATCTCTAGGGGAAAAATGTCCAGGGTAAACACTTTGAAATTAAAGCTTTTCTGTTGACTGAATGTTTATTCCATATAAATAAGCTCTCCTTGTTGATAGCTTCAATTTTTCTTAAATGTAATGATTCTAATTTTTTTGAGCACTGCAACTGTCAAAATATTATTACACAACTCAGACAAAATAAATGTATACTCTTTGATTGCGACCAAGATTGATTTGACCCTGATGCTGCTACTTTTGGAAACCAATTTTCTTAATCACATAGTCCTCTTTATGAAACAGCTCATTTATAGATTCTTCTCCTTTCATAAATGGAGGCAAGGTCAGCTAGTCTTTTAGCACAATATATTCCACTATGTCCATGCCTAAGAAAGAAGTAAAGAGAATTCTCTCTACAGAAAACACGTTATACACCCCATTTCATTATACATCAACGTTTCGATATATTAAATAATCTACATGATACAGTGATCCATATTATGTATCATGTATTCATTCCCCTGCAGCAGTTCCAGATTCTGGTCCACAGAATAATATAATGCCACTCTCAGTTCTTGTCCTGCATTACTATATTTCAGCTCATATTACTTCATTGTACATGTGGTTATTTCTCTATTATGGCAGAGTTGCAATATGTGAATCACCATAACTGTGATATCCTCTCAGTATCTAGCGAGTGACAGGTCCCTTTCCTTGTGTAAAATTAGAAAATGAGCCAAGAAAAAATGTGACAGGGTTACCATGTAAATCTTCAACCCACAGCTGGGTTTTTACCTGACTTATACTGCTCACCTTCAGAGAACACATTAATAAAGCAAACAAGGGGTAACTGTTGCATGTGAAGTAAATATTTTAAGAGGAACTTATTTCTGCAAGTATTTTTCAAAAGTAAGTATCAGAGCTGCCATATGTTAATAAGTAGGGAATAATCTCTGAATAACTATTGCATGAATAACCAGGACCTCATTAGAATTGTGAGTCATGGAATATGAATTAGGTGAATGAATCTTTTGGTAGATATACACCTTGGGACCATGTATAAAAGATCAACTTTTCTCATACAGGAATAATTTCTTGAGCCACAGCTTCTTCTGGAGCCACTGTGAGCAAACTGGTGCTGAAAAATAAGATCTCTGGCAAGGACTGAAGAAAGGAGAAAAAGAACAAAACATGGTAACTGGAATAGAATGGATAAAGAGTTATAGAATCATAGACTGGTCAAGCTGGAAGAGACCTTACAGGTCATATAGTTCCAAATTCCCTGCCATGGGAATTTGGCATGGAACTAGACAAGCTTGCTCAGGGTCTCATCCAGCCTGGTCTTGAACACCTCCAGGGATGATGCATCCACAGCTTTTCTGGGCAGCCTGTTCCAGTGCTCCAGACCTGTCAAAGTAAATCTAGCCTAAATGTCTCTCTTTCAGTTTGAACCCATTACTCCTGCTCCCATGACTGCAGTTCCTGAAAAGTCCATCTCCAGTTTCCTTGCAGAACTCCTTCAGAAACTGGGAGGCTGTTGCTGTGTCTCCATGTAATTATGCTTTTATTTGTCCACCTAATTATGATAAACAGTTTTGACTCAAAGTCTCACCCATTCAAGTGGGAGAATGTTTAGTGACTTAGCAAAGTAAATTTTGTAGATTTGCAGATAGAATAAAAAAGGGATTATCAGCATTTTTGTATTCCTTTCCTAATCTTTATTTCCCAGCTCCTGCCTGGTGAAAACAGTTTCTAAAAATGCTTGAGAAAAATAAGGCTTTATGCAGCCCCTTCTAAACCCAAACTCCTCTGCAAATGTAGATGGGATTTCAGCATAAAATAAAGTTTTGAGCTCTCAGGCTTCCAAGTCTATACATTCTGCTCTCAGCAAGAGCAAAGATTAATTAATCTAGCTAGATTCTTCCATTTTGGCAAACTTTTGGAGAAAAAACTCTTATTAGCTTTAGATATTTTTAATTACAAGTTTAAGAGATGATCAAAGACAAAGGGCATCTCTCAGATCCTTCAGTTTTTTAAAAAATAACTAAGTCTTTGATTAACACATATTTTAAAGAAAAATTATTAATCCCATTAAAAGGAAAATGATTAATCACTTTTAAAGGAAAATGATTAATCACAGCTAAGGCATTGTCAATCTTAGGCTAATAACCATTTCTACTTACACATACACATGAGAAAACCCACTGTATCAAAAAGCTGAGGCTGGCTGGACTAGCAATTAGAGAGCTGCCCCAACTTTGCTAAGGTGGCTTATGCATTTCACATCCCAGTTCCTTCTAAAAATTATCTAATCAAGTTTGCAGACAGGAATTATCTACTTAAAACACAAACCAACACTCAACCAGAATTTTAATTTCATAATTGGTCAAGAGAGAATTTTTATACAGGAAAACAATAAAAGAACAGACTTAATTTGTATTTATTTAGTTGCTGTATTTTGAACTCACTAATCTATTTCACAAATCTTCACATGTTCTCCTGTACACAAGTTTAATTCACAGGTTTATGGGAGCTGGATTTAGGAAATATCTAGAAAGAAAAAAAAAAGAGTTTATCTTCCTGTGTTTTGTAAAACTTCTCCAATGAACTGATGGAGATGCCCAAAACAAGTAGCAAATATTTTTACTAGAAGGCACCAGCCAAGTTTTCTTTTCTTTCTGACACAAGAAGACTCTAAGACTGAAGTTTCCTTTCTGGAAACTCTCCTCACTATTTAGGCATGGCTAACACTAAGTGGTATTGTCATGACATTGAGATGGGACATGGAGGGCTACAAAAGAAATTCACAGCATTGAAAATTGCATTATTTTATGTTCTGTGTAATTTCCCTATTTTTTCCCTTACTGCCATCATTATGGCAAAAGGTACTAAAATATTTCATTTTAAAATACAAATTCAAATATTCTCATATTTTCATAGCACACAATCATATACTCCTCCTCTCTTTTACAGAATAGCTAGCCTGCTTTTTACAGTGATGACTAGCTGTAGACTTGAGGATCACCTACCATTTTATCTAAAAAAGGAGGTGGAAAATATTGGTGGAGAAAAAAGGACAAAGAAAAGAGATCATTCCAGTTACTGTTGAAGTAGGAAAGGTGAAGGTTTGAAGGATGAAACCTGCAGTTTCAGCAAGTTTAGGAGCTGATAGTGGGACCAAATGAGGCATCTGAGAGGAAAAACCAAGAATTTCTCATCTCTGAAGAGGCTTCCTGATGGAGCTGAAATGCCTGCTCTCCAGACTGAGCACAGGAACAAAAATGGATCACTTACAATTAATCCCCTTTGTCACTCTGTCATGCCAAATCTGCAACCTATGTATTAAGGAATCATTAAAGCACAGGGATCTGGTATCTTTCAAAAGCAATAAATCACTCACTATAGGCAAATTTATTTTAAAACTTGCACATACTGTGCTCTAGTAGTCATACAGCTCCAGCTCTTGTTACATGAGTGTAGACTTAGATTGCAACCATCAGGTACCAATTCTAGTTAGATTTATATTCCAAAAATTAATCTCACCCAAAAAGTACCACATTTATGTCACAGTTATACCTTGAGACAAGATTGCACCTGCCAAGAAATGATGAGATTGCAATCGCAGTGAAAAAAAAAAAAAAACCCAAAACCAAAACAATGCAGAGAAATTCAGAGAAAACACAGGAGGGATGTCACACATTTTATAAGATCCTGGGGACAATTCCCACCTGTCTGGGTGAAGCTGAGGCAGCAGAGGATATGCCATGTTCCCAACAGGTCAAGTGGACTGTGCTGCACAGGGTACACCTCTCACATTCAGGGGAGTTTCTCTACCCCTGCAGTTATCTCACCTCTGATTTTTCTGGCCTGAAACCTTCTCCAGGGACTGAAGGATGTAACAGCTTTTGATGAAACTATCAAAGATCCAAGGCTGAAGCAGCAGCAGGGCACTTAGCAGTTTTTCAGGCAGCAGTCATGAGTGGATGGTACAGTCTTAGCCACATCCATTCGTGTCTCTTTCAGGATTTACAAGGTTGTATCATCTCACTGAATATCACATACACCTTAGCATAAGCTCAGGAAGAAAGAATCCTCTCTAAAGCCTTAATATGTACAGAAAACACCTGTGTTTATGAAAAACAATGGTTCTCACCAGAGTACAGCGATATCTGCTACCATAAGGAAATCCATCAAAAATTATTATCTAGTTTAGGACAAAGCAGCCTTTTATAGACCGTAAGTGTAACTGGAACACACATAACTTATTCCAATTAGCTGGAAGTCCTGACATAGCAGGTGGCAGCAGTGCATCCATTACTATAATGTGGAAAATATATGGTGCATGGCAACAGGCAGTTGTATTTGTCTTGATTATGGAACCTGGAAACAGCACTTTCTATCCTATCTGCTGTGGAAAAATAATTTTTTCTGACCCTCAAATGGAAACGAGCCTTTAACAACATACACAGGTGACACTTTCATGTTTCTTCTGCTAAATGATACCAGGGCTATGAGGCTTCTATGGATACTTAAGCACCCATTACAAGAGAATTTGATTGTGAACATGAAGTAGAAAAAAGCCAAAATGAATTTTAGGCTATGCAGTCAGAAATCTCCCAAGCTAGAGGAGGAAAAAGATCTTTCTTACCACAGTACACAAGGCACCAGTAGTACATGCACTAATAGCATGTGTGAAATTATAAACCTTTGTCTCCCTTCTGGAAACAGTAATTATTTGTCATTATTGTTCTGAGCCCATGCTGCAATTGCAGGTTTCCCTCTAGTCAATTCAGCCACAGGAGATCTGGATCTCAACTCAGCCTGTCTTCTCTAACATGCTTATGTATAAATGGGAATTATGTGAACACAGCAGCTACTTCATCGCTCCTACCACAGATGCCTAAAATATGAGAGATCAAACACAACTAACCAGATTCATGTTTTACTATATTCTATTGTTAGAGGGGGAAAACAAAACAAAACGAAACAAAAAAACAAACCTTGCTGCAATTGGAAATTAGAGATTCCTGCACAGTCAAACAAGACATTAAAATACCCGAAGAACTAGTATCCTGATGCTGTTGCTGACCCTTTGGCTTAAACCTCTTTTAAAGCAGTGGATGACACTGTTGCAAATGCCTGACCTAAGAACAATATATGTAAATCCCTTTTTAAATAATAATTACAGAATAATATTCCTTATCCATTCATTCATGAAATATTTTACTCAACATGTTACCAGCCCTACAGGAGGCAGAGAGGAATTTTTAATTTACCAATGGGGAGCCTGAGAACAACTGGCAATAAAACTAACTTCCCACTCTTGCCCTGGTCAATTACTCCATGGAAATACTGTTGTGCAATTGCTTGGGACACACAGAAAGCTGAAATCATACATTTATATACAAAGACAGGCTTTGAGAGAAGACACAGGTGAATAAAGTCTAATTGCTAAGGCTACAGGAGATCAGAATCTGGCTCACTAAACACTTCAGTGGAATTTCTACCTTAGTTATCTCAATAATGCCTTATTGTCTTAATGATTGCAATGTGCATTGGTTTTGGCTGGAACGGAGTTCAATTTCTTTCTAGTAGTTATTATGGGGCTGTGTTTTGGATTTGTGTTGGCAACAGTGTTGGTTATTTGGGGTGTTTTGGTTATTTCTGAGCAGGACCAACATGGAGTTGAGGCATTAACTCACCACCCCACCAGTGAGCAGTGGGGTGCATGAGGAGCTGGGAGGGATCACAGCTAGGCCAGCCAAATGTCCAGGACATTTCCTATCCTATGGCATCACACTCAGCATATTAAGCTGGGGGAGGAAGGAAGAAGAGAGGCATGTTTGGAGAGAGGGTGTCACAGTTACACATGATGGAGGCTTGCTGTCCTGTGGGTGGCTGAGCCCTGCCCACCCATGGGAGGGGGTGGACAAAGTCCTTGGATTGCTTTGCTTGCATGCATGACTTTTGCCTTACTTACTAAACCATCTTTATCTCAAACAATGAGCTTTGTCACTTTAACTCTCCTCCATGCTACTGGTGGTGAGAGACTGAGGGTGGGCCTTGCTTGGTGCCTGGGTTTGAATCACAACACAATTCCTATTAAAAGGAAAATGTACACACACAGATACATCCATATGCACACACATGGGCAGGACTGAAGACTAGTCTGCTTCAAAAAGCCCATAATTTTGAATCCAGCACAGGTTTCCAAAGATGACAGGTGAAGACAGCTGAAGGTTTATAACACAACCAGGAAACTATCTTCACAAGGGAATGGTATTATTGGTAGTGAAACTACATGGGTATGTCCACACAATCCTATGGATAGTCTGCCTATTCTGCAGACTCTGCTCTCCTTCAAGGCTCCAAATTTATCATCTATACCATGCCTGAAAATGACTGATTTGGCCCTTATGTAGGTGTATTTTCAGAAAAGCACATTTATGTAGGAGGCAAAGCATTACTTTCGTCTCTTAATGAGGAAGTATTGGTAAAAGGAAAACAAAAATTGTAACTGTTTTTCATTTAAAGTAATCTTCTCTGATAAGGACTGGATAAAAGACCAAAAATTCTAAGTATAATAATTTTATTTCACATGCATGAATTAGTATATGGGACAGCTAAGTGCCAGCTGGTATCAGCATCATGCCTACCAAGTTAAAATACAGTGTTTTGTTATTCTTACTAACCATTTGTGGGGGAAATTTTAAGTCTGAAAGCAAAAGTGGCCTGTCAAAAATACTCTATTATAAGGAATTTTAAAAGAAGAGACAGGAAATGTTTGTGCATATTGTTAATTTAAAGAAAAAAATAAAGACAGTGCTGCAGAAGATAACAAAAATTATGCATAAGTAGAGGTCCATGCTAACTTTCAACAAGGCTTTAGCCAGTTGTTTTCATTTATATTTAAAATACAAAGACATTTAAATTAAATTAGCATTTATATAGAGAGTTCTTAAATTAATGGAACATTTAAGAAATACCCAGCATATAAAATGTCATCCTTTAAATTGCTAAAATACCTGGATAATATTGTCAGCATGTGTAGCTTTCACATCAGGGATAATTAATTTGCCTGTCTGGGCATAGTGTTTACTCTATCCCATTTTTATCCACTCTATTGCTACATGAGATTCCCAGAAACATAAAACAAGCAGCAGTGAAGACCCTTTGTGTCCTTTCTTAAATTAAACAGGATTGCACTTATCTTGTGAGACATTAGCTTCCCTCCTGAGCTACCAGCTGGGGATGCTGGTCAGGCTGGAAGGAGACCTGTAGCTGTTATTCCTATTAACCATTTGTGGGGGAAGTTTTAATTCTGAAAGCAAGAGTGGCCTGTCAAAAATACTCTATTATAAGAAATTTTAAAAGGAGACACACTGACACACCAGAAATGCCCTCCTGGTTCTGGAGTTTGTAGCATTGAAGAGGAAGTTTTAGCCACTGGTGGAGTCACACCTTTGTTTAGGCAACTCTCCCCAGTGTTTGGAGAGCCCCTCGTCTTCAACAGATCTGCCAGCATAAATGCTTTAAAAAGCAATGTAGACACCAAACCTAACTGGCAACCTTCCTGGGAGGTGTGGTCATGAAAGACTGCAAAATACACCTTCCAACTATCTCTGCCATGAAGGGATCTGGCCTGGGTGTTTCTGACCTCAGTCAGCAGACACACTCAGGGCCAGGCCTGATGGAAACAGCTGAGAGCCACGGCTTGGCAGCACCTCGAGCTGCAGAGGATGTGGCTCATTCAATCACTGTGAACACGGGGTGCAGAAACTTCACACAGCCTTAAAGTTTACCCATACTTCACTTTCTGTTTTCAGAGTATCTGAGGAATGACGTCAGAGAGAGTTTATTGTGTATAATATCACTGCATTCGCAAATCTGCCACAGTCTGTGGGTATTGAAATTAGAGCTAAAACAAGTTTACTGGCCAAAACACAACAATTTGAATCAGCGACACTGAGTGCCAGTGGTAACATTACCTAAAGACCCAAATTTGAAATGCAAAGGATGAGCAGGGAACTGGAGAGGTCTCTTCTCTCAAATCTGTTACAATCTTGGATTCCATTTCCTGGAAAACTATTAGTAAGATATGAACTTACTGAGAAATTGTAATTGTTTTTTCCCATACCACAATTTAATACAGTTTATCAGATAATTAAAATTGCAAAGCTGCAGGGTAAATGTTCTAAAGAGTCTTTGGCTGACTGACTGACTGCAAAAAAAAAAAAAAAAAACACACAGGCCATGATTTAGAATTAAGATAAAATGGCTGAACATGGCAATACATCCTGACTTCTTTAAAAGGGTTATCTGTAAATATTAGATATATGCCAATACATTTTAACTACTTAATCTTCATTGTGCGTATTTAACTCCTTAACAATTATGCAATACAACTCAGAACATTTGGAATGATGTCTCTGCTGAAATAAAAAACAAGAAACCTTTTATCTATTGCTAAATAATATGCAAGAACATTTAATGGGCTCTAGTGAAGATGTAACCAGGCTATATCTAAGGTAATGGAATAAGCTGTCCTCTAGCTCTGTTTATTAGGAAATACATCATTATTAAATCTTAATCCATTCCATAAGAAAATAAGCAAAGGAGGAATAACTGTAGCAAGATGAATAGCCATATTAGAAGAAGATCTAAGAATACCTTTATTTCAAAATTTGATTAGAGGTATGACAGACTGTGCCACATAGCAAAAAAAAAGGTCTGTGCCATTTATCAAGGTATCTAAAATTTGATAAAATGCATGTGTGTGCAGAAGGATCGTTTCATAAACACATTTAAGTGAATATGATACAATAAATTGAGCCTATGGACATGTGCTGAATAATTATTTATGATACCAGTAAAATATGATGGTGGCATTTATTATGTCAGGGTTTTCTGCATGACAGGTAACAGTTTTTTTTCCCTTTCTAATTATGATTCAGTGCTACATCTTTATTTTTTGTTTTTCTACTGCATATATGCACTGAATATATACTGTATGAAAACAATAACATTTTAAAAATGCCTCAACAAAATTAAAAACTTAATAACACACTGCAAATCTAGAGCCTGAGAAAACATCTATCTGCATCAGAGAATGCAAATTGACCTATTACCTCCAAGATCTACTAAAATATCTCATTAATATTACATTTCTATTAAATAAGAGTAATGCTCCCTGATTTCTCATCTCTTCCTGCTGTCAGTGGAGAAAGTTATAAAGATGCCAAAGAAACAAAAGGACACTGAGTAGAATTTTATGGCCAATAAACCTTGCTCTGAGGGACTAAGCAGGCTCCATTGATGCAGAGATTAGTGAACAAGTTCCATCCACAACACTTTGGTGCATATTGTTAGTGTGCATTCAATAAAATCTGGACTTCTAGGGACAATCTTCAGCTCCATCCTTTTGCAAATCTTATTTGCAGCCACTCCTCTCTATAGAGATCCCTTGTGACAGTGTAATATGAAAGAGGATTTCAGTACATGGGGAACAGCTTATTAATTTTATACAGCTCTTGAGCTATTTTGAAACTTACCCTGGAGAGTACTGTCAGCAGTAGAATGATTATTTCCTCATCTTTCTTGTCTTTTTCTATTCAATCCATCTGCTTAGCACAATGGACTCATAACCTCTGACTGAAATTTCTAGTTTCCAGGATAATACAAATATTAAAAACTGTAACATCCACTAAGATAAGAAATAAAAGACATGTTACATGAAATATTATAAAAAAAAGAAAAAAAATAAAATTATTAAGGAAAGCTACTGCTGACCTTCTCTCTGATTTCTGGTTTTTCATATCTGTGGGTATTGCACATGGTAAATCAGTCTCATTGCAATCTAGAAAGCCTTGCCCCAGTCATTGTCACAAAAAATGGTCTGTGAAATAATTTTGATGAACTGCTAATTATGCTAACAGTCCTACAGTAAATGAAAGCAACTAATCCTTCTCAACAAAGCTGTCTTCATTGAATTAAATCCTCACCTCATTCACATTCACTCACGGAATGGAGAGCAAATACTTTCCCTACTGATGCCAACATTCAAACATCTAGAGCAATTATATGGAGAGGGAACATTTAAATGGCAAACAGAATCTGTAAAACAAAATGACACGAGGTGAAGCCACCAGTTCAAATCTCGACACAATGCATTATGACTGCCCTTCTCACTTAATAGACATCAGGTATCATGAGCATCTGGAATTACAAAACAAGCAGAGAACAATATTTAAAGGACCTGCCCCTCTTACGGAAAAAATGTAAGCAATGATGGGGAGTTTGGAAAAATTTGACTTGCACCAAAAGACAGGCAAAGCTCATCAGTGATCGCATGAGAGGTCAGAGTTTGGTGTGCTGGCACACACAAAGATCTGTATTTTAGCCCTTTTTTACATCTAAAATAATTACAAAAAAAAAATAAAACCAGATAACTGTGGAGTTACTCCATAGGGAGGGGGTGAGGGAAACACAGAAATTTTCAGAGGGAGAAAATATGCCTGTTTATCTTAAACAAAGGTATGCTGTCTGCTCAACTCACTTTCCTTTTCTTTCTGCCCTCTCTCATGTCTTTATATACCCCTTTTTCAGTTTTGTTTTGTTTTTTTTTCTACATGTCAGTTCTGTGAATTCCACAGCGTGACCTACACAGCAAAAGAAGGAAGAGTGGTATTTGTTCCGTAATCTTTTAAATGCTCTGGGATCTTGGCACTGGCACAACACAATGGAATGAAACAGCAACACAGAACTCAAGTCCTTAATTCCTTTTCCCATTCCAGGCTTCTATGTGACTTATGGAAAGATGCTTTTCACGTTTAGGTAGGCAAAGCTGTGTGTATTCCTGGGGAAAACCACGCGGCTGTTTATTAACAAGCACAAGCAAAGGCAGAGCAGAATAATCCCTAAGCTTTGCTGTGCTGCTTTTGCTTTGACAGGCAGCAGTGGTTAGAGCCCTGCCCAAGGAACGCTCCCAGAGGGATGCCTACAGCCTGGCATATGCTGAGCCAGCATGGGATCTGCTCTGAGCTGTGCCACTGGGGACAGGGTGTTACACACCCTGGCCGTGCCCCAGCTACGGCTCTTACATCATAGGCAAGTGCACAAGGGACACAGGGAATTTTCAGGGGGCCAAGCTGGCCAGTTTGGGATTGCTTTGAGTCATTCAGGAGGAGATGAACAGCTGATTCACTGTGTCTCAGCTCCTCTCTGTGAAACAGGAGAAACCATTCCAGACAAGCCTGCACCAAGACAGGCAGCAGTGCTGGAGAGACACCAGTGCATATGCAGGACAAGGGTTAATGCATGTGCTACTTTTCCACATGACAAAAACAGAGGGTTTTTAGCAACGTTGAACTCATTTACACTAAGTCTCATTTAGCCATAATGCCTGCTCATTTTCTCATTCTGATCTTCCTTTTTCTCCCAACTATACTTTGTCAATTAACTGACCCCTATAGAAGACAAAAGTACCACCACATACTGTATGCACATGTACATTTATTCCTAGATTACATGTAATTTTTTTAGATTTTTTTTTCCATTTCAATTAATTACATTTGGAAAAAGGAAATAAGGAAGTGTGTGATTATCAAATAGCCAGCTGAGCTCAAGTTAATTACTTGAAACAAACAAAAAGTTTTTGCAAAATACCAACCTATTTATTTACTCACACCATTGTTGCTATGACCAGCTTAGGATAAAACTTTCTCACATCTCCAGCAGTAACCTTGTACTGAAACACTGACATTCACCCCTATCTCAAATGCCAGTAAAACTAATATAGGATACACTGATTTCACTGAAACCACCTTTCCAAAGCCTGTAAGTTCCCTGGCATGGAAATGTTATCCTACAGGAACAAATAAGATCTCAGGAATCTTCAGGTAAGTCACTTGTGATATATATCAGCATCAATAGCTGCTTATATTGGTATGTAGAAGATATATCACATGTTTTTTCCCAGTTTAATTATTTACCTTTACTAACCTCAGGCTCTTTCAAGCTAAGCTTCTGCATGCTTATGTGGGAGCAGCACTTTCATTTAGATGATCATACAACTGCCAAAACCACTGACAGCTGCTACTGAAATTTAAATGTCTGGGTTAGGCATTTATGGGCCACTGTCCTTCTTAGCAGACCAGTAACTTCTCTTATCTGTATGTTTAACTGCAGTTTTGCAATGTTTTGCACGGTAAGAAAGTGAAACATCTCAAAATGAGATGTTTGTTTTTGCCGTTGTTGCTGTAAAATAATGTTGCTACTATTCTTTCTTCACCAAGTTCTCCCTCTAAATGCCATGCAGTGGATTTTGTTACACTCATGTCAGACAACAGCTAAAGCTGTCAAATTGTGCTGAGTGGTGAAAAGAAGCTTCAAGAGCTAATGTGAGAAAATGCTACAAAAGTTAAAAACAATCATTACAAAATTAGTTCTGGCTTCAATCTTAGTGTATGACTGAGTTCCTATTAGAAGTCAGCAGAGGCAAAATGATCATTTGGCCTATGTACCCTCATACCTAACACCTTCTAGCCAACAATTTCTAACACCACCATATTGCAGGTTTCTTAGATGTAAGACTTGAAAAATAAAGTCTTCTAATTAATGAGTTATAATGGGAGCAGTCACACTCCCCCAAATTCAGTAAAATTCCCAAGAAACAAAAAGTTGCTTGGAAAACTTTCAAGAAATAAAATAACTGCAGTCTTTACCCTCACCTTCACTTGCCATGTCATGTTCTACTTAGCCTCGAGATAACGGGTTATTTAGGAAGAGGAGATTCACAGCACTCCTATTTTTTTGAGAATAATCAACAGCAGTATTTGAGAGCTGCTCTGAATGCCAGGGCTGGGGTGCATGCTCCAGGCAGATTTAAAATCCACAGCAAGACAAACTGCAAACACAAACCAGCCTGAGAAGAGGCTCAGTAGAAAGATGGGGCTTGGATGGGTGCCACAGAATGTTCTGATCAACTGGGACACCAGGATTTTAGGACGCATCCATTTAGACACAGCCAAAGGGGCTAATCTCACATCTGTTGTTTTGTCACAACTTCTAAACTCCTCTCTGTGGGCACTGAGTATCCAAACCCAAAATAACGGCATGATTCAATTCATGCTCATATGTTTTCCATAAATATGGCAATTCTTCATATTCACTGAAAGCTCTCATAATTCTTGTCATGTGACATAAAGTGAGCACATCCACTAACTGCATCAAAAATTTTAAAAATACACGTTTGCATTATTATTTGCAATATTTTGTTCACAGTTTAGGCAGCATTGTTTTAGGGAGGGGGACCAGGACAGAAGGGCTGTGCACTTGAGACACATCATGAGGCAAAACAAATCAGGTCATGAAGTGGAAATTTTGGGCCTGACCTCAATAGAATCAAATCTTGGGACAACGATTAGAAACAGTCCCTTTTGCAGCACTCAGTTCCTTCATCTCCACTGGTCAGTCAGGAATTTGTCCCCATCTCCTCTCCACCTACTTTGCAGGACTCTAGAGCTGCTGTCACAGAAACACAACCAACACCAGCGATTTAAAAACACAAACGCAGATTAAAACTATATCTGATTCTTCTTCAAGGTAGAGAAACTTTCTCATGTTTTTTTGAAATTTCTCCAAGTCTAGTCATTCTCTGTTCTTCTTTATTTTACAAATGCAGATGAGCTGAATTAATTAGGTAAATTAGAGAAGCCCTAACTTGGTTGCAGATATGCAGGGATAAAAGAACACATTTAGAAATCAGTCAGCTTGCTTTAGAAGCTTGTTGGCATTTCTTTGCATGTACAGCTGCAGTAAAAGCTAAAGAAAGAGTGAACACTTCAAACATTTTGGAGTAGTTGTCCAAGGGCATCACCTGCTAAGGCCCTTGAACACCAGAAGGGTCTGAGCAAATCTTCTGTTGCTGAGCCTCTGTTTCTCTATGTTTGAGCAGCAAGCTCTTCAGGACATACCTAGCTATGGATCCTTGTGCCACTTACAGTTCAAATATGTGGAACGAACAACAACAAAAAAAGACTATGTACATTGCTCACCTCTCCAGGTAAACCCTGCCTCATCTCCAGCCTTGTCTGGACTTCTGGGATTCAGGATGCCAGATACCATGTACTTATTTATGTGGGACTTTGTCAACAAAGCCCCAGGAAAAAAAATCTTTTTGATTCTTAGGCCATCTACAGTTCATGAGTCTGTCACACCCTTGATCTGGGCTGTTTTGGTGGATTTGACCATTTCAGTGCTTTCAGAAATCTAGAATTATTTTTCTAAAGTGATTCAACAATCATGGGTCAGAGATGATGACTTCTCCAAAGCATGGCACCCTCCCTACCAACTTATCCCAGTCCTCTGGAGTGACATCCAGCAACACTTTTTCTTCCCTCCTCCTTTCCTACTTTATTTCACTGGCTCATTTTTTCAGTCATTTAAGGGGGAAAGGAATAACTGATTCTATTGTTCTGACCAGTTGCATTTGTGGTTAGTGACTATTGTCACTGAGTAGTTTCTTAACATTTTCAACTCTTAGACAAACTCTTTTTTAACTCTCCACTATGGATTATTTTCTCATTATCACAGAACAGCTGTGATATGTAAGAGCATGCATGTGCCTGTGCACAAATGCATATAAAGCCATGAGAAAGAGGCAGGGAAGAGCCTTCCAGACATCCATATAGCTATTCAGAAGGAAAAATATCTAAATGAGGGTAACTACATGGACCCTCTATGTTGTTTTTAGTTATATAGAACACTGTTTTTATATATAATAAACTTTCTTTCATTAAATTAAGACTATTACTTTCTCCTCATAATCACAGCTAAATTCACAAGTCAGTTTATTATCACAGCA
Organism: Lonchura striata; assembly: GCF_050655825.1. Taxonomy (NCBI): domain Eukaryota; kingdom Metazoa; phylum Chordata; class Aves; order Passeriformes; family Estrildidae; genus Lonchura; species Lonchura striata. The sequence continues at coordinate 93,852,805 of NC_140705.1, read as the reverse complement.
AGATCTATCAGCTCTGCCTACACTGTATTTACAAACTAGAAAGGAAGCTGTTAGCTTAGAAAAATGCATTACAGATACTGTGATAGACACGAGGACATCAAACTTAATCACAGAGAGATAAATTAACTGAGTCTGGGGAAAGACAAGAAAGAGGTCAGCAGTGTCATCTTGATTGCTCAGAAAGATTAAGGACTACTGCAAACTTTGACCAAGGAAAGACAAAAGATAAACTTCAGTGAGCTAAACTAAGTGATCCATTGAAATCACAATAATCAAGCCTGGTTTACCATGGTAAAGACCATCTGGGTGAGAAAGGGGAGAACTGCAGAATTGGTTGTGCTTAAATCACACTGAGCATAGTAGTTTTGCCTACAGAGTTCTCCCTTGGAGTAAAATGAAGAGACAGAAGGAAATTTCCCTTAAAGCCAAGTCAACTTTTCACTATCAGAAAAAAAATCCATCTTTGAAAATTAGAAACAGCAGGAAGTATACTGCATTGAATGCTAAATTAATTTCTTCTGATAACTTATTTCAAACAGTATTTGATTAAAAGACAATAGACATGCTTTAAATCTAAAAAACATGGTTACCACAGGCTGAGGCAAAAGTGGTGTTGCTGATAAGTAACAACAGCATTGTTATTTATTTAGCTCTTGTAAAGGCACCCCAGTCAATCAATAGCTATGCATGTACCAAGGCAGTGGGACTTGTATAAAGATGCTTATCAGAAATCCATGGGCAACATTCCACTTTTTATTACAGTGCTGAAGACTGTCCCCAGTCCTGCTGAAAACTGTGTGCCTCCTTGACAAGGCATACTGACAGAAATAATAATATAGAAACCCCGCTTGCTAATATGCATATCCAACTGCACAGCCAATTAACCACTATGCTGACTGAAATTGCTTTGTTATTCACTCCATTCCAACTGATGTTAATACTTTGGCAGCTGATGGGGATAATAACTGATGGAGCATATTGGAAATTTTGAAAGGGGATATAAAATTTGTATAATTTAAGGACGTTGAGAAAGCTAGTATGCTTTACAGTCTTAAAACCTGAAAATGTCTAAATGTTTTGTGTAAGAAGTACTCAGAGAAGGACAACCAGTATGTATTGGAAAATCTGTGAATGAAAAGGAGGCATTTAAAAAGATTGTGATATACAAACAGGTTTGAAATAACATTTTAAAAGGCAATTATAAGAAGAAAACAAGCTTTCTCACCTCTACCTGTAACATCACACTGAGTAACAATGCTTGAACATCTGGAAACATGCACTTTTGATGTTTTAATTAAAATATAACTATTTTCTGCAGCATAAGCACATTGTAAACAAAAATTGTCATTTCACTTACCCTAATCCCTTAAACTATTCAGTTTATTATCTTTATATACCAAAATAACAATTCCAGTATATTAAAAATAAGGCCAGAAAATTATTTTTACCTATACTAATAAGTCGGGGGTTTCGGGGGTTTCTTACAAAAATAAATTGTTTTCTATACATCATAGGGACATCTTTCAAAGATGTCTGGATCATATATTTCACAATGGTGGTATAAACTATTTCACTGCCATGCTGCAGTGCTCTAGTCCTGCAGGTTTTATTTGGTGAAAACTCCTGTGGAGTTCAACAGACATCTTCCCTGAGCAACAGCTGCCTGACCAGGCTGCTTTGTAATCCAGTACCAGTGAGCTGGTGACTGCTGCAGAAGTTTCTTCAAATGAAAATCATCTGGGTTAATCCAGTGCACATGAGCTCTGCCAACAATGGTGAAGCAGAGCCTGGAAGAAGCTGGCCTAGCTCAGGAGTGGGAGATCAGTGTGTGTGTCCCTGCTGCCACATCATGCTCAGGATGGAAAACACTGGAGGAGTGGATGTGCTGTGGTTACACACCATCCTCAGCTCTCAACTCCTAAACTTGCCAACTTTTATTCCTCAAAACTCTCATTTTCCACAAACCCGTTCTTCCTGCTCAGGAACTTGGCTGCTGAAGCTCAACCTCCTAAATCCCTCTACTGTCACACCACAAAGGTCCCTAACACCAAGCCAAGCTGCCACTTTCTTAAGACCTGCTCCCAGAATGCCATCCTGTTTACTCCAGACTGTCTCTGCCCTCCTAAACACTGGCCCACACGTTGGTCCTAAGCCTCATCAAGTCAAAACTCTTCTGGCATCGAGTTAACTCAGGTCCTTAAATGCACAACCCCTGCTACACACAGAACTCGGATCTTTCTGTTCTGCCTGTGAGCATGTGGGCTCTATTCTCTCCCCAGTTTTGCCTTTTCCTTGCACATACCAACATGCAGGTTTCATTATTCACCTCCTGTCTCCTAATTCCACAAATTAAAAAAAAAAAAAATAAAATCAGAATCAGTTTGTATTTAGCCTCAACAAGATCCTGAGAGCACAGAAAGCAATCAGAAGTGGACACACTGTACTTGCCATTTGGTAACTGAATTGGGGAGCCATTAAAGAGTAGATAGTAAAGAAGTGTTTGCAGGAAGACAGGAGTGAATGAGGATGATGACAGCCATTCATATGACTACACTTTTAAGATATTCAACACGCAATTTTCCCTTTACACATGATCCATCATGTCCCTGTATTCTTAAAGAAACAGCCTTTCATTTAAAGTTACTGAAGAAGTTGCAACCTCTTTCCTTTTTATGGGTTTTGCTATGGGCCATCCCTGCTTTTGTAATCTAGAGTGTGAATTGTTCTATCTACTCAAAAAACAAAAAACAAACAAAAAATAAAAACTGAAAAACCAGACTTCATGGTATATATAGCTATAAAAAAAAACAATAGTCACCTTCTTAAATGGATTAAGAAGGACACAAATCACCAAATAAACCACATGCTACAAGAAACCACTGGTGAGGACTGAGAACTGTATGATTTATATTTCTGAACATTACTCTTTCTTTTACTTCTCAGGACTTCTCTTTACATTGTTAATGTCATGATCCACAGAATTATTTTCTTATTCATTTGTGTGGTTAAACTTTCAGATCTTTCACCAATCTTCACCTGAGTTTAATGAGAGTCAGAAAGCAAAATTGAAAAATCATTTGGTCAGGCTTGAAAGATGTTTAACTTTTAGTGTATTAAAAGACTGTGTGCTGGAATCCTTTTTGTCTAATATGGAGAGCTAATTGCTTGTTTGAGATTCTGTTTATGTCTTTGTGAGGCACAATACTGTCCACTAAAACCACATGAGATCACACTACTAAGCAAAATCCCAGCAAATTTACCTGATGAGAATGTTAGCAGCAAGATTGTGGTTTGTTTTTTTTTTTAATAAATGGAAGAAATCCAACCATGCTGGGCTTTTGGCTTTACTTATACTACTAGCTGAAATTGTGTTGGCTCAAGGAAAACTGAAAAATAAAAAAATTAAACCTGAGAGGGTGGGGGTGTCAGGGCTAGCCAGTGGCAAGGGTAAAAGGGGAAGGGTGTGGATGTCTGAGGACTGTGGTGACGTTTATTGAGTGCCTGAAAAAAGTGATCATTTCTCCTTGCTTTCACACTTCTAATTCACCATATTAGAGAGCAATGCTTCCATTTGGAATCGACTAATTTACTTGTCCTAAAAGCCCTTTTCTACTTTTAGCAGGTGTGATGCTACAAAAAGCTGACAAAGTAACAAAAAAAAAAAAAAGCTTCTATGAGCTCACCAAGCTCACCATAAAACTGCAATTTTTTATGTACAGTTTGTTGTAGACAAGAAAAAAATACCTGCAGAACTGGGTGGAGCGAAGGTTGAGGGATACAAGCCTGAGAAGCAAATTCTCACCTGGCAAAGTCAGCAGGGGCTAGGGACACTGGAGAAGAGCAGGCAAGGAACAAGCGCACACACACACTCTGTTCTCCCTCACCCAGTTCCTTCTGACAGATGCTTAGAGATGCAGTGTTGGGCTCCACAGGAACTGTGTCCAACACTGCTCAGCCTGAGACAGAAATGCTTCTGTCAGGCTTACAGAAGCAAATGGGAACACTTCTCTGAAGAATTTATAATGAGAAGAGTTAAATGCTTTAAAATGCTGTCAGATAGCAGAATTTCTCACAAACATAGGAAAGCAAAGACACTTTGTGTTATCAAGTAAACATTCTGAAATGCCACTTCATGACAGAGAACATCCCTCTTTTCATAAAATCAGCTACTTAACTTCTGGAGAGGCTCCTGGGCTTCCCTATGATGTCCTTAAGTGGCAGCTCCACCTCTTCATATTACATTTTCTTAAACAAGACTTATTTCTTCTGAGAAACCTGCCTTTTTACACATAACCCTTTGACTGGGTCCGAGGTAATGGTTTCAAAAACTGGCAAAAAATGTGATTTTAAAATGCTTTTTAAGGAATTGTAGCTGGTACCTCTACAATCATGTTTCTTCTCCTCTCAGCCTTTTAGCCTTCCCTCAAATGGATAGTAAGCCCCTACATCATATCCCCATATGGGTAGAAATTTAGAGAATAATAAGCATATACACATATGTGCACACACATACATCTTTAGTTCTCCCCTGTAGCACATGCACTACAGAACATGCAGCATTCTCAATCTTGCACTGCCTCAAGTGCACTACAGAAAAGAGTGGTGGCCCGAATTTCTCTATTGTTTTGCTTTTAATTAGACCAGTCGTATAAGTTTTAAAAAAAAATAACAAAATGCTTAAGCTCTTGTATTTCTGCGCACTTTGTCTTTTCTAGCAGTTATGTATCAAAAGGTATTTAGCACACAGTGGGGATTTTCAGGTAAACAATGCTACCGTTTCCACCAATACTGGCATTGTTAATCACTGGAAAAAATCCAATAATTCCTAACTACCTCGTGCCTGCAACTAGGTCATCTCGCACAGAGAAGCAGAGGTTAGGTACAAGATCTGGTTTTTTACTTTGCAACGCCTGTAAATGACATCGCATGGTCGTGCAAATGAAGCAAGGCAAGATGAGAAAATGAAGAAGAATGAAGCTGTATAATCTAATCAGAAACCAACAAGGGGGTTTCTTTATCTTCTCTTCCTCCCTCGGAGACAAAGAGAGACTTTAAATCCTTAAAAGACAGTCTGGTGTTTCGCTTTCTTTGACAGCTTTTGGTACTACCGAACATATGTATGCACACCTATTCTGCACCTATTGATGCGCAGGTTCTCGCAAGTCTGCGTGCAAAAAGAAAGAGAACTGCACGGGGCTCTCCAAAAGGCACTGAAGCAGCTTCCTGTCACTTCAGAAACTAACTACCGGAGCAGTGTCGTTCTTAAGCAAAATGTATTTGCACTTGGAAAGAATTTAATCTCCGTCCCTTTGCTGCCCGCTACAGTGGGCATCGGCTCCCTCCCTCAGTGTGTCAGCGCTTACCGCTCCCCCGATCCCCAGCATAATGAGCTGACCTTTGCTTTAGTTCATCGACTTTCGACCAAGGTAATGAACTGGAAGCAGCACGATCATCACCAGCGGTTTAAGCAGCGCACCGGCTCCCTCCCCGCCCCTCGCTCCGCGCCGGGGTCCCCGGGCGCCCTGCCCTGCCTCCGCCGTGGGGGCGGCTTGCCCTGAGCGTGTGTCCCCGCACCGGGGCAGGGAGGGGACGGGGACGGGGCGGGGGGAACGAGGCGGGGCGCTCCCAGCCGGGGGCCGCAGCTCCGGGCGCCTCCGGGCTGGGCTTCCAGACGGCTCCCTCTGCGGCGGGGTGCGGGAAAGCTCCGCTCCAGCGCCTGCCCCGCGCCCGCGGACCCCGCAGCGACCCCGCGGGGCGCACGGCACCGACACCGACACTCCGTCAGCCCCGGGGCTGCCCGGCGGCCCCGGCAGCATCCACCGCCCGGCCGGGACCGGCCGAGCCCCCGCCCCACCGGGAGCAGCGGGATGGGCCCAGACCCCGCCCTACGGGGCTCCCGGCGGGCCCAGCCCAGCCCAGCCCTTCCTTCTCCGCCGTGCTCCTCGTCCTCCCCCCGAGCGCCGCCGCAGCCCCGGCCCGCGGGGTCCCGCAGCCCGCGCCTGACCTCTGCGGGGCGGCGCGCCCCGACCGCGCAGGGACCGAGCGGCACCCGAACCCACCGTGTCCGCCTCGCAAGGAAGCCGGTGACCTGTAGATAGCGATAGGCACTGAATGATGTTTGCTGCTGCCGTGGAAATGGTGAACGTGGTGAGCGCCCAAACTGGAGGCGCCCCACGCCACCCCAAGGAGGCCGCTGAGAGTGAGCGGGACTATCCAGAGCAGGGCCAAGCGGCCGCCGGCGCTGCTGCTGCCGCTGCTGGCGGGTCCCGGCTCCGGGCTGCCCCTAAGGAGCCCCCCCATCCTCCGGTGCGCGGCGAGCCGGCCCGCGGCGTCCTCGGGAGGAGCAGCAGCCACAGCAACGGAGGCAAACTTTGGGCAGAGGCGCTCGCACACTTGCACACGGCGCTGGCTGCAGCTCACGGCACTAGGCGAGCCATCTCTTCCCTTTGGGAAAGCCTATAAGGATCCTTTTCTCCAGGTCTTCTTCTACCCAAAACAATCCGAGACATAGTCAGAGAATCCAGGCAGTTCAGAGCCTTCGCAAAGAGGTGGAAGCGGGGGAAAGCCCCGTGCCCAAACAATCGTTAATTTCAGCTTTCCTGGGGCTGGTGCTCATTAACAATACTCCACAGTTGCAAAGGGCTACGAGAATGCCAAGCATTCCCCCATCCTCAGTAATCCACAGTGTAGCCAATCATGCCACATTTCTGCTAAGAAAGAGAAAAGGGGATGCCACTCCATCAGCCAGCGCTGGGAAAGCAGAGAAAAATCAAACTGCTGCTCTTCCCTCCATTCATCTCCAAACTGGTGAGCCCTCACCGAGCGAGCTCTCTTCCGGCGCGCACACACACTCACACTCGTGAACACACACTCACACACTCGCACACGCCGCCAGACAATAATCAGGCTGCTCCGGCAATCTCAGTGGTCTGGCTATTGACAGTAATACCCGAGGATGTTTTCAGGGAGAAATAGTGCACCCTTATGAAAGAAGCTGGGAAAAAAAAATAAAAATAAAAATAAGCATGCTTGCGAGGAGCAGGGCTATGCAAATCTGCAGTCTCCGAACAGCAAATCGCTGAGGCTTGGATGCAATGCAGAGGACGAGCCTATGTTAAAGAGGGAGGCTGAGTTCAGCTCCCACACAGTCGCGCTGCCTCTCCTCAGCCTTTCGGGAGCCGCGCACTTCCAGAACGCGGCTCGGGCGGTGTGGAGGGGACACACACACTCACACACACACACACACACATAATACACTCACACGCCTCTCCTCCCCACCCGCGCCGCGGAGTCAGCAGCACGGCAGGAGTACTTCACCTCCTCCGATAGTTCAGAGATACCAGTGTCTTGAAAACCCACTTTCATTTTAAAAAGAACGATTTTGGGGTCTTTTAATTGGCCTAAACTTCGCTCATCAGATATTTCCCTCCGTCTATTCGGGCACCGGCTGTGATTATCCGGTAATTACACACACCGCGCCGAACAAAGAGTTACCGGGATTTTTTCCGGCACTACTCAACTACCGCACCTCGGCCGCCCACGGCAGCCGCAAGCTGGGCTGAAAAAAAATCTTTTTGGGCTGACCCCCCTCGTTCCCCCGCAGCTGCAGGGCGGCGCCGGCAGCTCCCGCATCGCCACCCGGGTGCGGGGCCCCGCCGCGGCGCTCGCCCCACGCCTACCCCCAAAACAGGGCGGAGGGCTACCCTACAGCACCACCACCATCCTCGCACAGACACACACACACACACAGAGCAGAGGGTGCCATGGGAGCCGATGTCACGTTTAAAAGCCGAGGGTCGTTATTCTAAGGGCTAACCCATCACCCCGCGGCGGGTCCTGCGCCCCCCGGAGCCGGGCGCGGAGGCGCAGCCCCTGCAGTACCGCACCTGGGCACAGCAGGGTGTGCGAGCCGCACACTCCCGGCCCTCCTCTCCTCCCTCCCTCCCTCCCCCGCTCCCAGCCTGCCGTAGATCTTGTGCCATGCCTTCAGCAGCATGAGATCATGGGTGCGGGTAGCGGATGCGTGAAAGCGAGAGGGCGAGCGGTGGGCGTGAGAATGGGATGGGTTTTTTATATATATATATACATTTCGCGTTAATTTAAACGAGAACCGCTGCAATTCGCCGAGGCGCTAATTCCCGCGGGTGAGAAGTCACAACCTTTGCTCAGCTGCGTAGGCTGAGGAACGACAAAGGGTTTCGCTCCGCTCAGCCCAGGGCGGATCGCTGCCCCCAGCCAGAGAAAGCTTCGCCGTGGGGTCGTGCCGGGGGCCGCGCACAGCACGGAAGGAGCCCGAACCCCTGGAGCAGCGGCGAGCCAGCGGCAGCTCCTGCCCTGCCCTCCTGGACGCGTCGCATCCAGCCTCGCCACGCACCAAAGTTTTGCCAAGACGCCGAGGTAAATGATAGCAAAGCCTTAACGCAGTGAGGAAAGCAGCGCTGCCCGAGCCCTTTCTGCGCTCTGTGGGAGGGCAGGCGCGCATCCCGAAGGAAGCCCGCACCCGCCCTGGCCCGGGGGAACGGCCCTGCGAGGCACAGGCACCCTGTAACACCCCCGGCTTGCCAGAGGGAAAGGCAGCTTAGGGGGAGTCAGTTTTCCAACCTGTCTTCAAAAGCCTTCGCGTGAGAGAAGAAACACCAATTTTCCAAACTACCAGCTTTCAACTGTCATGCACTGTCACCTCCTAAAAAAAAATAAAAGGCAATAAATTCTCTAAGTTTCGGAGTTAGAGAAAGAAGGAAAAAATGGTACAAAACCTTAAAGAAAAGTCAGCCTGGATTTGACAGCTCTCATAAAATTAAACCTGCTGATATATGTTTCCTGTTCATGCAAGTAATGTGTGTTAGAAATTTCATCCATAAATACCACTAGGTTTTCTATCAATCTGACTCAGGAAACAAAATATTGCAGTCACTGGAACCAGTTTTTCATTAAACTGTTCACATGTTGCTGCTGTTTTAGAAACAGGCAGTAGTTAACTTGACTGTTCTTAATGATTCTAGACATCCTACAGACAAGGAACTTAAAATTGTTATCACTCCTCTGAAATAGGAAGCCGGTATTGCCAACCGTATAACGATACAGTTGGCAACGCAGTTGTGCAGATAAAATTTCAGTTGGCAAGTCCTGTCTAGACTAACCTTGCTCGGCTGTGCTGTTTTAAGGCCGCCGTCGGGGTAGTGCTAACCTTCCAGCAGGAGTTTCCCTGTCAGCACCCAGGAAAGCATGGCTCCACCCCCACTGGGATTCCCCATTAGGTGTGTAACCTTGCTGAGAGAGGCTTTCCACAGGTACCTTCCAGCCCGAGCAGAGTTTGTTCAGCTTTGCTTGAAGATCCACTTTGGTGTGGATTCAGAAGGGGTTTGTGGAAGCACTCTGTGTTGTTGGATACCTTTGTGGTTTGAGTACTTTAATCTAAATTCTTGCTCTGCCATCTACTGTGCCAGGGAGGTCTTAAAGTGCTTAAAAAAGAAGGTCAAATGAATAAAATGTTTAGGTACTTCCAAGGCACCTCATTTAATATTTTGCTAAAGACAAAAGGGGTTTTTAAGTGCTCTACATTATTAAATATGTACTATTTATGCAGCGCACATATACAACTGCCACTAAAGTTTCTAGTTTCAATGTGTGCCTGGAGACTACTTAGTGAAGTTTTTTTTCATCCGATAGATTATAATGGGTCATTTTTAGGTGCTATGTTATGATATTAAACACTATTTAGGGACTGTTAAATAAATGGATTGTTTTGCTGCTGTGCATCCAAACCAAGAGTTGAGTACACAAAGACCAAATCTTCTCAAAACTATTTAGGCATCTAACTCTTACTTAAGAGCCCTATTAAAGTGTGAATGGGGTGACTGCCCTCTAAGTAGGCATCTCTTTCTGGATCTGGTAATGTGATCAGCACCTTGGGTGTAGCAACTCTAATTTTAACAACATTTGACATTTTTCTGGCTCTGCACTCTGAACCACAAACAAGAGAAGACTATCCAAGTTTCATGGGGGGGAAAGGTGATCTTATGCTGCGCAAGGGTGAGAAATTGGAGAGAATTAATTAGCAGAAAATATTAAAAGATTGAAAACGAAGAGAATACTAGGAAGGCGAAGAAGGAAGTATGTATGAAAGCAAGATGGAGACAGGAAGGCAAAAGAGGGACATTCAGGTAAAATCTTCTCTTGCTCAATCTTTTTTATTTTTTTTTTGAGTTTTCAGCAAGCTAATAAAACTTCTTTCCAATTTGAAGCAAATCCTGGTAGTCAGACACTTACACTTTTTGCATGTTTTGATTTAAAGGTTGTAGGTGAGTGTCGGTCTCTATCCTCAAGTAAAGAGTGATAGAACAAGAAGAAATGGCCTCAAGTCATGACAGGAAAAGTTCAGATTGGATATATGGTAAAATTTCTACAAGTCTTGTCAAGCATTGGAACAGGCTGCCCAGGGGGAACAGGCTGTCCAGGGAAATGGTGAATGAATCATTCCTGGAAGTATTTAAAAGTCCTGTAGAGATTCAAATTAGACATTGGGAAGAAATTCTTTATTGTGAGGGTTGGAGAGGCACTGGAACAGCTTGTCCAGAGAAGCTGTGGATGCCCCATTCCTGGAAGTGTTCAAGGCCAGGCTGGATGGAGCTCTGAGCAATGTGGTCAAGAGGAAGATATCCATGTCCATGGCAGCGGGATTGGAACAGGATCATAATTAAGGTCCCTTTCAACCCAAACCATTCCAGGTTTCTATATGGCATTTAGGGACATGAGTCAGTGGCCTTGACAGTTCTAGGTTAATGGGGATCTTAGAGTCTCTTCCAACCTAAATGGTCCTATGATTCTGTGATTCTATTTCAGAAGTTTAATTGGGTGTTTTGGAAGTTGGAGTTAGGCTTTTTAATGACAAGTAAGTTAAAAGCTTCTGCAAGTAAATACTATGAAAAATGAAGATAAGCAGCATTTCTTATTTTAAATGCTCACCTTTTTTACCCCCTGCTGACATAAGAATATGAATTTTCGTTAGCTGAGGACTAACTGAAGTTGAAATAACCTGGTTTTAATCCCCAAGGACATAGAATTGTACTTCCAACACAATCAACATGCCGCTATCAGTCTGTGAAGGTTCATTCAAAGAACAAAGAAGTGGAACAAAAGAAGACAATAAACAAGAGTTTCTGCAAACAAATAAATGTTCCACTGCATAGTAAATAAAATGTGAAAATGAACTCTAGTGTTTACAAAGTAGTTTTTAGTATCTCAAGAACTTAGCTCAGTGAAGTTAGTCCCATTTAACACTTACCCCATGCAGGTCATATTGGTAGTAAATGTGACTTTTAATCAAGGTACTTCCACCAAATGATCTCTGTTAATACCAGTAGGCTCCAAAATTTTTTGAGCAAGAATATCCTTATTGTAAGAACACATATTTCCCTGATTTGTTCCCTGATTTGTCATTATGCTATAAACACCAAATGCTCCCAAGAAAAATTTATACAAACAAAAAAGCACTCCCATGAGTGCAGTTTGCATTACTTCCTCAAATAAAATCAGATACTTCTTGCTGGTATAACAATATCCCTCTGCAACAGTACAGATAGATCAGTTAAAATGGACAACTTCAGCAATACCAACAAAACTGAAGTGCAGACCATGCCTTAGGCCAGAAGAAGTTGTCAGTTAAATTCATGGTTTCTTTTGGTTAAGTGCCACCTTATACAAGCAGGCTTCCCTGGCCACCTCTAGTTAATCCTGCACTTAGTGTTCTAACATCCACTCTTAAACTGCTGAAGCTCAACTGCTGTTCAGCAAAATAATAAACAAACAAACAAACAAACAAAACTCAACCCAAAACTCCTCCACAAGTCTGTGTATTACAGGAATACTATGCAATTAGCTGTGGAGAGCTTTAACACAATATCAATGTTTTATGTCACAGGTTTTCCCCACTGCAAAGCTTGGACCCTCCCTTAATTTGAAGACTCATGGATATTCTGTGATTACAACTAAACAGACAAGAATTTATGTTTATCCAGCCCAGATAGAGAGGCTTAGAAGAAAACAGTCAAGCTAATGTTTCCTCTTTCCACTAAAAACACTGCTGAATTTAATGACCTATACACTGTATCTCCCAGTACTTTTACTGATGTCTGGTAACAGTGGGGGTGGTAACTTTCCTCTTTTAAACAGTGGAGACTGTTCCTTTCAAAAGCCAGTTAATTGCAAGATACTGAACCAAGGCCTGTCATTCACATCCAGTTTGTGTCCCAACCCTATATTACCTAGGGCAGAAGTTGTTTATGCCAATAAACTTTATCATATGAACTATTTGAAGACTTAGAAGGTAAAAAATATGATCCTAAAGGAATGAATATTTGTGCAGCCATAAAATGCACAGAATATCAAAATTTTGGTAATCATGGGAGAAAGGAGAGCTTACAAAGAAAATACTTAGGCTGCTTTCTCTGTAGTGTAGCTATTCTCTCTCTATGCATAGTTCAAAACAAATCCTGGTACAGTTAATAAGTCTTTCTGTCCATCCAGATAGGCTTAACTCTTCATAATAAATGTTTCTTGACACTGTGTGTATAAAGTAATCTTTTTCTCTCTATTCCTCGCTGTCAAAATCAAGCTGATTTTCATTTTGTTTCATTTCATTGAAGACATGCACATAAGCCAGATCTTTTCAATTTAGAAGAGAAGGGGCTTGTGGAGAACATTTTACCTTGGGGAATTTTGACTGTGAGGAGAAGTTCACTCTTCATCTGAAATAGCCCTGGTTGGGCACTGGAGCACTTTGCCAGGTTTTCCCATCCTTACTTGAAGTAGCCTTGGTTTGAACTGGCTTGAGGAGGATGGCTCAGAATCCACTAGGGGTTGGCTAATGCTGGCTCCCAGTGCTGCAATGCCACTTAATGTCATATTTTATTTTTTTTTTTTTTTATTTTTTTTTTTTTAAGTTTAACATGGCAGCAAGATTTCTAACACTTTGTGTAGCTTCCCCCTTTGACTCCAATCTAAAGCTATATGAAAGAAGGCCAAATCCACCTGGCATTTAGGAGATTTGTAGTCTTGTAGCAAATGGTCTCTATCCATGTTCTCTCTGGGCCACCATGAGTGGTTAATTCTGTGGGCAATTAGGCTGCTGCTGCAGAACCTGCAAAAGTCTCTCTGACTTCTCCCAGTGCTGCTGCAGGAATTGGCACTGCATTGCCACAGAAAAGAGAGATCCCTGGTACAGCTTGAATGCTACTGATTTGAACTCCTCAGCAAACACTTCAGCTAGGGACAAAAAGCAAGCCACCATAAAAATAGCTTGTAAATTAGTCATCAAGTTTGATGACAAATGCCAATAACAGAACCCAGTATTCTGCTCTTTTGTATCCAGTACAAGTATATGCAAAACCTATTTGTTGATAAAGGCCTCTAGAAATAGGAAAAGTGTGTGTATTACAGAGTGGTTTGCAGCTCTTGATACTGTTTATCATGCACAATAACAGATATTGAAGCCACATCAAGGAAAGCTCAGAATAGACTTAGTGCAAAAGCCACAAAATAGGGAAATTGAGTTTAAAGACCTTGCAAGGCAAAGGTTTTTTTTGGGTTTTTTTTTTTTTGTTTGTTTGGTTTTTTTTTTTTTTTTTTGTAGGAAGACCACTGGTAGCCAAGAGAGCCTTAAATGGTATTTTTGGAGTACCTAAAGTCAGGACTGCATTTTTAAGCAGGGTTTCCTGACAGGATTTCTAAGATATCCCTCATTATGACTCATGAATATCACACAACACCCCTCACTTTTCTGGCCTGGGTCGAGAAGAGGATGTACAGTGAAGTTACACCTCCTGCCTTGCTTGAACATGTTAGTCCTGCTTCAGTCTTGGCAAAGAAAGGGATAAGATGCAACCATCTACTCTTTGTCCAGTGCAATACATTGCTTTAGACTCCAGACAGCAGTATTGTTACAAGTCAGCTGCAGAAAAAACTGAATTTAGAAAGCAGAATTGCAAGAAGACAACATTAACTTTTGGCAGTCATAATTTGAAAATGTCCAAATGCTTATTTAGCTTTAAGTTTCTTTCTTTCTTTCTTTTTTTCCTCCCCAGAAAAAGTGTCACTGTTGTGCATTTGTAACGCCAAACAAATTTCCTATAGCTGAGTTATGAACCTCTGAACATACAGGTTTAAAATGAAAAAGCTGACATAATCTTAAATGTAGTGGCACAAATAGTACCACTACAATAATCCTTGTAATCTAATATATTAGCCCTAGGGGGATGGAGACTGAATTGCTGGTCTCAGACAGCCTTTCTGAGGCTCAACTCAAATTGCTCAATTATTCTACAACCTTCAAGTTCTTTAAAATACATTTCATATGCAGTATTGTACATTCCAAAATATTTGTTCTTTAGAGATTGATTTGACTTTTTTTCCTACTTTAAAGAGATATATGACCTCGGATGTATGTGAAAAAACATTAATCAAGTTTAGACTATGTAACACCCTTTTGTGCGTGAAAGATTTATTTTTTCTAGATTCCCTCAGTTATGTTGCCAAGGTGATTCCCCCAGAGAGCCATGTGTTTATCTTGACAGGTGTTAGCGAGATCTGGGGAATCTCAATGGAATTGTTACTGGTTGCTTTGAGGTACAGTAGAAAACATTAAGCCTGCAAACTAATGAACTTAGTTTATTACATTCTAAATAAAATAAACCACAGAGTAAGTTGGATTAATCTACTAATGCCTTTCTAATGAAGCTTTTATTGGGCATATGGTGTGGTCTTGCTAGCACAAGCTAAAACTCAAAATGAAACATACGTGCATCTCTTCTGTGAGATACCAGTCTCAGAAACTTGCCATCACAATTCAGAGTGCTGCTTTGCTGGCATAACCTCTGATTATGGTTTGCAAGACTAAATGGATTCAAAAACCAAGAAAGCAATCAGATTAAAAAAGGAAACAAGAGACAGCACTGATAGGAAAAGAGAAAATACAACTTCTACTGCTGTTCCTAGGGGAAAATCTAAAACCACTGCTGGTAACTTACAATTACTCTAAAATCCATTTTGTGACCTGTCCTGACAATGTCAGGGAATCATTAATTAAGTACTGTAACTTCCAAAGCTAAATAATCATTCCTTAGTTACAATGTATTTCCCAGAACCTAGCTGTAACACAATGTATTTTTATAGTACATATTAGAAGCCATAAAACAATAGGTACTTTTAACAAAAAAGTATAAGTCTTAAGCAAGGTGAAACAAAATACCAGCATTTTCACCCAGCTATGCATTTTCCTTCTAATTGCCATTCTCCTTCTCTCTATATATGTACAAGATCAGAACACAAGAAAAAAACATTCCTTAGCAACATTCATCTTCTGGGAGCATGCTGCTGAATTTAGGTATAAAATCATAATGGCATCTCAAAGAATAGCAAGAGCTCATATACTTCAGCTTTGATATACTACTTCAAATCCTTAATCTCCTCTTTTCAGATTTCCACATAAAGTTTTACTCTGCTTCCATATTTGCAAGTGCCCATTTGAGACAAAAACATCTTTTCTTACCCAGGCTCTCCCCTCCCTGTATTTACTTCAACAACAAATTAGCAGCCAAATTTTTATCTTTTTTTTTTTTTTCATTTTTTGTTGTGGCGGGTAAGAAAAGCGATACGGTGAAAATAGAGTGAGAACAGTTTTTCTTTCCTTCAGCACCAGCAGCCAGAAACAGTATGAAAGCAATGGATCATGAAGAAAAGCAATTTCCTACTTCAGGGATTAAGCAATACTCTCTTTTGTAATGTTAAATGAAAGTTTTAGTTATTTTTTTCCCAAGTAATGCTGATTTTTTTCCCCCAATGTAAATAAATACACACTGGAGAAGCTCCAATAGTCACAAACACATCACTTTCTAGCCAATCAATAACACAGATAAAACCCTTTGTGCTGTGCTTCTTTCAGCAGGCCTATTGATAGGGCAAGAAAAATTAAGCTACTACAGAAGCCAAAGGTAATTAAATTAAGGAGAGAGAAAAATCTGATGATATATACATTCCATTCTTTTCTTAAGGACAAATATAGGGGATTCATATATAGGCAATAGACTTTTGGGGAATCATTCAAGTAGGGACAGCTATCTGCATTTTACTGGCATGTCTCTCATCCAGTGACAATATGAATTACCTCTTGTGATGATTGAGGGCTTGACTATCAGGTGTGGTACCACACCCTCCTCTAAAACCTGATCCTACAATCCTCTTTGGTAGTATGGAAAGTATGGAACTTCTGCCTCTGCCGCGGTTTTGCAAAGTGCAACCTTGGAGAAATCACTACAAAACATTTGCCATTTAATGGCTAGCTGGTAAGCTGGGTCAATATTACCAGCCCCAAAGATAAAGGCTATTGGCATGAGTAAGGCTTGGTGGAATTACACCCTTCATGTCAATGCTGAAACGTTCCAAAGGCTTTGATCTTCCAGCACTATTAAACAGAACATTGCAGGATTAAGTCTTCTCCACCGATAATTTTTTGTCTATAAATCTCTAACAAGAATATTCAGTGCAACTTTATAAAGCCAATGCTCTGTTTAAAGCACTTCGAGATCGCTTCCTGATGAATGTCACTGTTTGTAATAATTATGGAGGCGTGGGCCTCCCCCAGTTTTTATACACAGATAGATGGGAATCCTGTAAATATTTTATCAACTTCGCTTAAAGAGACAATATGTATGGGAAAACATTACCACCGTAAAGAAACTTTGTTGGTCAAGCTTGTTCTCCTTAGCATATATGCAAATAATAGCTGCAAATATGAAGAGATTGGAAACAGAAAATAATTTTATTCATACTAGTGTTTTAGTTTTAATGAGTTACATTAAAGAAATTCTTAGCTAAAACAAAATGCCTGCTATATAATTAAAATGAAGAGTCACAACCAGCTTATCTTTAAAAGCAGGTTGTAACAGGAAAGAAAATCCAGGACTTCTCAGCTGCAATTTTGTGGCTTTATCAAAACTTGCCTAATTTAACCTATTTATTTCAGTGCATAATAAAAGATGTACTCAGAGAAAAAAGTGTGTAATGCATACATATTTTTAAAGGCTTAGAAAGCTAGCAGTTTTCTTTTAACACCCTTGGATCTAATTTTTGTTTCTAACAAGTAAAATAAGAAGAATGAGCCCTAAAAAGGATTATGGCCTGAAACCTGCTTTTTGAATCTTTGCACATGCTAAAGTTGTCACAAATTTGAATAGAAAAGATGGGTGGTCTGCTGACCATCTTTGGTCACGGAGTTGAGCATTACCGCCCAGAGAAAGCTTATGGGTTTTGTCAGGAAGGTTTCAGAAACCACTGTATTGAACCACCAGCCCATAATAGCTCTTCCACATTTCACAGGATGTCAGTTCCTGGAGCTGTTTTTCTTTTGATGCACACAAAGTACTGCCAGTAATTTCAATCAGAATTATGCCATGCACTGGAGGAAGACAATAATATAATATGAATTATCACATTTTTTTCAATATCCCTGCCTCTCATAGAACTGCTGGTTTGTCAGAGGAGTTGGTACAGTACATGCTGCTTTGTTTAAAAAAAGCTTAGTACTGGTGCAGTCCTTATCCAGATATATCAAAGCACTTTATAAAACAGCAAAAGGAGTAGAACCAAAAAGAGACTTACAGTGAAACCCTTTTTCTTTTTTCATTTGGTAACATGGAATGCTTTCAAATTATTTGTAGGGAAAAATAAAGAGAACATTAGAAAATTAAAGATTCACATTGTAAAAAGTGGCTTAATTTTTAAAACTATGTTCCCTTTCATAATTTTTGTGGTCTTAGTTTAAAAAAGTTAAATGCCTTTTCTTTGTTGCTATTTTTCAGTTGGGATTGAACAAATCTTCTTTCAAATACTTTATTTTCAGAGAGACCTCTAAAGCTAAGATTAGTTAATCCTCATAACTCCAAATCAGGGCACTTCGTTCAATAAAACTTGTACTCTTGATGCACTTGCATAGGACAATGAGCAACAATCCTTTGGCTAAGAGTGAAAATCTATACCAAAATTACAGTCACACAGAGGTTTATGAATCATGGGATCACAAGGTTGGAAGAGACCTTCAAGATCATCGAGTCCAACCATGCCCTCACACCTCAACTCAACCATGGCACTGAGTGCCACATCCAGTCTTTTTTTAAACACATCCAGGGATGGTAACTCTACCACCTCCCCGGGCAGACCATTCCAGAACTTTTTCACTCTTTCTGTAAAAAACTTCTTCCTAATATCCAACCTATATTTTGCTTGATACAGCTTGAGACTGCGTCCTCTGGTTCTGTCAGTTGCTGCCTGGAGAAAGAGACCGACCCCCACCTGACCACAGCCACCTTTCAGGGAGCTGTAGAGAGTGACAAGGTCACCTTTGAGTCTCCTTTTCTCCAGGCTAAACACCCCCAGCTCCCTCAGTCGTTCCTCACAGGGTTTGTGTTCCAAGCACCTCACCAGCCTTGTTGCCTCCTCTGGACATGCTCAAGTGTCTCAACATTCTTCCCAAACTAAGGGCCCAGAACTGGACACAGCACTCAAGATGTGCCTTCCACCAGTGCCAAGTACAGGGGGAGAATGACCTCCCTGCTCCTGCAGGCCACATTCCTGATACAGGCCAGGATGCCATTGGCCTTTTTGACCACTGAGGCACATTGCTGGCTCATGTTCAGCTGGCTGTTGACCAGCACCCCCAGGTCCCTTTCTGCAGAAAGAGACTTGGGGGTGCTGGTCAACAGCCACACTGTCCCCAGTCACACTGTCCCCAGTCCCCAGCCACACTGTCCCCAGTCTGTAACGTTGCAGGGGGTTATTGTGGCCAAAATGCAGGACTTGGCACTTGGATTTATTAAACTTCATCCTTCCTCATTAGAGCACATGCAAGAGCAATGCTCATGTTACCATAAGCTTTTGAGCACCAAAACGTACATGGTGGACAAAAACCACAAAGTGAGGATTTGAAGGACAGGTTGTTCCAGTACACATCCCAGTGACCTGAATGGTGTTTACCCAAGTAAAAGGCCTGGACTCTGCCTTATTGCTGAAATATTCCAGCAAAATCAATATGAGCTATAAATTACTAGAAGCCATTTTTAATTCTCACCTACTTTGCACTAATGATCAATTTATCATTAATGCAGAAAGAGATTTAAAGCAATGTCTATGCCATTAAAATAAATATCCATTAGGTATAGAGGATATCCCACAAGTGCATTTGCTTCTTGTGGAATTCTTCCAGAACACTGGATCTATATACAGTATAATATAATGATATTTAACTGGTAATGAGCTATTGAATTGCACAGGGGGAAATAGCTTACAACCTTAAAAACTTCTAAAATAACTTTTCTAGTCAAGATGGGCTTAAATTATACAACTCAGTATATGAAAAAGTTTTTTTGTCTGTAAAATGCATCTCTAAGTTTGCATTTCTTTCATTTTTTTCATCAAAGGAGATTTATAGTGTGCAAGCAATACAATAAAGGCTTCCTTCTACTAAAGAAGCTCAGAAATACTCAGATTCACAAGATTAGTTTTCCAGAAGGAAAATTCTAATTATGCATTTGAAGAAGTTTGCTTATTCCTTTCCAGTACAGTTTGCAATGTAAATGTTGTAAATGTGACTAGCAGCAGGGAATTCCTGTGTCATTACTTAGTACAGACCCAGGTGGTAAACCACAGTTTTTGTTAATTTATTTAGACTCCCTAATTTAATTTCTTTGTATGTGAAGGACAAACTGATGTACCACTGAGGATTTGGTCAGACTGCTGAGATCAGCAGGTTATTTCATCTGTCTTTAGCCACAGACACATAAACCTCACTAGGAAGTTTTCTGACCTGGGTGACTATAAAAATGAGGAGTGAGAAAACCCAGAGCATTAAGACAAACCCAGCCATTAGTCTACAATACATATTTCTCTTCTGACAGAAAAGATTATCAGATTTCCAGTTGCTGGTGAAGGGGATGACTCAATTCTGAAATCAGTAAATGCTGATCACTGATCTCTTGTGGCAAACAGGAACTTCTTTTTCCATGTATCTTTTCAGCTGATTAAACTCCAATAAAACTTTATCATATTTGTCTAATAGAAATGTAGCAGGGTGAAATGCTTGGTAGTTCATTCCCCTTTGGTTGCTTGGTTTTAGTGTGAGCCTCAGTGCTTGAATGTGGTTCAGGGTGACACCGTGAGTCGACATCTGCTCACAGCATATTGGTGTGCACAAACACAAGCAGAGCCTGCAAAAAGGTGAAAAAATTTTCCCATTCAGCTCAGCATTAATAAACGCTCAGCAGGAATACAGGTACAAATTTGGACCTCACACCCCAGGAAGATACGAGCCTACTGGGAAAAATGTGAGGAGAGCAACATGACCAGAGCCTAGGGAACAGGGGCTTCAATAAAGCTTGAAAGAATTAGGCTAGAAAGGAGACAGCTGAGATTGAACATGATAATAGCTTTCAGATGCATGAAAGGCTGTTTCTAAAGAATAAGGAAATCACCTATTCTCAATCACAGTGATGGACGGGACAGAAAGAAATGTGCTAAATTGCAGCAATTAAGATTCAGGTTAGATATTGTAAAAACCTTCTCAACAGTGAGGATAGTGGGGTGCTATAAAGGATCACCTAGAAGATGGCGGAGTCTTCACTATTAGAATTACTTCTGAACAGCACAGTCTTCTTGGAACTACTCAAATATAATTTATTACCCTTTGGAACTGGGACAATGCCCTCCACTCCCTTTCATCCTTAAATTTCTACAAATAGCACTCCTGCATGCAATAATTTTTGCTGGAAATTGTTAAATTGCAGAAATGAAAATATTCTCCACTAGTCCTCCCTTTGCCCATGTTGGTTCAGAAATAAGTCAGAGGAAATTTCTTATCCACACCCTTTTTTTTGCCCCATATAATGTTACTAGAGATGACAGGTCTATTTGTCTGCTTGATGCAGAAGACAGCAATGAGAATAACCAGCTTTATGCAGGCCAATAATAAACAAATGAATAAGAAAGCAAATCTCACCGCACCACCAATTCCTCTGCTAGCTCATAAAACAAGAACAAATGAGTTCAAGAAGAGGAAAATGCTTCAAGAGCAAAGATTTTTAGATAAGTAGAAAAGAAAAGAAGTTGCTACATCCACTTGGGTTTTGGAAGGATAGCCTGTGATATATACATATCTTTATCTATATGTATCTAACTCTATGTGTGTATTTCCCATCTTTTAATACTGACAAAAATTGTCATGATTAGATCTTATTTCCTAAAGTTGGACCATGTTATTAACTATTATATAACATGCCTGAGATTGAAACACAGTCCTCCTCCTGGACTTGGTGCGCTCAATAGTATTCATTGACTCAGTCTGTTTTCATGGGATTTAACTTCCAGTCATGCTGTTTGGTTTTGAAACTTGCAGTTTCAAGTAGTTTTAATTCTGTGGAACTACCATATTCAAGTGGACAATATTCTCCACACCCCCCTGCAAATGATTTTACATCTCTGAGTGGTTCAGAGAATTGGATGCTGTGATGTCCTACTTGAAATTTCATGGAGCCATTTACATGTGCTAAATGAAGCAGCACCCAGTGCTTATCCAGATTTGGATAACTGTGCATGAATCTTTCAAAAGTGAACTAAAACATGATCAAAAAACCTCACTTCAAAATATCAATTTAAAACTTGAGTAAAATTTGCTTGCAATGGTTGTGAGGGAGAAAAATATAGTGTCAACACAGATGGTTAGGGTTATGATCTATTGCTACTGAGGACAGGGAGGAATAGAAATTTCCAGTGCCTCCCCTAAGTTATAGCTCTGTAAATTTCCATGTTACATCTTTAACAAGTCTCCTAGTATTTTTAATTTCTTCTTTTTCTCCCTGGTAATTTACACTGATGTGAAGAATGAGAAATCTCCAGAGCAAGCTCCTGCACTTACAGCTCCCTTCAGAGAAAGAACTTTGCCTTTTTGCTGGTATGTAAAGTATCTCAAGATTTGTCCCTCATTTATTATATTCATTAGAGATCATCATGGCTATTGAATTTCTTTTCAGCAGGATACTCTCTTGTCAGTAATTCCCTGTCCACAGTTCTTCAAAGAAACAATTTTCTTTGATCCATATTATAACTGAATCTCCACAATTTGAAAATAAACCTGTTGTAGCTCACTCATCCACTGTTGATGACTGTATTTCCAGTCAAGACCATTCTCTCAGAATATACTTTTTAAGGATGTGAGTCTTTTCTCACACCTTTTGTATTGCCTTCCTGCTTCATAGCACTTTTCTGTAATAATCTGAATACATATTTTAAAACAATTAATTGAGGCTTCTATTTCAGATGCTTCAACAGGACAATACATCTAGAAAATATAAAGCATCTAAATAATGCAAGAATTGTGATTTAAAAAAAAATGAGGACAGCTGGATAAAAATAAACCTCATTATTATCTAACCAAATTCACAGCTGCAATGTCATACCCATCAAATTCAAGAATCAGCATCACTAGAGTAATGTGAAAAACCTATCCAATAGGAAGCCAACAGAAGATCCAGGGAATATGGAAGAAGTATTGAAGAGATGTACAGAATGTAGAACAAGAGAAAGAAAAGTAACAGAAGACCCCAAAACAGAAGTCCATAGTATATTAGAAAATTGAAGCTAGGAATGCTTTACTTTCCAGATTCTGATTCTAACCAAGGATCCAAGCAACTGCAGAATACACAACAGCAAAATCTGGTGATTCACAATTATTTCTTCCACTCTATACTTATGAAATAGATGTTTCAATTTAGTGCTGCTCCTCTTGAAAAGGAAAGTAGAGCCTTTTGCATCATGTTTCAGAAAAGCTTCAGGACTGAAATGGAATACATTTCAAATGGAAAGATCAAAGTTACTGTGTTTCATCTCAGAACACACAAAGTTAAAGAAATTAATTATTTTTTTTTCATAGAAGTGTTTTGATCCTGATTTCTTATACAGAGGGAGGTTGAATGTTTGCCAAGTTGCATGAAAAACTATGCACTTTCATTGATTCATAACTGTCCAATTATATACAATCTTTGCTTACTGCTCCTGAGCAAGGACAATTTTCATGTCATTATTTTCCTTCTGGTTTTCAGCAAGCCAAGCATCACTTGTTTCAACAGAACATCATTATGGTTTGCTTTTCTCTCCAAATACATTTTCCAGTGGATCACGTTAAAAAAAAAAGAAAGAGAAAAAAAAAAGATAACACAAAACCAAACTGAAAGAAAATAAACCCTTTAAAAATGACAACAAAACTACTGCCACAGCAGTACAGCTGGGATGTAAGCTTCTCTGCCTCTCTGAGAATTCATCCAGCCTGCATGGGGAATATTGACTGCTGGGCAGATTACCATAGCTATAAAAGAGAGCATGGGGAAATGAAATGAGAAGGACAAAGAGAGGGAGTGGGGTATGTGTGTACACTTGTTCGCCTGCATGTGTGAGAGAGAACAAAGAAAAAGCTCTATATTTGGGTTTATGTATCCTTTGCAACATTTCAGAGGTTAGCAACTGTCCCCAAGAAAGCTTCTACTCATATCCTTTCCTGATTAAGGCAATAAATATTGAAGTACTCTCATATTCATGAATAATTTTCTAAATAAAAAAGCAGACATTTTTAGAAGGACTTTAGTTAAACAATCATGGACTACTTAGGATGGGCCAGGTTCCCATGCTTTGTTAAAGCTTTCTAAGATATCTATAATACACTTTAAGCATTCAGACTCACTAAAGCATATTTAACACAATGAAATTATGTTTTCAGAATAATCCACTAGGTATGACTTTTTTTTTGTTTTTAGAGTGGTTTACAGTTTACAAAGTTGCTAGCAGATTAAAACTGTTAATAGCATCTATGGTTGAGTCCATATGTTTCTCCTTTCCACCCTCTTCTTTTTAAGGTTTTGTAGGCTTTGATTTCAGGAGCCTCTCACTTATTCATTTACAGCAACATAAAGTATAAGCTACACAATTATTGCATATACTGATGCAATTGCATAATCTTTCATGGAGAATTATATGTACACTCTGAATGACATCTATGACTCTGAAAATGTAGTATGGTGAAAGGCAGATGGAACAGACAAAAATCCTCTGGTCTCAGTTCAAAGAACAGGAAAGCATTCTGCTTTTCCCTTGGAAAGGAAAACCAACCCAAGTTGCTTCATAAGTTTAGAAAATCATAGCAAACCCATTTGGGGATTATAGCCTTAAATTTATATTTGAATATGTAGCCCCTCCACAAGCCTGGGGCTTACAAATCGTGCAAAGAAAATTTCTAATAAATGCATATGGTATTTTATTATCATGGGACAATCTGACTATAAATGGTTGTAGATGATCAAGGAGTAAGAGTGCAGTGATAAATGTGGTCACAATCGCAGATTAACTGTTTTGTTCTGCAAGGCTCCTGTTACTGAATTCATCAGTGCTATTCCATTAGCAAAGCAGGGCTCTCTTTGCTGCCACATGAAACACAAAAGATTGTGAATAAGCTCTGAAGGATCACACAGGGAACGACATAACACTCCAGTTCTGTTTTCCATCACCACCACAGGATTGCAGACTGTGCATGCAAGAGACCTGTTGGAACCGTGCCAGCCACTAAAGAGGGAGGGACAAGAAACTCTGCAGCACTTCTCAGCTGGGTTTGGGTGGAAGAGATATTGGTGGACATTTCCACCTGGTGCTTTTCAGTGCTTTGCACAGCATTTGGCCAGAGGAGAGTCAGGCTAGAGTCACCATTTCAAGCCTAGTGGGTCCAATCTATCCTTTAAGAACATATGCAAAAATTACGTTCCTAATTCATTCCATTAGGCTATTTCCACCAAAGCTTTCTCAAGATGTTTCTAAAAAACTAGGAGCTTTAATTTTTCAAGTATGATGGGCTTATTTACCATAGTCCTTCTTGTATCTGCTCTCATTCTAATTCTCATACAGAGACAGTGACACCAGTGCTGATCATAATGACACTGGCAAACATGCATACAGAATTAAACTAGAATGTGATAGAATTAGTACCAGCATCTTGGTTATTCCTCTCTAAAGGAAGAAGAGAAAAAAATTCCCACCCTTCTCCCCAGTTAGCTTTCTTTTTTCTACTGTAAGTAAATGCAGCATATATATATATATATATATATAATGAAAGCAAAAGTTAAAGTGAGGTTCACCTGCAATTCAATTAATGATGCTGAAGGCTAAAATGACACAAACAGCATGCACAAACAATAAACAATATCTCTCTTAAAAAAGGGCATATACTATTTCTAATGGCATTTTTCAAAACAGTCCTGTTAATTTTTGTGGTATTTGAAAATCTCCAAATAATTGCAAACCAGTCAAAAATATTATGCATTCCAAGGAAGTTTTGAATTAAGAAATCAATGAGTTTGTATTATAAAATATTTTACCAAATATCAGGTATGAACAATAAATATCAAACAAATCAACAATAAACATTAAACCTTGGTGCTGAGGGACTTGTAATGCATATAGAAAAAGAGGAAAACTAAGCAGTTAATAATTTCTTATATCTGTGCTTGTTTTAAAAGGTAATATGAACGTATTTCTCTTGGGTTCCATTCTCTGCAAGTCAGACACACAAACACACAAATTTTAATGAGCCACTTCAGGGAGCTGATACTGAATAACTCTGAAGAACTTGACAGACAATAGATACAAAGGCAAGTGCTTAAAAAGCCAAAACAGTGGGTCAGTCTAATCTGAACCAGTGTGAATCAGGGTTTCAAGATTGAGTGTGATTTGATTTATTTAGAGTAACAATGGAAGCCCAATCACTAGTGTTGAAAGGAAGATATCCAGGAGAATACTTTTATCTGCCTATGGTACCAGATAACAGGAACTGGAGTGGCACAGTTTGACTCAGTCTGCAGTCAGAGGTGAAATTCGAGGCATCTTTTTATCAGCCCACCAACCTGAAATAACCTTGGGAGGAACTCCTTGGGAAAAGATGATGGCTGTTACAGCCACCTCCTTTCACACTTTCTCCACAGACTGGTGCAGGTGTTAATAACTCCTGGTTGGACTGTGTAAATTCCTTCTAATCAGGCCAACTCTGGGTATCCTGACTACCTGTTGGAAAGACTGCCATGAAATATCTCTGAGCAGGAGTAGCCACCTTTGAAGCACCACTTCCCTCTGCAGGAATAGAGAATTTAGGCCTATTCTTTGTTGCTGCAAATAGAACTGAACAAATAATTGACTTGCTGGCTCTTTTCCAAAGCCAAAATAAATAGTTGTTGAGGTTTCTCTAGCCCCTTTTTTTCCCAGTGAAATGAAAACACTTAGTATTTTATGATTTTAGATTTTGTTGTACTTTAAATGTTTCAAAAACTCTGTTTTAGAAAGAAGTTTTTTAAAAGCTGTGATTTAAAAGAAGAATATGGCATTATTTTAGCTGATGTGCTTGAAACACATCTACACAAACCAGTGAATTTTTTCAGCTGGGAGGAGCTCTAACCCCTCTCTCCACCTGACAGGCTTTCCAGAGTTTGTAAGCACGAGGTGCACATTCTGGAGTTCACATGGCCAACTGGAGTTCTGCAGAGTAGGTTGGATCTTTGATGGTTCAGATTTATTTATGAACATTTGTTCCTTTATTGTCTTTGATGATATAACCAGCCACACTAATTTTGGATATAATTGTAGGTAAATATGGTGTTTGACCATCTGTTGCAGTGTCTACATAAAGATTTGTACTTTTCCAATACATTTAAATTCTGATAAATAAAGTTGAACAACTAAGAACATGCCTGGAAAGGATTTTTTTTTGAGTTCAAAACTTTACTCAGATAAACAGGCCCACTATTTTGAAAGTGGTTTGTATGTAACATGCTGCACATTTTGTGATTGCTGCACAGTGTGTGTGATATTCCAGTGTATGTGATATTGCTCTCCTCCTCCCCCCTGCTTTATATGCTCACATCTAACTTTTTGACCCTTTCTCTTTTGGTTTAGCTATATCCTGATGATGATGATGATGATGTTGAATATATCACAGTGCAAAACAATGGTGACTGAAATTTCAGAATAATGAACTGAATAACTAGGTTGTGTTGTAAAACTCTGAAACAAACAAACCCCAAACCCATCCTTACTGCTTTTGCTTTTACTTTGTAAGTAAATCCAGAAAACTACTAAGGGAGAGAAAAGATCAAGGTAAGGAGTTAATAGTGTTCTTTTGAATGGAAAAATAGTACTACTTAAAATATACTGTGGATAAATCTTCTCACAATTAAGCCCTAAAACTCTACAGGAATTATCAAGAAGCATATTACTAAACCCTTAGAAAACATGAGTATTTTTATCTTTGAATGTCATTATTTCACATTAACCTTGATGAGGTTTCCTTTCATTCATGAAGGATTAAAGACAATTGTTTAAAAACCTTTTTTAAAAATCAGTTTTAAAAACTACATTAAATGTGCATGAAATGTTATTTTACAATACTTGAATTGATTCCATTCACACAGAGATCCATGCTAGTCACCACTGACCTACTTTTATGAATTTTATATATATATTAGTTAGTTATTTGTGTTGGTTTGTTTGTGGTTTTTTTGTTTGTTTTTATAGGCATTCCTTAATTGTAGCATAAAAAGCTGAAAGAGCAAATGCTGAAATAGCCTGGTATGTGACGTGGTACTGTCCCTTTTCTATTTTTGATCAGAAACACCTTTCAGTAAAAACTTCTTCTTTGGAAGAAGACAATAACAGAAAGTTTGAAACTTTCAAAATCTTATGAAATAAGACAAATAAGACAGCAGATACAAGCAAATAAACATGAAAAAAAAAAAAAACACAAACCCAAAAAAAAACCCAAAACACTTGGGACATCCCAGAGCACATCAGAGAGCCTTCAGGACAGGGGAAAGCTGAAGAATTAGAAGTGATTAATGCAGAGCGCACTGAAGGGATCTAAAACTGTGTCTGCTCAGATAGTTTAACCTGCTCTTGAATTCTAAAATATTCCTTGACATACCTTCAGTTTGCTCGTGGAAGTATCTTGTGTAATTAAGGCCTGGGTTCTGGAGCCTGAGCTTTTGCTTCCTGGGGACACTGGGTAAATGCCTAAGACCAGAGGCTTAGTGCTCCCCACAGAGCTTTTTATAAACAACAGTGATTCAAGCTCTGAGCAGGAGTATCTACTAATCACAATGCATCAGCATGAAACTCTATTCCAGACAAAAAACTCACATAAAAAAAACCCAAAACAAAACACAACCCCACCCCCCACCAAATGCTAGTTACTCATTCCCTTAGCAACTCTGATCCAACTGTAACTAATTTTTAAGACTAGATACACTTCCACACCATACAATTTCTTAATTTTTTATTTTGATTGTGTTTTCTCCTTATCTACCTCTTCAGACTTAAAAACTTTAAGACTTTTTTTTCTCTAAAAATAAAATAGCTACTCTCAGTAACATGCAAATAATTTCCCTGAATCTGGCATATAAATTTTCAAAGAGTTATAAGAGAAACTGGGAGCCACTCTCACAGTCCTTTCAATCTTGGGGACATTCTTCTGTCTGACAGGACACAGCAAGTGACAGTCAAAAATGCCATATAAAAATACAGGATGTAGCAAGGCTCAGGAACAATAGTTCATTTTTATAGGTATAGTATAAGTGTAAAATAATCATCAGATTCATTGTTTGAAGGGACTAGAAAGCTGATGGTGTGTAATTATAAAGGAGATATTCTACTCAGCAGCACTTAATCATCTGTCTTAATGCTGTCTGATGCACATGGTACAGCACTTCTGATCCAGGGATCTGTCTGCTCTGCAGAAGCCTAAAAGTAAAACAAAATTGCAACGGCAAGCTGAAAATTTAGTGAGCTTATAAATAGAAATCAGATTTGGGATGTATATGGTATATAGAAAAGCAAGCCCTGAAAGGTGAGGTTTGGGAACTTCACACTTTGATGAATCTCTCAGTAATAACAACAACAACAACAAAATTAGAAGATAAATTATTTAGGATCTGGATAATTAATATTAGAAGATAATCTTGAGTATTAACAGGGATGATTTATTTGCATGACATCACAATATTTTAAAAAGTCCAGAACAACTAATTCCAAAAAAACATTAAAAATGTATTTCAGAGCTTAGTTGTCACAACTAATGACACCGTATTTTCTGTGTGGTTGCCAGTGCTTATTGAAGTTGCCTCTGATCTGAATACTCCCAAGAAATAACCCTAGTTGCCCTTGGAACTTAGATAGTTTAGCAATGAGAGCTTGAAAATTGGGAAAGGTTAGTCAGCTAAGTTAAAAATAAGAAAAAAAATGTTTTGTTGTAGTGTTTGTCACTCAGCAGGAACTTAGAAATTGATGGTTAGTTGTATTATAAGTCACTGAATCTTGATTTTGAGAGTTAAGCTTCCAAAAGGATTTTTATAGGAATCCAGGAGACCCTGGAACTCAGAAAGAAGTAACAACAATTGGCAGTAATTTGGAAAATGGCACATTTTCTCTATTGTTTGATTTATCTTGTACTAATCACTACATTTCTGTGCAACTAGGAGATAGACAGCCAAAGAAACTGCTTCATTTGGAAATAGATTTGTTATAATTTAAAAAAAAATACTGAGCAATTGACTTGCTCTTTTTACATATAAACATCTCTGAAGATTAATTTCTGTTTCTATTTAATGAAGCAGGTTATTAAACTTGCTTATCAATTTTTTAAACACTTGTCATCTTTGATAATCTTAGAGGTGTTTCTCTTTCAAGCTATAATCTGTATGTCATTGATAAACAAATTACAGATTTCAGAAGGCAAATGATCATGAAAAATGGATAAGGAGTACTAATAATTAAAAAAAGTCATACATTTTATATAGCACTAGTGATCAGGAAAAAACTGTATATATTTCAAAATAAAAATGCTAATCATACATGTCACCTTACAGCCATAATCTTTCTACATAGGTTTGGATTAGATGCTAGAAAAAATTTTTTTACTGTGAGGGTGGTGCAGCACTGGCACAGGTTGCCCAGGGAAGCTGTGGATGCCCCACCCCTGGGAGTGTTCAAGATTCTGGGCAACCTGGTCTAGCGAAAGTCATCCCAGCCCATGGGGCAGTTCTCAGAGGTGAACAAGATGAACTTCAAGATCTCTTCCAACCCAAACCATTCTATGATTCTATGACAAAGAAACAGCCAGAGTGGCACCACACTGACGATTGTAAAAATAAAGCACGAAACAAATTAGAAGTTTTTCACGGACAATGAACGCAATAGAGATTTGTAATCAGCCTTAGTAGTATTTGCTGGCAGAAAATCTATCTCTATGCAGGTGAGAACCATCTATGCAAAAGAATAAAAAAGAACTTGTGTTTAAAGCTGGGTGAGGGAGAAAGAATACCAACCGTGATCATTGGCAAGGATTTCCTACAAAAAGCTAATCACTGAGAAGTGGCTGCATTTAGGCAGGGTTGATCACAGCATTAAGGGAGAGTGCAGAAGAGGTTCAGCTAGAGAAAAGAAAGGATGTATCAGACAAATAAGGATGGTATTAAGCGCTAGAACAGCAAATTACCTTCTTACCTAGATGCTCATGCTTTGTTTAATTTCCCCATCTCTCAGCCTTAATTTTTTCCTTTCCAAGTGGTTTTCGCATTCAACTATCTGACCAGTCATCTTCCAGATGTTTTGTAGATACTTGGGTTTTTTTACTGTAAACTGGCCAGAATGCTCTGGAACTGGCATTATTTCAAATATCTATCATCTGTCCATCCCTCTATCTATATCTAATCTATATATCTCTATCTATTGGATATGTTTGCACCAATTGATGTCTAGGACCAACCAGCATGGATTTGGAGCTTGACTGGCACAAAATTCCTAGGAAAGGGATGCTTTCCTGCTTTCATATGGGCTGCACTGCTTACCCTGGGTACCACTTACAGGGAAGTAAGACCTCTTGGTTTGCTAGTTGGAAATACTAGGCAGGAAGTACATTTTGTTTCCTAGTAGAAGTGTTTGGTAGAGAAACAATTAAAGACAACTGACTTTGGTAGGCTTGGTCTGATGTAAAGTGACTGTGAAAGCTGGTCTTGATCAGGCTTCTATATTTTTCTTTCTACAAAAAGGATCTATGCTACTGCTTTAGTTTTCAAACTCAATCCAAGGACTTCTCTGAACCCTTCTAAGATGCTTAAAGTATGAATCAATTTAAGGTAGTGCTAATTCTGAATGTTTTCAATGCCAGCGTAATGTTTTCTCCACTGAGGTAAAAGGCATTCTTGAACAAGGTCAAAAACACATTTAAAAGTAATGGCTGCTTAAATCATTTAATGTGGCATAACTTTGCCACAGCCAAAGACCTTTTAAACCCTGAGATCATCCCATCTTACTTAAGCATTGAGAGTAGATTTCAATTGAGCATACTGCATGAAAAACACATCTTCTCTGCCACAAAACAAAAAGGTGTTATTTGCAGATAAATGGCACATAGGAGGCTGTCGTTTCCTTGTGAAAATTGGTGAAGAAAAAGATAAAACTGTCTCTTCTCTTGTCTTACAAAAGACTTTCCACTAAGGTATCTTCAGCCAGAAGTCTCCATGTTAAAGACATACTGATTTCTAATAATGAAGGCAAAATGTAAGGCTGTATTTGCAGAAAAACTACCCTGCATCTGATAAAACATATAGCAGCATATGGCAAACTGACATATGGTAAAGGATGACTGTGTACATGAAAGCTGCAGTTTTCACTCACATTATCTGCCCATGGTAGAAAAGGAAAAAAGTCTCCTTCTCACTTACATCTTAGAGATTTCTAGAAAATCTCCTTCTAGAAACTCTAATATTGTTTTTTTCTTTAATATGTTGGTTTTTTTCTCAATTGTAAATAAAGATCAAAGATTGCTTCTGTAAAAAATAAAAAACAAAACAAAACAAAACAAACCCCAAAACATCCTGGCAGATTAAGCCATTTGGGATTGAGCTAAGGGCATCCAATATCAGACATGGAATTTAGGCTTTACTTTAGGCATATGACATTGAGAATGGGTGGGAAAATATGAGGGGAGAGAAAACCATGACCAGACACTCCTAAGCAAGTGCACTGAAACTGGCAGACTTGGTTGGATATAACTGGAGACGAGAATTTGGCTCAAAGTATCTTTGATATTTATTTTAAAATAAGGAACATCTGTGAAAACTGAGAGAAGGAAAACATTCTCGACATTTTATATTTAAACATTTTGAGTAATAAAGTCCCACTCTAAGAACACAAGAAATGTCAAATGTGCCCTATAAATACACATATCTCAAAAGCAAGAACTGATGCAACTATAGCTATTATTTCCCTATTTTCTCTTCAATGTACATTATATATATCACTATAAAACAGCAGAGAACGGAAATTTCCAATTTTCTCAGAAAGGCAGTTGAAAAGTTTGAGATGTATTTACTCTTAAAAGCTTCAGACTGCAATCTAATCTCAAAATTGCACCATTTACAATTATTTTTGTATGGGATTAAGTGTTTTATTTCCTCATTATGCATGCTATTCATAACCAGCATTTTATCTCTTCACTGTGGACTACAAAGGAAAATAAACTGTCTAAATTAATGGCAATAATTGGCAACCATCTCACATGGACTACGGTATGCAAAGGACAGCACACAACCAACTCTCATACTTTCTATTTTTCTAGGCATAGCTGCAGTTAATATCCAGTCAACTGTTATTGTACACAGAGTGCTTCTAATATTCTTCAGATCCAGGGGTTTTTATTTTGTTGAATCTAAATGGGACTCTAGCACTGTCTAAGGTTTACCTCATTACTTCCAACTGACACAAAACTGCTCATAAATCTTACATTACTTGGTTTCTCCTTTTAAATGCAGCCTTTATCACTTATTTAGACAGCATGAGATATTTTAATTTCTGCCTACACTAAAGCTCACTGGCCATTGTGCTTGGGATATTATTATCCCAGCACTGAGCAAGCATGACACTCTCACTCTTTTCCACCACCGCT
The DNA here is from genome assembly GCF_050655825.1 of Lonchura striata. Lineage (NCBI taxonomy): Eukaryota > Metazoa > Chordata > Aves > Passeriformes > Estrildidae > Lonchura > Lonchura striata. The sequence continues at coordinate 93,819,741 of NC_140705.1, read as the reverse complement.
GCACATCCAGAAATGACAGTTAACTGCACACTGTGTACAGCTTTTAGCATGAAGCTACTCAGCTGTTCCATCGTTCAGTGGGAGCAGAAAATAATTATTGTACTTGTCAGCACACACATTTTATTTAGAGGATGATGTTATTAACAAGAGAGGAAATGTTGTCCAGTGTCTATTTACTTCACTGCACCTGGAAGTGATTAGGTGAGAGATTGCTTTCAGATCCCTCTTGTAGCTGATCTGCTCTGAGATCCTGAACCACATTTTTCCACATTCCAGATCAGTGTCCTATATACCAATCTGTGGAGTGCTTTGTAGTGGAACTGCTGAAGCTCTTTCACTACGTGCCAGTCATTCAATATTCATAAGAGAAGGGACAAAGGACTTGAATTTGGATGTCCTGTATGAATGAATGCCTTAATTACTAAACTATAGTAATTCCTCTTTTATTTCTCCTTGTGGGTATGGAATTACTTAATGTGGTGCAATTTCAGCAGGGAGTTTTACCAAGACTATCCACTTCTGGCATCATTAAGTCCTGCTTCAAACAATTCTGGGTCTAATGGATTCAACACTGTGAGGTACATCTACTTCCTCACATAAAATATTAACTCCTGTTCTAACTTTTCATCAGGTCCTACACATGAGAGAAGCAGGGAACACTCAGTTTGGAAATTTGGCCAGGGCATTATCTGCACATTTTAAAAGCTCTGCAGTGAAGAAAGAGTTACACAGCAATCACTGTTTCAACAGACACAAGCTCACTGCAAAAGCCAACAGACACTTGTCACATATGACTGGGGGAAAGAATAACCTAAAGGAACAGATGGAAATCCTACCTGAAGAGCATATCAAAACACAGGCAAGCCAAGAAACTCAAACACAGTCTTTTGTCCTGTCACACAACTTAAGAGTGCAGAAAGTAAGAATAATCTCTAAGTTGTGAGTCTGTGGATGCCTCTGCAAGAGCCAGGTGTATGGCTATGTTTTCACAGAGGAATAACACTTTTTACATAAAGACCAGCTACTCAATGAACTGTTAAGCTAGAGGTTCACAAGGAGCCCCTTCCCTGATTTTTCATCTTAACAACATAATTAGCTAAACATTTGAAATCTAGAAATTCTAGCAGTCAAATTTTATTTTCTGCATATATGTTATGAAAGAGCATTCAAAAGTGTTCTTTATTTTACCCAGGAATCCTAGAAACCTTCAGAATCTAGAGGCTTATGAGTGTCTTGAAGAAGTCACATCTGTCCAAGGTGAGGAGCATGATGGATGCTCACAGGTTTGAGCTGGGAACTGCTTTCTAAGCATAAACAACAGGACAGAAAGAGCACCCTTTTCTTCTGGTACAATTTGGAAAATTAACATTCTAGATTTGCTGTAGTTAAGACTTCTTTAACTCCTTTCATCTGTTCTCTTTCATGACAATGGAATTAGGCCTACACAATAGAATAAAGAAGTGAAGATATCCCAGGAGGAAGCTATTGAATGACAGTAGTTAATTGAGCTAAACTCTTTTCTTTCCACTCACTTTTCCAATTTCCCAGCTGTTAAGCCTTTTTTTTCCAAAGGAAAAATTACTTTTCACCCTATGGGTTTTACTATTATGATGATAAAAAAAATTAGATGCATACAAGTTTCTACTTTGCTTAAATGGAGAAGTTTTGTATGGGAAGCAGTAAAGCAGAATCAAAGAGATCAAACCTGAACCTTGGCCTTATCAGCACCATGCCCAACACTGCACACAACATAACTTCCTATGCATTTATGGATGCTTATCCATACTCAGGACTAAGGCTGGACCTTGTCTTGAATTTTGCAAATTTCTCTCCCCATGTGTTCAACCAATTTCTTGAGGTCTTTCCAGATGTACAACACATCATTAAACAATGGAGGATCTAGAGCAGCAGTGCTAAGATCCTCAAGGCACAGGGAAGGTATGAGAGAGCAGCAGTCGCCACAGGAGCTACAGCATCAGAAAGCCTCAAAGTAGTGTCAGATGTTAGCTCTTCAGAAAAAGCTTGCATAGCTTGCCTTTTCTTCCTCCCCCACTATTTGGAAAAGAAAATACCAAAGGGAAAAGCAGACATATGGAACAGTCCCTCATATTATGTGAAGCTTTAGTTACCTACTGTGCCCTGCTTTTACTATAATTTAATGTAATAATGATGAAAAGAAATCAATAATCTCACATGAGACCAGAAATTATTGGCATTTTGTAGTGTTTTCTATCAGCATTTATATCACTGCTATATCCAACTTCTATATTGATACCAAATAATAAATATTTATATAAGTGTGTACATATAAGACTCAATGCATAAAAGATTTTATCATTTATACTGTAGAAACTAAATGCTATAAGCCTTTTTTCTAATGAAGAGTGTGCTTTTCCAAATCTCAGGAAAAAACCCCTCACTCAACACTAAATCTTTGCAGAAAAGTTTTAAATCCTTCTACAAAAGTATTAAATCAAAATAATGGTATGAAAATCTGGAAATCTGGTGGCCTTCAATATCCATTTTTGATTAATTAAAGCTTTAAATGCAATCAGTCAGCAACATACCACTGCTAGAAAGATAGGGCCATTAGATGATAAAAATATGCTCTCTATTATCCAGAACTAAGGAAAGAAAGTGCTAGCAGTAGAGCATATGTTTAACATTTTTGTATTTCTGTGCAAACTTAAATGAATATTATTGGAATCCCAGATATAATAAAATAGACTCAGACAGGTGCTCAGAGTTGCAAAGTTCATGGAAACATTCTGATAAATCTTATGGATATTGAAATGAAATACTTCTATTAATCAAGATGGAATAGTGTAGCAAGATTTAGACCCACTTTCCACTCTCTCACATGTTCTCATTAGGACTTCTATTTAACAGCTACTGTGTTAAATTCACCCTTACTATTGTGGGAAAAACTGGGCATTAATTTAAACTCAGACAAAAGTCCTACTGAAATGAAACATTACAGGTAATCCAGTTTGTGCTGGGCAGCTAATCTGCTGCTTTCCTCCTATAACCCATGGAACACCATCACCAATCTCTACAAACCTACCCTTGCTGACAAAGTCAACTCCATATTATATTAATATATAGACTTAGCAACAAAATCTAATCTAGACTTGGCATCAAAAATAACAGGGAACCCAGTTTTAGTTCCAAAGATTTAGGGAGTAATAGGCTGCACACTGATGTCTGAAATATCAACTAAAATAGAACTTGTAAATATTAAAAATGCTACTGTTAGAGATGTAAATACATAATTCACATAAAATGCTTACACAAAAAGTAGCTTTGACTTTAGCACAAAATCTTCTTGATACAAACCTTAGGAAAGAATCATAAGCAAATTCTATTTTTATTGCCTATTTTGTTTTCAGTGCCTTTATCAAAATGCAGGGAGAGAGCAAGCTTCTGCCTGAAATAAATACTTAAAAATACTGATCTCTAGCTGCATTGAGTCATGTTATATTCAAAATATTGGGACAACCCTTTGCAGGCTTCCCATCACAGTTTCCCTCCTAGGAACAGGTTTCAACCATTTCCAGTGCTGAAAAAGCCCTCAACAAATAACTTTGGTTGATTATCATAATATCATCTGCCAGTGCTATTATGTTGTATCAGCAGACACATTATAAACTTCTATTTTAGGTGCTAAATTTCCAAACTGTGAAAAAAAGCTCTGAACAGAAAGTTGATATTCAATAATGAGTAATTTTTGCATACATTTAAAAAGAGCAGTGCATTCATATTTTAATACCACGGGGGAAAATGGTATTTAATTCCTATTTCAAGACACATTACTGCATAAAAGCAACTTTACAAGAAATTTGTAACCTTATTTTTTTTTTTTTTCATTTCCTTCTTCCTAAGAAGAGGAATTGAGGTGATGCGAGCAAGGCTCTGCATAGTGTACTTTGTATGTTGGAACTTTTTCTCACACCCAGAGTGTCTTTTTAGGTAAATCTCTCAACTGCTTGCACAGGAATAGCTCTGTACATTGTGCCAGTGAAGTTCTTTATTCCAATCAGCACAATACAATGACTGGAGTGTTTTGATGAAACAGTGAAGCCCTACAATATATATCTGGGGTTTTTTTTCTAGAATATTTAATATTTCTGAGACTTTGAAAAGGAAATGTCTTAAATTGCTATATTTATTTTTTTCTTAAAAAAGTATACTTTCTAGTAGCTACTTTTATTTTTCAAATCCTTCAACAATGGGTGAAATCCCGGCTAATTCAAGTCAGCTGAGTTTTGCTACTGACTTCAGTGTAACGAAGATTTCACTTATGGAGTTTTATGTATAAAAAAAATCTAATTACAATAAAGAGCTCTGACTAACAGCAAGTGCAAATCTGTTTGATAGATGACGTACCCTATGTACCAATATACATTACAGCTCATAACAGCCCAACAGGAACAGCCTTAAGCTACTGAGTAAGAAGCAATGCATATGTTTTTAAGAACAGATTAAATGCAAAATATTGGCATTTGTGTTGGTCTATCAAATGCATCAGGTACATTTTGGGAAGAAACACCAATAAATTTATTAGTTTGGTATAATCAAGTTTTAAAATCTAGGTTTACTAAACTAAAATTTAATAATTCTTAAATGTGCATTAGGAAGATAAATCCTAAATTGAGCTGGCTGAGTGCTTCATGACTGTTCTCTTTATCCACTTAGCCATCATTGAAAATAGAATATATTGGCAAAAATAATTGTCTGTTTTGTCTCTTAATCCCATTGTTTACTCTTGTTTCTGCCAAAGCTTTCAGCGAAGATTTATTTTTAGGTATTGCTACATATCTTAGTAATATTTTTTTTCTACAGGAGATATAAGAATACATATAATAAAAAAAATTCTTTTAAAAGTACTATTTATAGCTGAAATTCATAACAAATAGGAGTAATTGTCTCTTGTAATGAATTAGACTAACTAGTTTTTAAATGCATATTTTAAAAGAATACATCCTCCAAATCTTTACAGAGTATTCCTCTGGCAACAATTTTGCAAGACCAAGGAAATAATGCCACAATGATGCTGTGAGCTGTGCAGTACTATGGTAAGCTGTTGCTAATTATTATTAACGATGTGATGTTTTTTATTTATAAATCAGAGGATATGTGATCAGATTAAATAAATTGTACCAAAGTGGTTCTACTTTGTTAGGTTAATTTACTTGAATTCCATACACAGCAATGACAGTAATAGGAAATATTAAACCTTTACCTTTCAATGCATTTCCTTGTTGTATAAGTAAAATACTTCCTACATTGAAATACAATACTGTCTGTGTTAAATCCTTGATCCTTTGCAGTGCTGATTGGAGATAAAAAACAAGGCAGCACATATCTACCTGGCCTATCTTTTAACAACAGTGAAGAGTTTGGGCTTTTTTTTTTCCAATCTGTTACTCAATAGCACTGTGTTTTATGTCTTTGCCATTATTACAGAAAATAAGGATGAATCTGCTATGCCAGCTACTGTTAAACTAATCTAAATAGTCTGAAGTATCTAAAAAATTATTAGACATTTTGATTAGATGTGTAAAAAGCAGATGGTGATTATTTAGCTGAAAAAACATACTTAAAATCAAACTACGATGAATATAAAAAGGTTATACTAACCCTGTCCAGCCAGGTAAGCCAGGTTCAGGAAGGACCAAAATTACCTATTTAGTAGGCAGAAAGGAAGGTTTTATTTAGGAAACAACTAACAAGAGCTCCAGGATTGAAACCTCAGAATGAGCCTTTCTCTTTAAATCAACTATGGTTATTAAAATTATATGGCAGGTTGCTGGTGTGGCTACCTTTTACCAAAACAATAATTTTGCAAAGGATTCCGGGTAATTATTGGAGCTTTTTCCCTCTCCCTCCATTTGCTTTCTTGAAACAAAAGAAAGCAAATTATAAGGAGCCACTAATTTTTTCTCTTTTTATGCATTTAATCTATTTGCAACATTTGAAATTTTTTGGCTCCTGAGACCCAGAGTGGAAATTATACAAGCATTAAAACTGCACCAATTTAGTTTTGAAATTTTCTAGTAAAAAGTCATTGAGGGATATCTTTCTTGTCCCAAACCCATATTACCTGGAATTAGAATCAAAATATATTTTGGCCAAAAATAATGAACCAATTTTAGTAACTACAGTTTTCATGTACTAATAAAACTCTGTTTAGATCAATAGATTTACTAAGGAACTGCTTAATTGTGTGATAAGCTCTTCTGAGTGATTTTTAAGCTGCTGGTGTAACAGGGTCTGCCATGTCCTGAGGAGATACACTCACAGGATCACCACTTGAAGAGGTAAGGTTTGCATCAGTTTCTAATATAATGCAACTGAGAACAACAAGATTTCAGAAGTGGTTACTTAAAATACAGGATATTATTATTCTTTTGCACCCAAACATAACTGATGAAGAATATAGGAATTTCTTTCTTGGAGATCATAAAAAATGTAAGCGATTGAAGTCTGGTGGCTTTGTGGCTGAGCCAAGACTGTACTCAGGTTGCAAACAAAGCACTAAAATCTGCTGCTAAAAATACTTTGGAAAACATGGTAAGAAGTGATTTTTTTGCTACACAGATTAAATTTGTTCCCCTGGTAGCTGACTGAACAAGAGGTATTATAAAAGTGAAGTAAGGCTCAATACAAAAAAATTTTGTTGTCTCTTTCCCAATTTGATTTTTTTCATGTCAGATTGAAAATTAATCAATTGATAAAACTTTTCACATTAATTCATCCCACAATCTGATTCATTGAATGGAATAACTAAAAAGCATAATGAATTGATTGGCCTGTGCTGTATATTTTGTCACAGAGTAATTAGGTAGAGTTTCCTACAATAGAAGGAATTTTAAAATCAGACACAAATATAGCAGCAAAATTGAAATATAAGCATTGTGCAGTAGAATCCCATATCTGAGTTTCAAGCACAACAAAAATACTTAACTAAAATTATCACCATGTGAAATGGTGATACCATTACGTATCCAGTCAAATATTTGGATTTGGTGATAGCATTTGCTGGACATAGTAACCCCAGTAAAGAGTCTTGCAATCTAAACAAAACAAAAAAATATACATTAAGTGACTAATCAAAGAAATTACAATCCATGCATGTTTTGAAACTCAATTTTCTGTCCCTGTGTTTCATTTTACAAAACAATACAGATGGAGTTAACCAAGGAGCAGGCAGTTCCAAGCCTGCTTTCCATCAGATGATTGCAGGGGAATTGCTGTATCCTTTGAAATACAAGTGGCATCTTCTCACCTGCTGAGTTTAATTTCAGAGTTCAGAACTATCATTAACAGATTTTTTTTAAAGCTGTGTACTATCATTCATTCATTCTCAACACTAACAGAAAGCTTTTCTCAACAGGCAGATGCCTTTAGCTTCCCCTAGAGAAAGCGACTCATCCATCCAAAGGATGCGTGAATGGTAGGCAAAATGTTCAAGTCTTTTAAATGCTTCTCCTTTCCTCATGAATGGGAAACGGGAACATGGTCTAAATATCAGCAGCTGAAGTTCTGCTCAGAAGTTTCTGAGGTATCCAATCCCTTGTTTAACTTCACAGGCATCCCCTTCTTTAATGCCACCATTGCTTTTGAGCAAGTCAGATCACAAAGGTAGCCAAAAAGCATGTCCAAGAAACATGTTCTACCAGATTATTTGCATGTGCAGGAGATACATTTCTCATATCCATTCCTGCATAAACAGGATTTAGATTCAATTTATTTTTAGATTTACCAAAACATAAGCATGAAAAGGGGAACGGGATTAGAAGTGAATTATGTCGACCTTGTAGTCCAGATCGCCCCCAAAGTCTAGGTCAGCTCTTATGAGAATAAAAATTACATTATTCAGCTCTTACTAGCTAGTCAGTAGAAATAAAAACCTTTCTTAATGTCATCTTACTCTTTATTGATTCTTCTCCTCTTGTCCCCTTTTCAGTCCCAGCTCTCCCTTACATAAGCATTATCAAATTACAAGAGCACTATCTGATCAAATTCTACTTTGCCCATTCTTGGCTTCATCTCTATTATTAGAGTCTCCCCAGTGCCTTTAATTTAATGAAAAGCCCTGCAGCCTAAATGTCATTGCTATTCTAGATTCCTATTTTAAATCTTCAGGCCCTGCAAGACCTCACAGGAAGGCACTACCTGAGCATGCACCAGAATGCAGGTCTGAAGCACGCAGGAGCAGACCCAGCACCTGAGCAATAACTCTAAAGACAGGAGAGCAAAGCAGCACTGTGTTTGTCTCAACAGGAGTGTGTGAGGTGTGGAAGAAAGGTGAGATGGTTGCAAATGATACCGGGTCTTAAACAAAGTCAAAAAGATTAAATCTCGCGTACTTTTTCTTCTAGTATTGAGTTTTAAATAGTTTTATTAAAAGTGTGGGGTTTTTTTCTAAGCTAATTATTTTTTTCAATTTCCTACCAATAAGTCAGAGTTGTGGGCAAAAATTTACACCTGTGATGAAATGCAGGCTTGGTTAGGTGGGTATGGCTCTGATAATACCTGGTTTCATTCATAGAAACACTCTTACAATCTTAGATGCATCCAAAAAAATACCTGCTAATGCCATCCTTACCTTTGGTACCTAGTTGCACTGGAAAAAAAATTACCATTCAGAGAAAGTCTTGTCAAAGATGAGACAAAAATGCATCCTGCTGCCTTTTCCTCTGGCAATTTGGACATTCATGTCAAAGTTATGTAAGGGCCAGAGATAAGAAAATCCACATATGGTAATTCATACACCCAGTTTACTACAACATATGGCACAGTATAACATGAACATGTGTTCACTGCCCTCCCCCATTCCTTTTTTTTTTTTTTAAATTTGGGATTCTCATAAGTAATTTCTGAACGTATGGGAAGTTTTATGTGTATGGAAAGCACAGCAGCTAGTAAATAACTTGTTAAAATGGACATGTAGATTAAATCCAGACAGTAATAAGAAAGATGATAGCTAGGCTGACTATTCACAGAATGGTAGTACAAAAGAAAATGGTATTTTTGGTGAATTCTAGCAGTGAGAACAGGCTGCATGGTAGCACCAGTCTTTAGTACCACTTACTTGGGTGATAAGTTTATAAGGCTGTTTAATGAGAATTGAGCAGCTTTCTGCAGAGCACTTTCTAGAGCAGAAATCTGTTGAAGAGATGGAATTTTAAAGTTCTACACATAAGTATATTTCATACGCATCATTTTACATACACCACTATATGTATGATATGTATCACATATATGTATATATCTTGCAGAGCACAAAAATTTTGCACATTTTTCCTAATATGTTTTCATATTAGGTGTTTCAATGCTATCTAAAAAATGGCATCCAAACATAGAAGGCAACTCATCAGCTGACTCCTTACATGACAGACCCAGAGGCAACTCCAAAGCATCAACACAACTGCCTGAGGAGACTGCCAAGGAGCCAGCTGCTGCTAATGGAAAATCTTCCAAAGCTTTGCATCTGTGTCCTGTTATTGCTGTCCAAAAAAATTCTACCAAAGTAAATAAAAAAAATAACAATAATAATAATAATAATTTTTAAAAATCCATATTTGTTATGAAAAACTCATAACATGTTACATAACACACTGTATGCATCAGGGCAAGTTGTATCTTTTCTCCCTGATATTCCTGTACTCTAATCTTAGAGTGTATTTCTTCTCACTTGCCTCTGGTACTTTCCATGAGCTTGCAACATCTGAGCAGTTAAAACATTAAGGAAGCAATTTAGGAACCTAATAATGGATGTGTAGTGGCATTTTAGACACCTAGATTCCAGCTGCCTGAAGGACACCTTTGTCCAAAAGGTTATGCAGATGTTTAAAATCACTTGAGACTGTCAAATAACTGTCATGTCCTTTAGCAACGACAGGAAAGCTAGATTTCATGCAAGATATTTTTATAGGATTTAGAAGTAAAAATAGCTCTCTGACTTGCCCCTTCTTAGTAAGCTCTTGAGTTTCTGGATCAGTATAGTTGCAAAATGTAATTAGACAGGATAAATACTGAGATGGGATTCACTTGCTCTACCTATTAAGAAGTAAAATCTCTCCTCTAAATATAAGAATAGAATTTCAAGCAATTAGAAAAAAATCCTTTCAAAGAATGTTTCTGCAAATTACCTCAGGTTGATTTTGTTGTTACTAAGACTGAGAGATGACCTGATAGCTTTTTTACTCTAATTCTTTGAAAATTATTGAAATAGTTCAAATGATGAGTACTTGATCAATGAATGAATACCCAGAAAGTTGCAATGGGATATGCTGAACAGGCTCTGAGTCCTTCTGGTACCTGTAATCTACAGCTGTACAAGACTCAGCAATGCAGTATTTAATCTACCTCCATGTGGAATCCTTAAAAAAAAAAATAAAAATCTATCAAACCAAGTAAATATCATTAAAAAATAAAAATCCTCATGAACAGAAAATATACTTGTGTGGATAATTTTATTTTCCTCAAGTAAGGGAGGTTCTCTCTTTGTGAAGCACTGTCTTTTCTTTATATTGTTGGAAAGCCAGACAAGATTAAGGGATGAACAAAATATATGGTGTAAATGAAATAGAATTACCAATAAAAACATGTCTGTCACTGTCAAGGCAGGATGGGAATGAGAAGATTCTGATTAGAAGGCTGCTGAGTGTAAAACTCTGGTTTATTCAAAATACACTGCTCTTTTATACAGAGTTTCATGAGGACCAAATCCACTGGTTCTGAAGTGAAAACAACCCACAGCATTGGTGCAAAGTGCTTGACGCACAGTGATAGAACTTAACTATAAACAATGTGAATAACAAGAGAGATAAAGAATTATTTACATTATTTTCCAACTCTTTCCCAGTCTTCTGCCTGGATAGAAACTCTCAGTTTCTATTCTTTGACTGAATCTGAGACCCACACATGTCCTCACAGAAAGTTCAAGAATTTTTTCAAGTTTAAGAAGAGGATTTTTTCCTGTAGAACACAGAGCTAGAAAATGCTCTCAAGTTACAGGTTGCTCAAGGAGAACATTTGCTTATGCAAACATTGGCAATTCTGTTTCATGAGGTTTAAAAGCTGAGTCTGCAGCGCATGGAGATGAGGGTTCTAGATGGAAACAGGTCTGGCTTAGCGGGGTTCAGCAGTCTCCATGGGGAGACTCAGTAACGTGAAGCAGTGTCAAGCATTTGAGAAAGCCCATGCTTGTAAAGTTGATTAAGATGACAGTCATTATGTTAAGTGCTTTAGGAATAATTTAACCAATTCTTTAAAAGCTACAGAAAATCTGAAGGATATATTTTCTTGAGGTTAAGGTTCCAGTTTATCGCTTTCTCCTTCCATATAGAGACTACAGGCAGCTTTCATAAATGGTTGTATCTAAAATAATTCCCAAGTTAAGTTTTTTTAAAATTTTGAGGTTTTATGCAAACTGGATTTGTTTTAGATTCTCAAATACTAGCTCATTGAATGATTTATTCTAAACAAAGCTTTCCTTTCCTCCCCCCACCCACCCCCAAGATATTTGTAGTATTTGAGAAAGGGTTTTAAATGAGCCTTTTGAAATACTGCATTATGTTCCTTGAAGCTTCACTGTGAAGTCTGATGAGTGGAGGAACAGTGATTAATTGTAGTTTGCTGTCTTGCATTCCAAAATAGCAATTTTCCAATTTAAATCTCTTGTATATTTTGGTAAGAGTGTAATTTATATTCTCCCTCCTGTGACTTCCCAAGTTAAGACATGATTTAGATATAATTCCACAATATTAGAATTGGGGAAAATGAAGCTCTTTTGACTGAATATTCAAGCAAAGAATATGTTTTGGGCTATGCCATAAATCATGCTTGTCAGATCTTTCAAAGGAATTATTCTGTACAACTATCTTGTCTATTATTTAGAAAGCACAGACACTGAACAAGATAATTCACCAGTACTGTATCTGATTTACATATGGTTGTCTCCCTTTAATCTCTGGCTTAGAAAGCACCATCTATTTTCAATTTAACTTCAAAATTGTTAAATTTTATTTTGATTGCCTCATAATTGCAATGCATGTGCATATTTAGAGCCTTTTGGGCTTCTACTCAAAGATGATCTGGGGGTTTGATGATAACTAATGAACCATGGCAACCAAGTGGTGCTGAACTCCCGTATTCAAGACACATAACTCACCATGAAATTACTGACACTTTAGGTTAGCCTGCTTTCTTGTTCTAAACATTTCTCAGGAAATTTTCTAATGGAAATCTTTTATGGAACCAAGAGATTCATTCATAACAGACAATCAAGCATAAGGAAGCAATCTTCCAACTTGTTTTAGAATATTACATTTCAAGTAAATGTAATTTACATGTACATTAATTCCCAAACCTGCCACTGGAACCTCCATGTCAAAAAGTTACCTATGAACAATTTTCCCACTTTTCAACAGAAATGTTTATTTTTAAGTCATTTATATTAAGAAACATCACATTTTTATATGGCTGATAGAAAGCTGAAAAAAGAATCTGGTAAGTGAAATCCAGTTGAAAACCTAAAAATTTAAATATGCGACTATGGTGTAGATTTCTTTGTTTATAAGGTTTATAAGATGATTATTTTGATTTCTTAAACTACTACTTCTAAAATGAAATATCAATTTACAAAATGAAGAAACAACAAACCCCCCCCAAAAAAAACAAAACAAAACCAAAAATTAAGAAAAATATATGAAAAAAAGTAGGAGTTGTTCTACATTGGAGAAAGCAAATCATTGCTAAAACAGAGATAGATTGACATTTGAGACACTTCTTACTGTAGAACTTTACTGAAGGGGAAAGATGAAAATGGTAATACCAGCTAGAAAGCTTAAATTGGAAAAATTCTTTGGAAATTTGTCAATAGTATGTATATGACCTGTATTAATAATAATTAGGGTAACCACTCAGAAATTACCACTTAATTATTTACTTTCTTTAAGAATTAAAGACATAAGATTTTGTGTAGCATTGAAACTGGACCTATGAACTGCCCTCTAAAATTATAATTGCAACACAAAAGAGACACTTAAGTGAATCTGTTTTGTGAAATCAAATATTTTTGTGGCAAAGTATGCTTCAGACTGGACTGTACAGATTATTTGGGTCCACACATAAATGCAGGTTTGACCAAAGAACCTGGACACTTACAGGGTTCAACAGTAACCTTGTTAATTTGTTTAATGTTAGCTGGGTTTACTTGTATAAATTGCAGTCATACCTTTGATTCAGACTCATAAATCCATTTATTTTCACTTCAGTCTCAGGTGATTTAAACCCTAAAGCAAAGCTCAATGGGATGCAGGAACCTGAGACACACAAAACTTGAAAAAATATTCTAAAAGTTGGTTTTGATAGCCAAATAAAATTTTAAAGGTGAATCAAGAGACATAATTAGGATTTTGCAAATATTTAAGTATTTACTATTAAACCCATTGGAGTCTGGTTCTTTTAAAAATCTCACTAGGTATCTATAAGTATCTTTAAATCCATAAATATACTTATTTGTCTCTCTACCCACTCGCTATTCAAAACTACAGGAAGGCCTGAAGTGGTTTCCCACTTGGAATGATTAATCTCAGTATGTAATGATTGTTATTTCCTAATAAGCAATAATAAGCCCCAAGAAGACTGTTCAAATGGCTTGTAAAAATAATACTAAAAGCAAATATTTTTATTTGTAAAGACCAGACTGCACCAAACAGCAAATGTTTCATTCCAAGCTTATTATTTTAATTCCTGTTTCGTGTAGTCAACGGCCTCAATGTAACTCTTCAGGACTACATTTTTACATTTTAAAAAAGCTGATAAATACTACTTTTTGAGGCTGTGGATTGGTAGGGAGGGGGGAGTTGACACTTATTTTAATACTTTTTGGTGTAGACTCTTTCTTCTGTATAAAAGCCAAGCCCTTTTATTTAACCTAGGGAAAAAGCACAGCTCAGTTCTTTCAGTCACTGAATACTCCTCTCTTTGAACACATGTTCCCTTGTGACACAGGCTGCATCACGAGCTCACTTGTTAAAGTCCTGGCACTCTGTTATTCACCACCATAAGCTGTGGAAATGCCACTAACTACTCCATTAGCTTCTGTTCTGTAAGTAAAATGTCAATTTTCTGCACCTCCACATGTTTCTGATATGCATCTAAGGGATGCTAGGAGTTTGGTTTATAAAAAAATTAAATGAGGCAAAGACTCACCAAACAGACTCATCATCTGGAGAGTCTGTTTTGACCTTTTTAATTTTCCTTGAAATGGACATAAGTATTTCCATCATGAATACATCTAACTTTGAGCAATCTTAAGCCAAACAGGGATTTCCCTCCAGCAAAAAGAATTCCTTACTGTTTGCCTAGATGTCATAGTACAATGCAGTGACATCTGAATGTCCTCACCACTATTGTGGGCAGCAGAGGCAAAAATTATGTTTACTAAAAATGCCAAATTTGCAGAAGAATATTTAATTACACTGGCAAATAAAAAAGAATAGTGAAATGTATTTGTTGGTTGATGGAAACCTAAAATTAAGCAAAAAAATTTAATTATTTCTCTCCTGAAAGCTGCAGAGCACACCTCCCACTAGCAGTTTCAGGAATCTTTTCTGTACTCTTCTAAAACTGATAAAAAATGGAGGTCGCTTTGCAACACAATTTTCTACACTGGAAGTTTCCTGATTGCATGTGTCTTCATCTAGTAGTATCCAGTTAAATCCTGTTTGGTGCCTTCAGGTTAAAACATAATCCAAAACAGCTGGCCACCAAATAAAAAGAGCAGAAAAGCAAAATGATGAATAGGTAAGGCATATACATGTACCAATAATTCCTGTTGACCAATCTTCAAAGGCAGCATGGGATTTTTTCCTAAAGAACAATCTCTACCTGTATATGCAAATAGATCACCTGTGTGCCTTAACAGGTAACTACAGGAGTGGTTTTTTTACTTGTACATACTGTTTTTAATTGACATAAGAGATAGATCTGTAGGCGGGGGTGTAAGTTCACAGCTCACACAGATGAGTGCTTTTGTGTAATCAGACTGATCCTCCACGGCACTGCAGATCTACACACCATGATATAAACTTAATCATCTATCACAGGATGCAAAACTTTCATGGTAGATACTGAAGGAAAAAGTAATTTTTCCTGTACTTGCTACAGCTTTATATCACTAACAAAAGAATATGAGAGAACAATCCTGCTATTTTATATCAAAAGATCTTACTGCCTTCCCCTTGAAGTGTTTGGATATTAATAAATTCTGAAGTCATAGGTAACTAGACAGGCACTGTATACAATTTCAGTCTGTGCCTTCTGACATCAAGGACTTCCTTGATAGTGATAATTAGCTTTAAAATATTCCTTCAGGATCTTGAGATTCAACACTTAACTGTGACGGCTTCTGTACTCTACGTGGCAGTTGTACAGGACAACTGGAAGTCTACTCCCTGAACAGCCACAACCTACTTTTTGTTTCAATTTGATCAACACAGAAGGTGCCAACAAAATCTAAGTTACATATTAGCATAAATATATTGAGATCTGAAAGGGCTGCTATATACAGCACATGTAAATTATTTACATCTAGTCAGCCCAAGTGACTGCAGACATTGTAAGAAGCACAGCTGCTGCTGGTGCTAGAACCTTGAAGCTGTTTCTTAATATGAATATTCATCATTACCCTCTTAGAAGACTGTAGGGGAAAACAGTCGATAAAAGTATATTCTGTGTTTTGTAATCAGTAAACAATGTAAGCAAAATAGTATGTGGAGGACATAGAGCAGCTGCTCTTTCCAAATGAATGCCTAATTGTGAAATATTTAGACCTCGGCACTATGATTTCCTTAACAATTCTTTTCCTTGTTAGGGTAGATTGGATGTCCTTGTGCTTTATTTAGATTTTCCTTTTTTCTCCTCTGCTCACATGCTACCACAGAGTCTAAAGCAAACAATCATGGGACAAAGGATTTAGATAATGCAACTTCACAATAATGACTTACATTTATACAATGCTTTTTATCCCAGGGCATCCCTAGGCACCATAGTTACAGCATATATGGGACTTTCACACTGATAAGCAAAATATACTTATGGCATAGGTAATCCATTTACCACTGACACTTTGGACTGATGGAGAAACCCATAATGTGTGCACCATTGCTTGACTCCCGGCCCTCAGGCAGAAGAGTGGTTTGAGCACTGAGTGCAGGAAAGTGCACTTTGGAACCTCACCGATGAGCTCGATAATGTGACACAAGTTAACATTCCAGAGCTTAGGGCTTGTAGTCAAGATTATAAAGCACGTATGGAAGCAAGATTTCCTCGCTGCACAGACTATTCAGTAATTGTGACTGCACAGGTGAATTCCTAAATCTGTGTGTAGTCTGTGTGTAATCCAGAGCAGCTCATCACAGGGATGCCAACCAGGAACAGGTGTCTGCTTTCATGGCAGCACCTCACGAGATCTGCTCTGTAATGAAAACTCTCCTTCTTGAAACTCACAATACCTTGGAACATTCCAGTGTTTGCATTCATAAATACAGTGAGCACAGATCTAGCACTTTTTAATTTCATTCTTGCTCATTTCATATTGTTGTTCAGAAAAAGATTTGGTCTGTTTAAATTATACTCTGTCCTAAGAAACAAATACAAGCAGTTTTATCCGTGCAACAATAAAAAAGATAAATTTTACTGTTCCAAATACCTTCTAAAGCCTCTACAGTGATCAAAAGGTACTATTATTCCCAAAACCACTTTTTATTTTCAGAAAATACTTTACAGTGTTCAGACAATTTTCTTATAGATCTAAGCAAGAGCACCTAAACATTCCACCAACAAATTAGAAACATAATCTTTCAGAAAAAAAAAAAAAAATAGACAATCTACTTATCATTCTCAAAAAGAGAAATGTGCTTATAGCACTTTAGGTATTTCAGTGATAAGGAAATGTTATTTATATTTATAGAAGGGAATGCAATTCCTTGGCATTCTAAAATACAAAATTCAAAGTATCATATATGTGGTGATATGGTGGTAACTGCTACATGAATCTTCCCAGCTGAAAAGGCTGAATCTGTACAGCAAGCAAACGTTGATGCTTACCAGGAAAAAATTGGACTCAGGTGTTGAACATCTAAAAGTCAGCTGATCTCAAAGCACAACCAACTTTTTTTTAACTGATTCAATCACCAGTTTTTATTTAGAAGGAAAAAACAGCTATTGTCACCAGAGACTACATTGTCAAAGGCAAAGCTCTTGTATCATTAATATTACTGGGAGCTATTTTGAAAGCTCAAATATCCAGTGAAGGGATATTTACTGGGCATCATTTAGCACCACCGATCCACATCTTGCCATTTTGTTCCCCTAAATCCTATCTACCTATAAAAGTCATGAAAACCTCAGTATATTGAAAGTTGTGATTTCTCAGTACCTGTTGACAACTAAATAACGTTCTATCAACTTTACTGTACATTATACCCAAAGTGTTTTCAAAGAATATCAGAGAGACACAGATATAAATTAAGACAGAAAGGGATAGGACAGAAGCTACAACCAAGTCAACTAATTGTTCTTGATCACATCTGTGTTTTTCCTACACTTACTAAACACTTCATGGGAACTTCCCTACTGTATCGGTTCCAATACAATTTCCTATTCAATGGAAAATGTTGAGTGTCACCTTCTGGATCTTCAAAAGTCAATCCCACAACCCCACTGCTCCTCCCATCATGCTGGGGGTGACATTTTTCTTCTGACATTACTCCTTATGCTCTATACACAAATCTGGCCTGCACTAAGAATAAAGTCACATTCCTAGCCATCAAGAAACCCCACAACAGAATGACAAGAATGACAAAATGCACAGCAGGCTTGCCATGCTACCATGGTACAGTGCCAGATGTTCCAATAGATATTTAATGACTATGACATTTAATTTTTATTTATTTAGTCATTGAAAAGAATTATTATTATTATAGATAATTTCCAAATTATTAGAGCAGATCAAATGATGTTTTCCTTCATGTTTTGCTGCTAAATGGTAGCGGTGTAGAACATTTAATACAGCTTTACATCTGCTGTATCTCAAAATGCAACTGAGGAATTAAAAATTAATAAATAATGGGGCTGTCTTGTCTTGACAAAGAAATATACTGTAGCTCTCCTTTTTCTTTGCTTTAATTTTAAAGAGAATAAGTGCTGCAAGGCGTAGGTATCATGAGGAAACAGATGGATGAAAACCAGAAAGACCACTCAGCCTGAATCTTCTGTAATGAGTTTTAAAGAAGGCCTTTACATTTTCTATCCTTACAGTTACTATGCCATTTGGGGAGGGGGGGAGAGGAGGAGTGGGAATTAAAATATTTCAAGCATGTTTTGCTGGGGGAATAAATTGAGAAAAGAAGAAATATTTCTTTATAATGTCAACCTTTACAAACATAAACTAGAGCCTTTTGTTTGTTTGTTTTAAGCCTAATGATAATAGTTTTAGTATTTACTTCAAGAGCTTGGAATGTTTGTATTTGGATAAGCTAAAATCACAGTTTTTTTTCTATCTGCAACCAAGTAAAGCCATAGCTACATTTGTTTCCTGAATCTTTCCAAAAGAACATTAATGTATGCCTATGCATAACAAATATTGTCAATCACTATGAAGGATAATCTATTGAATGATATGATTTTACCTGTTTTAATTTCCTTTACTAACATAAAGTAAATATTTAATTATAACAAGTAGCTAATCTGTTCCCACTATTTTGTCTTAAGATTGTGTTCTGTTTTAGAATTTTCATTTTCTGAAAAATAGTTTTTAGCTACCTGTTCCTTATCAGTAACTCTACTTCTACTATCTTCTTTCTCTTTAATCTCTCATCCTTCTGTTCTTTTTTTCTCCCTTTATTTTCACTTTGCCCCCCTCCCTGCTTTTCCTTCTCCACAAGAGCTTTTTTCTAATCTGTCCTATAGAAACTTTCTCTGTAGTATTTACAAGCCCTCATTTCAGACAGATGTTCTAAGCATATGCTGAGGTACCTTTTGATTCAGGGCTTTACAGATGTTACAGAAGTAAAATTCTCTTAACACTCCTTTGGCATAGCTTACTATAGAGACACAGAGGCTGAGGAGCTCTGACCTCCAAATTATGAAGGATGTCTGCAAAGGCAGAGCTTGAGTTTAACTGAGCCTTCGTTATTTTACCTTCACAGTTTAAATAGATAGATAATAAATACAGAAAAGGAAAAAGCTTTCTGATACAACACAACTAATGAGAGAATCTGCGTTAAAAGTATATGAAACACAGAGCGAAAATGCACTTCAGAATGTCCAAGAAATCACTGGATCACAGAGTTGTCAGGGTTGGAAGGGATCTCAGGAAATCATCCAGCCCAAAGCCTCTGCCCAGGCAGGGTCACCTGGAGCAGGTGGCATAGGAGCATGTCCAGGTGGGGTCTTGTAGGAATCCAGAGCTTCCCTCTGGCTACCCTGGAAGGGGGTCAGGAGCCCCCCTGCACAGAGCCCCCAGAGACACTGTCTGTGATCTCTGTCCATGGAAAAGAGTTTTCAATCTTACAGGATGATTTACAAGCTCTGAGTGTTTGATATAAGTGTGGCACAGGTGCAAAAGTAGAATTTTAGGATTCTAGATTAGGGGTTCAAAGGAGACAAGATGGAGGAAATTGGGTGTGTCTTGTCCTTCTTCTTCATGCCCTCCATGTTTCACTGTAGTGTTGGCATTTTTCTGTTGGTTTAGGCTGGGGACACACATAGGTGATAGATACTGGCACGTTATTGTAAATATAGCACAGGTAGTTTCTGGTATATAATGTTTGTAACATCCCACTGAGGGCAGAGCCCCACACGCTGCCCTGCAGGACAGAGCTGCGGCAGGGCAGCAGAACATGTTAGAGATAAACAGAATAAACAACCTTGAAACCAGCACAGATGAATTATGGCTTCTTCTTTGGCAACGGGGCAGAAAGACAGAGACTTTTTACAATCTTGGAATCATCAATACCTCAGATTCCAACAGGGTCTGAATGTCTCCAGGGAGGGAGACTTTACAGCTGCCCTGGGCAGCTGTGCCAGTGCTCTGCCACTTTCAATGTCAAGTTCTTCCTCGTGCTAAGGTTTTAAAGATTTAAAAAACTTGTGCTTTAGTTTATGGCCTTGTCCTGCCACTGGCCATGAGTGAAAAGACCCTGTCACCTGCCTTTGAGATATTTATATGCAGTAATGAGATTCCCTCTATCTTGTCTTCTCCACACTAAAAGGATCCAACTCCTGAGTTACTCAGAACTAATTTTTCACCGGTTAGAAGAATCTTGACCAAAAAAATTTCAACTTTAACTGCTTACAGTCCACTATGCAATGGGGTAAAAAAAACATTAAATAGGACTTTAGGCTTACTGGAGAGAAAAACATTTTTTTTTAAGCTAAATAGACCCTCAAGTACAATCAAAGTTGAATTTTAGAAAGAATATAAGGTTTAGAAAAATATTTCTGTGACCCCAATTTTAATTAAAAAATATATTTTAATAGCTAATTACAGATGGCAATTTAGCAGAGTCATTCAAGATGCAAGTTGTTTCATTAAGATAATAAAGAAAGAAAGACAATGATGTAAGATTGTTTAAGATACAGGTTGGCTGATTCTCTCTGCAATTAATGAACGAATTAATTAAACTTGACAAAAACCAAAATTCACTAGACAGCTCATCCAAGAAGCAGTCCCAATTCAGCAGATGACTGTGACCCAAAGAGCAGCTGAGGTTACCTGAAAACTAACTGGTCAAAAGAAAACATTTATGCCACTGGGCTCGGGACTTGCACATTTCTGCTTTAATTACAGTCACAAACAAGCTCATTTGAGTGCATTAAGCACAACTTCAAAGTGGAAGAGCTTGGGAGCCAAAGTACCTTGGAAACAGAAACCCATCAAACTTGCAGTGGTCCATTACTTTTTCCTGTGCAGATTTTTCTCACACACATGTGAAGTACCATGGAAGATACTCACCATGGAATTATTAAGTTCTTGCTGCTAGATGCTACACACCTAAGATTAGAATGTTTGTATATCAGCTGTGGTCTGAGCTTCAATTTTTCTCCAAATTTTCTGGCTCTGGTATTGACAGCTTAGATTAACTCTCTCTTTAAACTCCCATTTGAAAAGAAACATTAGGTGCTAGTTTTTTAGCCCAGTCAGCAGCTAATTAACAACCCAAAACATGAAGAAAATGTACTACACAGTAACAGGGAATGCCTCAAGAGTTTCCAAATATAATAATGTTTGCAGGTTTGTCTTGGTTTTTGATATTGTTTTTCAACATTGTTTTTCTATGGCAAAGTTGTTTCAGAACAAACCTCATTAGTTTTGCACTGAGAAATACCTCATATACATGTTTATCTTTAATTACAGTAATTTCTTGCTCAGACTCATACTTTCTCTAAATGGCAAATTCTGACTATGATTGACAAGTGATTCTGAGTAATTTGAGTGTTTGCAATAGTCTTCTCACATTCCCTACACAGCTTTGTTTTCCCATATCTCATACCTATCTACTAAAGGAAACAGAAAGTAGATTAAGGATTTAAACTTTGACTTTTTTTCATTTTCATAAAAATGATTGCTTACAAATATTGTAAGATCTGGGGAGCTACACTTCAGAACTTCACATGAATGTTTTAAGAAAGACACCACCACAACCTCCTGTGAGATTCCAGACTATTGCATCTATTGATAGTAAGGTAAGTAAATAACATTCCTCCTAATACTTGATAAATGTCACAGAAAGCAGGTGTGCACAGGGTTGAACAGTCAATTGGTGTGCAACACTAAGCCAGTTTCAATCAGAGTCAAAATGGTAGTATCATCCAAAAACCAGCAGGTTGGTGACGGGTATTGATGACTGACAGATATTGATGACAGGTGATCTCACTGAGGGAAAAGAAGGTCCTGGCTGTCAACATGATGTGACTCCCTGCTCTATGGAATAGGCTGCCCAGGAAGGGATGCTCCAAAGGGGGTACCCATCACAGTCTTTCCTGCTGCTCACTAGAGACTTTCTCTATCTGCCTGTTTTTCCCTAAGGCAATATGGACATTGTTGTAGTTCATCACCTATGTCATCAGCTAGGTCCCTGAAATAAAAAAGGGTTTGTGCATGTCCAGCCACCTCAACTTTGTGTTCTCTGGTTTGTAATACCAGCGCCTAAAATGGCTTCTTGATTTATTCTTCATCTGGTACTTAGGAGCCATTGTCTGCTTCATGTTTTCTGCAGAATGGCCTGAAAAAAAAAATACTCTAGTGTACTAATTTGTACTAAGAAATTACACTCAGATGGGTAAATTCACATTTCCTCTACTTTTAAACCCAAGCAGAAATGGCACATGGTGGCAATGAACTCAGAAGTCACAGTAGCAACAAGTGCTGCACTAGTGCTACTAGACAACATAAAAATAAGCCACATAATTTCAGTACTTGTATGATCAGAATGATGATTTGACACAGAAGGAAATTTATTGATTTCTATAGAATTTGTCCTCTGTGGAATCTTTTAAAATATAGAATTTGCCTCCTTTTTGTGGCAATGACCTTTTGGGGTGAGTATCTTGCTTGATGTTTCCTATAGACTCCAGAAGGTCATCAATGCAATGGTTTGTTTGTTTGTTTTTCCCTAGGTCACTCTCAAATTTATCACCTCCAACTTTAACATTTAGGTCCAAAAGATAATGGTAATAAAGATAACAATGGTAATAAAGAGTGTGGGGGGTTTGCTCAGCTGTTTGTCTTGTTTCTTTTTTTAAACTAAGTGGAAGAAGAGAAAGATAAAAGCAAGCAAAATCAGTTATTCTTTCTCTTGTGAATGCAGCCATGGCAAACTGTGCTCCTCAGGTTGTGAGACTTAAACTACAAAGGCTGAGGGCTGGTTTCAGTCACCTCACATCAGAGCACATGTCTGCACTTTAAAATTTATATTCTCCCCTCAGTTTACAGAAGGCTGCCTGAGATCAACAGAATCTTTTGATCTCCCTGAAAGTCACCTGTCTCTAGGTAGGGACACCACACATACAGAGTCATCTCTGTTCCTCTCCAGCATCCTGCTGTTTTAGTCTTTCAGTTGTTTCCAATCCATCTTTTAGAGACAGACACAAACATGCTCTTCCCAGCCAGCTCAGCAAGCTGTCCTACCTGGAAAGCACAGAATGTGTCTCTGAAATGGCTTTTTAACAAGTTTCACAAGGATGCAGAATTACCTAAAAATGACGCTCTAGATGGTCAGATGGAGCTGCCCACAACAGACACCTGGAGCTGACATGCAACTGCCTCAAGCTAGGGAAAGCAAATTTGAGAATAAAGCATCTCTTGGAGAGCAATTGCCCATGTGTGTTCCCACTGTGAGAGATTCACATTTGTGAAAAGCAAAATCTTGGCAGGCAACCCCTTGATGTGCAGAAATTTGCAAATCGTTTCAGTCTAAGCAATTTTCCCATCCTTACCAGAGAGCACTAAGGCTGCAATTGCACCCTGATAATCATAGCTACTGAATTCTAAGCAAAATGAAATTTCAGCGCACAGTCAACACTGCTAAATCCTAAAATGCTTAAGAGAAATGGCATTTAATTAAAATATCTAGAACTTTTGTAGCTAATACATCAAATTTTGTATACTAGAAATTTAAACCCAGGATTAATGGAAGTTTTAAACAGGGATTAAACAATATGAAGGTCTGGCATTTTTCTGATAAGATTTTAAAACACCTCCATCCACCCTGCCCCTCACCAAAATGTGAGATTAAAGTGATACTACATACCCTTCACTCTCATATCTCTCTTTAGATATCTCACTGGTTAAGAAACAAAAGTTTGCCCAGGTATAAAGGGAAAAAGAGAGTTTAAATGTCAATATTTCCTAATGATAAGCTGAATCATTCAGCACATTTCTATCACTCACCACAGACATCTGGTCTCACAAATAATGAAAAGTGAATAAGTTGGATCATGGGTTTATCCCAGCATGGAAAAACCTCTGATCTAATCATGACACTAAGATCAAAATTTAAAAAAAAAAAAAATCACAGCAGAATAACATAAAATAGACCACGTTTTGAGAGAGTCTGAAATGGCTTAGTGATCTAAGAGAATTGCTAATTTATTAGGTAAAATTTCCTGGCCTCAGACAGCACAGGTTACTCTCAGCCTCTTTCTAGGATTTAGAAACAAGCAGGGAAAGAGCAGGGTATGAATTACCCAAACTCTTATATGCACATGATAGCTCACCTTGTTGAGTCTCAAACACCAGACCAAACCCTAGACACTGACATGAATTTGAGCAATCAAATCACCTGAAAATTCTGTCTGTTTGAACAAATTGCTGCATGTGACTGATATAAACCCATTTCTTGCAAGACTCAGGTAGATATTCACCTATTTTCAAACTAATCCTAAAATATCAATAGAAAGCAGTGTTCTCTGGAGTTGTTCACTTTCTCCAGAATGGAAATTAGAGTAGTTTGGGATTAATTTTGTAGTATTAAGCTTGTCAGGTTAGCAACACAACCACAGATTTCAAGTATGAAGAAGAGTCCAATGGAATGGAAATTGCTTACTCAAAATCTGAATGGAGCTTCAGCTTTTTGCATGAGATGATCAGGTTTACAGAGGGTCCACAGACCTCTATATGTCTCCAAAAGCAAAAAAACAAACAAAAAAAAAAACCAAAACAAAACCAAAAAAAAACCCCTAAAAAAACAAAGCAAAAATCAGAAAATGGATCCAGTATGTTAACACAGTTAAATTGTTCTTTTTTCATCTTATATTTCTTGGATCTTGAAACATTTTATGAGAAATGGTTCTCCTACCCACTCTCTATTTCCAATGGTTTTCTCACAAAGTGCTACCCACCATCTCCTATTATTTTTTTTCCTTATAATTTAAGTGTTTTCCAAATTTTTAGTCAACAGTAACATTATGGAAGATAAGCAACTAATGATCAATTTTTAAAAGATTACAGGGCTTAAGCCTTAGAGACAGGACACAATAGCATGCAGTACATAATTTTATCTGTGAGACACCCATTTTCTATCATTAAACTGCACTATATAAAAGGAAAAAAGTACAGTACTGTAAGCACAGTTATTTCAGCAAACAAAACACTCAAGGATTTTTAAGGTGCAAAAAAAAATTGCAAAATCATATGCCATAAGGCTCTAACCATGCTAGGAAAATAAAACCAAAGCCTCGTAGAATATTGTTTTACTTAAGGAGTGGTAGTTGTAGGATGTCTGAATGCATACAGGCACCAGCTCCCTAATGATTAGCACAGTTTCATTGACAGGCTTGGCTGCAGAATCACAAAGCAAACATAAATTGCAGCAAATTAGCAGAAGATTTTTTTTTTCCTTTCAAGAAGAAAGTTTAATGGATGTTTTGCCTGAGGAACTGATTTCAATGGCATCTCAGCAGACGAGGCTGTGCTGCCAGGAACCACAGGAGCGTACAGTAAATTTAATAATGGCCCTATGCCACAGCATGATTTATAAAGCCACACAGCAGATCCCCAGTCAGGCACAGGCTCTGCACATTCAGCACAGGAAACTGAGCATTTCAGAGCCACGAGGGCCTGGGTCTCATTTGGCAGAGATAGAACTTGTGGCTGTCTACAAAGACTGAGCTGCCTCTCAGAAATCCGTCTTACTTCCAATGTATTTAACACAGTTTTATCCAAAAATTCCATCATGGCGGAATTTAGCCCCTAAACAAAGTTACTGAAGAATGCCAAAAGGAAAAGAAGATTTGAAAATATTTGAGAAACTATATAAATGAAGAAAATATAATATCAGGAAGATTTCTACTACATCCAATTGATCACCAAATTAATCTCTCCCAATTTAAATGCTCAAAATGGAGCATCCTGTGTCATGGATGTGAATTAAAAAAAAAAAACCCAAACAATAAAAAAATCCCCAACAAAACCAACAAACGTAGCCATGCCAGGAATGTTGATATCATAGCACACCATTTGGTTACAATTAGCAGTTATTTGCCAGTCTCCATTCTGGAGCATTTTAATTTACTCATGGCAAACTGACACTCAGATAGATAGAAAAAATTATTTCTTCCTTTTAAAATCAGCAAAGAAATTGCTTCCAATCTGATCTTTACAATTGACTAAATCCAGCATAAACACAGGAGAAATATCAGCACTGAAAGGAAGGAGTTTTCAGAGGTGATGCTTAATCATGATAGCCACAATATTTTTACTTGTTTATTTTGCCATCTTTAGAATTGATAAATATGTTCTCATAAAGAAACTCATTGATCTCTATCTCAAACATTAATTTGAACAGACATCATGCTACAGAAACATATCCATTTGGGATGCTCTAAAACCTTCTGGGAAAAAGCGCACACAAAATAGTCATTGAAGATGAAAAAATATTTTGTTATTATCACCATTTTCAAGTGTATCTATCACTAATAAACTCAAACCTCAAATATCATTATATACTTGATATTTTTCTCAAAAAGGTATGAATTATTTCTGTTAGTTTGGAGTGGACCAAAGTGTTCATTGTTATGTTCATGCTTACATATCCTCTACATGTCAGACACAATTTCCTTTAAAATTTCCTTTTCCTTTCTTCAGTCTGGTGGGTATCACTTTCTGTATCCAATAAAAAAAGTAGATCAGATGAGGATTTATTTATTTCTGTCCCACTGACATCTTACAGGAATGAGTCCCAAACTCATCCTGTCTGTGCAGGCAGAGGAGCCATTGTGGGTGGTGAGCAGGAGCAAACCTGAGAATCCCAGTTATGACCCAGGTTAACAAAGTCAGAGCCAGAAAAAAAACTTTAAATCTCCATTTTGAATGCACACTGTCCTTGAATTGTTTTGCTGTCCTGGAGGCCAGAGGCAGAGGGGACATTTCCTGTTCTGGCAGTGCTATTGCATTCTATCTTCTTAAGGTAATTACTCTGGCTTTCTTGAGATATACTGGATTTTGACTTAAGGCCTTTTTATGCCACTCCAAGAGGAAAAAATAATAACGGTTTTAAAGTGCTTGAAAACAGCCTCAAGTCCAGTCATAAATAACTACAGAATTACAACCTAAATGTTTACTAAGATCAGGCAAGAGATAAATCACATTATATCTAAATGGAATAAATATACTAATAAATAGAAGTTTTGGAGCACAGATGGCAGTAGAAAAAAATGTCATTGCAAATTTACAAATCCTTTCCTTTTAAAAGCTGATTTAAAGTGAACATAAATGATGACACAATAATATTTTAAGGACAAGTGTAGGTTAAATAATTTACATATATTAAATAGCTAAGCCTTGGCAAAAAAAAAAAAAAAAGAAAAAAAAAAAAGAAAGAAAAAAGAGGCAGCCTGGACAAGACCATTTATTCTTCCATGATCATTAGACATTTTTGTTGCTCTTGGTGGCAGGGCACTATGTGAAGCGTAATTATTATTTTATGTTACTTTCTCCAAAAGTTAAAAATACATATATAAAACTTAAAGAGATGTAGGATTTTAGGATAGTTTTTAGGGTACTAAAAGCACAGGCAATATGCAGTGACTTCTGCAACCCCACTGAAGTAGATTACCACGGCTCTCCTTTGTGCCTTGGCGACACGATACAATCCGAGATACAATCACGGGATCGCTGCCACCTGCCAGCTCAAGGAGCCAAACCACCCGCTCCCACGGAATAGTGAGGGATGTTAGGATTAAAAAGCAGATGAAGCTTAGATCCTAAAGGTCTTCAGGGACTTCTGGGCTGTTTGTTACTCCTTTTATCAATCTAGCTCGTCCACAGAGATGAAGGCTCTTCCCAGGCAAACAAGTCAAACTAATTAAATGCCTGAATTTTCATTAGTGTAATGTGCAACTTGCATTAAACCTCACCTTTAGATTTATAGCTTTCTCATCCTGAAGCAGGAAAAAGGAAATAGATAAATTGTTTACACTGTTAACAGCCCCAGAAACTCAGATAAGAATTGCACATTAGGAAGACATCTTAAGTCAGAAGTCACAAAAAATATTTTCAAAATAATGTTATTAGGTCATGGTTATTAGGTGCCTCCCTTCTTTATTAAAAAAAAAAAAAAAAACCAAAACCAAACCAGACCAAACAGCTATATTCCAATAGAGTGATTGAAAAAAAAATTATTCAGAATCACTTAATAATGGTATGAAGGAATAATTTTAATTATCTCTGAGAGTATATTAATCTAGAAGCTTTTGTCCTCATATAAGACCACTTTTATAATTCTGTAAGTTTTCACATTTTTGCTCTCATAAACATACATATTAGAATTAATTTCATAATATTCACATAAGGGAATAGTATTTACTAATGTATAGGTGCTTCTCAGTGGTCCATATTTCAGTTTAAATAAACCTAAACATGAACAAGAGCTTGTGTAGAGTTATCCTATGCATTCCTTCCCCACACTTTCTATTATTAAAAAATGGAAGGCTTTACACACTTAATATTTAAGATAACTTAGAACTTTGCTTCAAACTACTCAGAATTGCCCAAAATTTATCAGTTAAGGCTGTACAACTGCCAACACCTATATGCCAGGCTATGATTCCCTACAAGCCTTCCAGATTCTTACTCCTTCCTGCTTAAGCTTTCCAGTTTTAAAAACTGTTTACCAAATACACACCTCCACCAATATTTACACATCAGTATCTAAGTATGGCACAAACTGAGCAATATTAACCTCTGTTCCCAGCATGACCTCTCCATACTAATTACTTCTGGCACATCAAGCTGAAGATGTAGTTCCCCAAGAACTTGGCTTAGGATTCAGAGCTAAGGCCTAAGAAGTTTATAATCTGAAATTTGCTCCAAACTTGTCCCCCTGCAAGCCACTACAGTTGTGCTGGTGAGGCTGAATTACATGATGTGACTTAAAAATATCTTTGCCATCACATGTCAAAGATCACACGTCACAGGTCCCTCATTTTGGAAGGTACATGGGACAAAAAGTTTATAGAAACTGTAAAAAATAAAGGAAAAGAATTCCTACTCTTGGAGAGCCTCTATGTACATTATAAGGGTGCTAGAAAAATATGTTTCTACTTAAAATGATGTGCTTGCTCTAAATGTAAAGATCCTTTATCTTTCACTTTCAAAATGGACATTTTTCAAATTACTTAAATGCAATAACATTTTGTACAACACAACCTTAATCCCGAGTTCATTCTTCCTAGAAAATTGGGCTGAGAAACAAGTTGAAGCAATTCCTTAGACAACTTATTTATCTTCTGATCAACTAGTTTAAAAATTATGCGGTGCAGAAACAAAAGAAAAATCTTTTCTACATATCTGAAACTACAATACACTGATGTTTTGTTATAGGTTTATGAATCAACTTTTCCCTGTTGTCTGGCATACAGTATCATATCCAGGAAAAGGTTAATCTTCAGAGAAAATATCATCTCCTGGCCCTGTGCATTTGTTGGAGTCACACAAGCTTTCTTTGAAGTTGCGTGTCATCCCAGTAAAGCTGCTTTAAGTAACTCAAATTAAATATCACTAGTAATACAGGTTGGTAGTAAATAGAGGCAAGAAAGAGAAAAGCTTTGGGGTAGAATTTCAGGGAGAAATAGGATTATGTTTGCTCTGTAACGTGCCCCCAAATTATGATTTTTAAAACTGTTCAGGCCTCAGTTGTACAGAAATTCAATCTACTCAGTTCTTAAAGTATCTGAACTTTATCTGACATGCCACTATTGGTCCAGCTAATTTGGAAACATTTTTCATTTATTCCTGGTAGTGCTTTCAATTACAGAGATACTATCATTTTGAATATTTCCTCCTAAGAAGACTTTCCCCCAGGGTTTACAAAAGGTAAAATGTCCCCATCCTTTTAGCAGAAAAAAAAGACAAGACTGAATAAAACAGGAAAGACTGGAGGTCAGCAATAAATAAAAATGTAGCTGAGGGGCCACACTTGTTACTGGATCAGAGGAAAATTCATGACCACAATCAACCTAAGGCCAAGCTAACATGTTTTGGTGAACCAGAAGATGGAATAAAGAGGGGAAAAAAAAAAAAAGGGGGGGAGTAGAAGGAATTTCAAGAAATTTCAAAATTTCTGGGTACAGTTTCAAGACTGGATTTAATACTTGAAGGAGAGGGAAAATGCCATTACTGTCTATATGACTGGATTTCCACATGTTAGAATCAAGTCATTCAGCTGGTGATTTGAGACTTAAATTGTGACTGAATTTCAGTTTGCTGCTAGAAAGCATCTGTCCTGTCTAAATATCAGACCACTGACCTGATTAGAAGTTTTCTGAAGATTCACAGTCTTTAAAAGGGAGAGAATTTGAAAGCATCAAAACATTCTGTAGTGAGGACTCCCATATATGGTAAGGCAGACTCTGAGTTTGAGATGATTTGCAAATGGTATCTGTAAATATTAATGCACTTTGACATTGAATATTGCATATCATACATTTTAAGTGCCTTTTAGTGTGTGGATGTTTACAGTGAAATGATGTGCTTCTGAATATGTCTGTTTTTAATTCAAAGTGTGGCTTCATTAAAGGAGAGTGATAACATAAAGCTTAGCAGCATGATCATTCCTCAAAAATTACCACAAAATTGACATGCATCCTTAACACAAACTTTTAATTGGGTCTGTGGGCACCAAACAGCTTCACAAGATTTAGCTGTTCTTTGCCCACTTTTCTACAGTTCCAGCTTTCCAGTACCCAGCCTGAGTTGACTGCTTTTAATACAGAACGGTTTTCCCCAGACTGGGACTTCATTTTGCAGTTGCCTTCATCAAGCAACCAGACACTAAAAACCTCATAAGATTCCTTCAGTGCTAAGAGCATTGCTTCCATCAATATTTTTTTTTTTTTATACTGTTATTACTGACTCTGTTACCTTCCTTCATAATATCCTAAAATACCTGATCAGAAAATGGCTATGAAGAATTCCAAACACAAGATCCATAAGGTTCAGTTAAAATGACATATTGAAGCATCTTAAACATTGTAGGTGACATTGAGAGAATAAGCACCCTTATAGCTGTATATCTTAAGAAAAATATGGATATTTCATTTAGATTAACTGCTGCTCAAGTGGAGTGGCAGGTCTAAAGTGGCCAAAACAGGTGCAATGTCTGTTCTGCAACATGGGAACAAAATAATGAAAGCTGCAAAAATGTCTCTATAATGCATCCTTTCCCGTGCCTTTAATTTGGACTCTGAGACACCTCAAATTACCTAGATCCAATTCAGGACATTTTCTTTATTCTGCCCTTAAGAGAAAGGTTTCCTTTGCCTAAATTTTCGCATGATCTGGCTAAAATGAACACAGAGAAGATTGTGTCAAGAGACTGACAAAATCTCGTTTCGCAATGAGCACAGGAATGCCTCATCTGTGGAGTTCTTTGAATGTAACCCACCTATGCAGCTGTCAAGCCAGAGCACATGCTGAGGAAGAACAGGTTGCCTTAGCAACCCCAGTCCTGTTGTACAGACTTCAGAAAAACTGAATAATTTTATTTTTCTGAAGAACCATTGTGCTTAAATATCTTACACATTAAATAGACATTCATTACCAAACTCTCCATACACACTTTGAGCTATTTTCATGATATGGGTTACAGAAGACTCTGCTTGGGAAAGGTTTTCATCCTCTTTGTCACCATCTGTGACCCTTGCAGCTGTCATCTATTAAAAAAGGGTAACATTTGCTCCTTGCCTTTTTTAGGGGGTTTGTTGGAGATGAACCATTGACATCATTCCAGAGCTAAAATTTCTCTTCCACCTGTGCTGTGTAAAATGATTAATCTAGCTCAGAAAACAAGCAGATACATAAAATTGATTTTAATATATGATATTTTTAAGATGCTCAGAGAAATCTGGGAGAAGAAATAATGACTGGACTCGACCAGTATGCTTATTATTGTGAAGAGCATTTGGCTACACAAATTTCAGATCTGAACTGTACACAATATGCCATTAAATTGTAATAATTTAAAGTTCTAGAGAAAGGAATCTAATGATACCCAACAGAACCATTTTAGTTCCATGAGAATATATTTAATTAACCCTTAATTATTTTCACCTTTATGACATTGGAAACACTTCTAGGATTTGATTTAGAAAATTATTATGCCATTAATAAGAGAAAGATATTATTGACATACCAAAATCCAACTTAATTACTCCCTTGATTCCTCAGAGGCAGAGAGAAGCTTGCAATTTTCTGACACTATGTTCCATTTTTAACATTGCGAAATAAAAAAATATCTCTGAGTAGGCCAGAAATGTTGCATAATTGCTTCTGTCTGAGCTACAAGTACAACTATACCAATGTATTCTGGCTACCTTGAAAGTTCTTTTTTGGCTTTTTCTGCATCAAGTATCCCACTTAATCCTATACTTGCTACTCTTTGCTAGAAATATTCTTGCACAAAAGAATTTCTACAGTACTGCCAAACAACTTGCTATTATTTTAATTTTTAAAGGTATAGCTTGCAACAGATTTAAGAAAATGGAAATTCCTGAACTATTTTAGGAATGGGTACCTCATCTAACTGAGAATTTGAATGTAAAGAAGAAAAAAATTCTTAAACTTGGTTTCAAACTGCCAAGAAAACCATGCCCATTCACTTGCATAATTAATAGACTGATATATCTTAGCAAAAAGCTAAAATTTGCATACTTCCAAATTTACATACTGCAAGAGCCACATAAAAAAGTGGAGGGAAAAAACCTAACAGAGTTGGGAAAATAAAGGCTTGAAAAAATGTTGTCATCTATGCATCCACCTTTATAGCTCTTCCTGAAGCACCATGTGCTGCCATATAATATCACAGAGGTCTAACAGTTCAAGGTGACATATATCCTGATTAGTTTAGAATAAAAACAACAGAAAATAAGTAATATTGGCTGACAGAAACAGGCAACACTTTCCTTGCACTTGTTACCACTTTTCTAATTCTTGTAAACACCTATCTTCTCTGCATTTTCAAGACATGTGTAAACCCTACTTCCTTTGAATTTTATACAAATTAAGCCACTGATATTTGCCATCAGAAGTTTCAGATGTTCATTGTAGTGACATATCAGAAAATATCAGCTGAGCAAATTGAGATTTCTTCAATTAGCTCATTCCACCATCTTGCCCTGCACTATAATTTTGTGCACAGCTATATTTATTTCTCATGCGTAAAGTGGGTCTCAGTGGAAAAATAATCATATGAAGTATTTAGACTGGTATTCTATCAGGGACAAGTATTTTCCATTCTCAGCTACTGGAGATGAAAATCAAATGTGTTTTAAAGTACACTTGAGGAATTTCCTATCCCTTTTCTTAATAGCAGGTTATGTGTTTATTAGTAGCTAGGAGCTACAAAGTCTTAGCCAGGAATATGTAATAATATTTTGGAAAGTACTACTGAGAGTAGATATTATGGTTAGTTCAGCTTTTGGCCACTGGATTAATTAAGCTTCTTTATTTTGCATATATCCTGCTCACAAAAGTAGCTTAAAGATAGATCTTACATTCTAGGGGTCAAATGTCCAAAAGATGCACTATCCATACCAGTTAAATCTATTAATAAATGAGAAGGAAATATATGCAGCAAAATTATTTAAATCCCTCCTTTGTGTCATAGTAAACCAATAATACAAAGTGAGTATCACCCTGGTTTGCAATACAGGAGAAGGAAGACATTGTGAGAGGCAAATGACTACCAAATACTCAACACCATACAAGAGTTCAGAAGATTGTAAAAATTCAGTGGCAAATACAAGATAAAATAATAAATAGTCTCATTTTTTACACACAATAAATATAGTGAGTTATATTTTTCACATGTGTATGCACACATTGAAAACATTAAACAGTGCAAGCCTCAGGATAGCCACATATGCTTGTGAGAAATACTGAATTACCTGCCTTGCATCTGGGCTATTACATACTCAATAATTATGTGTTCCCAAAGTATAAGACTCCTGTCTCATTTAGTATGAGAATGTGTTTTGATCTGAACTCTTCAGTAAAGATGGCTGGCATTTATAAGGCCACTCATTTGACCCAATATTTAGAAGTTTTGTGGTTCAAATTGTACCTCAGTATTACTTAATACACCCTCCAAACACTACAGTGAAGAGATAATTCAGTTCTTTCTCAAATTGTTATCATGTCAAATTCTCTAATATTGAATTCTCTCATAAACTTTAACTAATGTATTTTTACAGTTTCTTGTTTCTAATATCCTCAGCAACAGGCAGGGATATCCACCGTTCAATATGAAGTAATTAGGATTTTTTTTTTTTGGGAAACATACTTGTTTCAGCCCCCAAAGCAGATAGATTACAAAAGCCAAGACACACTTGGAGTTTAATCTGGCATAGACAGGTAAAGTCTTAGCTTAAAGGTATATTTGTAATAAAAACAAATAACAAAAAGATCAAATGTTTTTTGTGAAGCCATGTTTATAATACTGACAGAGTTCTCCAGTTAAATTAGGGCTTTTGATTTTTTTTCTTCATAAAGAGTAAAAATAAATTAAACCTTTTAAATGGGGTTTTGTACTTAGAGTGGCTGATGATGCTGAATTCCTAGCCAGGAGAGACTTCATGGTGAAACACTGACCTTTCAGAACTGGATTTTAGTGCAAGTGCTGACACAGTGTTAGTTACCAGTACCACACCAATACATTATTCCTTTAAGGTAACAGACAGTGTTGAAGCTGCCCTGTAATTTGGCACAGAACACTGCTGTACTAATGCCATATGACAATGTTATTATGTCTGCTATTTTCCATGCCATAATAGCAGTATTTGTTTCCACAAACATGTCATTACATTCACTAATATGGCTGTGTTGAAAGACTGCCCAAGTAAAAAACCAATGCAAACTTATAGAAAGCAGGTAATATCTTATAGATTTGTTTTGCTGTGCCAGAGTAATTTTCAACCCTTGTTTTATTAAAAAAAAAAAAAAAAGAAAAAAGAAAAAAAAGAAGATGGCTTCCCTGGGAGGATACCTTTCACTACTTGACCTGCTGTTAGATCTGGTTACTGTGTTCATGACATATTTTCTCATTGGACATGCATCCATTTATAAGAGCAGCCATTAACTGTCCTTTTAGTACAGTCTCTTTATGATACACTTGTAGGAAAAACCACTACTGAAAGCTTTACATAAATCAATGTAACACTCCTGTCTAAGACATCTAAAGAGCATTGGTGTCCCGAATCTCTAAGTGTCATACCACATCAAAAGAAAAATAAATTATTAATCTGACAGCATCTGGGGGTCTAAGCTTGTCCTACTGTGTTTATCTTCCATCAGGCAGGACACTGAAGCACACTGAAAGTTCCTACCCCTGCCACCATGAAGGCTTGGGGTCTAGAGGCACTTCATACTCACGAACTATTGAGATTTGCAACTTTTTTATTTGCTGTTCCTGACTACACTTTTAAAAACTATAGCCTTCACTTAGCTGACACATATTCCACATATTCACCTTCAACAATACACTGAATGGCACAAGACTAATAATTAGCTGTTATCACAAAAATTAAAGAAATACCTTGCACAGTGAAATGTATTATAACACTTTCTAGGAAACCATTTCTTTCATTATTTCCTCCACACTTCCTGCTTTGGAAATTTAAGATGAGAATGATACATGTGAAACATTTGTACTGTAAAGCCCAAGAACAATGCATGTCAGATCTTCATACTCTGGGGTTACTATGGGAAATGCATAGAAAGCATCAGTTCAAATGCAGCAAGGTAATTTGTACATATTTATGCAAATTTCAGATGATACAACACTGGGAGGAGTGGTTGCTTGATCAACCAGATGCGTGTGCTGCCGTTCAGAGGGATGCTGACATGCTGGAGAAGGGCACTGACAAGAACCTCTTAAAAAATGCCAAATCCTGCACCTGGGGAGGAATAAACCCTCACATCAGGACAAGCTAGGGCTTGACCAGCTGGAAGGCAGCTTGGCAGAGAGAGATCTGGGCATCCTGATAGTCAGCAAGTTGCACGTGGGTCAGCAACATGCTCTTGTGGCAAAAAAAAAGCCCAGCACTAGTTGTTGGTGGAAAAATGTTGCAGAAAGGTTGAGAGATGTGATCCTTTCATTCTACTCAGCACTGCTGAGATGCATCTGGAGCACTTCCCCCACATGCTAGGCTCCCCAGTGCAAGAACAACATGAGAACACAGGAATCAATATGTGTTTACCCAGCAAAGGGCCACAGAGGCCATCAAGGGCTCTCTCCTATGAAGAGAGGGTGAGGAAGAAGGGGCTGCTCAGCCAGGAGAAGACAAGGCTCAGTGGGGACCCATCAATGTTTTGAAATAACTGATGTATGTGAGGTAAAGAAGACAATTTTTTCTTAGAGGTGCCCAGTGAGAGAACAAGAGGCAAAAGGCATAAGCGAAATATATGAAATATCATTTAAACTTTACAAAAATATTAGCATTGAGAGGTGAATGAGCACTGTGACAGGTTTGCCAGAGTGGTTATGGAGCCTTCATCTTTGTAGAGGATGACCCAGACAACTTGTGCAATCTGACTCTGCTCTGAACAGAGGGCTTGGACAGCTCCCTTCTCACCGTGGCAACTTTATCACTGAAATTTCTGATTAGATATGTCCCCTAAGAACTTGTGGAACAAAACAGAGGTGAGGTATGATGGGTTAAATCCTGCCTGAGAGTGAAACAACCACCCACTTTAACACCCACTCCCACTTCTCTGGCTGTTGTTTTGTTCCCTCCTCCTTCATCTGTCCAGCATTTTGGCAAGAATGGTACACTTTCTAACTGGGTTTTCACAGAGATACCATCACCTTGGGTGAGGGGCTAAGTACTTCTAACTGCTTCTCTTATTACCACTGACACTTATTTTTAAGAGGTCAATTGTTGGGGTTTGAGTCTAAGAAAACTCTCTGTCTATGAGATTTTGATGTCTTAAGCATTCCATTTTAAATAAATCAGTATATTCATGTGTAAAGTGAGTGAGCCAAGGGCCTGCCTGAGTAGCAAGACTGGGTTAAATCTAAGCTTCTGTCAAGCAGTGTTGCTCCATGCACAATCAGCAATGGAAAGATGCTCAGGAAGGTGCCTTCATCCTTCCTGAAGGGGATGCATTTTCAGCAACAAGCAGCTGCTATTCCAGACCTGTCGCTGGAAGGTTTCCTCACATGAAGGGAATTTGTCTTATTTCAGTGCCACGAAGTTTAGTCTGTGGCGTGCAGCCTGGGCCACTTTTCAAAAGCTGTAGTAACATTTCATCATTTCTCTTATTATGCTCTTCCCAAACACAGCAGAGAGCAGGCTCGGAGCATGCAGATGACACTGACAACACCATTTTTCCTCCTTTCTGGCACATTTATCACTATGAAAATTCTCTCTTGTTAGATGGGCTTCAAAGATTCTTTTTGGTAACTGAACTAATCTAAGGAGCCAAGATAAAGCAGAAAGCAAATGTATTATATTTTCTAGACTCTGCATTCCATTAAAAAACATCCGTATTGAGGAGAAATTTATATTTTATGCTTGTGATTAAAAAAAAAAAACAAAAACAACCAGTTAATTTCTTTTTACTGAGAATAAAGTAAGTATTTTTAGCAACCAGATTCTAAAAGGACTCCTTTCCTATCATCAGACATGGCATATTGTGAAATATTCTCAATTGTGCGCAATTGTGTGTAGTCCATGATGTTACTGTATAAATGAGCATTCACAGATAAATATCTTTCTTAAATAAGCTCAATTTGCCAAATTTATGCATTACCTGTCACTTGAAGAAATAATAGAATATTCCATGTCCACGCAACAATTACTACTAAAAGTTAGAAACTGAGTTTTTCCTTTGTTAGATGCTATATCTGCAACTTTCTATTCACAAGTTTTAGTTACTTCTGAAACAACTCAAAAGATCACAAAACAATAACAACATAACAAAAATAACAACATAAAAGCAAAACAGGAACATTTTTCTCTTGTAGTAGGTAGGGGGATGAAACTTTAAAAATGTATGTTTAGCAATATGACTAATCATGCACATTGCTGGGAAGTGCAAACTCATATGCATAAAGTAAATCCAAACCTTTGCTCAAATCATCGAAAGTTTTTCTATACCACATTTCATTTCTACCATAAGAGCAACTGCACAGAAATAGAATGAGTCCTTTCATCCTTTCCCTAGTTTTCAAACTATGGAACTTTCATGGGAATAAATTATTAGCTTCTGCATACAGTTAACTTCCTAGCCCTGTGATAAACACAATTTGAGCCAAAGACTTTTCAGATTATAAATATTCTGTTGGTTTTGGGTTTGTCCGAGATGGCATGCCTTGCTGTAGAGTGGAGAACCAGAACAAGAGAGAAAGATCCAGAATACTTGACTAGGCAGTTATACAACACTTCCTATTATCAGTAATTTTTTTCAGATAAATGTATACAAATAGAAATAAAAATGTCTTAAAGAAATTCCATCTTCTTATGGGTATAAAAATGTGTAACATTTGGATATTACAAATGTGATAAATTAAAACCGAAAGTCAGCAGCTTACTTTTATCATTTTCTGTGGAACATTATGGCTCCCATTATTATTCCACCATCACTCCTGCATAATTCTACTTAGATCAATAAGGTTAGGCTGGAATAAAACTACATTATGAAGCTGGTGAATCAGGACCCTTATTTTTGACACATTTAAGCTTTTCCTGGAAGACCAGATGGTTGCTGAGTGTTATTCAGATGAAATCTAAAAGAACTAAAATACTCAGCATGCTTTTATTATTGGCATATTTAGTGTGTCACCTAAAGAAATCCACAAAGGGAGATAATAAGCCTTCTCAACTGTTTCACAGTAATTGTAGCCCTTGTGATAGTGCTACATTAAGATAACAAAATGTAAAACGTGTTTTCAATCAGGAAAAAGAAATCCATTTGAAATATTTATGCAGGAAAGGGACTGCATCAAACAGGTAACTATCAGTATATTAGACTTGGAATCAAGTGCAACAAAACAAAGTTCTGCCTGTGTTTGATACTACACATTGTCCAAAATTTATAAAGCATATTCTTTGTTCTTACCATAAGCCTTAGAGATTTTCACAGGGTTTACCAGCCCAGTTAAATATCTAATATTAAAACAACATAAAGCTTTAGGCACTTGCTTCAAATGTTGCCTCAGGTTTTCAGAGGGACATTTTTCCATGTACTTACGGTCATTGCATAATGGTCCACTAAAGGAGGTCATACTGCAGTCACAGCTGAATCCATCCCACTGCTGTAGGCACACGCCCTGGTTTGCACAGGAATCCTCTTGGCACGTTGTGCTGGGGCCTAATGAGAACACACAAAAAAGGACTTGCACTTCATCTCCCAAGCAAGGTACTTCCCAGTGGGTCACATTGAGTAGTTGCCAACATCTCAAATCAAATGAGCAAAGAGTTACCAAGTCAAATGCACATAAACTCACTGGTTTTGGAGCAGCATGTAACATTAAAAGGGGGTGGGGTTTGCTTTAGTTGTAAGATCACTATGTCAAACACATAAGAATGCACATAACAGAAGCAGAATTATTCCAGGTAGAGTGGGAATGTTAACTTTGTTGTCAGTTATTTGTTAATCTCGTGTCTGGCTAAATGTTGTCTAAAATCTTAATTATTTCTTCCTATAAATACATTTCAAACAGCAAAGCCAGATGCCACAGGAATCAAAACTCTGGGATATGAAAGACTGGATAATGAAATAGAAAAATGAAACAAGTTCTAAGAAATAATATAAGGAAGCTACGCTATTACAATTATTTTAATCCCACAAATTATTTTAAATCATTTAGGTCTGAAATTCAGAGCAGATTGGGATTCTTTGGCTGGAATGTTGACAAGAACCAATTCACATGCTTTGGGGATCCCATGCAGGTTCCTTCTAAAAGGGGAAATGAAGAAAATCAGACTACTAATGAACTGGCATGCCAAAAATGTGACATACACATGAAAAAATAAAGCTACTCTATTTCTAGAGAATCATAACTAGACTACTGAAATATAAAGAAATTTCAAAAAGGAATGATCAAAGCACTAAAGCAATCACTATACAAACATATTCAAGACTGAAAGCCTTTATGCAAGCAATGCTGGAAAATGAAAGTTCATTTAGCCCATTGTTTTAGAGGTGTGAAAGGCAAAATCAGCAACAAAATAACACACTTTAATTCTGAAATGTACAGAGTATTTATTGCAGAAATCCAACTGTGCATTGGGGGTTTCAGTCTTGTTTAATACACACAGGGCTATCTACCTTGCAAATCAGCTTTCATCAATGCAACTTTGTCAGCAAAATAAAAAAAAAGCAAAATATAGTAAATGTTAGTAAGCAATATTGAAATGGCAGCAAACACAGAAAAAAACCATTCAGAATAAAGTGCATGCTGCTGTTAAAGAGAGAAAGAAATGCCATATAACGCAAACAAATTAATGCTAATAGCCATAAATCTTCAGGCAAGCCAAAATAAGAAAGCAGTAATTTGCCAGTATTTTACTAGAAATATAATGGTTAATTGAGCTGATGACATGTAATGGAGGAAAATTAAAAGTGTGGGGCTTTTTCTTCCTTGGATAGCTATGAATGCATTAACAGAGTAAATGCATGGCTGAATCCTGACTAGCCCTTTGTCATGTTCAGATACACTGAATTCAAGAATAATTAGCACCATCATCCTCTGTGGTCTGCCTTTTTCTATGCTTTTCTCTGTGGCTGGTGAATGAAGACTGAACTACAGACTGTGAACCACAGTTTACTATGAGCTCTCACACACATTTCACACTAACTCTTGAAACTACAAGGAAAAATTTGATTCTGGGATTATAAAATTGTCCCAAATTGTTTTGGAGAAGGTACGTCAATATCTGTCTGAAATTCCCACAGTCAGTCATTAAGGGTAAAAGAGCAGAGCTAGTCCAAAGATTACATAAATAAATTAAAAATCACACCCCAGAGAGAACTCCTCATAACTTTTTTTTTTTTTTCAATTAGACCTTCAGGTATCTCAGTATGGTTTTTTCTTTTGATTTGCTGGTATTTAAAAAAAAAAATCCATATGAATAAGATTTAAGTCAGCTCCATGGCTTCTTTTAAATGAGGCACAGCTCAAGCTCTAAAGCAGGGCCTGAACAGTCATCAAAGTCACTGACAGGGAGGGCAGGGCATCCCTGACTTGGATTTTTTCCCATTAGGATAATAATAATAGTACTAGCAGCAGCAATAATAATAATAATAAAAATACCACCACCACCTATAGCTGACTGCAGCAGGCAGACATTAGATAGTGATTTCCTTTTCTTTGGAGTTCTGAGCCCAGAAGTTGAAGCATTTGGGCATTACATCACCCTTTCTTGAGCAGAGGATTATAATGACAGAATCCCGCAGCTGACAAGACACAGTTTTTCTCACCAGATTCTGCTACTCGGAAACTTTACAAAGCTGAAGTGAAAATATCTGTAGGTGTTTAAATGTTATATATTCATGGATTTATTTACACTTTAGTTATGCAATGTTGAATTTCCTCATCTTTGCAAAAGTAGAGCAGAAGTCACAAGGACTTGAAAGTACATAAACTACAGGACCCTATAGGCACATTAGGAAGTGCATGTGCATATTTAGAAAAAAATATTGATACAATCTTGCTAAAAAAAAAGATTTTTTTAATATTAAATTGATTCTTAGCACTCTTGGCTTATCCATATTAGTCATTATTCTAAAATTGATATCACAGCTTGCTTGCATATAAGCATTGCATATAAGCATTTCTTTTAGCAAAAGTAGGATTATTTTTCCCCAAAGAACAGATGACTGTTTAATGGTGGTAAATACTATGATATTTACCCTAACAAATTAATCTTTTCCTATATTTATATATAGTGAAGTAATAAGGTAGTTAGCAAAAATAGTGCAGCACACCCTTATCTAGCACTTTTTCTTTTTTCATATTCAATTTTTTAAATATTCTAATTTATTCAGTCTCCACTGCAGACTTTTTAATTGACTGAGTTTGTGATCTCCTTTACATTTGTCCTATGTGAGGGTTTACATGCAATATATATAAAATTAAACATTATAAACTGATACATATATGTTTTACAATATATTATTAAAACAAATTTCCTAACTTACCATCAAGAATCTTCATGTATGTTAATACTGTGATTTTTTTTTTCATGGAGTTCATATAATATACAAATTATATTTTATATGCACATATACATGGTGCATTTTTCTTATAACTATATAAAAACTATGGTTGTATCATACCTTATTTTAAGTGGGAAAAGGAAGTGCAATTAATTTGACTGGAGGAAAACACTGTTGACACAAACTGGCTTTGGGGTTTGGCATTAACAATTCAAAGAGCTAGCTAGCATATTTATCCTTCTAGTTGTTAGCTATCTGTTCTAGTCATTGAAAATTATCAGGAAGGTGGATTCTGCCAAGTGTAAATTATATTTCATGTTCAATGATAGAGATATCTCTCTGTCTGTGGTTGAAGCTTCAAAAGGCAAACCTTCCAACTTGCCACAGCAATCCTATTAGTGGCCTTGCTTAAAATGTTTAATGCACTTATGACCATCAAATTATTGAGAAAAAAATATATTTTAAGTAAAAAAATCTAACAGATAAAATTAATTAGAAGTACAAACAGTTTGACAGAAGAGAGAAAAAGATTTTTTGTTCTTTTTTTGCCTCCTGATATGTACCTGAAAGTTGAGGAATTCAATCCCATACATCTGAAAAACAACAAATCCAAGTGCCTCACTTCTCAGGACAGATTTTCCAGAACCTGATGCCTTAACACTGGGCATATCCCAGCTGTCTTTGGGATCGAGAGTGGTGGTGACAAACACTTCTGAAATTACTTCTGCTGCTGTGTCCTGAGCTCTTTGGACCTGAGTCTCAGGTGACTTCCAGGGCTTACAGATCCCATGGCAGGGTGAGATTGGTGCAGAACTCTCAGCTCTGTAAGGACAGAGACAATCCTGGCTGGACACAGCAGCAGAGGCAGGAGCAGCTTGAGGCATGCAAGAGTTTTCTAGGAGGCACCTGAATTCACAAGTGACCTAAATCATCTTTTAGGTGGCAGGACACTTTTTTGGAAATCTGAATCAATGGTCTGCAAATAAAAGACTGACAGATGGCTCAGACATGAGGACTTGAAGTAAACAAGTGACATGGAGGAGATAACTTGCAAGGTTAAGCAGAAAGGTTGGAAGGGGATATTTCATTCCGTGCTGTTAAAGATTTCCTTCTGCAGGCAGAAGACTTTAGAGGACACAGTTCTCTGGGAGCCAGGCAGCACATCTGGTTTGACCAGTTTGTTGTGTCAGGTGATTTTGGTGTTGGAAAAACTCACTCTCTACCAAAAAGGACAATAGTTTCATGGCCTTTATTAAATTGTTGGTAGCTTTATAAAATCCACTGATAGCTGAAATTATGCCAGTGGTTTAAAAAATGAACTCACACACCAGGCTTGTGGCAATATTTCTTTGAAGTACAGAAAATTCATTTAGGAAATTACATAATTTCAAAAGAAGCTATGAAATGCATAATGGAATTAAGACATACTTTGACTCTCTGGAAGGATGGTGCAGGGATGGATTTGCTAAAACCGTTCAGAAAGCAGAATCTAATTTTCTAAACTCAATGGCGAACAAATACATATTTTTGCACTCCTGAAAGACATATGCAAAATTCCCATCTTCTATTTTCCTGTAGCTTTAGTGTCTGTGTAATAACAAAAGAACTTATATTGCTAACTAAAAGTAGGAGGCAAAGAACAAAAATGTTCCACCTGTTCAAATGTACTATAAGCACAACAAAAGAGGATATGAACTTTATCCATCAGGAAGCTTTATCTCGTAAAATTTAAGGAACACCCAACTCTCCTTGGATTTTTAGAATATCAATTTGCACACTTAACAAACTTGATATCAAAATCATTAAGATTCCAACTTGAAATAGATTTTATAATGTCATTTAAACATTTTTCTGTCCAGAGAAGAATGGCACTTGAGAGAAGGGAGAACATATAAAATTGAACATAAACTCAAAATCCAGAATTATGTGAATAAATTAGATAAGCGGGGACAGAAAATGTATTCAAATTATTCCATAAACCATAGTAAAAATAATGTGGGATCAAATGACAGCAGGAAAAATAG
Organism: Lonchura striata; assembly: GCF_050655825.1. Lineage (NCBI taxonomy): Eukaryota > Metazoa > Chordata > Aves > Passeriformes > Estrildidae > Lonchura > Lonchura striata. The sequence continues at coordinate 93,775,479 of NC_140705.1, read as the reverse complement.
CTAGAGATTGACACTCCTGAATCAAAAATACACTTCTTCTAATTCTGTCCTCACTTAAATTTCATGATATACCAGATGAGTCAATAAGGACATAATATTGTGAGATAAAACATATTTATCTGTTACTGATTTCAGATAGAAAGGTTCCTATCAATACTAATCTAAGGGGTGAGCAAAAATACAGAAGATAGAAGATTAGTATTAAAAAATTCCATAAATTAGCCTTGAATTAACCAGCTCAAAATGTCTGCTTTAAAATTAGAATTACTTAGCTAATGCCTCAGCATTAACTAATGCCTGAGTGTTATGAAGATACAAAGAACTTCATTGAAGCTAATTGTTACTCTTGTTATCATTAATTAAAATACATCAGTAGTAAACAAAACACATGAAAAAATCTTGCTACTGGGAAGTAAGGAACCTACATTTAACATTCTGAAGTTAACTCATGTTCTCAGATTAATCTCTGTGCTTTAGGGCAGGCATATGCCTGTCTCCATAATACTAAAAAACACAGCCTTTATGTAAGAAAGGGTGAAGCAAGATCAATTAGAAGCAGGTAAAATATAGTCTCTTGATATATGGAGTGTAAATATAAAAAAAAACCCTGCAGGATTGGCACAGTACTTTCACTATGATATATATATATATATATACATATATATAAAACAAAAAAACAACAAAACCAGCATATTTAATACCTTCACATCCTCTTTCTATTTGGCCATTGCAGAAGAGAGCATCTGAGATGAGGTCAGGGAGCCGTCCGTTCAAGTCAACTGATGCAAGGCAGCCTTGGAATCCCTCCTTTGCATGCACCAGTTTGGGCAAGGATTTAAACATTTCTTTGGCCACTCCTCCAATATACAAATCACCTGGTGAGGAGAAATAATTATTAGATACAAAAAAGAACCAGCAGAGCCTTGGACCCACTTGATCTTCTGGCCTTTTTGTGCTGAATGACAGACACGTCCAAAAAAATATCCTTTGAAATAAATGTACAAAAAAAAAAAAAACTGAAAACATGTAAGATACTACAGCTTTGCAGGACTGTATTTCTTCAGATGTAAATGTAGACTTCAAATTTGTATGGCTCATTTCTTAGAAGTACTTGGGCATGCTTTCCATGTGTCAGCTCACATGTTCAGGAAACACACATGTATTGCATGTTGTATCAATTGCAGAGAGGAGGATTAAATCACAGAATCCCCATCTAGAAACTCATCTAGCACTGGCAAAATTGTTCATCTTTTTGTTCAAATAATTGATATGCAATCTGTTCCTATAACTGGTCAATATTCAGAGAGGTTGGCCACAGACTTTGCCAGTGGTGGACACAGCACAGTGAGATAAAAGGCAACAAGATCCACCTGAAGTCTCTTACCCAGAATCATCCATTCAGAAGTACACCAAGAAATAAAAGACTGAGGGATACATGAAAGGAGAAACTTAGAGATACCATTGTTAAACAGCAAAATGACCAACTATCCCCACTGAAACTCATGTGGGAGCAAGGGGAGTTTGATGCCTTTAAAACAGCAATATGAACACTGAGCAAATGGAATTTTGCTGCCGAAAATGATTCTAATTGCAAACACCTATAACAAACAGCTTGTTCTGATGAACCTCAGGAAACTTAGTCAGGACTGAAAAACAAGGCTTTTCTCCCTTCAAGTAATTCCTAGATTTTTGATAGACTTTGAAAGTACATAACTGTAACTTTCCTCTTCAACATCGAGGGGAGGATGCTTTTTGTTTTAAAACAATTCAGGCTCTACATTTCTTTAATATTTGGGTGTTCTGGCAGACAGAAAAGTCACCTTTCAACCCAACATAACCATAAGAACCTCCCTAAGCATGCCTCAAGTGTCAGCCTGCAGGTTTAACCTGCTTTCCATACCTGCTGCTGAGGACATTCTGCAGAAAAGAACCTGGCTGCTGCTTGGCCAGAGAAAGGAAGCAAGCACAGCACAGTCTCTGTTTAGGCATTAAATCCTCATTGATTACTTATTTTTTTGCCAGCACAAATTTTCGGCAGTTTATCTGAATAATCTACATTCTAATCTACATTATGCTTTCCAGAACAACCCCCAGTCTGGCTGATTTTGGAGCTTAGACCTCAAGACCCGGTGCTCTAGTGCCAAAGAGTGTTTCTACATGACTTCAAACACAAAATTGTTGCTTTCCTAAATGTTTGCAAAGCTTTGTAGGCAGGTTTTACAGTGACAGAACTCAGAATGTGCTGTTGCCACTACCCCATGTGGCTGGTTTTAATCTCCCTCTGACTGGTGTAAATCACAGGTTTGCCTTTTACTGGTTCTCCTGGCATATTTCTTGATTGAAAAGGAATGCAATTTAGTGCTGTTTGTAATAGTTTACAGTTTACCTGCAAGGAAATAACCTGAAACAAATAAATGTCTGTAAGACTGAGAAAAAATTTTAGTCATTATGTATCATCCCTAAAATTCAACTGGATTTGAATTAGTGAAATAGAGAGAAAATGGAATATGCTCAGAAAAATGCTTATTAACATATAGAATTTATAAGCAAACCAACCAAAATTCTCAGCAATCTTTGTAGCCTCCTACATTAAGGCACCTCAAACTTTATCCATTCTATATAGATTATTTGGAAAATAAGATCTTACTTTCCTCTAGAGATCTGAGGTGAAATGTAAGTCTAATAAATCTGAAGTAGAATGAAAACATAACAGATTAAAATATGGTGATCCATCTGTCCCCACAAATGGGATCTAATTCACAGCAGAAAGATTCCTGCATTTTTCAATCTGCTGAACTGAAAAAAAAGTTAAAACACTTGTGTCATGATAAAGGTTCTTCATCTTTTTCTCAGACAGAACATCTAGAAAGCAAAACTGTTCCAGGTTTCCTGAAGATTTGTGCCTTCAGTCACTGCCAGCTTAGAATAGAGAGATAATTCATCTCAAATGATTCCAATAGACTTAAAAGAGGGAAACCATTCCAGAGAATAGTATTAAGAAAATAACTTGTATTATTAAAAAGTTAAACTTGATCTATTGCATGTGACATGTGTAACCTCTTTTTAAAAATATACTGTGCAAGCAACCCTTTTTATTCTGTGAGTAGCTACATCTTTAAAACCACAACCTTTCAGATTTATCTCCTGCTAATTCCTGATATCCATCTCTCAAACCTATTCAGATTGCTATATATAATAACTGGCAGTAACTGCCAATTATGATGGATGGCTAGCAGAAATCCAGGTCAGTGTGCCAGCATATAAGATGGAACTCAGAATATTTTCTCCTGAAAAGATACACTGGAACAATGCCAATCAGGTATCATATGCAGTGAAGTACAATATATTGAGTCCAAATAAGCTGCATCCCTACAGCTTACTTACAGTACCTAATTAGACTGATCATTTTATACTATTAAAGATATAATTTTTATAAACACATGTTTTGGGTAATATTTCAATTTTGTTGATGTTCAAAATAACTTTGAGTTATACTTTTAAAAATCAAACATGCATGTAGTTCATACTTAATACACAAATATATCTTATGTATTGAGTAGCCATACTAACTATTAGACTTCACCTTTTGTAAAGTATATAGAAGTATTTTTATGACTATGAGGTAATTTTCCCAGATTTAATATAAAATTTTTAATACCATATGTGTTTTGAGTTTGCTCCTGCTGGCACGAAAATCACTTTCTCTCAGATATAAAATTTTGCTAAGGGATAAGCTCTGGAAATAAAACTCTGATTTTTATTTTAAAGTTAGTTAATTTTTTCACTTGATAATTTTTCTTATCTGCCATCACAGAATGTTTGCATTGTTACTTTTATTTCAGTTAATCACATGCTACTTTCATGTTCATCTCAGTGAAGAAGTAGTTTCCAAAAAAACTCAATCAATTAGACTTTCGGACAAGACAGGACTGCAGAAAATATTGTTAATTAAATTTTACCTCAAACATATTCAGAGAAGATAAAAGATTTTCCCTATTCCTACTAAAAGAGATCAGAGGAATTAATGTAGTGCAATACAGATTCCAGGTTTTCTCTTTTTCACTTCTTATGTAAGTACAGCTTCACTACTGGAAATTTTAGTCCAAGGTAAATCCCTTGTTGTGTAGCTGCCTACTTACAGGTGTGAATTACATGCAAGTTATTACATGAAGTTGGGTACCACAGTTCATCAGACCAATAGTACAAGCTTATGACACTGTGCAAACTGGCTGGAGTCTAAATGCTACAATGCTATCCACTGAAAATGTGTAACTGCAGCTTCAGGAACTAAAGTTCATGACATAAAATATTCACCAGTTGTCATAGACAAAGTTGCAGGTAGCAAAGAAACAGGTGATGTAATAATAGTGAGCCAAGATTTCCTTCTGATCATTAGAAAAACTTGAAAAACTTCAAATAAAGCAGTTTCTTGAGAGCAGATCTCACAACTCTCCTCTTTTTTCTTGTATTAGGAGTCAGTGCACAGATTTATTGTTTTTTGGGTTTTTTTGGTGTTTTTTTTTTTTTTTTTTTTTTTTTGTGTGTGGAAGGATTGTTTCCTCTCTTTGTTTTTCTGAGGCAAAAAAAAAAAAAAAGTGCTTCAGGCATGTTCTCACTGGCACTTTCACGGCAGGCCAGAGGAATCAGCTGGAAGGCAGCATTTTCACTTTCAGAGCTAGACCTGCTCATGGCAATGATGGTACTGCTCAGTTATGCCATAAGCACTCGTAAAGAGAAGATTTTGGTGGGTTTAATTTGCATCTTTTACAGGTACTGCAGATCCTCAATTATTACAACAGGATCTTTCCTATTAATCTCTCTTCTGACTTAGAGCTGATTTGTGCTTTAATAACAAGGAAATTTAACACAGAAACAAATTGCTAGCTAATAAATTAGCCCGAGTTCTCAATGTATTCATTATTGGAATCACACTTATGCAAAAGCACGCAGAACACCACACAACACTGAGTCACACACAACTATTGGTAAAACAAATGCCAAGTCCTCCTGTAATAGCTCATCTTTTTTTATCCCAAGCCTCTGCATTTCTTCAAAATAAGAACTTTGCAAATGCTAAACCAAAGACATGTAAAACAAAGATTGAAGGTGCTGTTCTATTTTCTGACTAACTAACAGAAGGTATTAAGGGTTATTATCTGGCACTAGTGAGATTGCTGACAGGTCACTTCACAGTGAAGAATCTTTTCTCCTTTTCTCCATTCCTGAGAATTCTTACATTATATATGCTGGTGGGCAAAACATATTAACTTCATTTAACAGCTACCATTGTCTTCAAACATAAGTAGAGAGGGAATTGTTTTCCATGTGTTTATGATGGTAACAAGACAAGAATACTGCTCAGGTGTCACTGGTGCACCTGGAGCCCTTAACAAGCCAGCAGCAGTTTGGTACAGAAGGTTTATGACATCAGGCAAGAATTAGTTTAGCCAGGATATAGTTAGACTTCTTTACTCTCCTAAATCTGTGTGCTTTGTGTACATATCTGGTGTTCATTTCTTGAACACCTTTGCTGACAAGAAAGGAAAACCATTGATTCAAATATGACCCCAAGCATGACTAAAAATAAAAAATAAATAAGGAGGAAATATAACAGTGGAAGGAATTGTGGCTTGACTTTTTCATAATCCACAAAGACAATATCTCTGGAATATTTTTATATGCCTGAACAAAAGCATTTTCAAATCCATCATTCTCTCCAAGAGCAGACATTCTCTCCCCTCTCTTGTTGTGCTGCTGGTTTTAAAAGCACTTTCCGCTATCCTCCTAATTTCTCTTTCATTTTGGAAGAAGTTGCTTTGTCATGTTTCTAACATCACACTGTACTAAATCACTACCGTGGCTAGGATTAAGAGTGCTTCTGTGGTGTGCTGGAGTAGAAGTTCTCCAGGAAGGAGATGGATAGCCCTGACATACCATGGTGGATTCTGAAAACACAGCAGGCATCTCCACAATTCCTTTATATGACATGTGAAAATACAAAGGAATATTTAGCTCTGGTGAAGCAAAGGTGTCAGGCACGCTTTTCTCCAAATATGCTAGTTCAAAATGATCAAGCATAAAACAGCTTCTTCCCTCAGGCAGGCAAAGACAAAGAAGGACTGCAAAGACTGAGAAATGCCATAGGGAAAGTCTAATCTCAAAAGAAAAAGTGTTCACGTTTTTCCAGTCCCTCCTAAAACAGATGAGCTTCTGTTACCAGATCAATAGAAATTGCTTTGTAGTATCTTAATAATTGCACTACAAACTTCATGGTGGAACTCATCCTAAGACAACCCACACAATCCCAACTCATGGTATTTTTAAGGCAACTGATTTGTGAAAATAAATTACTCTACACGAGCAGAATATGCACTAACTAAAAGAACAGACACCATCAAGGGCTGTTGTCTCAAATGGAAATATCAGGTAGGCATTCAGATTTTTTTGACATTCACTGAAATATGGGAGCCTGCTTGGCCTTGATGATCTTCTCACCTCCCCAGTGTACAAAATCACCCACCTTTTGCACATTTACTTTGTTCAATAGGCAGAGAACAGTGAAGATTTTTCTTTCAAATTTCAGCACACACTTTAGAAAAGGAGCTGGGCCTGAACACTGGATGAGTGGTCATTCTGGAGTCTCTTCTCACCTTCATCAAGCCTGTGTAAACATTTGCTCTTCGTTCCATATCAAAAATGTGTTTGCTCCTTAAAACAACGTTGATGAGGCATAATTGCTCTTTTATTTTTCATAAACCAAGAAGCCTGCTGTGATCATAGCCCATTAATAAACAGAAGAACTGTTGACAAAGGCTCAAATGCTGCATCCACACAGCTTCTGCAGCGCATACGCTCCAGCATATGGCTTTTCAAACCCCCTTTGCAGCAGAGAATATGCATTTTGATGTGCATTCACAGGCTTGCTTGGTGCTAGAGCAAAGCATGACTGAATTTTGTCTACCACATGCAAGGAAGGGCACTTGAGGGAAAACATGAAAATGTAAACTCAGTGTTTGATGTCCACTTACTCACTTCAAAGAGTCCATTCTGTAGCTTCAGTATTGATTTGTGGTTGATATCTTTTGGTTTTGACGCGATTTTTTTTTTTTAAGAAAAATAGGATTTTCAAATATTTTTCCTATTGGAGCGATGAATTCTATCATTTTTAGACCCTCTCTAACCTAAGGAGGGAAAGGGTGGCTAGTTTACTTGTCTAGGCTCTGCTGAGTTATCTGTCCTTTCAAATACTTCAGGCAAGAGGCTGATTTATGATGTGACAGGTGGTAGCTTTCATCTTTCACATTCTCTATACTGATAACCAAGCAAGGCAAAATGTTTACAGGCAAATACAAAGAGAAAAAATAAAGAAGAATTTCTAGGTTAGCAAGTCACTCTTTGGGGAACGAATATAGAAACTGATCTTTTCACCCCAATTCTATGCTGCCTTCAGTATCTTGCCTGAATACCCCATTAAATGTATTAGGGAAAGAAAAAAAAATCACCGGCAATGAAATGCTGACATTGTGGGTTTTCTTCAGGCACCCTTATTGGCACAATAGTACATATTGTTATTTGTCAAGAGAATTGAACTTTGAAGATATTTCTTCCTTTGCGTGATACTTTACTGTTCTTTTTACAATTTCACTGTAGGATTGCCTTGTAGTCCTCACTAACAGAAAAAAAAAAAAAAATAGGAAAGGAGAATTAAGAGGTACAGGAAAGAATTTACAGTTTAAGGGTTCACCAGGAACGGTATCTTTCACTTGCCACCAATTTATATGGCAGTCCAAAGCGCTGCTCTACCTTCAATCTCCTGATTCCATCACACTACACAGAACTACAGTGAAGACATTCCATGGTTCCACAAATTCTTCTGCCAAGAAACTTTCCCTTAATTGGACAACTGGATGTGCTGTCCAATTCTGCACTCACCTCTTGGTGCTCAGATTTCATTCTTACTACAATTTTCATCTCAGTTTAGCACTGCTTAGAGATTACACAACTGTGCCCATGTTTCACAGGCAAGTAAAGCTGTGTCATAGGAAGTGCTGGTGTGTGAGAAACAGCAACAACACAACAACATCCTCAGGAGATAAGTACTGAATAGACAAAAGGAAATAGTCAAAAAGTAAATGCTCACATCTGAAGACTTCTCAGGCTAAAATACACCATTTCCCCAAGAATTCTGTTTTCAAAAACAATTTTTCTCTCATAAGAAGCAGTTTCACAAAAACATTTGACATTTTCCTGACAATAAAAATCCTCACATTCCCAGCCACTCTATTTCTCTCTTATTGCTTTTACCCCCACTAAAAACTAGATGAAGAGCACTGGCATTGAAAAAGATTAAACAGATGTAAAATCAAAGCAGTCTGCTTGTGCAATGGACTGTGAGGAAAGTTGGTGATGCATGTTAAATGGTAAATAATAAAATCTAATTGCCATATAAATGTGCGTGGCAATCCATCTCCCACATAATCAATGCTAGGCCAATTACTCTGTGTGGGGGGGATGGCTGTGGTGGAGAGGTGAGGCATTCAAGCACATCAAATGTCCTTCGTTTCTTTCCTGTCCTGACCACTTCTGGAGACTGCACACACCTCAAAAACAGACAGAACCTAACGAAGCTGGCATTTGCATGGTATAGTATATTCAGATCTCCCTTCCTCCTGCTATAATTTTTCACTCTCTGCTTTATCAAACAACACATGCTCTTAGCAGAGCTTGCTTCCAAAATAGTGAGGAATTCCTCTTTCCAACAGACCTACTAGACCTCAGAGATCATAATCTACAAAACTCTTCCTTTGGCTAGAGCTAAAGGAAGTTCCACATAAAGCTACCAACCAGCTGAGATGCTAAACATTCTCATTTTGAATGCAGGTTCACAGACAGCAATTTTTATATGATATTTCTTTTGATCAAGACATCACATTCAGACTCTGAGGATATTCCATGGAGCTGCCCTTTTGTGCAAAAAGGATCACTCAGCTAAAATACCAAGGGTAATGGGGGTTCACAGCAGCAAATTTTAAAGCAAATTTAGGATGTACTTCTTCACTCTGTGTATCTGTGGGGGGGCTAGGAGTCAGTGGATGCATATTTATATCAAATATGCAGAGGTAAGTTTTAAGAGCCTCTATATTTCCTGTATAATTCTTAACATAACTTTTGCTTGGTGTCCCAGAAAGACTTGGAAGAAATTCTACAATTACCAGCAGTAATAACCTGCATGTCAAACAGCTGTAGGAATGAAGGCAAATCTATCCAGTCATATATGTATGAAAGACTGAGAAGAACAGGAGAAAAGAGGCAGAAAACAAAAACCCTTTCATCATGAACTGATCTGACAAATTATTGCATTGCTGTTGATTACATAGTACAAGCTCTAGAATATAATTTAATCTAGAACTACTGGAATAGGTTTTCAATTTTGTACCCTGTCTTATAATTTTGGTAATTTGGATACAATTTCTGAAGGCTTAGCACTATCAAAATTATTTTCACAGCCTGGTAGACAGCACTGTTTAGAAGTAGCATGTAAAAAGTGATAAAAAGGAGGATAAAGGAATTCCCATTAGACCAGGCTGTCCAATGGCCTATTGTTATCCACTCCTAGAACTTTGTTGCATAGGATGATCCAAAGAAGAGTTCTCAGTTTTAAGTCCTTTGTTTTTCCTGTGTACAGAATCTGCTTTTCTTCACTATCAGCAAGACAACAGCTGCATTTGCCCATTGTCTACTCCAATAGGTCACACTGGGAAGATCTATTTGCTGTTGACAGTATTTGGAGCTCTGTATTTGGAACAGAACATTATTTCTGCATGAAGAATTCACAGCCCACTGGCAAGGTCATTACATTTAGCTCACGCATGATTATTTGAGAAATTTAAGCATTAATACTTGCTCATTTGTACAATGTTCTGTGCTTCTAAAAGCTTTGTTTCTCTAGTGATAAAAATATAAAGGATCACTGCTGTTGATAGAGACTTTGCAATGTAGAGAAAAAATAATATAAAGAGGCAACAATAATAACTGCCTCAGTATAAAACAACAGAGAGAAATATCACGTAAAATATAAACAATTTCAATTCCTACTGCTGAAACAGGAATTCCTCATTATGATCAAGACTAATTTAGCTCAGTGTGAATAAACTATTTTGACAGGTAAATGAAATATCAATAGATTGAAGGACTATTGCAAATCATCAATGAATATGCCAGGCTAGTAGATCTACTGCTAATTTAGTTAATTGAATTCAAAGTTTACAAGGATGAATTAATTGCCAAGTAAATCTTTATGCACATTGAAGAACTATAATTTGGTGCATTTGTAAACCCACTGGTGATACAAAAACTTAATATAACTATTTTTTCAGGTGCTTCAGTCTAGTCTGTTTTCATAGTATTGGACAAAACAGCAAGTGAAAAATCAAACATAGATAGAAGCAGCAGCCCTATCTCAAAAGAATAAAGGAAGCCAGGGGCCAGTGAGCAGACACAGAAATAAAAGTGAAACAGACAAGAGATCTAGACAGGTTATTTTAATTCAGGTAGGCTGATTCTGAGGTGTGCTCTAATATGAATAGCATTTTTTGAGGATGCAGTGATGTAACAGCACAGGAATAACATATGACTTACAATAGGCTCTAAAACTGACATTTGAGAAGGCTACATGAAAGTTGATGACAGTGAGACAAGTTGAAATTATGAATGTCAGTTCAAAAAAGCAGGTCTTGACATATGAAATTATGCACAAGCAGCAAAAGTTAACCCATAAATGTTGAGCTGTACAGGATTTTTTTCAGAATGGTGATTTCCTTCTAAAAATATATAGTTAGCCCAATATCAAGATTAGGATGACTGCAAATCATCTTAGAGGATACAGCATATCTGTGAATATATTCTGTGATCTGTAAAGTTTAAAACAGGATTAGATACTGAAGATCTGAAACTACCAACTCAAATAAAAGTTTGTAACTACTTACTGTTCAGTCAAAAATAACTGCAGCAGTCTTTGCCTTCTCATTTGGTAAGAGTGCAATATCTAAACTTCTAATTTCAGTTTATAAAAATTAAATATTTTAATTTTCTGATGAGTATACCAAGAGAATTCTGATTGGATTTTGCAGGGATTTTTTTATGCCTGCTGTTTAAAAAAAGCATGTGAACACTCTGGGGATTAAACTACTGCCTATATGTGTAGGAGAGAACCAAGAGGAAGATTAAACCCTAGTAGGTAAGTGGATATAAAGCGTGCTTGAGGATGTCTTCCTCCTCGGAAGCAGATCATGCATCTTCAAGTACTTATAAAATAAAATAGTTTCTGACAGAACTACAGTTTCCCATACCACACAGAAAAAATTGTGGAGAAAGAAGAGACATTATGGGCATTGTAAAACTCACAGTCTGAGACAGGAAGACAACATTTCTTTGGCAACAGAGAGGAACAAGGATCACAGAATGGTTTGTGTTGGAAGGTACCCTAAAGATAATTCTTTTCCAAACCCTTTGCCATGGGCAGGGACACCTTTAACTAGACCAGGTTGTTCAGAAACCCATCCAACCTGGACTTAAACATTTCTGGGGATAGAGCATCCACAGCTTCTCTGGGCAACCTGTGCCAGTGCCTCACCAGCTTCACAGTGAAGAATTTCTTCCTAATATCTAACCTAAAACTACCCTTTCAGTTTGAAGCCATTCCCCCTTATCCTGTCACTACACACCCTTGTAAAAAAGTCCCTCTCCAGTTTCCTTCCAGGCTCCCTTCAGGAACTGGAAGCCAAAAATTAGGTCACCCCATAGCCTTCTCTTTCCAGACTGAGCAACCCCAACTCTCTCAGCCTTTCCTCACAGCAGAGGTGTTTCATCCCTCTGATCATTCCGGTGGCCTCCCCTGGACTGGTTGCATCAGCTCCCTCTCCTGTGCTGGGAGCCCAGAGCTGGGTGCAATATTCCAGGTGGGGTCCCAGCAGGGCAGAGCAGAGGGGCAGAATCCCCTCCCTGCCCTGCTGCCCACGGTGCTCCTGATGCAGCCCAGGACACGTTTGGCTCTCTGGGCTGCCAGCACACGTGGACAGCTCATGGCCACCTTCTGATCCACCAGCACCCCCAAGCCCTTCAGGGCAGGGCTGCTCTTGACCTGTTCACCCCCCAGCCTGTGTTGAAACCGGGGTTTGCCCTGACCCAGGTGCAGCACCTGCTCTTGGTCTTATTAAACCCCTTAAAAGCACAATGGGTCCACTACTCCAGCTTGTCCAGGTCTCTCTGGATGGCATCCTGTCCTCGGGCATGCCAACCACACCACCCAGAGCTTGGTGTCATCAGAAAATATGCTGAGGGTGCACTCAATCCCTCTCTCTATGTCAATAACCAAGGTTGTTTAATAACACTGGTGCCATCCTGAGACACACCACTTGTCAGTGCTGTCCATCAGGACTTCGAGTTGTTGACCACCACTGGATGCAACTGTCCAGTGGTGGTCAACTTTATTATCCATCATTTAATCCACCTCTCTCCAGTTTGGGAAAAGGATGTTGTGGGTAGCTGTGTGAAAGGTTTTACAGAAGTTCAGATAAATGACATCTGTAATCTTTCCCTTGTCCACCAATGTGGTCACTCCATAAAATAAGTAATTTTTCTCTTGTTTTTCTGTGCTCTTTGAGGCTACTCAGACCCCTCACAACATCAGACCACAGCATCAAGTACAACAGGCAAGAATTCCCCTCCACCCAACTCTTTCAGGTCTTGAATTGCAGCCATGCCAACCATCCGAGCTATCCTAAGAGCAGGACAGGGAACCTGCTCATGAAATAGAGGAAGGGAAATTTGCTGTGTAACTGTGTTGGCAGGCTTGAGCTGCACTGCTTGTGCTCTTCAGACTCATTTATCTTTATGGGTTATTGCTAGAACTATACCTCAGCACACTTTGCTAATTTTCCCTGTGAGGAAAAATAACACAGTTCTTGGAATCCAAACACAGAATTATTTTCACTCACTTATTTGTCCCCAATTTATAATTTACTCATCTAATTACAGCAATAATTAGGCTGCAGGATGTAATATATGTGTTTCCACAGGTAGCTGCTGAAATTTTACCAGAGGTTATGCAGGGAACCGGTGTGTGAGATAATGAACTTTCTGTGTTATATAGCCAAATCCTACACCCAAAAGGAAACATATAATGGAAATTCTCTGCCATACATTTATGGCAGCTGTCTGCTCTCCCAGACAACTTCCATGCTGTGCAGGCTCAACAACACAATCTGTGTCTTTGTGCTCAATTCACTATATTTTTGCAAGAATCCACATATAGTGGGTTTCTTTTTCTAGGATCAGCTTGGATTTCAGAATCAGAAATCTGGTAACTCTACAATTACTCAGAATGGACACAGGTTTCATGCTATCTGCACACATTTCTATTTTACCTAATGATAACTCTGGTTAAGCAGAACTAGTGACACCAGTGGCAGGAAGTGTGATTTTGCATTGGCTTTGTTGCTAAGGCTAAGACAGTACAGGACAATGAATTTACTGTAACTATTTATATCAGGAAAGTAAATAGTTTATAGCACAACAGAAACACACCGCTGCAAGAAACAGACGTAAAATAGAAAAGAAGCAAATACAGTAGATAATTTCTACTAAATACTAAGGAAAGAAAAACAGAAATGGAAGGCAAATTTTTTTCTCCCTTTTAGCCTGCTGGCTAAAAAGTATCAGCTTGAATCCCTTCCCAGATTCGACCAAAATTCTCATGTGATATATTGTGCTATATTTAAAGGAGGCTGACTGTGAAAAATACAGTATAATACATTTAAAACAATAAAATAAAATGAGGCATACTATTATGAGAAGACTGATGTTGAGGACCTGTGTATGCTAGACCAGTTTTAGAGGTGCTGGCTATATATTCCTGCACTGAACACGTCAGGCTTGTTATTCTTTCACTATCCACATTCCCTGGGTGGTAAATTATAGAAAATCATCTAACACAATTCACCTTACTCACTTCAAATCTCTGTACAGTTTCTTTTTTCATCCTCCTCATCCTTTTTTTTTTTTTTTTTTAAATTCCAGAGGAATTCAAGGTTAGGAAGCGCGGCAGCTATGGATACAGCTTTACTTCAAAAAGCGTAAGGCGAAAGTAGCATTTTCAAAGTGCCGCACACAGAGGGATGCGAAGGGATGTTGGATTTTTCAGGCTGAGCCCGGGCAGCGTTGGTGAGACCACAGCGCCCTCTAGTGCCTTCAGCGAGCGCATGGAGAGAGCTCGAGCCGAAGGAACTTCGTTAAGGAACTTTCATTAAGTAAGGCGGCACACCAAAGACCCTCCACAATCGGTTTGAAAAATAAATAAAATATTTATATTTTGTAAATAAATATTTTTTTAATGGCTGTGTTAATTATCAGTTCGCAACAGGATTGCTTTTTTGGTTTTTATATTTTTTCCCTACCCGTGTCTGATTTACTATGAAGAGAACCAAACATATTAAAGACATACAGATATGCATTAAGTAGCACTTGCCATCTTAAGAATGTCAAGGAGCAAGCTGAATGATTTTTCTACAGCATCAAAAATGATATTGAAATATTACACTGTATCAATAAAAAATTGATGATGTTTAAAAAAATGCAAACCTGAGAAACAGCATGGCACAAATTTGAAATGCTACTTTAGGAATGGAGTGTGAGCCACCCAAAAAGCTTTATCAGAAATGCCAGGTTTTTAAATAGAATAATCTCTTATTGAAGATTATGACATATCAGGATACTGTTTTCACAGTCTTTCTTACAATCTTAATAGCACTTTCAAGTGAGGCAAACATGTAAAATATCACAAAATCCAGCATAATTACCAAGGTCAGCTCATTATCTGTGACTCAGAGGCAGTTAAAAGAAAATTCAGCAAGGAATAAGCTCTTGATGGAATATTAATATCCACTTTGAACATCCTGGCTTTTGAAATATCGTATATCTTTGACTGTTATGAAATTTCAGTTTTCCTGCCAAGAGCCTTTTTAAAGAATCATAAGATGCACACTACTTTTCCACATGACTAGAACATATATACTCATGTCTGATTAGGTGGTCATTATTTTAAAAGTATACCCATACATTTTCCTCAGATGCAAATTAGTGTTTCAGAAATCCATCCATAGAACTCATTACTATCACTTATTTTAAAATATACATATGTTTATAAAAAATAGATCTTAGGCATCTAGCTGAATTTATAATAGGTAGGTTAAGTGTTGGTAACAAAGTTTACCCCACCTGCAGTCAAAATTATAATGCATTACATATTTACATGTGTATTTTAATGCATCAAAATTATGATGCATTACATAATTTACATGATGTAATATTACATATTACATACTCATATTTAGATGAGTATGTTATGCTACTTTTATAACCTATGTTCATGTAAAATCAAGCTTTTTACATAGACATTGTAAGCCTCCTTTAGTCCCTCGACTATATTTTGGTTTACATAGGCCAATTTGCATTCTTATAATTTCCTGCCTTTTTTTTTTTTTTTTTTTTTTAATTCCCATGGGATCTTCACACGTTTAAAGTTGCACCTGCCTGTGCAGAAGTACTACTAAACTGACATTGTCTGGTTAAGGTGATGTAATCTCTTGTTATTGTACTGATTATTATAAAATAAAAGGTTTCATACAATATTAAATAATTATACAGTTCTTTACTTCTGTGCTTTATTCTGTTTATTATTCTGTAATGGCCCTCACTGTAAATAATACAAGAATCACTGTACTTACTTTTTAGATCTAAATTTCTGGCTCCTGCTGTGCTCTGTGTTGTGATTTTAGTGTCAATCTTTACAGTGTGTAGGTTGTTGGTGTCCCTTGATATCATGACATTATGCCACTGGTTGTCATTCAGAGGTTTATTAGAACTTCCCTTGATGAGGTTGGCACCGTTTCCCAAATCAAACACATAGTGTAAATACCTGGGAAAAAAGAAAAAATTGGAAAAGTTTCCTTTTTCTTTACATAGCAAGGGGGCAATAATTAATATGTCTAATATTTTATATTTGCTTGCACTCCTCAGCAGCGCTGGCTAAACCAGAAGACAACAATGAATGCCAGATGGGGAAGCAACTGTGATTCCGAGAAATTGCCACTTGTTTGGATGAGTTGAGGTGCAGTCCCAAGTTTCTGGAAAGCATCGAGCACTCCATGTACCAAGACATGCATACATACGTAGAGAGAGAGAACAAGAGGGAGGCTACAAACTAGCACTTCTTTGTGGTAAGCACGAGAGAAGTTATACCTATTATTTACTTTCATATATTTCAGGCATCTAGCTTCATCTGAAAGAAAGAGTCACAATAAAGCACATGAAGTTGAACAGGAAGAAACATTTACCAATCACATCTATCCAGTCAGGAAAAAAAAAAAAAAATTGCATCCTAAACTTTCCCGTGCATTCCTCCTGGACACACATTTCGAATGGACTGGTTTTGTCGTTACGCTAATCCATACATACCCTTTTACTAATTCAACCACAATGAAATCATTTCCATCGCCACTGTTAAAAAGTATCAATCCGTCCAGGGAGGTGGTTTTGAACTGGAAAAAAAGGTGCATAGATGTGTACGCTTGTAGCGTGGCCAGTGCAACATAACTTGCTTTTGTTTTAAAGGTTACAGGGTCTGCTATGATGTTCCTGAACCCGAATCTTGCATTTAGCTCACAATAATCGATGTCTCCATTTTTACATAAGTCAATGTATGCCATGCCATTAAATGTGAGACTCTGTAGATGCCCAATAAAATTAGAAGGCACGGAAGACAGGTAGCGCCGTTCTGTTATTATTCCTGTTTCTATGTTGTGGAATTCCAGCCGTGTGTGATCGCCAGCCATTTGACCTTTAAACAGCAACAAGAAAACACATGTTAGTGTCTGAAAGGGGTGGTCAAAGAGCACATCATGAGATTAAGCATCTGCATCATTTTCACACTTTTCAGAACGTGCAAGGCCAATTGTTGTCTCCAAAGGGAATACTTCCAAATTCATCCTAATTACTGGTAAATCCAGGAGCCTTTCCAAATCATTCAGTACATTTGGATAAGACCAGAATTTCTAAACTGAAACAGTTTACCAGAGTACATTAAACTGCTTACAAAATCCCTCACTTTAGTTACACTTAACCAGATGTGGGGTTTTACTATGAGCAAGTGCAATTACTTAACATGAGGAACACAAAGGCCAATCTCAGAGCTAAACCAACAATATCAGAGTCTCATGAAAGAGAAACAGAACAGCTTGAGGGATTTTATTCCATGTGTTTTGCTTCAATGTGCATGATTTGACTAGTGGTAGGAAGGATTCCTGTTTCAGCTGTCTTAGGTACATTAATCCCAGACCTGCTGCAAAAAGCCCTGTGTGACAAGGGTGGAGAACTACTTGAAAGCAGCTGGCTTTGTGCCATGGGGATAAACCATGAGAGAAGGGGCAGAGCCCAAGAGATGGGCAGAGCAGAAAGCCTGAAGGAAGGGTGCATGCCAGTGTTTTGGAATCCTGGAAAAAATAAGGGACTTTCTTATGTCAGAACGGTGTCTAAAAGCAAACCCCACAGCTGCCTTTGAGTTCGCTCTGCCGTGCCAGGACCAGTGCAGAGCAAGAAGAGCAAGAAGCCTGAAATTTGCTGATTGTAAAGCTAATCTGGAGGAAAGGATCAGCATTGCCAGAGTAGGCTGCATACAGGTCAAGTAAGTTTTTAAGCTAGTTATTAAATACCTCACTCAGCACATCAGAATTGTGTTCACTGAAGAGTTCCTTTTTCTGACAGAATGTCCAATTTTTTCCATGCTTATTTTAAAGAAGTAGGACAGTATTTTCACAGGGCTGATTCATGGTCACATTGTGTGGAAAAACAGCTTCTTATTACTAATGATTTTTACCACTTAATGTACCTTTTGCAAGCCATGGCCTGGATTCCCCAGTTCCTTAGTTGTTTTATGTCTGTCATGGAGTACACAGAAGGTGAAGAGCAGACCTAGCCAGTCTGGACTAAGTCCTGGCATAAAACAGCTCCAATACAAGTTCCCACAGTGGCAAAGCTACTGACAAGCCAAGTTCCCACTATGCCTCCCCAAATATTCTATTCCAAGAGACGGTGTGAGCGCTGCCCCAGGCTGGATATGTCAGAAGTGGTGCACAAGGGCTGGAGGAGGCTGACACAGCTGTACCTTTGTAGGTGTCATAAGCAAGTGTCTGTGGACATGTGTGTGACAGGGAAAAGACAAGGGAAAGAGAGATGTCCAGATCTGAGATTTGCCCAGGGAGATGAATTCACGAGCAGGTTAATTCTCAGCACTGAGATACAAGTACAGGCAGCAGTGAAGTTACAGGGAAAATAGCTCTGCAAGTTTTAATATCATTCAGGCACAAAAATTGCTCTAATAATTTATGATAAATATTCAAAAGTAGCTTACTTAGCTTTGGGATGAGTTCTGTAGGAGAACTTGTCATTGAACCCCACCTGGGATCTGCACTCACAGGGCTGAGCACTGCAAGAGGCACCTTAAACCCCAGGGACAGTCTTCTTGATGTTCTTGTTTCTAAACATTAGTTCTGAAGATACCACTTTCCCTGAATGCATTAAGCAAAAGTGTGTTCTTCCATGCAGTAATGAGTCAGGGAGCTGTCTTGAAAAGTGCCAAATATGTAATTTTTGCTGGGACAAGACCTGTATATTGGATCACAGCCAGAGAGCTGAGGATCAGGTTTCAGAAAGGAACATTGTATATTCCAGTCTTGTATTCCTTCAGATGGCATTCCAATAATGTCATGGCAAAAATCCACCAAGCTTTGGGCTACAGCACAATATCCCCAGTACATTAAATGTATTTCTTTCTTGAGCATAGTAATAAAAAAGTAATAAAAAGTTCCAGAGTCTGGGCTCACATCCCAAATATCCTTCACACATTTGAGGTCTATAAATATGCAAACAGGACTTTAGATTTCACATAATGCTCCACAGGATTTGTAAATGCAACAATTAAGTAAAAAAGAATGTAGTTTGTGCTTACAAGGTTGGGTGTTTGGGGATTTGTTGTGGGGATTTTTTTTTTTTTTTTGGTTTTTCTTGTTTTTTTTTTTTTTTTTTTTTTTTTGTTCTGGTTTTGTTGTTTTGTTGTTTTTTTTTTTTTTTAGGTTTGTCAGGTTTGTGGAAAAACATAATACAAAAGGGCAATTGAATTTCAGTTCATAACTATAAGCTATTCTGTTATCAAAATTTAGTGACCTTCCAACCACTTTTATTTTCTATATAGTCTTAGGAAATAAGGCTCATCAGGCTAGAAGTACTTAAACTCTTCTATGATGAGTAACTTCTTCAAAACCACCTGCATGGCTTCCAATGAAAGCTAATTATGACTGAATTCTATTAAGTATCCATGCACACATGATGCATTTGTCAAAGAGGACCAAGCACAACTCACAAATGAACAAGTGGCATTTTATAATCTGTACAAATGGGAAAGTCAGGCTGAATTATTTAATGGATTTTCCTTCAGCTTAAGTTTTCTGGATCTGATAGGGATTCTTTTATATATGGTATAGGAAATGGAATCAAAAAAGAAAAATAACATGTGGCAGAAGAAAGCTGGAATTTTTAGTAGGAAGTCAGTTTACTTCCTTATTCTCCTCATAAAACTATAATAACCTTTCACATGAAAAATTAATGGGTTGTATTTTAACCAAATTTCTGATTGTTGGAACATCTGAAGAAAAGTTCTAAGCAGTTTAAAACAAGCCTACTTTAATCCCATATGGCAACCCTTTCCCTATTCTTTCAGGAAATTCAAAGCTACAACACATTAAACTGTACTGCACACATTTGAAATTTAAACATGTAAAGGCTTTCAAAACGCTCAGGGTTGAAAAAAACCAAAACAACTGAAAAAACCTCACCCCCCAAAACCAAACCAAAACAAAAATTCTCACCACTGACACAACAATAAGCATTTTCTTTGTAGGAAATGTGACAGTCATGGAACTGACAGCGGATTACCTATATTTAAAGGCACATTTCCCTCTGTACCTTCTCATACAGCAGTTTCCTCCCCACTGGTGGAGGAGGGCACAGACTGGCCACGCAGACTCATACAGGGAGTTTAGGAAATTTAGGATGTCTTTTTCCCTCCAAAATACTGGGGTGAATTTCTCCTTTTGGATTAATAGCACTGAACATCTGTGCATTATGCAAATGCAGACAAGTTCCAGCTTGAAGAACTGAGAGGGAATTCAAGTCAACTGGCCATTTTTGGATGTTGATACTGAGTTGTGGAAAGAAAACATGTCTTGCACCAGAAAGCTGGATCCAGGTTATGTAACCTGCAGTATTTGTAGATTAGAACTCTTGCATGAGGAGTCCAGGAATTGTGCACTTGGATCTTGCACTAGTTTTTGATCTAAACAATTTTCTCTATATTAGAATCTGCCTTGAGTAGCAGTTGAAACAGCAAAACTATAATTTTTTTTTTTGTATATTTCCTTACATATTATCAAAAAGAAAATAAATTGTTCAAGACATCTACATTCTTGGGAAATGACCCTAGGCATCTTAACATACACAGGCTTCAGTGCTGGAAGATGTATTGGTAATTTATGATTCTAGAAAATATGTTCTTGCAGCTAAATGAATTATTTTTCTACCAGTGACAAGACCCTTGTGTTCTGCTGAGGTGAAAAGGGATTATTAAAGAAGTCACACTCCTCTTAAAAAAAAAAAAAAAATCCCAAAAATTTAACTTGTTACCATTTTAACAAAGCTTAGAACCAATGATAAAAGTTGTTTAATGCTACACAAAACCAAAGGATAATTCTAAAGAGCTAATAAAAACTTTAGGCACATTCTGCTGTGCAAGGAATCAGGGCCAGAAGCCAGATAAGTTGCAATCAACAACATTCATGTGAACATTGCCTTGTACAGGACAAAATCGATGTGTTCTCTGTTAACATTTCTGATAATATAAATATAGAAATACATTTCTATCATCTGCTAGCTTACATGTCATGTTTTTTTTCCCGCCCCAACTGCTATTTTAGTATTTGAGAAAAACATGCTGCCTAATATATAATTATTGAAGACACTTGATGCAAGATTCAAACCACAGCAGAATATCCTTCAAATATATATTAAATTCTTTCTTCCAGCAGTGGCTTAGAGTTTAGCCCTAACAATGTGTTGCCAAAAGCATTTTGTTTGCCTTCTCATTAGTGATGTACTAAATCACTTCTCTCCAATCACTGTATAAAAACATTCATTTAAGTCAGCATGAATGTTTTCATTAATTTCAATAGTAACCTTAGAGGAACATTTATAGCAAGTGTAATAACACACTTCTTGTACCAGCATTCCAAGATGCTTAACATGAATTTTGAATCTTACCCAAGAAAAGGGGAAAAAAGCATGTTTCTCTCAGATAAAGTAATTTTAATTCTGTATTTTTTTAAATTTGTTTTACTTTTGCTTTGCTTTGTGTTCCCCCCCAACAACATGGAATCATGGAGTCACAATGCCACAGTACCTGTCACGGCCTGCTGGTCATCCACCATTAACTTTAAACCTTTTCCTCGCCGCACCACACGCACTGTGTGCCACTCATTATCATTGAGGTTATAGCCAGCAAAAAGGGTTTCTGGGCCTTTGCCTGTAGGACATGCCAAACAGTCATTATGCAATCTTTAAAGCAGTTTACATGTGAGCCTCACAGAGAAAGAGAGAAACAGAGAGACTGGCTGGGCAAATGTTAAAACTCACCAAAAGTCACATCAAGCAAGAAAATTACCAAGTATAAGCAAAATACAGAGCTACAATATCCTGCATACTATAGAACTATTACATTAAAACATTTCTAATGTCTATTTAACTATGTAAACACATTGTATATGCACCAGGTTTTCATAAATAGGCACAGTCAGCATGGATTTAATTATTCACTTTTCAATCTCATACAGGCCTTCAAGAAATAGGATTACTGAGCCAAAAGAACTTCAAGTATAGATTTACAAGACTGGATTTTTGCTCCTTTATTAAAAATAATTTGGTGGAAGATAAAAAGTGGTGTGTGTGCATGTGTTATGTTTTTCTTAATCTATGTCAACGTATCTGTTTAATTTCTGTTTATTAGACTCTTCAGTACATCATCTATTACCTGATCTAGATGATTTGCTAATATTCACATGCAGTACCTTCTGCTGTTAGTAGATCTTCAAGCCATACTTTCCTTTTTCATTTAATGGATATGGGTTTTTTTGAAATCTGCTATTTTTCTCAGCAGTACAGCAAACAATTTTTATGCAAATTCCGTCTATAGCACAAAGTACTTGTGACAATCAAAGTAATCACAAACCTAGGAAAAAGGATACCTTTAATGCTCAGGAAAAAACTTCTCATAAGAAAAGGATTATGGAAATTGTTCCAGACACTGTTGAGCAAGAAGTGAAAGAGAGAAAGAAATGCCCTGACTTTGTACTGCCATTGATATCAATAGATGATAGACCAAGGGCTGCACGAACAGATTAGAACTCATGTCCAAAAGCCAAAGATAATCTGCATTAAACAAATTACATTCTTGTAAGACAGAAATCTCCCTGGCCTGGTTTTCAATTCCTGTGGCAGAATAAATGATGCTGATTACTTAAAGTTGTCAATTAAATTCTGGACTCCTCTGTGCAAAAGAGAAAAAGAGCTCCTGCAGCTGGTCCAGAGGTCTACAAAGATGATCAAGGGACAGGAATATCTCTGATGAGGAAAGGATGAAGGACTGGGTCTGTTCAGCCTCAAGAAGGGATGACTGAGAGGGAACCTCATCAGTGCCTATGAGTATCTACAGGGAGGGGCCAGAGGATGGACCAGGGTCTGCTCAGTGGTGCTGGGCAGTGGGACAAGAGGCAACAGGTAGGAACTGAGGCTCAGGAAGTTCCTGAACATCAGGAAGAAGTTCCTTACTGTGCAGGTGACAGAGCACTGGAACAGGTTACCCAGATAAGCTGGGGATGTCCCCCCTCCATGGGGATGTTCAAGAACTACCTGGAAACACTCCTGTGCCATGTGCTCCTGGACAAAACTGCCTGAGCTGCCAGGCTGGATCCGATGCCTCACTGTGGTTCTTTCCAACATGACCCATCCTGTGATTTGGTATAAGAGAAACATCATAAAATAACTTTTGACACAGAAAAAATAGCATTATCCATTACCTCCACTGTGCCCTTCCAGGTGACTCTATCCCATGTGCCAGTCTTGCTCTGAAAGGGACATGCAACTAACTCTGAAACACTCCCACTTTTCTCTTAGGATTCTTTTCCATTTTAGCACAGGCTAACTGTGATGGGTGAGATCTGTTAATAAAATCAAAGCCTAAAATCAAAGCCTCTCTGACTTAAGAACTACACAGAAGGAAAAGACACTAAGATCTTGATGTAGCTGTTCAGCATATTGGGCAGTTTTCATCTCAGACATTTTCCATCTTCTGTCAGAATTTTTTAAATTGCTGCTGGTTTACTGTTCTGCTTTTATATGCAACCTTTACTATTTTGGGCATGCCAAGGGATCTCCAGGAACAAAAATGCAAAGCAAAGGCAGTGAGAATCTCATAACACTGTTTTTCTGTGTCTGTGTTGACACCAAGCTAGGAAAGGTGTACAAACCCAGCAGAAGCAGATGACTAGGGTCAACTACATGAATCATTCTGTTCCTTAAATGTTTGCTTTCTTTGACAAGAGCAAGACCAGTTTTGTGTAAAGCTTAAGTGAATAATATTCTCCTTGAATGTGCTGGTATAGATGAAGTGACTAAAATTTTGAGCAATTTCTTTTAGGTACTTCAATGGAGGCAATTCTACCTAGATTTGGAGACAACAGATGTTAAAAAAAAAAAAAACAACTGAAATAAGATGAGCAAAATCTTAGTGAGAGTCAATAAGCCTGCCTAGGCATACACCATTAAATATTATTGTAAACATATTCATATTTATTTGTTAGTCCAACCTTCCCTTTTTTTAATTTTTAAAGTAGTTGAACTACTAAATTTCCATTATCTTGCTTCAGAGCTCTAAAAGATTTAAAGCATATACAATTTTAATTTACTCTCACATTAACAACCCTCTGTAGTGTCCCTTTCATGTAAAGGTGCCTCAGTGTATGTTAGTATCAAATCCAACTTGGCTGCTCACATTTACAGGCAAATCTATCTATTCTATTTTAATGGCTGGGGACTTGTAAACTCTTCCTGTTGTAAAATTAAAGGCATGTTTTCCTATGCATCAGTCTATTTTCCTTGCAAGACTACTCAGAGTAAAAAAATCAGGTCAGAACTCCATGAAAGCTGCCTGTTCCCACTGCACGCAATCCAAAAGAGGATTAAGGGGACCCCTGGTGAAAGTGCTTTGAAAAGGACAAACCTTGGTATGACCCACCATGGGAGCAGTGCACTGAAAGGAGTCCTGGCCATGGAGAAACTATCCACTCGCATGGAAAAGAGATCTTTCCTTCCTGGGGCTGATCTCTAACAGAGAGAAAGGGCTTTTGATTTGTCACAGAGGGTACAAGAAACTACAAAACAGCAAGGCCCAATGCCCAGGGATTGTGTATCTACCTGTCCCATTATGCTGCTTCTCTGGAAAGTAGGACAGTTTTCCATGGCAGCTGAAGAGGGAGATGAGAAAGGATGGATGCTCAGCATTCCTGTGCTAATGCAGAGCTTGGGCTGACTTCCTGGCCAAGGACAGGCTTTCACAGAGAAAAGCAGCAAATATGCTTGTGAGCAGAGTATTTGGGAGAAAATTGTCTAAATGCTTGAACACAGAACCATGCAGGAATCTACTGATACCACAAGACTACCAGAACTACAGAAGAAAACTCTTAACAGACTGTGTAAGTAGCACAGGTCAACCTGAAACATAGTTCATATTAGTACTTTCTTCCCTGACTTTCAAATATATTGAACTAAAATTAATTTAAAATATCATATTGAGATCATAAAGAGTCTTATTCTGCCCTGGTTATAGTTCTTATGGTGAATCTACTATAAATTTATAACTACTAAATCACTGGCTCTCCAGTCTTGTTCTGACTTTACACTGATTTGACTCCACTTAAATCACCAGCAGAAAGTGCTCTTAAATAAGTGCATTTAAATAAGAAATAGCATACTTCTACCTTTTTTTTTTTTTTGGATGAGGGATATTTTGGCCTTAAAAAAAAAAAAGTTCTATATCTCCCACAAGAAGAAAAGCAAGAGCCCCAATTAAAAGAGTGTGTGTATACATATACATATATACATATATATATAAAAAATTTTGTTTTACATGGACTTCCTCAACTTATGTCCCTCCACTCCTATTTCCCCTGTAACTCATGTGTCTCTTTATAGACAGGACATGGTGGTTTTGCTTCACACACCCAGCCAGCACTGGCTCACTTTCTGAGCTACTAATTCTCTCAGATACTAAAACCTTAATAATAAACCTTTTTCTTTCTGAGACAAGATGCAAACTGAAAAAAAATCCACTATCTCCTCTTGCTTAAGAATGAAATTTATTATCAATGTCTATGTTCAGCTCTTTTCCTATTTCTGAAGGCTAAAATAACTACCAGATTTTATGCATCCTTAGAGAAAAGGGATAATACCAAATAAAAGAAGTACTGGCACTTTTATGGCTACCACAGTTTGCTCAGAGTCCATCATGCCAGTAAAATTTCCACATCCATTTAAAAACAGATAATTCCTTGTACAAACACCTTTTTACAAAGCAAAATACAGACTGTGCAGTCAGTCAATACAGGTACAAATCCTGATGGTGCAATTCATTATGAGCTAAGAGATATAAAACCCCAAAATTCCCAGTTATAAGTTTACTTTGGCATCCAAAGATGAGCTTTCTTTGGTGTCAGCACCTCAGCTGGAACTCAACAGCTCTTTCAAAGTTCAAGGAAAAAAGTAAGAACCTCCCACAGAAAAAAAAAATTCTCATTTCTAGCACACTGAATGTTCTAAATGTTCTCTGTAGATTCCTATTCTCTTTAGTACCTCCTGAGGAGCTTATTCAACCTAACTCAAGTGCTGAAGATTTGCTGAATTCCAACAAGTCAGTCAATTAACTTTAATATGCACAACTTTTCCTCTTATAGATATCTATCCTGAGGTACTTTACTTTTAACCAACTACATGAACTGAACTGATGATTTTGAAAGAAGATACTAGCTCTGGCATTGTACCAAAATATGTTCAAAATGGATTATCTGAGTTTGTTTCTTACAATGCAATCCACAACTACTTCTAAGGCATATACCAAAATGTTTGGAGCCTTCAATTCTGCCATCAAAATAGACGTGAAATATGAAATAAAGAAAGAGGCACTGTAAATAGAGACTAGCAAGAGAGACTGGGTGGTACAGTGAATGCTATACTAACCAATAGAACCCAGGCAAATCACTACTATTTATTTATTAGTCAGCAAAATAAACATCAGTGGTTTCAGTCTGGTTTGCTAATAGAAAACTGTGCATACTACAGCTATCGGTAACAGGACAAAAAGACATTTTAACAACAAGACAAAACCTTAGGATCCATTCAGATAATAGAGAAAATTACTTAAGGTCAGGATTGTCAAGATTTCAGTGAAAATAATAAATATTTTAGGATTCACCTTGCTATGTATAGATAGCTGTGTGGCTCTGAGAGACACCTCAGAGTGTCATTGTAAATACCTGGTGCACAAGAGGACTCTGTGCCATCTCAGTCTCTAATCTAGGCTTCTGTTCCAGCACTCAGCCAGACTCACAGTCACTGTGCAAACCTCACGAGGCATCTGCATTACCTGCCAGGCTGCAGCACAAAAGGTTCAGGAAAGATTCCTCCAGAGCAAGACACAGAAACACAAGACATATAGGGTAAGGCATCTTAACCTTCACTGTCCTTTCTATGTGTGGCTGCAGAAACGTTGCTGGTCTTCCAAAACACTCATTAGCACAGCTGAGCTTAAAAAATCAATTAATATAGTGAATCAACTGTATTTTAAATGACTGTGCTAGTATAATCCCAAAATTCCCTGGCTAAACATGTTTCTTGCCAACAAAAAAGTTACATTGCCTTTTAAACATCAGAAATGTGTATCAGGTTATCATTTACAACTAGTTAATAGGATAACTTGAAAAAAAAATCTAACTGCAAGTCAAAGAAATTTTGCCCACTGTATTTTCTCCCCAACAGACTCGTATGGAAAATTCCACAAGAATAGCATATTCACTGAATTGTATCAAGAAAAACATATCAATCTTGCATAGCTTGATCCAAATGTTTCAGCCCACAATAGTTTTATTATAGAAAAAATTGCTTTTGGCAATTTGGGTAATGTATTGGCAGTTAAGGATAGTTTTATATTTTTATCCCTTTTTTTAAACAAAATTTGACATTTCAGAAATTAAAATGAAGAAGACTGGAGCTGCTAATATCATTCATCAGACTTCATTCCAGAAGAACAAGAGATTTGCTCATATTCTTAGAATAACAGGAATATAATGTTAAATATTTCCATCTAGACATATCTATATTTCTCATACATATCTATATTTCTCATACAGAAATGTAGAAAGCTAAATAAGATACTTCTGAAAATTCTACTGGCTTCCCCTACATGACCAAACTACAGTTTGCATTTAATATTGAAATAGCATACACAGTGAATTCACTGGGGAAGAAAAATCCTTGGAAGGCTATAAAAACAACAAATCCAGGAATCAAGCACCACATCCAGTTCTGAGGGCACAGAGTTTTCATTTGTCTGGCTCTTTTCTCTAAATTTGCTTCCCTAGCCATGGTCTGAGTTGCTGGGCATTTTCCCCCTCCCAGCTTTGGCTTTTGGAAGCTGTTTAATTTAGGGTGCAATATCACACATGCTCATCCATTTATCATCTTTTAAGCTGTGAGATATTCACTGTGACACAGCTGATGTCTAAACAGAGCCAGTGGATCCAGGTGGGAAGGCAGAATACAGGCAGAGCTATTGGACTAAATTAAATCTAAGGATTCTACCAAGAAATTTGCTGCTGATGAGCCACTGTCTTGTGAAAGTCTATTCTCTACAAACAGGACCAGTACTCAATTTCAGCAAGATGGAGAAAAAAAAAAAAAAACATCAGAAAGTTGTAAAATTTTGAGCTGCAAGTCCTGGCCTCTAGACTTCCCTGCTAGACCAAAGGATGTGCAGGAGACAGACATATGCTCTCAAAAGTGAGCCCAGCTGGTCAATAATTGGGTCTATACTGTAATTCCTGAAAAAAATAAAAGGAGGCTGACATTGTAGTTACAACTCTCTGTAAACTCAGAGCACATGAGAGGATAAAACTGGTCTTGGTACTGCATTATGAAAAGGCTGACCCATCTTAGAGGTGTCTTTCAATGTACAACTTAAAACATTTATGGCTTAAAATCAGTTGCATTTTAATTTAGTTTTGTAACTCATCTAGCTAAGCAAGTGAAACACAAACAGCCCTAAGGACATGTAATTTTCCTTTTTCTTGGAAATAACGAAAGAAAAATATTTTTGAAAAGCAGCTAAACTCAGAAGACAGCTAGATCCCTCTATTTTTAATAAGAATGTAGTTTCTCTTTCATACTGCTCTCTGAGGATCATGACTATCAGAAAATGTGCTAAAGGTACTAAACGTTGTATGAATCTACCCTAAGGCCCTGAACTAAAGCAAAGTCAACGAGCATGAAAAAATATGGTTGTTGCTTTGTCAGCTCACTGCTGAACGCTGAGACATTTTCAGAAACCATGGTGAACCTGACAATTGACTTTGCTGCAGGTGAGGTGAGCGTGAACTTTCAATACCTGGCAATCCTATGCTGCTTTAAAGAAAACTGGAATGCGAGATTATTTACTTTGTATTTACTGTAGATAAAGGAATGTGCACTTGCAAAGATTGTGCATCTTTACAATCACACTGTAAGGTCATATCCTGCCTTGGATCAGGCTAAATTTTTTAAAGTGCACTCAAGACTTGTCAGTGGGGGTTGGCATTCAGCAGATTCACTTCCACAAATTACTTGTGTGGCTTTAGTAAATCTTAATTTGTTTTCACATTAACTTAACATGGCTGCTATAATGAAAAATTCCACAAATTTTAAGCTGAATGTTTGAGCATTTTGTTTTAACTCAACCACTTTCAAGTCAATACCTTTGACTTAATTCGACCTAAGCTACTGCTGTACATTAGGAAAGCAGCTATCTCATAAGCCTTTTATCCTATTTGATAATTGAATTTATTATTTTTTAATATCATGCACCATAACCTTACATGCTACATGAAAAGGAAAATGGGAAATTTTAACCCTTTTAAAAGACTGAAATTCTCCCAGGCAGGATTTTTGCATTACACTGAGCTTTCTAATTATGAAAGCTTGTTTCAATGGAAAATGCTTGTTAGGTCTTATGTAACAAAAACTTTGTAAAACTGCTGGAGAAAAGAATGACTAATTCCTCTGAAGCTATTATAAGTTATTATTTACTTCTGGAGTTATTAATTTTTCCCCCCTCTATAAAAAGAATAGGATTGAAAATCATGAGAACTGATGTGGGAACCTGGGAACACCTATATAAAATAGTACTAAAATTAACATTAACCCTCAATTTTAAGCAATATTGAAATTCAAATTTTTAAAAAGTAACTATTGCTCAGATATGACTTTAATGGCAGCCAAAATCTTTAATATTCATTATTTCTATAATAAGTTATCTCTAGTATAAATTCAGAGTTTAATCAATACTACTGATTTGTGAGATGTGGTTTAAAGTAGCGGAAAAGAGATATTCCAAGATAAATTCAAGTTTCTCCTTTCCCAAGAAGGGTTTGATTTTTACCTCATCAGACTTGTTATTCTGGTCTTGCCTACCAAACCAAAAGACCTAAACCTTAAAAAACATGGAGACAGAAATGTACATTCTCTGCCATGGATTTCTAGGAGCAGCAAGAACATTCCTCCAAGTTTGCAAAAGAAGGGAGTGTCCCACACCTGATAATCTCCATTTCCTTAGACATTACACATTACTGCTCAAATAAGGGGATCAGTAATGTGCAGTAAAATTCTTCCAGGGGAATTTTGCTGTCTCCTCTGAGCCCAAGAGATTTGGAGGAATTATGACTTGGAAGAAGGATTTCCAATAAGATGGCTATCTAAATAACTTTTATAATCTGGACCTTAATTGATGTCATTCGTCTGAGTAACAAAAACCAAAAAAAGACTGAGGGACAACAGTGCTCCAGGCAGCAGATGCAGCTGAACTCCAAGTGTACCCTCAGGAGCCTGAAGAACCTGTGCTACGTCTTTCCCCTTATATGCAGTGAAGTAAAAATAACCTAATTTACAGCAATCTTTGTAGAAAAGTAGGCACACATTTGATTATTTCTTTTTTTTTTTCATGGAGAGAATTGGAATTTTTTTGTACTTTGGCTAGATTATAAGTGACAACAGGAAAAAAAGACAAGAAACAGCTTTGACACATTAGCCTTTCTGACATTGATATTGACTGTGCCCATTTATATCAAAACCATGGCTGTCGAAACTTGTCACATTTTAAACTATAAGTAAGCACAACTTAAGTACTCTTATCCATAATTTACCTTTTTATAGAAAAAATTATCTTTATGCTTAGTTAAATTAATATAACAGGAAAAAACCAATTTAATTATTTCCTTTTACCCCTATATCTTGCACAATATTCTTAAGAATAAGCAGATTGGAAACTAACTGGCATAGAAAAGAAGAGAATTTGGACTGTGACTTTATTTCAAGAATAGGCTCCTCTTAATTTACAGGTGTCTTCATCCCAAAAACGGTTGTTATAAAATAGTTACAACTAAGTCTTACACTCATATACTTTATTTGTTGTTTTGTGGGCTTTTTTTTTTTTTTTTTTTTGCAATTTAAATGCTGAATTATAACATTTAGTCTAATTAAGAATAACAAGAAGAATATTTAAAGGTTTATTATTGATTTAACTGTTTTAAAATATTTTTATAATCATCATGGATCAAAAAAGCACAATTTATTGACACTGCTTATTCTTGGATACTTCTAGGCAGACATGAGTCAAGGAAGGAGGACTAAAATAGACATTTCAGGTTGTTTTCAGAAATTACAAATGGATGCAAAGGTTGATCCCTGTTCTATGGTCAGCCTCCACTGACTTTGATGGCAATACTCTTGCATGCCTGAGTAGAAAAGCATAGCTTTTTCCATGGAATTGTTTCTAACACTGAGAGAATCTCTCCAATGCCCTTGTGCCATTTATCATCTCTTTAAGGTTGTGCTCAGCACGAGCGAGTGACAATTTTTTATTTAACGAAACAAGTAAGCTTCTTGACAGAAGTGCCTACTTGCACTTCCTTCAGGTGTGCTCTGTAGCTCGATTTATGCAATTTTAGGGAATCAAGAATCCGTGTTGCTGACTTTCAGAGGTAGTGCTGCTCTTATTCACAGCCAATTAGCTTGTCAGCTGGGCTCCTAAGTGTCTTGTATCATGTCAGTGATGGTGTCAGCTGTCTCCTGCTAGCTGGAGATGTGAGACTACTTCCCTCCAGAGCAAACGGCGAGGGCCTTTCCTCCTAGGAAACAGCAGACTTGCTTTCAAGCTGCTGAAATGTCACACAGCAAAAACTGCAGAGACAGTTCAAAGTACACCAGTAACCACAATAAAAATTCAGCAGGTAATTTTCTCCAATATTCAACAATTGTGCTTAAATTTTGATAAAATGGAAACTCCTTAAACGACAGCGAGCACGATTGCTGTTTTTCACTGATCCAATTTCCACAAGTCATATATAAACAGTTCATGGCATGTAAGTGAAAGATGGAATTGTTGACTTACCTATTTGAGCTTTCTTTCCCAGACAGATTTTACTACTAGTGAGAAATGCCTTAATGTGCAGAAACAGAGAGGAACTTTTAACTAACGATATTTTATTTCTACATACATGTACTTAATTCCCTGGAGGAAAATCTCACAGCATATTAACTTAATGAGAAATAATACCAAAGAATTAGCATAAGCTACATGAACCACAGCTCCCTTTTTCCTTTAATTGCTTTTTCTCATTCCGTGTCTTGGTCTTCATCTTGTGTCTTGTTGCTTCAAGACTGCCTAGACAAATAACTGCTGAAGAATTCCTTGCACACTTCCCAAAGGGGACTGCATCTCAGAAAGCCAACTTTATCTTGATGTCTCAGCTCAACAGAGCAATATCTCCTTTGAAGTGACTTGTCTGATGGATTGAGGCCTAGAAATCAGCTGGAAGGGAGCATAAGTTAACCTCTTGACATGTCATCCAAAAAGTAATGTGCTTGGATGGAAATTTCAACAGCTACCTGAATATAATTCATTAAAGTTATTGTCAAGAAGAGATAATAAGGAAGCAGTTATGTGGTTCCATTAATAAGCTACTGAGTGCTTAAAATGTTATGATAGATGTTTCATGCATTTTAATAGACATAAATGCAAAATGTACTAGATACAGAGTAAGTGCTTTTAATATAAGTAACTGCTCATCAGTGACATGTACTGGGTAGATGTTTTTAATGTTATAAGCTCTTCAAAAAAAGCACATTGAAAAATGAATTACTGTTCTTATAACATTAATGAAGAATAATGTTGTAGCTGAGAGCTTGTTGGGCTCCTTCTTCAAGACTGAACTTATGAAAGGATGCCTTGCTGCAGAAGAGTGAAGCAAGGATAAATGAGGCACTCTTCTGAGACAGCCAGGGAGCCATTAGTAAAACTAACACATACTTACACAAGGGTTTTTTGCAGATGCAGTAAAGGAGGGGCCATCAAAATGCCACAGATGACTCAGAAACCAGATTCTGTGAACTTAATTTTATGCAAATAGGTGGACAACTCAATTTCTGTGCTACGTATGAGAAGGACAAAAGCTCTATGTACATGTGCTGTTCTCTACTGTCTATAATTAGATTTAACTGGTCTTAGTGCTGAAAGAGTAAGATAATTCCTTACCAGGGATTTATTCCAGACTTCCAGCAGAACAAATACAGAAATGTATCAAAATAATTTTGATGTATGCAAAATTTTAGTGTGGCACCCTTGTCATTTTTTCTTTCTTTCTTTGATTGAAGAAGAGGGAGCCAAATATTCCCTAAGCAGCTTGGCTCTCCTCATCACACAAAGCGGAGAAATAGGATCAGACCTGACTCACTGAAATTAGTTGCACTTATTTTGATCATTTAGAAGTAGTATCTATTAATGTGAGAGGGACAGACAGAAACTTGGCAATTCCCCTCAACATATGCCAGACCTACTGCAATGCTCGTTGGCTGTGCTAGTGGGAACCAGACATCCCATTCCAATTTCACTCTCTTTGACTCTGATTTCCCTTTTCCCTGATTTTCTACCAAATGCATGTTCATTCTATTAAAAATAAAAATCACAAACACTTATATATGAGTTCCTTACACGTGTATATTAAGACAGGATGACAGCTGTGAGCATGTGTTGTGCTGATCAGAAAAGCAGCATCCACCTGCAGAGAGATGGCAATTTGGTTGCTTTTCCTTGAAAAGTTCTTGAGATAACACACCACCACTGAAATACTATGGCTTTGTTTTTGGAAAAAAGACCTATTCACTTACTCAGTAGATTTAAATGCTTTCTAAGCTAAACTATTAATGATTTTAGTATCATTTACACAATTTTTTTTGAAAAATAACCAACTAATTTTCCATTCCCTGAAAATAAGTCTTTAAACTGTTGTATTACAATAGAAAGACTGGAGTGTTCCTCCATAGAATTTTGATTTATAAGCACTTCTAAATGTTTTCTGCAAACATATTAATAAATGCTACTCTCAAGAGCACTATATTTTAGAAACAGAGAGTCCTAAGAAACAAAGGCAGAAAAAGGAAATAAAGGTGTTTTTACATGAAGTCTGATAGTATTTTTAATCTATGTATAAATTTAGAAACATCATGAGCTCACCAATGCTGAGTTACTGTTACTTTTTCTTAATACTGAAAGCCAAGAATGAATTTCTTTTTTAAGGAGTAATACACCAAAATTTCTGGCCAGAAAGTTCTTATTACTAAATAAATTAAAAAAAAAATCACAATGCCTAGTGAATATAAAAGAGCCATCTTAATTAATGGCTTACCCTAATTTGACTTGATTTGTCAGTTAATCAAGAAGGTTTTTTGAGAAATTGTTGAAATATGGGCTTGTGTCATCTGCTGCCATCTGTGCATTAACACTCTAATTTTCATGGAATCTGATTACAAAGTTTAGAATGACTGTATGAAACCCAGTTGATGACAGATTTATATTTTTTTTAGCCTAATGCTTCTGTGAGCCTGTGATTACTTTCACTAGCAATTTCCTGTTGCTCTCAATACAGGGTATAAACTAGTGATGAAATAATTAGGGAAAGAAGTTGCAAATTAAGCTGGGAAATGGCACATAAGACCAGCTAGTTCAGCACTGAGCTTTCAAGAGCAGTACAGAAAAGCAGATCTGCTCTGTAGCAATTACTACCCTAATACAGTCACAGCTTCCAGTAATGGACTTATTTGGGACTTCTGGAGCTGCAGAAACAGCCTTATCTCAGAAAGTCCTTGATGTATTTCCATTTCACTTAAAAAATCAATTTATTAACCTCCTGCTGCTTCTCATGGCTGTATAATCATATATTTACAAAAACACATTCACATTCGCTCAGGTATTTTTTTTCCCCTAGCATGCCCAGCTGCCCCATGTAGGAAAGCTAATCCATACTCGTAATCCTCCCTGCTGCAGTGAGCTGTATTTTCCCCATTTAGGTTAACCATGAGGAACAGGAACTGAGCACACGTGGAGCCTTCAGGAAGAAGATAAACCATGACTGCATAATAGCATAATGCTGCTTTCTCTTCTGGTTTTACCTCCTCTCCCCACAGCTACTCCCATCCACTGGGATTTCTGGTCGCTTCTGAGCACTGAGCTGTTTTACCAGAGCTATTTACAATGACTGCACAATTTCTTCAGCTCAGTACCACCACATTCCATTGCTGCGCTGGCATAATTAAGGTGACTTTTTTCTAACATGAATTACTTTGTGTGTACTGCTATTTAATTCCACCTACCACTTTACCAGTCATTCAGCATTTTGGAGCCTCTCAGAAAATCCTCAAACACATAATTTCATTTGATTTTCTTAAATAATCCCATTGCATTTGCAAATAATATCATCTCAGTGTTCATCTTCAATCACTCATGAATATGATAGCAGAGATTCCTGTGAGAGAAGCTGGGAGCAGGGCTTTTCTGTGGAATGACTGCCATGGCAGCCCAATTAACTAATATGAATGCCATTACATTAGCTTTTTATATATTCTCTCCAGAAGAAAATATTATTCAGTTCCTTTGCTATTACTGATTAGAACAGGATTCCTTACTATCCCCCTGCAAGATTTGACTGTAACACCCACTTTCTGTCATGGAAAAAAAATGTGAGGATAATTTAAATCACCAGTCCTGAAATGTGATTAAGTCATCTTGCTTCTCAAAAGCTAAAGGAAGAAAACATAAAAGTAAAATAAGAGAAATTTAGAACCTGCTATGCATGAAAAACTTGCTTTCAAGTCCTTCTTCCCATTAAAATATTTAAAAGGCCTAGTCGACGTCTTCTGAAAAGTCCTTTTATGAAAGATTTGCTAGGACCAGTATGAGCTAGACACACATGGCTCCCTTGCATATAAATCAGGATTTGTTAATTCAAGACAGCCTATTCTTACAGATCCAGCACATCCTGGAGGCTGCTTTGTCCCTGTTGGTAAAATGAGAGGCTACATGCTTGTAGCAATTTCTGCTTTCCTACCCTCCAAGAGTGCTCTTGTCATATTTAGTGTTTTAGAGGATCTCCTGCTCCCTGCTCCCCTTTCGGAGCTCAGGCTGATGGATCACAGGGAACAACTTCAGCCCACTTCAGGCTGCTCCCTTCAGCTCTGCTTGTGAAACTTTGGCAGCATTCCAGAGCTCAGAGCCCATTGATGCATAACCACACTGTGCTCTTGATTCAGGTAGCCCCACATATCCACCAAACTGACGACTATCTACATCTGGTGCAGCAAAAATTAAAGTATACACTGAAATATCACAAATGGAAAGTCTATTACTTCTCAGAAATTTTAATCGAGTTTCTGAAAATATTTAAGTGGTAGTATAAAAGTCTTTACCTGAATGTTAAACTAATGACTTTTCACCACCAATTTTGACAACTAATTTTCAAATTTACATAAATAGCTTTGTGTTTAAGCTTTTACTGTTGCCTTACTGCGGCTATTGCAGAGCACACCAGTGTGCCTTGAGAAAGCCACACTTATATTACTATTGTATGTTTGATTAGTGAGGACCATGCTAAACCAGATTTATCTTTAAAGTACCATGAGCAAAATGTGTGACTTAAAAAGACAAAAGTAAGATGGATGAAAAGGGTGAAAAGACAGGAAAGAAGCATATACACAAAAAAAAAGGAAAACATCTGTTTTCTAGTAAGAGAATTTGAAATAATATTTTACTGACAGCTTTCCAGAAGACTAATGGCAATTTTCTCTGTAAGCCAAGGAACAACAAACATAGATGAAATTTTATAAGGAACAAGTAGAATGCAGGCACAGAAATAAACTTTACTGCTGTTTCTCATGTAGGCTGAAAACACTGATAGAGCAAAGCCCACAGTCCCCAGCAGCCAACTCTGAAAGCTTTGTCAGGGAGAAGGTAAATATCACAACCCTTAAATGGTCAGCCAGCATATGTAAAGCCTTTACTTTCAATTTAATGAAGGTTTGAGCTTTTTGCTGTTAATATGATTGTCTCCTCTGCCACAGCTAAGCAGATTCAGGCAGGGGCCTTACCACTGGCTTTGAAAAATTATATGTGCAAGACTCAATAAGTTAGTTGATTCAAGTTTTCTAATTCTCTTTATTAGTTCAAGATTTCTTAACAACTATAACTGGATGAGGAAGGGGTAAAAATGGAAGCTTTTTAGATAACTTGAGCATTTCCCTGCAAAATTCCTGTGCTAAAACATAGGCTTGAGATGAGAAATCCATATATCACAAGACTTATTTCCTCAGTCACTAAGTGATAGAACCCATTTTTGGAAGTCAAATGTACCTTCATTACTTCCTTCTCACAGTGCTCCCTCAAGCCAAACTATATCCATGTGAAATTTTCCAAAAAGCCACAAAATAAAATGGATTTCAGACACTTATGTGAACGACCCAAAAGCACAGCATCCTTTTAGCTGGTATCTCCTAATATATATCCTCTTTGTGATGCTCAATAGCTTTTTCCTCATTCTTGAAACTCTAAAATTTCCTAGGTTCAACATCCAGCTTGTTTTATAAGCCTAATTCAGCAGAGAATAATTGTGATGCACATAACTGAAGGTGCACACGTTTACCCAGAAACCTTTCCCAATATTTCCCTTCAATTGTCTGAAATATGAATTCCTTAATTTATATAGATTAAGCATTTCACATCTCAAGTGATGTTTCTGCCTTTCTGTACATAACATGTACTTTTCCAGGATGTTGTTGCTTAGCTGTAGGCCAGATGAATTCATTTTGGGAGTCTGCATTGCTGAAAAAAGCAATGCACTCTTTCTACTAAAGATTGTCTTTCTACTGTCCCTGTAACATCCTGCCTCCCCCTCATCCTGTTTTACTCTACAAGAGGTGTCAGAAAACTGCAGCAAGTCAAAATTAGCAGTTTTGTTAATGAGTCACTTTAGTCAAATTCATCACATAGACGCTTGAACCTTTTGTGCTGACAGCAAAGCCATGAACAATGTAAGAGCAGGACCAGCGGACAGGAAGAGAGAACACAGTTTTTTAAAGCAAATTACAGGGATTTTTAGAGACAGATGAAATTCTGCAACACAAAAACCAAAGAATGATATGCAAACTTTTGAAGAATGATTAGCAATGTCCCTGCTGGTTCACTTTACTCTCCTACCATTCAAGAAACAGCCACTAATTTTCTCCAGAGCAGGTGGGCAAGCAGACTGCTTGAAGAGGTGAATGGCTTTGCAATCACTGCCCCAGTGAGCCAATTAATTTGTTGGGCTCACAGGGTATAACGTGTGCAGCACCACTTCTTTCCACCCTATATTTAACAGAGAAAGAGAAATTAGAGGCATCTCTCGTAATTGGCTTCTGTGGCTGTACAGAATAAATTATATGCTATCCTTTAAAGATTTCACCCCTCCTGATTCTATTTATACAGGCAGGCTCTTCTGCTTCCAAACTTGAACTTTCTCCCTGAGCTGAGCTCTTTTCAACCTTTGTTCCAAACATAATGCCTGGAACAAGACAGGATGGTCTCAGTGCAGCTTCAGGACTGAGTGTTGAAGACTGCAGGGAGAGTTTCTGAGTAAAGCAGCAGTTTTTCCCTTTTTTGGAATGCTGTCTAGTAGCAACTAGGAGATTGTAATCAGAATTTGACTGAATAGGACCAGGTTTTCAGCTTTGTTGTATAGCAGCAGATCCTGTTTTCCAGGAAATTATACGAAAAGGGGTCTTTAAATTGTTATTGCTGAATGAGAAAGAATCCAATGACTTCCTGTTCTAAATCTGCAAAGTATAGGCAAAGTTTTAAAAGAATTATTTATAATAATTTCAAACTTTGGGCTGCAAACAGAGGGAGGTTCCTGACTGAACTTGCAGAGAAAGTACCCTGCTGATTTGCTGCACGTCCTCTATGGTAAAACTCTTTTACGTATTTTTGCCAGGCTGTCAGCCACACTTAATGAGGGAAAGATCAAAACTCATGCAATTCATAAGCACTCTAAGAAAACAGGTCAAGTCCAAAATCTTATATTTTGGGTGGAGCTACAAAATTGAATAATTTTAATGATTTTCTACTGCCAACAACAGCAAAAAAGAGAGCTAATAATATAGTCTGATAATTTTTTTCACCGTAGTAGGAAGTTAATACATGGATGTATTAATGATTTGCTTATCTCAGAAGATTTAGAAATATCCATAACAACACAGCTGAAGATTCTTGATTTTGAAATAAAATGCAGTTTTGCAAGCAGTAGTTTTCAAAAGGATATATAGTCTTCATGTGAGATTTCTCAGCTGCTTAAAATTCATATGCACATTGAAAATATAATGTAATTGAACACCATTGCTTGTTCTTTAATAGATATGATTCTCTTCTTATTTACCAATAATCTGACAAATCTCCTTGTCATACCCTGGATTTGTGGGATACTTTGACAAGAAAGAAATGTTTCAGTAACAGATGTTTCCAAACAGAATAACTTAATCATCTGTTATGTGCACATCTATGGAATAGGAGAATTTTAAAAGGCTGAGCATACAAAACAAGGGAAAAATATTAAGGGCTATAGAGAAGAACAGAGAATTGAAATGGCATGAGAAAATAAAATGAGAGAACAATAATTTATACGGAAAATGGGTGAATAACTAGATAGACACAAGAATGAGGGGTGCATGTAAATACGACCATGAAGGGGCATTTTGCTGGGAGAACAAACAGAAAACCTTCCAAGACCAGGAAACTCTTCCTAATTTAAAAGGGTGGACACCCAGGTTGCAAACCTGGTTCATGCATTCCCTGGGGAATTGTGTACACATTTACTACTGTGGGAATGCTCCCTGACATCCTGCAATTCCTAATCATTTCTCCTGACAGTCCTGCATTTGAGTATGACTGAATTCAGTGGCATTGCTCTGTGAGTTATTGCCTACAGAAGCAAAGATGTCTACTGGAAAACTAACCTAAATCTCCCCTGCACTGTGTGCCACAAGCTGAGGAATCTTCCAGAGCACCATTCAGAAATGTGTCCTGTATTTTTTTTCATACTGAACAAAAGTATCCGACTGGGAAATGAGAGGCAGCTATTTACCAATTAACATTATTAGTGGTATAATGTATTAGTTAATAAAAAAATCCTCTACAGTCCTACTTGGCTAATTAATATATAATATAGAAAATTTATTTCCAGAAATAGTAGTAATAAAATAATAATAAAGCCCTCACAGCCCAAAAGAAGAAATAATGTGCAAGACTGGAGACATCTGTGAAAAAAACACATTGAATATTAAAACCAGCAGCCTTTATAGCTACCTGGATTTTTCCAGATACTAATATTTTGGAATCATTAAAACTGAAATAAAAAGGAATTTAATTTAACTCAAGATCATAGCCTTTAAGGTTACAGCAGTAAAAAAAACCCCAAACATATATATAGTACATCTGTTTCTGTTCAGAAGTCATTCAGAAACTGTTACTGAACTGCAATGGAAATTTTATTGCAATGAAGTTCTATCTCTATGAAATATTAGGGAAAAATACCATTCAGTTCAATAGAATGCACAGCTATTTATAATCTATTTTTGATAGTGTGAAATTAAAGGGTAATAATTACTTCTTTCTTTGTAAGGAAGTAATATTTTGGGGCTTTATTTTTTTTTTTTAATATAACTTATTCTTAGGCAATTTTTAAGGACTAGTTCATCAATTATCTGTATAATGTAGAAGATCTCTACAGCTATTAATTTAAGTTTTACAGAGCAATTAATGCCAAAAAATGCTGTTACATTCATATTATTTAAAATAACAGAGTTCACTGCACTCTTATTTTTAAATGAGGCCCTCATCCTATGAACACTAATATGGAAACCACAGCAGCTATTTCTGTTCATCAAATAAGTTTTTTCCTTTCTCCTGGTGTCAGCCCCAGCATTGACCTACATGTACCTGCAATTTAAAAGGACCATTTAATTCACTGCCTGACAGACAATTTAACTTGGCAAACATGCAGCTCTGAAGAACACAATGAAATTGTTTAAGGATGTACAAACCCAAAATTTCAGCAATGGCATTTTCTGACTGACATGAGGCAGAATTTCTAGTGATGTATGGTTTTATGAGCACACCAATCTTCTGACCTAGCACAAAATATTTAGCGTGCCACATATTGTTAATGAAACACAAGTTCAGTAGTGATCTGATATCTGATGAACATTTTAATTTTTTTTTTTAAATTCTGTTCTTCAAATAAGGAAGATCCCAAAATGCCACCTCTTCTTCAAGACAGGAGATCAGCTAAAGGTGAAGGGATGACCATGTGCAGAAAAGGCTGTTGCCTTAATCTTAGCTCTGTCAGCCAACACTTATTCAGTTGATCTGCAATGAGCAGAAGACAGGCTTCAGGAGAAAATTAGAGGAGGAAGAGGTGCAGTATTTTATTCCCTGGCTTTATAGTTCACAGCAGAAGATGCTTACATTCACATTTTCCTTTTTCTTCTCTCAAGCTTCTTGATGTTCAGCTTAAATTTTTGGATTTTTTTGTTAATTGTCTCTCCAAATTCAAACCAGATATCTTCATCCTCACCTTAACTCTGTTACTAGGCTAATTATAACACATAACTCTCAGTCCCAACACTGAGGTTATATTAACAGGACTAATTCCTAAGTAACAGGAGTAGGAAGTGGAAAAAAACTTTTTCAAACATGAAAACCAGATTTACTATCAACCTAAAATCTGGATTTATACATATCCAGCTCTCAGCAGAAAGAAGAGTAGCACTCAACTCTCACAGTGTTTAGCAACCTAATATTCCAGTTCTGGATGTTGTTGCTTTGAAACAAATTGTGTCCCACTAAACCCCATTCTATTTCCTAATAAGCATTTTTAAGGACTGCTTACAGCAATAATTCTCAATTATCTAAAAATCAGGACATAGAAATTGCTCATGAAACATCTGGTTGCTGAAAATCCCCAGTGCAGACAAGAAAGCATTGTAGTACTTACCACACTGAAAGCTCACAAAACCCTGGTGAGTACACACAAGCACCACAGGGAGATGGAACTAATCACCCAAGCTCATTTCTAACAAAAAAACCATTATAAACAAACTGTAAAGAAAAATAATTTATGAGTATTTTATACCAGGGATATTTTATAGAGAGGTTATGTTGCTTCTCTATGAGAACAAGAATTTATAAGCGCTGATCCAATGCAGTAGATACATTGCTCCTCTTTGCAATCCTCTAATTGGAGGATTATTTGTGTTTGCAGATTCTCTTTTG
This sequence comes from Lonchura striata, assembly GCF_050655825.1. Lineage (NCBI taxonomy): Eukaryota > Metazoa > Chordata > Aves > Passeriformes > Estrildidae > Lonchura > Lonchura striata. The sequence goes on along the minus strand of NC_140705.1, from coordinate 93,733,331 downwards.
ATCCCAACCTTGCTTAAAAATGAAATCTAGAAACCATTTAAATTTATCTTTGACACATCATTTAATCCAAAAGAGATTAAAAAATGAAAACACCTGTTATATTGTGTCTTTATTTCTGGGGGGTTTACTTATGTTAGCAACTCTGTTTTCAGAGGGATTTTCTGATTTTATTAAGGAAGTTAAGAAAAAAAGCAATATTGCTTTTCCTAGGAAAAAACTGAATTTACCAAAGGCAGGCAGTTTCATTACAGTTCTGCCCAAAAAGCTGCTTATCTTACACTTGTTTTTTTCTAATTAAGATTTCATTAGTAGAAAACAATAGTGTCCTGTGGCAGACCAAGAAAATGCTTCTGAGATTTATCATGATTTTATATATTTTAGCAAGTGAGAATTTTTTTACTTTTTTATTATTTTCTTTTTAATACAAGGACAATATCCTTATGACTTGGTGATTACAAGCATTTCTTGTATTGTATTGAAGTCTCTCTGAATTTAAGAACAGGTTAAATTAAACACTTGCCTCAGGAAATTTTTCTGCTTTTTAATACAAATGTACTTTTTTCTTGTAAAACTTATTAACTGAAAAATATATTGGCATTAAGAATAACTCCAGATCCTTGTTTTGCTTTATGGGTTATAAAACTATTAAGGAATGTTATGTTAATATATTTTAACTCTTACCAACTACAAATTAAACCCTTGCAGTTCGTTGTTTAGCTTTTTTTTTCCCCTATTTTCATAAAGCCAGTCCTCTGGCCTGCAAAACCTGTTAGGAAGGGAAATATAAAAACAACCCAAAACTCAAATCTACCATACTTACTATCAATAAATTTGTTGACACAATTCAGGAATTCCATAGACTCAAAATAAAATCACAGTCCTTTTTCTCCTTTCAGAATACAGCCTCTTAATCCAAATAATATCAGAGAAGTTAAAATTTAGTCCATTCATCTGGCAAATGTTTCCCTCTGTTTCATAAACATGCATATCACAGAGAAAAATTGTTCAATTCAAGGATTTTTAACATAATTAGAGTGTAAAAAATCATCATAGAAATACAGTCATTCTCAGACTTAATAATGTCCTTATTGCAGTGTTTCACATTTCCATAAATCAAAGATTTAGCAAAACCAAATTGTGCTATAACCAGCCAGTAAATACAGGTAATTGTCTAGGGGGATTGTAAAATAGAAATTTTTGTAGTAAAAACTATTATGTTACAACAATCTATCGACAAGTTGAAAGCAAAATGTCATGAAAATTAGAAAGAGGACATGGGGGAAAAAATGTGTAACTGCTTATCAGAAATGCTGGTTTCAAAAATTCTGTGACTACTGTAAATATAAAATAACCTATCTAGAATAGCAGAATACTACAGGCACCATTTCTTCTAGACTTGTTTACAACCTGTAGAATGCTTCCTTTTTGATATTCTAGTTAATGTTATGTCCTATGGGAAGGAAAAAAACAAGTGCTAAAGTATATGATGACTTTTTACACAATCATAATTAATCATCACATTTCATTAATAAATTATCAAATGCTTGCAAGCTGTCCACAATCTTTGTCATTCTAGTTTGCATATTTTACAATGGTGGAATAACATTTTAAAAAGTTTGAATAGGCACTTACTGGAATTACAGTTAATCCTGATACAGTCTAGATGGGGAAGAATAGATGAAAAATGAAAATTTATCCTTCAAGGTAATAGCTGCAGACATCCAATAAAATCACAGTCCACCCTTCCGGGGACAGACACATGCAAATATGGCCACTCCATATCATCAGTCTTTACATACTGTTATAACCCAGATATACTGCGATAAATCATTACCAATAGAAACGACAAATAGGGTAAAAATGGCCAATTTCAAACAAAGCTACATGGTGACAAATCTAAGTGAAAAGTCAGGATTAAAAGTCAAAGATGCTTAATTGAGGCAGGCTGCAACTTTCTCCCCATCTGTGAAAGAACAGGTAATTTCTCTCAGTGCAATTAGAAAGTGCTCCGTCACAATGGGTCATAGAGCAGGCCAGGCCACAATCAGACACCTTGGACAACTTGCGGATAGTATAACCTCAAAGGCTCCTCTTCAGAAGCTAAGGATTGACACACAGAGCTTATCACCCAGACCCAGAAATAAGGGGTTGTGGGTTTATATATCCTTAATGTCTAGATTTTAGAAATTAACTATGACTACTTTAAAGTTACAATAATACAGAGAAAAAAATCATGTATTTATAAACACTCATTAGAGAACAAAGAGAATCCTTTCTATTTCGAGATTTTCTTGCCTGTCTTTAAAAAAGAAAAAAGAGAGTAAGAATAAAAAAAAGCGGTGTCAGAGGAATAAACAATATTGTTAGGTCATGGATTTATTTACTTTTTATTGACTGTCATTAACTACAGAAGTAGGCAGTGGGTGGTGTTTTGTATGTAAAGTGAATAACCTAATCTGTGCATGATCCTCTTCTGGGCGACCTACATTTATTTATTATTAAAAACAAACAAAAAAAATAGCCAAAAAGAAAATCAAGCCCCAGACCCTACACCACAATACTTTGTTTGTACAGCTACTCCTGGTTTACACCTTTGAGGAACATGTATACCATCAAACCTAGATTTTGTTTCCATATAGCTGAGTTTGTCATGTGTCGTCAACCGCATCAGAAAAGTGGTTGCAAACAGCCGAGGAGCAGCACCTGCACACCCCCTTTACAGAAAGCACTCGGAGCCTCCCGCCGCAGCCTCCGTGCAGGAGGGGACAGGCAGGGAAGGGTCACCGCGACACCCTTGCTCCTCCTCACCGCTAAACACCAGGGCAGCGTTTCTGTCAGTGACCCTTCAATGAAGTGGAGGGTCAGGTGATTGTTTTCTTACCCCTCACTTCCCACTGGTGCTTTCTACATCTGTGACTAAAGCAAAAAAACACTCCACTCCCTTTAAAAATAGCATCCCCCTGAATGGGAATAGCTGCACAGGATGTGCATTTTCCTCCTGCTCCGTTTCAGGTCCTGACTTGGACTTATGCCACTTGCATAGCAGAAGCACTTTTATTTCTTTACTTACTTTTTTTAAAACCAGAGAGGATCATAACCTGACATTTTGTCCATCATATTTTAAAAAAGGAAACCAATGGTTTTTTTCTTTCTGTAAAAGGGCTTGTGCCTCCTGTGTTCACAAGGCTGTTTGCTGAGGGCCGCAGTCTTTGGGCATTGAAGGGTTGTGTTATCGTTCGATACTACAAAAAATACCACTACAGAATTGTTTAAAAAAGAGGAGATGGACTTAATACAGATTTGACACCTAAAAAAAGGAGACCAAGAAATCAATCAGTGGGAATATCTAACGGCAACATTTTCAGTGCTAAAACCATAAAGTCTTTGATATATTTGCATGTCATCGATTAATTGGTGGAGGTAAAACTGAGCTGACCTACATATTTGTTGCTTCGGTTTGCATATTGAAATTGTGGAATTACTATTCTGAAGAAATTGTGGAGGGAGACCAATCTTCCACAATCAAAAAAAAAAAACAATTTAACCAAAATATACCACTGATGAACTTGTCTTCTTTTTTTAGAATACACAACAGTACATAAATATTGTGATGGGTAACGTTAAGACTAAATAAAGAATACAAAAAATGCAAAGAAAAAAAAGTTGTAATAATGGCCGTGTATTTGTGTACATATGCAAATGCCACATTGATGTGTGCTTATATATCATTTCGGTTTACTTTTAATGTTAAAACAGGCTGTTTCATAAATGTTTGCAAGCAAAAATAAAAATGTAAAGAAAATGTTAATTTCTTGGAGGAAGAGGTTGTTACCTAGGTTGACCGTTAGCTTAACTCGTCCTGCATCCAGCTCTAACCGAAGGGTATCTGCAGATTCCCTGGAAGTTGTAGCCATTAAAATGCCATAGGCTCGCTGGGACCTGAACCTTAAAGAAACATCTTCGGCTTCTGTGTGCATCACAACAGGAAGCTGTATTTTCATAAACATACTTCCATCATAGCTTAAAATTGTTGCCTCTGGAAACACAAAGGAGAAAATTGGTTGTTAAAGAATTATGCTCTGGCTACTGAAACTCCTTAAAGGTAAGATGGTAAATGTATATTCAGTCAGCATGACACAGAAAAACTATGTCTTATTTTTCATTATTATTACTGGAAGACACAAGGGAAGTCAGGTTTGGAGTTTTTGCTAGGGTTTGTTTTGTTTTTAAGTGGCATATCTGGGTGCTTTTTAAAGAAACTAAATTGTTCTTTAATGACTCAGCCAGTCATATGTGCATCTTCAATGAGATCTGTAAAATCACCTGTAAGGCAATGCTTGAAAGACCAGGTCTGTACTGCTCAAAATAGGTCATATCAGTAAAAAGTATTCAGATAACCTCAACAGCTTAACAAAAGCCCATGCCTGACTGTCATTCCCTTAGATAACCACCTTAGAATGCTCCATGTATAAATCTATTGACATTGCTACAACTATGGGTTGCAATTGTCATACAATGAGCAAAAATCCTCCTAAAATGCATGAATGTCCCCAACACAGTTTGGATGGGGCACAGGTTGTTCCACGACTACAAAAACCATGGTATAAACTCAAAAATACTTATATTAACATGACAGCCTCAGCAAGAGGATTGAGACTGGAATTGGCATATTGAGGGTAACATCTTAAAACCCCCAAGACAAGCAAAGAACTGTCACTTTCAGACATTCCAGGAAACCCTCCTGGCCACAGGCTCTGGCACAGAGCAGTCACAATCTGTTAGAGTCCAGAGCAACCAGTCACAAGATTTCTTTTTCCAGCTTCCAGGCTGGTAATGAGAAAGGTAGCAAAGAGCCTGCATTTCTGCTCACGGGGAGGCACTACAGTTCCTAGAAAGCAAAGGAAACATTTCTGAAATGCAAGTCCATTTTGGCAGGACAATCAAACATTGTGGGCAGAGAACACCTATGGGAAACTTCTCTATGTTTCAGTTTGCCTTGGTGTAACAGAGACACTTATCTAAAAGTTCATTGTGGTGTCAACATGCAATAATATTTTCAATGACTAATACTACTGACACCATGTTAAGTAAATATTACAACTATGTTTGCCAAAATTGTTCCCAGTGCATATCTTGTATGCTGCTAAAGGCAGATAAGCTCTTCAAGATTTCCAGCCTACATGATCCACAGAAGGGCAAAATGTTCTACTAATCCTGTGAGAGGCAAAAGTGATAGATGATATTTTCATTAAACAATCAGAAAATGGCTTGGGTTAGGAGGAACATTAAAGATCACTCAGTTCCACCCATGTCCCCTGCCATGGGCAGGGACACTTCCCACTGTACCAGGTTGCTCCAAGTCCCATCCAACACAGCTTTGAACACTTCCAGGGGTGGGGCATCCACAGCTTCTCTGGGCAACCTTCTCCTGTGTAAAGAACGTTAAAATCCCCCAATACAAATTTGGAGAAAACAGTCTGATGTTGGGGGAAAAAAAGTGGTTACTGAGACTGCTGTGAAAGTCCTTAGATGTAACAGGTTATAAGAATGCATTTACAGATTTGATGACTTCTGACTATGCAGGTAATCATGCTTTCAGCATATTTTAAATCTAAAATTGTTTACTGAAGTAGATTAAATACTTGGAACAATTTGAAAAGCAATTTCAAGTCAAAGAGTTTTCAATGGAAGGTGATTTTCCTTTTGGTAGTTTGGGGTTTTATTTGTTATTTTGGGGGTTGGGCTTTTGTGGGTTTCCTTGTTTGTTTATTAGTCTTTTGGGGGAAGTCATGAACAGGAGCTTTCACTTCCTTCCTATATCTAGCTCTCTAGTCCACGCATAACAATCTCCCAAGATTTTTATCAAGGTAAATGTAACTGAGGTTACGTTTACCTTGAATTCCAGGAAAAAATCCTAAATTACATACTAACATAACAGAAAATAAAATGTATTTTGTCTATAAAAATCCAACACATTAATAGCACTCAGGGTTTTCACATACAGAGCAAACCAAACTTTCATCAATGCTAGAATTCTGTTACTAACAAATTATCTTAGGATGATGTAAAAAAGAGAGCTGTCAGAATCAGCACTGCTACTTTTTGCCAACTTTAATTATTCCAGTTGGATGTTTTTTGAAAATTGCAGAAAAAGAGAGAAGGAACTTAATTTGAGACTTAATTTAATTGGAGATAGCCTGTGAGTAGCACTATGGTGAGCAGGCCAATTGTAATTAGACACTTGATCCTCCTAAGGCATACTGTGCCAATATTTTGGGAACAGATGTTCCAAGAACAGACCAAAGATACTGAAGAAAAGATCAAATGACCTAAAAGCTCTAGGCAATGAGGAAGCCCTCTCATGTCAACTAGCTCCTTTCAATATGTCAATATGCCCTTTCCAAGACAAAGCTTTCTAAATATGAAAACATATTGTGGGAGAGAAAAAGGGAAAAAAAAAAAAACAAACTAAACCAAAAACCCCAAAAAACTCTTCTACAAACTACTAAAAAAAGAAAAAAAACAAAGAAACCCCAAGCAAAACCAAAGCCAGAAACAAAACAAACCAAAACTGCAAAGGCAAATGGAGAACAACCAACAAATAAAAAACAAACACAAAACCAACCCCCAAAAAACCCAAATAACAAACATAGCAGAACCAAACACAAAACTGGCAGGAATGGATTGCTAATTTACAAGGCCTGGTCAGTAAGAAGATGACCTGAATGACAAGAGGCACCAGTTACAAAAACCTTGAAGGAACAATTCAGCTAAAAAGATGCATTAATTTTTGCCACTTTTTTTTTTTTTTTTGCACTTTGGGCCAACTAATTCCAAGGAGATATCTCATCTTTACATGAAATCTACACTGCTAAATATTCTCTCATAAGTGTTGGCAGAATGTCTTTTTTCTCTCGTTCAGCTTTCTCTTAATTATTAGATGAAAAGATAATAGACTAAGAGTTTAGCTCAGGATGTGCTATTCATTTAAAGAAAGAAGGAAAAGAGTAAGAGCTTTACTGCCACTTCACTGTTAGAATCAGTGCCAAAAAGAAAAAAACAGCAGAAAATCCTTATAAAATATTCACTGACTTTTTTTGGTGGCATCAGATAAGTGCATGCAGTAAAATTATTAAGGAATATATGGCATTATATAGTACAGGGATTTATATAAAAATGTTTTATTAATTCATTCTTTGACAGTTTTATAAACCTGACAGTTCAAATTTTTCCTGCTTCTGTGGTAAAAACCAGCCAACCAAAACACACAAATGAACCAAACTCCAAAACAACCCCCACTGAAGGGTTCAGTCCCCCTCTCATTTTTTTATTAAAATCTTCATGGCTAGATAGTCTTCTTTTCCACATACACACCCCACCTCAATTATCTCTATGTCTAAAGCTAAGGATGCACAGATCAGTACTGACATGAGAGGAGATTCAGGACCTTAATTTCCACTTGAGCTGGAATTACCTAAATTGCTCAAGAGACAGGCACCAACTCTTCTGGAAACTTTCCTACATCTGCTCCTACCCTCAGAAATGCTGAACTGGATATTTTTAGAGTTAAGCAGAATTGCCTGAATAGATGCCATTCTTCAATTCACAGCCTATTTAAATTAAAATGAAACAAGTATGGCAGTGGAATTTCAGGGTTCTTTCTAATAAGTTTTGGAGTCAAGTTTGAGTTGTTTTAAGAACATGATTCTTGGCAAGTACAAATGCCTATTGCACATAATTCAAGAACTAAAACAGGATCTGGTTTCCCCTGGACCTCTTGTCATGCCTGTGAAGTCCCAAGGAAAGGATTATTAATTTTTTCCCACTTTTTCAGTTTCAGTGTGTCTGCAATAATTTGAGAGCCCTATTGCATCCCACAAAATCAATTCTAAAGCATGAAATCACCCTCTGTGTCTGCTGTCACTAAAATCCCCCACAAACTTTGCCCAGAAATGACAGACTATCAGTCCAGAGTCATGCCAGGATATGTATGAGCAATCTGGATCATCAATAATCAAGTATCCAGGTTTGCTCTCTGATTCTGTTTTTTTTCACCAGTACAAGTAGAGCAACAATGTCATGCCCTAAAAACTCTCCCTAATATATAATTACCCTAATATATAATATATATATGTGCAAAAAAATAAATACATATATGTGTGTGTGTGTGCATATGAGATTTTACTCCTAGAAATTGTGTTAGTATTCAAATATATTGGCCAGTGCAGTACAAATATATTTTTGCTAGTACAAGTAGTGAAACAAAATTAAAAATGCTTTAAAAATGCTCCCTGATATTTATATATATGAAAATATAAATGTGTATGTGTGTGTGTGTGTGATTTTACTCCTAGAAATTATGTGAGTATTCAGATATATTTGCTGCTACTAAGTCAAATTTGAACTTTCTGTTCTCTTCCCAGGTGTTTTGTGTTTTCTATATGGCATCTTCATTCCACTTGGGCTCAAAGCTGCAGCCTTGGAGATTTATAGGGAACATTTCCACCAATTTGACAGAAACAATTCTTTGTATGCGATTATTTACTGGATAATGTGTGAATAGAAGCTGAAATTATTCTTCCCAATTCCTACACTGGTATTATATTTCAGGACTGAGGTCCTAAGCCACACTGCAAGTTTGTTACAACTTTAGCACATAGGACCAGTCAGTTAATTTAAGACAGTGATGGAATTAGCATAATATTTAGAACACCTGATTCTTGGCATCTATCCTCATACCACCTCTATTATTCTTCATTTAAAATTTTAAAGCATCCAGGTGTAAACACAAGAAATGAAAGCTACGTTTCTTTAATGTGCATATGTGTATGTAGGGGTCTGTGCTTGCACAATATGGACATCTACACATACTCTACTTTAAACAGATTTTCTTTTCAGAAATGTCACCTTCATAAACCTTTGTTTGCATGCTTACTTTTTCATATCCCTGTTTGATGACTTTATTGATCCAGTCAAAAGAATACACCTGCAAAAGGTTTTGCCAAGAGGCAGTCACTCAGTGATCCACAAAGTAAGCGAGGACACCAAATTATATTGCTGTGACGTCTGTCAATCCATCTGCTAGAGTTCTCATAGAGTTTTCACAGATTATGCAGATGTTTAACCTTACTGAAAACCAAGAATAAAATCAACTATAACTTGCAACAGGATAAAATGCATGTGGCTATAAATATACGTGTGTGTACATATACATATATAATTTTAAGTATACACAAATTAAAATAGACCAGAGTGGTGTTCCAGGGGTTTTGTGCACTAATGCGCTGAAATTATTTCAGGTTCTGTATCATATACTAAATATCCATGTGTGGATGTTAGCATGCCTAATTCAGGTGAAATAATATGAAAAGAAAAAAAATGGCAGTAAAAAGCAGCTCTGCATTTTTTTTTTTTTTTAGTTAAGACCCCTTAATGTTACATATTCTAATTGTTTAATCTCCAGTATTTTATTCTAAAGCTTTCTTTGTGAATCTGTATTGTTTGTTGAAATGAGTGTGTTCCCCTTTTATTTAAATTAGATTGAACAATTGTAAATGTGCTGCTTATATCACCAAATACAAAAGTTTATCAGCTCCTACACATAGGCTGTAGTTATAATAACTTTGTGTGGTAGGATGCCAGCACGACGCTTTCAGAATCCCAAAAGCTATAATCTTATTAATGCATGACCACTTGGGATATGAATATTACTGAGAAGAGATCTCCTTTCAGAGCAGTTCCCTCTAGAGAGGGAAACAGGGAAACCCAAGAGCAGGAGATGATCTCATAGTGCTGAAGTGCCACACATATTTCTGTTGGACAAGAACCAAATGTTGCTGTGGAGGAGCCAGCAGCACCATTCCAGTACCACCATTCCCACCAGGGGAACGCGTTACATCGCGCCTCGGACATGCCTTTTCCCCCTTCCCCGGGACCCTGTGCCTCTGATCAGATAACCCTGGAGCCCTCCTTCCTGCCCCGACAGGGTTGGCGGAGAGCCAGGGAAGCCCTCCCTGTCCAAAGCCTAGATAAACCCCCGACATTTCCTGTTTGTTCTCTTTTGCCCCGCTCTTTCCCTTGGACATCACAGAATAAAGAGAGCTGCACCAACATATGTTGAGGTAAGAGCCTCTTGTGGAAATCTTTGCCATCTCCTGATATTCCTCCCCTCAAAGCCTCGGATCTCTGGGCTAGCCTGATAATTTAGGGGCTGAGGGGGCGAGGGGGGAAACATCAGGAATGCACCGGGAAAACAAAGCCTTAAGCTGGACAATGCTTGAAAATAAGGCATGGGAAATAAGAGGCAAACGTTTCTTTATAAAACATCACCACCTGTCCAACGCGAGTATGGAAAGCTGCTGCGGTGATGCCCGCTTTCCTTTCTTTGCAGATCTGGCTGTGTTTATGTCTCTAAGGCACATGTTTCCTGGCTTTTCCCTGGAAATAAAACGCAAGTGCGGCTCTGGCTGGAGCCCCTGTGTAATAGGCGGGTTTGGCCACAGGGTGGTACACCAGCCATGTCTAACCGAGGGCTGCGGGATGCGCGGAACAGCGCCGGCATCCCTCTGCGCCGCCAGCAGCAGCCCGGAGAGCTCAGCGCAGCTGGACATCAGCCAAAGGCATCGACAGCCGGAACAGAAACCCCGCTGAAGAATCTGAGAGAATCGTCCTGCAAATGATGGTATATGGAGTAACCGTACTACATAAATGTACTTATCTACTGACGTACAACTTAAAACGTTTATTCAGGCTTTAATTCTAAATAGCACATTTTTTATCTGATTAACTCGAAAAATTAATCAAATTAGATGAAAAGAATTTTCAGTCAATAAATTTAAGGTTTAGATTTCAGGTTGAAGACAAATCCAAAGAAAATACCGTGTCAACTGTGAGATGAAAAAAATACAACTCCTGCTATTGAAATGCTTTCTATTCCAATAAGAATAAAAATTAAAACCTTAAATATTAAATACATTTCTTTTTATTGTTTACCTCCTTAAAATATTTCATTACCACACTGCAATTTTAAATTACAGGGTTTTCTATTTATTAACTAACCTCAACATCTGCCATCCTTTACACTATTCGCCTTTTCAATTAAATAGAGTTTGTCACCTTCACTGTTACCTTTTCTAGGCAAGAGGAATACTCAGATTTTAGGTAACTTTAGACAGTTTCCTTGGGTACTTGTATCTTTTCAAAAAGAGATAAGTAAAAAATATTATTTTTTATTGACACTTTTTTTTGGCTCATGTGTGAAATTCTCTCCATGGATTTAAGTGATGCTATGGAATTCAAAAGCAAATTTAATTATATACTACTATTGACTTAAATAGGCAGAGATTAAGACCTCAGTTTGGAACTGAAATATGACAATTTAGCTGATGCCTTAAGATTTTAGACCAGACAAAACAATTCCCCTGGGCCTGGAATCCAAGGACACCCTACAGCCTCAGGCCCTGAAAAGCATTAACAAAGGTGAATTGGGGGATGCAAACTGGGGTATATGACTTCATTATCTGAAGCTGCATTTGGAGGATTAAGTCCCGATATGTATATGGACAAAACTTATATCTGTCTGAAAAACTTGTGACCATGGTCCATCTTGGATGTGGCCTCTGGGAGGCTTTTACTCTGCCCAAGGTGTATCTATTGAGGGTATTTAACAAATACCCACTTTATTCTCTTAACTTTGTCTAGCCTGTGTTCTAGGTAGCCACTTCAAGGCATCATAGCAATGCAATAATATTCAAAATTGCTTTCACAAAGCTTTTCAAAGCTCAGCAATGTATGACGAGACACAAAAGGAGGCATTTTCTAACAGCTATTCAGCAGTACTGACTCTGTAATAGCCACTTAATACTTTTTCATGCACCTTAGAGTCTCCTCTAAGATCTTTCCTCCAGAATTGCTGCTTTGTGACTCTAGAGCAGGATTCTATCTCACATCAAGAGAAATCAGTGATTCTTTTTTTACCTCAGGACAGTTAATGATAGCTTACCATTTTTAATCATTGTACAGGATATTATTTATTTTATAGCAGTACTTTTTTTTTTTAAATATATAAAAGCAGAAGTGCAGTCATCTCACAGAACCTACCTCTTTCGCATGATCTGCCAAGGTACCCCGTGCCAGAGCAATCACACACATATCTGTTCCACCCATCCCTGCACACACCATTGTTCTTACAGGGGTTGCTAAGGCAAGGCTTTGCAGTTTCTCTTGAGCATGAGGGTTTTACTCCAGCTGTGCTTTGAATTTCAGCCATCTGTCGAATATCTTTGCTTTGACCATCAATAAATAAATCTCGAATGCAGCCGACGTATCCATAATTGAGGAGTGCTGTCCACACTTCTGTTGGGAAGACCAGGCCTGCTTTATTTTCTGGTAAGCCTCCAAGATACAAGTCATCATCCAAGTCAAGGATTTCACTTTCTCCTGGTGCGGTGTATGGAGTACGTAATGTGTTCACAGATATCGTCCCTGAAAAGACAATTTAAAGTGTGATTTTCAAGATATTTGATTTTGGCACTGCTTCTTTTTACTCATTCATCTACATGTCACATTATCTCCTGGCAAACAGCTGTAAGTGATGCAGAGGTATTTGTATTTCTACAGCTGTAGAACAATAAATACACTTCTGTATTTCAATTGCAATGTAGTCCGGAAGTTAATGATCTAAAAATCCTTTATGCACAACACTGCATGAACACAACAGGAAAAATCCTAGTCAAAATCCCCTTACCCATCTCCTAGGTACAGGAGGAATGAAATTCATAGTTATTTTCAGGAACATCCTCTTTGTGCAACAACAACAAAAATATCTTCACTCCCTCATATGTATTTCAAAGCCTTAAGTCAGGGTTGTGTTGATAGGTTGCAACCTGGGAGGCAAACCTGAGTCTTTGGTTTGGGCCCAAAGACACAGTATTTTAAAAGACTCTCATCACTTCCAGTAGGCTTTGGATAAGACTTTGTTTCTTTAAGTGCAGAAGGAAAATGCTCTCATCAGCTGCCAGGCAGGCAATCATTAAGAAGGAAGAGATGTGGTCCTGGAGGGAAAATCAATGCCTCTGATATTTATCTCAAAATGTGTGCATGTAAAAATGAGAGGGAGAGAAAATGTATGCAGACCTTCAGGAAACCAGAAATATCTTTTCCATTTTAGTCTAAAAATTTAATAAACAAAATTGAACCTAAAATAGAGCTCTTTTTATGAAGTGTCTGAACAAACAAAATCTAATCATCAGCAAAGAACCTTTTTTTGGTGGCACTTTCTTTAAAATAATGAGGTATGCAACACCTACAATTTGAATAAGCAGAAAAACAAATTTAGTACATGCAGTCACAGAGCATACTTATGCCAACCAATTTTAATTTTATTTCTAAGTAAAATCACTTGGCAAAAAAAAAAAAAATCATGTCAATCCTTCACAGAAGTGATTCCTTATCACTCTATGTGGGTACAAAAGCAAACAAAATGTAAATCAAAATATTATATAGGTCACAAAATTATTCTGATGACCAGTCATATCATGCTGCACTGTTCTCTGCTGGGCATAACACTGAAAGTGTTTATTGGTAACAAGACACTGAAGAATTGCATTCACCATGATGAATTTAGCATACATATATATACAAATTGAACATGATTCACCATCTCCACTGTTAGCCTGAAACAGATTCCAGAAGATAACACTGATTACTAAAAATGCTTCCACTGTGGTAGGAGTTGTGCATAAGAAAAAATTCACACTTTACACAGCATACATACTAAAATGTGAGTTTTAAGCAAACAAAGGCAGGTCAGAAAAAGATCGTTCTCTTACTTGAGTACAGCCTAAAATTTAGCCTTCTCTTTTAGCAATGGACTCCTGTGGAAGCTATATCTTTTCTGTTCTATTGTTGGTTCAGTAGGTTAACTTCAACAACATTGACAGAATGAATATCTAAAGAATTTGGATCATTAATAAAAGCTGTTTGGGATAAAGGTTACAGGAGGTCCAACTCCATGTGAGACTTGAGATATGGATTTTAGAAACAGTCTCCTTGCTGTCAGAAGAGAACTACCAAGACAAAACAAAGGCTTGCACAGCAGTTTTTCATCTTTATAAGCATGTTTAAAAAGTGAGGATGTGGTCAGTTTTCCCTTTTATGTATTCTAAGAAATGTTTTCTGTGGCAGTTGAATAATCCCATAGATATAAAAGTGAACTTCCAAGAAAGTAAGAAAGAAATAGACATGCTGAAACAAGATACTTTTTCTTCCAAACTTCCATCTGTTTAAAACTACTAAGACCATTATGGTTTGCTAACTTTAAAAATTTGTTGTTGCTTCTCAGCTTCTAGAATCAGAATTTGCCACTCATATGGAATGCTTGCTATGTTTGACCTTAGGTATGCAAGCATAAGCATTTTGAGATTTGATTAATCATCCAAGTCAAACAAGGACACCTGTGAATAACCTGCCAAACCAAGAGAGACTTTTCAGAGAGCATCCTAGGGTATCAAGAAGGATGGCTAACAGGCAACAGATCTTTTCTTCTCTAGAGACATTAGCGACACTGTAAATATAAATTTTACTTGTCCTCACAGTGTTTTTTACTGCTATTGTTGCTTGCTGCCATCTGTTGATGTACAGGCTAATTTAGGAGCAAACACTCTAAACCCATGTTCAGGCAGCACCCACTCTTGCACCCACACAAGTTAACTCAGCTGCAGCCTCCAACAGCAAGCTCCAGCATGTGAACAGTGCTGCTTTCTGCTGGACAAAAATGTTCATGTTTTCAAGACGTTAACAAAGAACCCTAAGAACTCCTTTTCTATTAAAAAAAAAAAATCTACTATGCCATGATTACCTTCAGCTCACAGAAGGAGACAGATAAATTTCTGCTAGTATAGCTGCTACTCGGTGCTCCAAGTGGAAGATTTGAAAGCACAGAAGGCTTAGGAAGGTGAATGATAAGGGAAACTGGTGACTGTAAAGTGATAGATTGAAGCAGGAAATTTTTCTCCTCTGTGTCATAAAGGATTACTCTGAAGAAAGCTTAAGTATTATTTTGAATAGATGTCAACAGCTTCCTAAAGAAATGAACTTTTTACCTTCCCAGGTAAAAGACATGAAACCCCATAAAATACTCTGTGTGAGAAATCCTCTGAAACCTTATCTGAAACCTTGCAATCGTGGCACATAATGGCTGTGGGTAGAAAAACATGACAGGCAACTACACAGCCATCACTGCTGATGATATCCAAACTACCTTTTATGTCTCTGACAGACAGCACAAACTTTACTCACTAATTGCTTTGTAAACACAGCTGAAAAAAGAAAAATCCAAGTAAAATAAGGGAACATAAAAATATTCCAAAATACAGAAAAAAATTACAGAGCCTTTGAAGCATCCTACAACAAAATGCAGAACTCAAGTTCACAGAACCTTGGCCAACAGAAAATAAACAATGGTTCCATCAGCACCTTTGGATTCACAGTGCACCCAGAGCTGAGACAGAAGTGGTAGCACATGCTGTTTCATCTTGGTGTGTTTTTGATGGGGGAGGAGGGTGTGTGATTTTTTTTTTCCTACGTTTTCTTGTTTATTGCAGGAGTTTGGTTTTGTTTGTTTTCCCGTGGCTTATTGGTGTTTTAGTTTTTCTTTTTTTTTTAAGTCTATTATCTTTCTTGAGGGAAACTTTCTGAGTTCTGAAAATGTCTCAAGTTGGACCTCATAACAAAGGGAAAGGCTGCCACATAAATTTGGGACTGTGAAGCCTTTGATAGACTTCAATTCTACTTTCTCTGGGAATTACAGACAGATTAAAAAGAATTGTTTTGGTAAATAACCAGTGTGCTCCAACCCTTTCAGATGTTTCTGCTCATGAATGTGAAGGAGCATCACTTTCCGTAGAGGAAGAAAGGGAAACTAACAGAGCATGCAAATGTAGTAAGCACAAAAAGGGTTAATAAATTTCCTTGTAGAAATAATAAATGTCATATTCAAGACAGAATTGTCAAATTTTACCAGAGGAAAGAATGGGACATATCTTGTTTAACAAAATAACCCAGAGACAACAGATTTTATGAGAAAGCAGCAGATTCAGAAGAGGACTGGATGCTCAAGAGAGAGAGAAAATGATAACTTTAAATTGTAGCATTTCTAGAGTAAGAACCATCCTTAAACTTCCACCTTTTTATTACAGCACTTAGAACCAGATAAGTAGTGATATCACAGTTTTGAAAAAAGTCATAATGTCTTCCAGGAAACAAACAGCTTCTGTGCAAAGTTTTCTAAGACTCAAAGTAAGAAATAATTTTTGTATTTCTATCAGAATAAGAAAGCAGTGGAGGAATGCTGACAACATGTGGTTTGTCCTGCCTGAAAGTAAAAGGGAATAACAAAGACAAGAAGGTGTGGGGTGACTTATTTAAAATGGGAATTCATGATCTAGCTTCAGATTCTAAAATCAAGTAGCATTTCTTATCTCTAGAAATTGGACATACATTTAAGTGTCCTGTAATGGCTAATAGCTGTTTTGTTTCTGCAGCATTTCACCTGAGAACACAGTACAATTTAACATTCAGAGACTTTTTTCTGTATTGGTAAAGCAGTTTGAGAAAAACTAATGAAGTTATGGTTTTCAGCAAGAATTATTGACTTAAAAGGATAACTGATTAGTGAGAAGTCCTTCAAAGGACGAGTCAAAAATGTAAGTCAACAATAACAACAGGTGAGCGAAATGGAAAATATATTCAGGATTACAGAGAAGCCTATTGTGCCACTCAGCCGAGTGTTGGTTATATTTTATATTGGACTCTGGGAAAGATGCAGATCAGCCAAGAAAGCTGCAGATCATTGAAAGAATATTCATTAAAATGCAGTAGAAACCCATCCTCTCAAGTATGAAAACTATTAACATCTGTTGAAATAAATAGAATGTGTAAATCTGGAACACATAAATCTGGTTGTTCTTAAAAGGTTAAAAAGATGTGGGAAGTAATATGTAGAAGAGTACATGTAAAAAAAAAAAGAACCTTCAACAACAACACATGTAATAGGCATCACAAAGCAGTACTTACAGTGAGATGTTGATTATAGTTATGCTCTAATTACATACTCCAGAAATCATTTCTGATGTTTAAGCTGAAACTAACTTTAGTTCAAAATTTCAGTGGCTCAACCCTTAAATGCTACCTACTTACAAATAGATGCTGATACATTATGCTTTAGGTTGCCCTACACAATTGAAGGTTGACAAGAAGAGCAAGTTTCCTCCCTGAATTCACTATGTAATGGTGGTTTCCAAAGGATGAATGGTGGTTTAGCAAAAAAAAAAAAAAAAAAAAAAAAGCACAGTTATCTTTGCATATGGCAAAGAGTTTTTTTTTTAAAAATTAAAGAACACAAGTCTGAGAAGTCAGATATTAAACCTATGCCTACTGTGTTACAAGAAACAATGTGAGCAAAGACCTTTACAGCTGCTTCATGGTTGTTTTTTATTTAGTTTGGGTTTGTGGGTTTTTTTTCCCTAATTCTTCTTTTCTGCAGAGGTTGCAGTACTGTTAAGAGCAGAACAGGTAAACACTTCCCCCCTTAGGTATGACTTAATGAGCCTCTCTAATCATATTCATTATCTCAGAGTTTTAATTTTTCCTAAAATTTGTCATAGGAAACATAATCATATTTCTAAATCTTGTCTCTCTCCTGATCAGTTAAATATGAAGATTTTAAGTGCAGCTACTGCAACTGTTCTGATCTCTCTGCTTACTTGACATGGCCTATATTAGTTGCTTTTTGTGCCTGTGAAAAACATCTGCTTAAGAAACATTGAAAAACCAGAGCAGGGTTTTAATTCTAAATACATCTTCTTTGCTAAAAGACAATATAATAGCTGTGATGAGGACTGTAACCACAGCATGCAGTCCATGGCCAAGACAGGGCACATAAGGGACAGCTCTGAAGCTGTGGTCCTTCCCAGAAATTCAAGATTGTACAGCTCAGGAGTACTGAGGGGAACTCAGGACACAGCAGTTGGTAGCTGCACACCTAGAAGGATGGACCAAAGGAGAATATCTTATGAATATTTCTCTTTACTTAAGCCTTAAATGTTAACTAAATATGGTCTCAGAACTCCATCCTACCAATGATGTTTTTTAGGCAAGAAAGCACTCAGAGTAAATCTTACAGGAAACAGAATGGGTTTCTAGGGTGAAAACAAGAATAACAGGTCAAAACTTCTTTCAGCAAAAGGAAATTAAAAGGCACCATATCTTCCCTCTTTCTTGTAATCTCTCAAGATCTGAGTGGATTGACAGAATTACTAGTGAATGGGGCCTGGATGATTACAATTTAAAAACGTGTTCTCATTCCTTACACCTCCCTTCCCCCTCCATTGCAGTCTCAGACAAGCAAAGTCAGTAGTTTAGAGTGGATGCTCACTGTGACTGAGAGTATGGAAGAGAGCAGGGAATGAGAAATAAATCTAGTACTTGCTGATCCAGCTAATATGAAAGTCAAGGAAATTAGCAAAGCTCCTTGAGAAATGTCACAACATTCTTCTAAAGGAGAGAACCACTGTGCTTTGGATTTGAAGTCTAGGAGTAAAAGGTTGAAAGACACTAAACTTAATTTAAAGAAAAAAAAAATAAAAGTTCTTTTGAGCTACTTAATCATTAACAGAAGAATATCTTCCTTTATGTTTGATAGCTAGGGAAATATGCTGTCAATGGCAACAAGAAAGTCTCAGAAAAGCACATTTTTTTCCTATACAAGGCATATTCATTCAGTTATATAACAATTCTGAAGGAAAGCCAGTGAAAAGGAATCCTATTCATGTGATTTCCAATATGTTTGGTCTGGGCTAGAGAAAAGAAACCAAAAAGCATCCTGAAATGGTAAAGTGAATTTTATTCTTTATGGGTAAAACACACCAACATGCATAACCTGACCACGAGGTGGAGAGGGATGAGATACTCAGGACAGCGAGGAGGGCACACAGCAAACTCACTGTCCTGGACTTCTGGAGAGCAGAGTTTGGCTTCTTCAAGGCACTGCTCAGTGGAGTCCAATGGGAAAGAGCTTTCAGAAGGTGGAAATGAAGACAGGTGGCTTTGGTGGAATACAGAAAAATTGTACAGGGTGATAGGGATAACGTTAGGCAAGCCAGGGCCCAGTCAGAATTGAGTGTGCACCTCCCCACACACACCCCTTGTTACTATTTCTTCCTATTTCCCTCTATATCACATTTACTGTTGCATAGAATTTGTATTTTTTTACTTTGGCACACGGTCTCATTTGCACCTTAATTTAGGCTGAGGCATCTCTCTAATAATTTTAATCTTACCATCAAGACAAACAAAAGCATTGCCAGTGTTATTGGTATTTCTTCTACTATAAACTATTTTTCTAAGTGTTTGAACAACAGAAAAACTTTGGTTCTATTACAGATTGCAGTTAAAATTCTGTTTGCCAATCCATAAGCCTGCATATTTTTATTCAGTATTCATGGTAATAGTTCAATGTCTCCGAGTTAATAGGTAATATGATTAGTTTTCAACAGTGATGGGGTGGGGAGGTTGCATAAATTTCACCTATCTTGGTCACAGGAAAATCATCAGATGGATTAATTTGATTATTTATAATTCTACTTAAAAAATAATATGCAATCCTGATCACCAGGCAGGTTTTGCTTCCTGAAATTACTCTAAATTCTTCCTGATGTCCATCAACAGTTTTAAAGAATTAAAGTATGCCCTAAGCTCTTAATGGCTCTTGTGAGATGTGTTTTGTGAAGCAATGAAAGGGCAGAACTTATCTTCAAATGTAAACAATTGCTATGCACTTATTCCTTTATAGATGTGTTGGCTTTGGATGTAAGAATAAACTTTGCTTTCAGCAGTCCCACAGGCATGATTATTACAGGATTTACTGCCTCATATGAATCACTGAAACAGCACTTAAGAAAAAAGTCTGAAATGAAAACTGTAGTATAAATAATATAACTGCTGGATATTCAATTCCAATTGAGGATTTTGAGAAGTTATGTTTTGTTGTTCAGTTAGGGTTTTTTCCCTTGATTTTTTTTTGTTTGTTTTTGTTTGGTTGAGTTTTGTTTGTTCTTGTTTGGTAGGTTTATTTAACCTTGAGAAATCTAAATGAGCAACTGACATAATAAGAAAATCAAGGTTGGTACCATTAGAATTTGAAGCTGCACTGCCCAGTAATCAAATAATTATTTTTCATAATCATAGTGCAAGTGGATTTCAGCATGGATTTGACAGAAATCTTCAATTTAAACCTGCACCTAAAATTTACTTTATCTGAAATTTGATTTGTGTGTAGTAAGGAGTTAAATCATATAATGATAGCTTTTTGGTGATTAAGTTTCATAAAGAAATTATAAATGCAAGCTATTGAAAGGGAAGGGAAGAAAGTGGAGGAAATCCCACAAATTCAAAAGAAGTGTAATTAAATTTTTCAACACCTAATTTTAGAGCCTACATAAACTTCAGGTTCAATACTGATATTAATCAGAAAATTTTCAGGACCGAATTAAAGACTCAGTACATTCCCTGCACTCTTCCTCCTCAAATCCTAGCATGAAGTGCAGGAAAGTCACTGTAGAAGAGAGCTCTCCTTAAATGGATGTATATTGATTATTTGCTTAAGATACATAGTCAAGATGAGATGAGCTGATACACATTGACAGTTTCACTGGATAAATGCACTTTAAGCCATAATACATTCCAGTGGCATGAGGAAGAGTTCATGAATTCTTTATTTTTACCACTTTTCAGTGAGATCATTTTTGAGTAAACTATTCCAGAATATGAATCACACCGATAGAATGCTGCAAGTCAATTATTTTCATTTCTGCTGACATGTGCTGTTAGCCATTTATTAGAATATCATTTAAGTACACGGAGATCTGCTGACATGATTGGGAGATCTGTGTTGTTTCTGGGGGGCAGCTATTCCCTGTGTTGGAGATTGTCAGTAATACCTTTTTTGCTTTATTTTCACTGCTGAAACTTGCCACTTCAGCTATTTGATGTAAGCAAGCACAGAGAGAGATTATTGTTGGTTTTTCGAGCACACAACACACTTACTTGCAAGATTAAGTACTTGATTTTCCAATAATGGAAAGATATAAGATATTTTACTCAGCAAATTATTGTATTATGGCACCTGATAGTAATGACTTGTTGTAATTTCCTTCTTTTTCTGATGATGCTCAACTCAAATTGTGGCAACATCAGTATGTACCCAGTATTCTCTCAGATACAGCAGGAAAAGCTATTCTGAATGCAGACAAAAGGAACTTACCGGACCGCCCATCCCGCTGAAAATCCACATGGTACCATTCACCATCATTCACCTTCTTCTGCAAGGCTTTTATTTTTATAGTACCTGATCCCATGTCTAACAGTAGGTAGAGGTGGCCATCAAGCATCTCAATGGCAAAAAAATCAACCTTCACCATCTGTGGATGTTTGGCATCTTTTTGGTGTCTTGGTTTCCCATGACTGAAAAGAATCAGGCCATTTGGCTCAGTTGTACGAAAGTCGAATGATATTGAGCCTGTTTTCTTGGCATTCCACTTTGGCAGAGAGATGAAAGACTCCGGTGTTTCAAATGTGATTGGATCTAAGGTTGCAACATTCTCACATTTAAATGCTACAACCCCATGAATCTTCATTTTAGGATCCCCTTGCTTGGCAAGCCGAGACAGCTCCAACCTGACATCATTATTTTTATATACAACCTGCAAGCAAAGCAGAGAAGTTATTCAGAGAAACCTGAGCATTTTAACCAAACAGACACAGTCTTGAATAGGCACATTATTTAGAGGATAATGGTGATGATATATGAATATGATAATTTACATACAAACAAGATGAAATAACTATTTTCATTGACTAAAGATTTAATAATTGTTTTCATTAAACCAAACAAAGTTGCTCTAAAAATATCCCTGGAGTTAATTCTAACAATCTGAAAGAATCTACACATAATTTATACTATGAGTTGCAAATTAGCTTGTGTGGCCTTGATTACTTAAAAGCCTTTTCTGCACAGCCACTCTGCTATTACAAAGAAATGTTAGATTTCTTCTTCCTCTAAACCCTTTGTCACTGTCTTAACTCTTCTGCTCATGTACAGAAAATGTACCAAGGTCATACACTTCATAATTTAACATCTTTTCAGTTTGTCCTTGGGGCTGAGGAGTAGTAACATTCATGGAATTCATGAGGCTATGTAAGATAGACAAACCAATATCATAACAGATCAAAACCAGGAAAACCTTTGAGCCTGTTCAATTTTATGAAAAAAAAATCCCAACTTATGTATTTTCCATGACTGAAGACTTCTCTGATAAAAATGAAAGACAATATTAGTTTTAAATCCAATTGACATCTGCAGCAAATATTCTTGCTTCAAATGCCATTTTAGCTTGGTCCAAGAAGCCTGTCATGATGCAACCACTTCCCAGGGTTCTAAAGTTTATTAGTGTTTTCTCAAATTGCTGCTCTGAGTTATTCATAATACAAGAGCTGCTGAAATGAGCTCCCCAATACTAAAGGCATACACAAGTGTTTTGTCAATACTTTTAATTGTGCAATAAATTATACGCTCAAGCTAAAATACCACTGAAGGCCTGAATACAAAACCATAGCGACCAAAGCTACAACTTTCTTCTCTGTTTCTAAGGCTAAGCCCTACACTAAAAAGCAATTGGAAGGAAAAGCAGCAGCTCAGCAAAACCAAGAACTTTGTGCTGAGGCTTTTTAGTCTACAGATCCGCACCATTCAGGTCTGGATCCCATCTGGCCCCAATCCAATGTTCCAACTATGCAGTGTAGTTTGGAACTGTTCAGGGGACCCATGACTGGGACTTTACATCCCTGTTGGAGGTTAGAAAGTGCTTGCTAAATACTTAGGATAGACCTTCTGGATTAATTTCCTCTGAGACCTAGTTGGAACACACGTAAAGCCCACTCTGACACCCAGTAAGGGAAAACACAGGATGAACTGCAGAGCTGTGCTACTGTTAGAAATAAAAGCACTAGCACTTACACTAAGCTGACATACCCCACAAATGATAGTTGCTATTGAAAAATGATGTTTAAAGATAAAAGAAAAGGAAATGATTGATAAAGTGGCATTTTAAAGTAAGAATTGTGTTCATTCCAATTATATCATTATACACAATGCAAATTTCATCATAAGACTTGTCAGAATTATTCTACTATAATAAAATGTATCCTAGAAGTTAATAAATAAAGCCTCTTTCTTCATTTTACTTCAGAATTGAGTACAAGTAGTGTTGTTCCCATGAGAGCTGTGTCTCCAAAAACAACAGATAAACCTCACTCTGGATTGCTGACAGCAGAAATGGTACTCTGCTACAGACAGATAAGGAGTTCTTCAACTGAAGACATCAGAAGTGAATATCATTGGACTAAACTGTAATATTAGATAGTAAGGTTCCACATTTTCATGTATCAAACACATCCACAACCCCTGAGATTTCACAGATGGTGCAAAGGAGTTTAGAACAGTATTGGAGAATAAGCACATGCAAATGCCCCCCTTTGGGGTGGCTTTTTGCCTTTAGAGTGAGGAGGAAGAAGCCAGGAGCCTGGGAGGTTACTTAGAGATATCTGGTCTCATGAATATTGGCCACTTTCTGTGGCAAGGGGCATTTTGGATAGCTCCCACTTAATGTGAGGAATTTACAGGGGCAACCTTTCTGGATTAGGCTGAAAAGAATTAAACACTGCCAGAGGATGCAATAAATAAAAAAGGAACAAATGGTCTCTTATTAGAACTAAATCCTCCTTGGTGACAATGGAAGTAAATACAGCAACAAACAACATGAGATGGTCTTAAATTGACTGCTGAACAAGAGCAGGTTCCAGGACAAGGCAAAAAAATGTACAAAGAGAATTATTGATAATGAACAAATCAAACTGTCTAACCTTAATCAAACAGGTTGATCGAATATTAAATTAGGAATTGATAGATATGTTAAACAACTCAGCAGACTAAAGTAAAGCTAGGTTTTACTTGAAATCTAAAACAGCTTAATAGGATCTGAAGTAATTTGCCAAATCAGAAATAATAGTTTCTAATAAATATAGTTTAAGAACATAAAGGACAAAGTGAAATGGTTTTCTCAATAACATGTCACCAGCTCTTTAATTAACTTATGTAATGTATGAGGGAAATGTTGCTAGAACACTTTAGCAACAGTGACAAATATTGCCAATTTTATGCCGCCAATATTAAAACATTCTTGGTATCCCTAAATATTTTAAATAACAATTTTGTGCTTCCCTAATCCAAAACTGAAAATTTGTTACTGTATTTTATTACATACTACATTTTATTATTTAAGTTGTAGGGCAACTTAAATAAAGACTATATCTATATTTTAGAGTGCATATGTTTGAAGTTTTAGAATGCACTTATGTTCATTTACTCTTTCTTAATGGAAAAGTTTGAACTGCTTATCATGGATAATGAGTAATAAAAGAGGAATATATGAACCATAACTGAAAAGACCTGTAAACTATTAACTGAACACGACTTGCATTTGGGAGCCTGTTTCCTGGTTTATGCTGAGATTCTTACCTATCTCCCTATCCATGACAAATGTACAGAGCCATCAGTGAAGCACAGCAAAAGGAGAAAAGCAGTACATTCACAGAAATTAGTTGTCATTAAATTTTGGGGAAATCACTGAACAGTAAGGAATAATTATGAGACTAATATCTGCTTTATAACTCATGAAGGTACATGCTTCAGAAACAACAGCCTCTAGGGTGCAAATAACTTACTGATTTATCCATTGATTTTGCCTTTTAATTTTTTCTTTTGCTTAGGGGTACATAAGAATAAACATGCTTTTAATAGGGCTTATATTATCTGCTATTTCCATCTGAAGCACACAGCACATAACATTAACTCAGTACATATTCCCTCCTTTAGAGGGATGGATCTACAATTAGTCAAGTGAAGGGAATTTGCAATGGAGAAATACTGGAGTCACAATCCTCTTTACTCCTACACAACCCACCAGTCGCTATGCTGGCATCCATTGGGTTGGCCCTGTATGCTCACTTCCATACCTGAATAAAAAGCTAAGTTTCCTGCACGTGAAATGCATCAGGGAATAGTATCATGCCATTACGAGCACCTTGCATTTGTCTTGTGTTCACTCTGTTCTTTCCTGTTAATATCAAGTAAGTTTCAAGATGTCAGTCTTTAAAATATATAATTATCTTGTTCCTGGAAACTGCAAAAGGTCACCTAAACTCCCATGAAAAACAGAGCTGTTAACAATTCCCCATATAATTTGCAACCAAGCTACCCAAAGTGAAGAATAAATTTATGTTCTGAGATAGAACATTTTACAATCAGGATACAGACTTCCTTTGCTACCATCTAGGACACATGCTGGGTAATTTGCAATATCACAGGGCTGTGTCTTAATAAATCCATCTTTGAGACAGCCATTATTACCTTAAACTCAGCACTCTCTTTAATGTGGTCTGTGGTCATGGAGAATAACCTAAATTAATTCATGCTTCCCAAAAATATATAATGTATAGGGGTTTTTTTTTGTTGTTTTTTTTTTTTTTTGCAAACTTGGGCACTATGCAATGAACTCCAGAATTGTAAACAGGAATAAATCTATGAATGACCCTGAGAAAAGGTGAAAGAAAAGAGAAGGAATTTGTACTAGAAATATATCCTAAATCTGTAACTGTTCAATTAGCAAATGTCTAAGGCAAGAAAATTTTAAAAAATTAAAAAAGAATAAACAGAGGAACTCTTTCTACTGACCCTATCCCATGAGATTTAGTATGATGAAAGGTGTGAAAGAACCCAGATTACAACACTATTTTCAATTCAAATTGCAGCCCTTCCCACATCAAACATTATGAAGAAAAGGCATTACCTTTAAATATTTCAAAATACTGACCACCTCTGCCAGCAACAGCTTTTCAATCATTGCGACTTAAAATCCTTTAAATTATTATGAAGCATTTATTTCAAATTAATTTATATTCTTAAAATCAAAGATGATCTTCAAGAATCTGTTCACATCACCTGATTTGCAGCATCTAGGTTTCCTTGAGAACCAGAGGAAACCCAGGATTTCAGAGCACTTACCATTATGACCTTGCTCCAAATAACTTGTCTATTTACTTAACTAGGAGATGAGGTAAAATACTTTTCTAAATGCAATTTGAATAAATGGATGAACCACATATCAAAACCTGTTAAAAATGGGATTATATAAATCTTAGTTACCACAAAACAGTACTTTCATATTTTCATATTTCTGTGCAACCTACATCACCTGGTGCATGCAATGGCAGTTAATTCTCCAAAATGGAGACTAATGTCACCCAAAATGCTCAGGCAGGTATTGCCAATGTACAGGTTTCCCCTGAAAAGTGGTGTCAACAGGAGGGAACTTGCTGATGTCAGAAACTGTAACAATGGGACTTACAATGAAGGAAACCCGAGGCAATTTTTTCAACTTGCTTTGCCAGCCACTAGAATTTCCATGCTCGTTGAGAACTACCTGGTGCACATAGCATTACATTCCCAGAAATCCAGCTGCAAAACTGACCACTAACAATTATAATGTATTTTTTTTTAGCACTTGCTGGATGGCTTTGAATTAATTTGGGAATGTCTGTTTCTCACAGGAGGCTTGTCATTTTGCTAATATGCCTCCATGCATTTTCAAGCTCCAAAATGAACATATCAAGGAACACAAACTACAGACTATTTACACAAAACTTAAGAAGCCCAGGTTCAAATGTTTGCAGTGGGGTGCATTTTTTAACACAATGTAAAAGCACACAACATGACTGAAAACAGCTATTCAAGCCTCTACATCATAAACCAGCTTTGTTTTCTGAACATAGAGAAGAAATTAAAGAGTATATTGAATGTTCCAAGGGAATAATTGATTCTTCCTCAAGCAAAATAGTTTTTGTTCTCCTGAGGTCAACATTTGTGCAAATGTGGTGGTGATAGTAGTGTGGGGCAGTTAGAAAGGGGGTCATAGAGCACCAAAATAAAATCCTGGTATCTCTAGAGTTTTACTCAGTGGGAGGTAAGCCTCAAGACAGTAAGATAGGGTTCCATGGCATGGATACATAACACCTGGAGAAAATAATAGCATGTGCATTTTGTTGCATTATTTTATATCAATTAATGTGGTCTGGGAAACTGACCTGGAAGATTCAGCTCAAAAACCCCCATGACTTAATTGATCTAATAAAACAACAAAATCAATAATAATAGAAAAGTACCATAGAGTGCAACAAATTCCTTGGAGTATATATCTGGGAGTTTCACATTCTACTGTTTCTTCTTCCTGCCCAGCCTGAGTATCCAAAACAATGGAGTGGAAACGGATCACCCTCAAACTTTTGAAAAATATTAAATGGGCTTTTGCAAGGCAAACATTACTACAGTATGATTATGTCTGTTTTCTGCTTTTTGTTGTACTGTTTATAGTTTTATACATAAAATGTAGATTTTTTTTAATCAGACATTCTCTCCACAAACTACTTTGGCCTAAGGTAGAAAGAAGAAAACCATTATAATGACTCTTGTATTAGGAAGTCAGGACCAATAATCCTGGGATTTGGGTTTAACCTGCACCTAAATGCCTTACAGAGAACTTAATTTCTCCTTGCTTCTCTGTAAATTGGATACATCATCTCCTCACAGGGCAGAAACTCGCTTGAAGACTGAAGTTTAAATTACCAGCACAAAATCTAGTGAAGCTTCATCCAAAATCAGACACGTCTGCACACACATTTCCTATAGGGCGTCAATCCCCTATTTTCTTTTTAAGGAAAACAGGTATGATATAGTTTTCACTTTCTAGTCTGCAACTACAGAGTCCAGAGCTTATTTATCATTCAGATAAAAAAACCCCACCAGAATGCACCCAATCTGTTTAAAAGCTGCATAAAATAAAAGCTGAACTTGAGCAATCCAAGTCTCAGGGTGCACAAAAGCACAGCACCCTATGCCCTGATAATGCACTTGGCATGTGCTTTAATGCCACACTACATGGCTAACTAAAGACAACAAACTGGTGATATTTGTTGTTTCTGTAACTAAGCAACATGGACTTGTTCTGTACTCCCCTTCCTTAAAATAACAGGATATATTGCACATCAAGCACTTGGAAACTTCTCTTCACACAAAGCAAGCATCCTTAATGCACACAAATTTATACTCTATTTAAACTGCTAATTATCATATCCCCGAAAATTCTAGGAAGGAAAACAGGTACAAAAAAAGGCTAAAATTACCATAACCATAGGGAGTTTCACTATGATTTCAATAGCACACCTGTATTTCTACTGTAGATTGAAAATCATCACTCTCCTACACCCAAATAATGATATAAAAAGAATGAGGGACAAAAAAAATCAAACCAAACTATAAAAGCACAAACCCAAAATAACTCCCAGAACTCAGTACAAAAGAAATATATTAATTACTTTAAGGCAACAAAAAAGTTATTAATGGATATATACATCTGTAGAAGCAGATGTAAAAAAGCCAGTACTTTCAGAAACAAAGTTATAGGTATACAGTGAGCGTGAATTTATATTTCCTGTGCAGTATGGGAAAAGTCACCTGAGTTCAGTGCATGTCACCTATTTGCAGAATTAATAGAGTCATGACAGCTCATCCTCTAGGCCAACTAGTCTTTTCTGCTGGAGTTTTGAATGTGGATCCCAGAACTGTTTGTTTCTTTTCTTTCCTACTTTGACTGCCTGAATAGAGACATTTTTAGGGATGCCAGAAAATGCCTTTTTGTATTCTGAGTCACTGGAATATCATTTAACATGATATATTGGCAGAACATAGAAAAAAAAAAAACAACTCAACATTTTTATTCGAATAATGTTGATAATGGGATTGTTATGTTTTTCACCCTGCTGTGGACACAAGTCTTTTGAAGATCTTTTTTCCCCCTCTTCAATAGAGTATTTTGCTATTCTTTGTATGTCCTGCTGTCTGCTGCCAGACTGCTAAATGTTTCTGAATGCAGTTGCTATGCTTTCTGTTTTTAAGAAATGGGTTCAAGTTTCCTTTCCTTTTTTTTTTTTTGTTTTTCTTTTACTTCCCATGGCAAGGTCTCATAGAAATTTCTTGGCAACAGCTAGGTTGCAGAGTTTAGGGACAAGTTGGTTCTACAAAAGCTCTATTGGCACCCTAGTAAAGATAAAGTCTTTACCAAGACATAAGTCATGAAATAAAACCAAGAAAAACAGGAACCACCAAAAGGAAAACAAAATGTATTATTTAAGGCAAAAACAGCTTTGCATTAATATATCGTATGAAGTCTAAGAAAGAAAACAAATTATATGCCACCTCCAAAGACTGGGAAAAGGAAAGGGCTACAGGAGACTCAGTTGTCATGCTGCATTTTAGCTTTTTCCTCTTCTTTTTTTCACAGTGCAGTAAGACTTAGCAAAGACTAAGTCTGCAGCAAAATCAGAAATGTGGTGTTTTTCCTCTTTCTCCATTAACCATAATTGCCCAAGATCAAGTAAAAGAACTCTTTAAGGACTACAAGAAAGAGGGACTGTAAAGCAGAACACCATTGTTATCATTTGGAGGGTTCAAGGATTATTTCTTGAGCATAATATTCTTTATATGCTAGAATTTCCATATCTTTAGCACTTAAAGCTTTAAATTCAAGGTCATAAAATAGGAGAAAATCATAAAAAAGCAAAAATCATATATCTACACAAAAAATAATGTTCTGAGGAACATCTTAAGTGAATTTGAAGAAAACATGACAGATGTACATAAAATCTGAGTTACCTTTCATTAGGGTAGGAGTCACATAAGTTTGAAATGGAAGTTGTCACAAAAAGAGAAAAATAATTAACCTTAAAAAGTTAAAATGAGCTCAACACAATCCAGGTAAAGGAGGTCAGGGATCTGAACACAAACAAACAGAAACTTGTTAAAAAATTCAGTTACCAACACACCTAAACCTGAACACCTGAAACATTTGAACAAACATTTTTTTTCCATATTAAACATGATGGAAAACATAGGAAAAGAACTGTAGGCTTCAAATTAAATGCAAGATGCCAATTCTACATATCCTTTGGTGAAATGAGGGAGGTTTATTCCACCTCTCACTAGATTTCCTTCCTTCAGCCTCTCCCATAAGATTTTTAGTAGCTGACAAATTATGTGTCTTAATTTATTGTTTCTCCAGAATAATTAACACTCAGCTGGCTTTTTCTTCCTCTTCTCTCTCACCTGTATAGGTTTCTCCAGTCTCCAGCTGAATAGCTGGCTCTTAGCGTTTTTAGCTTATCTCTGGTTTGGACTCATCCCCGTTTCCCAATTCTTGGTTTGAAAGACCCTTCTGTTCCACTGAGGGGAAAATGGCCCTCTTTTATGAACTTTTGGCCAGCCTCCATTTAGAAACCTCATTCTCTCTCATCTCTGTTGGTTGACTTTTGGCTGAGTGAAGTTGGCTACGAGTTGACAAGCTGTAGGAACTTCTCCCATTCTGAGAGCCAGCACAGTTCTTCCCCCTTAGCCTAACAGCTCTCTGATTTTGTGTGATATTAATTTAGCAATAATTTATGCAGTTGTCAGCTAAATTCTGCTCTACCAAGACAGACTAAATAGTTTAAAAATAAAAATTAAAATCAAATTCCCACCCATTAGCTATACTGGGCACATTCCTGGAAGACATACAGACAAATACTTGCCTACCTTCACCTGCAATTTCTTTTGAATCCTTATAATCCTTTTAATATATCCTTTTAGCTTTCCAGTACTGCAACATGAGTAACTCATCACATCAGTGTTTTGAAACCATCTTTGCCATCTCAAACACCTATGACAATTGGAAGATACATTTTCTGTGCTACTTTTGCATTCAAGGTTATAACTGTAATTGCAAGACAAAGGTATCAAAGCACCACATGTTATTCAGAGGCAGCTTTTCCCTCACCAGTGCTCCAAGACAGAAAGGGGCAGCTGGAGGCTGCTGCCACTGCTTTCCTTTACACTCAGTTCTGTGCCCACATTCCTTTTCTGAACAGCCCATCTTTTCTGAAGTGGCAAATGAAGAAGCAGCACTCATGAAGAGTAGCAAGATGAAAAGCAGGGCTCTTCTATCATCAAAAAACTGATCTGTATAGACCACAAGGTATGTAGTTAAAAGGACTTAGAAATTTTCAAGAAAATAATTAAGTAATGGGATCTTTCTAAGGCATTGTTTTTCTATTTAAAGCCATCTCTAACCAAAGTCTACCTATGGGTGAGCTTTATGTTAATAAAATTTATTGAGGTTATAGCTGTCCTCCAAAATAGACTGGTTGAACTAATTAAAGTTAATTACCACTGTACTGAGAAGGAAGAGGGATGTGTTATTTGATTTTCAAGACATTCAGTGTCATCTCATTGCAGTGAAAGAATGCAACAGAACACACTTAAGTATGATGTTTAAAGGGTCTAATTCTGCTTGATGACCTCCAAGCCTGAGTCTTTGGGGTCAGTTTAATGTTAAAGGAATTTCAGACAGTACAATTTACAATTGTAACATTTAAAACTCAGTTTGGTACTGAGTGAGAGGTCCTCAGCCTCAAGCCAAATCTTCTGAGAGATCATCAGAAAAAAACCATAATGCAACAACAGTGTTCACCTAAGAACAGTTTCATTCCAGAAAAGCAGCTGACCATACAAAATGAACTGCCAAGTACCTTTACACAAGTTATTGCAGCTTAATGCAATTTAAAACAAATTTAAACTTTTAAAAGTATATTGTTCTGCAAAGTATTTTTGATATGTAAATGTGTCTGTCAAAATACTCTTCACAGTGTTCTGGGTATTTTTAAATAGCTGTGAAGAGAACTAAGCCTGAGTAAAGGGTAGATGTGCAATTAATTGTTTATCATGTCCCTGTGTCTTTGGGTACATCAATTGAGTGTCTCATCAATGTTCTGTCATTTGTTTTTATCACTAGTTTTTTTTCATTTCAAATAAACACTTCAACTTGAAGCTACTTTAAATATAAAACATATTTTGAAATTTTCTCAATACTATTTCATAAAAGTGGGAGGAAAATAGGCTTTTACTTGAACAAAAGTGTTAGGCAAATATGATTTTCTATTTTCCCTAAAATACTTTCTTGAGACTACACATGGCATGTGCTGAATTATACATATATATAAAAAATTAATAAAGGATATATATTAAACCTAAATAAGAATTAAGATAGCCACATCTATGGTCGTAACAATTGCCTGTGTTTATCTCAGTACAACTCCATTTCACAACACATTACAAGATTGTGCAAAGAGTTGTAGCATTCTTTTTCTTTGGAAAAGTTTGACAAAATTACTTTCAAGATTCTACTCTCTGTAGTAGGGCCTTAGTCTTGCTGAAGTGACTTGTACTGCTTAATAATTGTGAGAAAACCTCATATTTAAAAGCTAATTCAGGATTATTTATCAAGCAGTTGATGACATCTAATAAAATCTTTAGTTTTATGAGTAGATGAGAAGGAAAAATTCAGTGCAGTCAGGATTATTGTACCCACAAAGAAAAAAGCATTTACCTTCCAACAGAAAATAAATTAACAGTCTCATTCTGACTGAAAAATAGATTTGAATAAAATATTTAGTAAGCACAAATATAAATTCTGTGTAAAAAATTCTTCTACAAGGCATTAATCCTAGTATAGACCAGGGCATGTGACTAAATCCTGCTGTGTGATGTCAGCAGAAACAGGGAGGGCTCACTCTGCTTGGGCTGGAATCGGACCCAGGGCACCAAGAAGTCTTTGGAAGTTTGGCATTCACAAAGACAGAAAATATCAAGAGGATGGCAAGAGGCAGGTTGTTCTCAGAAATTGTAACATTAATAATTTGTGAAACCTGGCCCCTAACTGAATATAGCAAACTACAAGTTTTCAAAATACAAGTTTAGTAACTTAAATTCCTAGCAGCCTTTGATATCAATAATCTGACTCAACAGATACAGTGGTCTTCAGGCATGATTTTTGCTGAATTTCACATTATTTCTAAATCTGTCTCACAGAAATTACAAACTTGACAAGTCTTACGCTTTCTAACAACTTCCTCTAAGCCTCTTTTTGAGTCCAAAGAGAAAGTCTGGCATACTGATTAATGTGATTTATTTTGACTTGGAGTACTTGGCTCTTTTCTATTACTTACATAAGTTTGGCATTTACTTCATAGCTGAATTGGAGATTGCAAAACACTACTTTTTTCATCTCTAGTATTGGCACAATGAATTGCATCATATGTTACTACCCCTGAACTTGGACCAATTTCCAAAACATCTTAATGTACCCATACCTTTTTCATTTTTATCTTTGGTCAGAGTGAAAAAAAAACCCAAGAAAAAACAACAACAACAAAAAAAAACCAACAAAAAAACCCACACAAACAAACAAACAAAACCCAAACAAAAATCAACCAAACAAAAAAATCAACCAAAACCCAAAAAAACAAACAAACAAAAAAAAAAAACAAAACAAGACAAAACAAGGAAAAAAAAAAAGAAAATAAAAAAATGTGCTCCTGCTCATCTTTGTTATATTTATTTAGCTGAAATAATGCTCATGGGAGGTTTTCCCACCAGCTTGATTATATCAGCATATCAGTTCTTGAAACTGATAATAATGGTACCCCCAAGCACAGATACAAAAGAAGGATTTCTGCAAAAATTTAAGGTGTCTGATGTACTGGGCATTTTGTTTGCATGTTCACAGCTGACCAAAAATGCTTAGGCTTTTACCCACATAAGTCACCTCACTGAATTTTACATTTATTTTATAGTTCCCTTGCTAGGCATAACCTTATAATTTGCAAGTTTGAAGGTATCTGAGCTGTACATGTAACTAAAGATATAAGAAATTTGTACAAGCTACAATTCTCAGTTTATACCAAAATAAGCACTTTTTAAGACTAGATACATATCTAGAGCTGCAAATACCTGAAAAACTAACTTGACTATGGACTTTTGAGTGAAAAAATGCTCTTTTGAGCATACTCAAACACTAAGATAATAAACTTAATAACTGGCTTAGATTGTTTTAAAAACCATTTTGAATCTTATTAAATCTAAGCTAAATATGTTTCAGGAAAAAAATGGTGAAAATATCAACCTAGCTTCCAGCTAAACATATTGAAACAATCGTAAGAAAGTTAAAGAACTGTATTTTTAGTTCGACAATTAGATGATACTGGAATTGGCTCAATAGACACATACAGATTTTTATATTTCTACAAATCTTGTTCATTAAAATATTTTAAAGCATACATTTAATCTTTACTATCTGGAAGTAAAGAAAAAGTTCTTTTCTCATTACTGCTTTCAAGCTGTCCAGTTAAAACTTGGAAAATATGCACCATCTAAAGGGCAAAGAAGCATCTCAGTCCTCAGTAGCTATTACATACACAAAATTCCCTGGAATAAGTCTTGGAAAGAGAACATTATTGTTTTAGGGTTTTTTTCCTTTGCAACAGTCTAGATTTTACATAAAAAAAGCCCTAAAACTTACAGAACAAACAGAATCAAATTATCTAATTCCTGTCTCGTTAGGAATTATCACAGAATATGGGGAGTTGGAAGGGGCCCTTCAGGATCATCAAGTCCAGATCTTGGCCTTGCACAGAACACCCCAAGGGTCACACCGTGCGCCTGAGATTGTCTAAATGCTTCTTCAACTCTATCAGGGTTGGTGCTGTGGCCACTGCCCTGGGGAGCCTCTTCCAGTGCCCAAGCATCCTCTGGGTGAAAAACATTTTCCTGGTATCCAAACTAAACCTCTCCTGACTCAGTTTCACACCATTTCCTCATACTCAATCACATTTGTGAGTGTCCCTAAAAGCAGAGTCTCATCTGAAAAAGCACAGAACAAATCTGTCAGCTACTGACAGGTTTGACAGACGTTTCTCCAACAGAAACAAGTACCATAATAGCAGTAGTAACTAAGTCTATCTTGTGAGTAAAAGTTGGAAGGACCAGGAAGCTGACATCGAGGTGCTCATTCTTGTTGATTTTACCAGCCAGTTGTGGACTCTGATGATGCATTACAGTATTATGTTCTTACAGAACTTTATGACCATATCTTTTAGTATAATACATAATCAAATCTCTCTTTATAATATAATATATCCCTAGTTAATGTGCAAGAAATCACAGGAATATAGCCCACTTACTTTCTATGGTTTTGGATTAAATTAATTAAAAAATATTAGCATTTCCAGTAAGGAAAAGAAAACCTTGACTTAAGCAGTGGAGAATATGGGCAACAAACATCTAAGCATCACTCTCAAAAAAGGTTTGCAGCCTTACAATGTGCAGGAAAATGACATTTTGAGAATTCCTGTTCTATGATTCTGGAGGAGCAATGCTCATCAAAATTTTCCTGCCAGGTTCCAGATACTTTTGTCAGTTTATTGGCTAGCTCTTAAAATCCAGTCTGCATTTTGCAATCTTTTAAATTTGCCTTATCTCACACAGAACAAAATATTCTGGCTTCTTCCCCCAAATATAGAGTGACAGATAAAATATAGAGAAGTATTTTCTTTTCAAACATTTTCTGGGAATAGCTTTTCCTGTATCTTGCATATTTCAATTTTAATCCTGATGTTGCTGAGTTGTGCTGAATATTTAATTTATGCTAACCTGTCACTTATTTTTTTCTCCCCATCTATATAGGTATGAATATTTATGAACAAAGCAGTAGCTGACCTGCAGCTTGTATCATCTGAAAAACATATGCACACTGAGGAAATGGATCGAGAATGGAAGAAGAGAAAAATTTATTTTTCCATCTTTCAAGCACAAAATAAGCACTCTCCATAAGAATAGCATTAATGAAAAGGAACATGTTGTTCCTTATGATAATTATTTTAAGCATCCCATCTAGAGGCTCAGGAAGCTCAGTTATTTCCAAGTCTGGCATGGGCAGAGTAAAATGAATGAGGAAAAGACATGGAAAGAATAGGCAAACTGATTGACCAGGGATGTAGCTCAAGTCCACATCAAGGGACCAAAAGTTCTTGAGTACTTTTAATTTCTTCCTCTTAGATATTTCTTGAAAGTGAAAAGGAATAATATGAAATTGATAACTCAATACACATCACTTCCAACCTCCACAGCAAGAGACCAACACTGAGGCTATTCAGTATCAAATCAATGTCCTTCCCACTGGGGTTTCAAAGGGTAAACATTCAGGACATTGCAGGCATTGAAGAGGGATTAATAACTGAAACACTTGAAATGTCCCTGTAATGACCCACTTATCTGGGCCCCTGCACTTCCCAGCCTCTAATGATTCCATCGAGTTTGTGCCTATGCCAAGCATCCACAAGTCCTTGAAGAAATATTGTCACATTTGGGAGACAAAGTGTTCTTTCTGAAGGCTATGCCTTCAAAGGAAGTATACTCCTAATAGCTTCTGTGAACATTTCCTTTGTATTCTTCCAACCTATATACTTTTAAGATAGTATTAGTACCAGAAAACTTACAGTTTTTAGAAATGTAGGAAAAAAAATACTAGGAATAACAGATGAAACTCAGGTCAGAGTGAAATCACATCACTGGGTCTGTAAGCTTCCAGAACTCCCTCCTCACACACTCCCTGTGCCAGAACACAAACATCCTACATTTTTCACACTTTCTCATTTCCTCCTCCTCTTGAAAACATTTTATTTCACGAAAGTGTAATGAATAATGTATATAAAATACTGTTATGGGATATTGATTTACTAAGTCTGTGATGAACACAAACTCACTATGATCCACTGAGTAGGGCGAGTGGGAAACGTTTTAGAACTACTTTCAATGAGAAAAAAAAAAATCCGTAACACATCTCTAAATGATTCACAGAAATGATTTGCAGCAAATCTATTAAGCCCTCCATCACAGCTCTCCAAGAACAGCATGCTTCCCTGCAGAATAGCTGCTGCTTCTTTATACAATCTACTCTGAAGTACTTCAGCAAAGACTGATACAGGGCTTTTACCAATACCTTTGGGAAAGTGCTCCACTCCATAATCTATTCTCACTGTCAATCATTTTTTCCTAATATTCATCCAATATAAATTTTCACTTTAGTAATCCCATCACATTACTCCCCCTTGTGCTTTTGCGCTTTAGCATTTACACTCTTCAAATATTTATAGTTATTGTTCAGGAAAAAAATAGACCATTTCCATCAGCATATCAGTTTCTGTGCCTGAATGCTGTTGGCCTTCCTCAGAGTGCTGTATTGCTTTACACATTCCAAATAACTGTCAGAGAAATTAAAATTTGTTGTTGGTGGACAAAAACAGCCCAGAAAACTCCTTTCCTCATTACCCAGTTTTCTGTGACCAAATGTTCACTGCTATTACATCACCAAAAAAGATTTATGGATCCAAATATGCTAAGTAAGGAATGCAAGCAACTAGGTATTTTATGGGGAGAAAAACCCCAACCCTCATATATCATCATTTTGGATAGCTGGTCCTAACCACAAATGATTATTAATTAACACACTGTATTAACAAAAAACAACATATATTCAAAAGACCTTGGATGGTAATCTTTCCATTTGCATTTCAAATGCTTCAGAACAGATATTTTAGGAAAGGAAAATTATCTTTGTTTTCCTCTCTCTCCTTTCTTCTCTAGTGCCTCTTAACTGCACCAGATGCCCAAACTCAGACAAGCATCCTGCACCTTTCACACATCAAAGACCCTGGTCTATAATGATACTGTTACTTTAAATGTAAAAGTCTTTGTGATCACCAACATTTTCTCCTAGACTTTCTCCAATCTGCTTTCCATTCAAAGTCCAGGTTGGGAGGGACCTCAGACCCGCTGCTCTAAACTTTTGTGGGAGAGGGAGCCTAAGATTACCCAGCACCCTGCCCAATGGCATCATGAAAACTGCCAGCAGTGGGGACTGTTCCTGGGGAAGTTATTCCAGTGACTGATCTCATTAAGTTTATTGCTTATATCAATATAAAATCTCTTCTGGTACAATGTGCACCCATTTCTCCTTGCCTCCTCCATGTTGGTTCCTGTGAAGAAAGAGCCTCTGTCCTATTTGTAGCTGCCTTTTAAGTACTGAAACATTGTGATGAGGCTCCCCAAAGTCTCCTTTTTGCAAGGGAGCAAAGACCCTACACCGCTTCAGTCTTTCCTTGTGGGGTAAATAATTCAGCTCTTCTGCTCATCTTTTGTGGCACTTATTGGGACCCTTTCCAGTCTTTCTACATATTTTTTGAATTTTGCAGACCAGAACTGGACACAGTACTCCGGGATCTCTCTCCCCTTCATTCAGGTTAATATCTTTTTATATAAACTTCTAAGACTTTTGCTAATCATCCCTGTAAAAGCTGTTGTGAAGAATTCATATTTGTGTTCTTCCCCCATTCATAACTGTCATGTTTGACTTTGCCTTTCAAGTACTTACAACCACAGTGAGTTTTGGAGACTTACAATTCTTGACACATGATCTAATTCTCAATTTCATCTTCCCCATTAAGGCTGCTATAAATATTGGCCTTTCATATAACATCCTTTCAGAACAACCAAAGAATTACACAAGTTGGATTCCTTCTAAACCAAATTCCTTTTTTTAAGCCTGAAGAAAAACACACTGTGTTCTTAATCATTCAAGCAAAATACTAGATGGTCCTGGATTTTGAAACTATTTTTTCACTGTTCTTTATTTTGTGGTTATTTTCTGTTCCTCCTGAAATTACAGCCTTAAATTAATCAGTAAATTGCATTTATTTCTGACATGAACTTTTAGATTACTAATGATTTAGTCCTCCAATTTTCCCCATTTTCATTCACTTTCATATCAGCAAGAAATGGACTCAGGATATTTCTTTTGGGATCCCCTACTTTGCATTCAGTGAGTCTGACTACTCAGTAATTTATGATTTTCCTTGCTAATTTGATGAAAGTGCTACTCAACAGAGATGCAGGCAGTTAAAAATCTCCCATGAATATCCTTTTATATGGAATATCTTCAGAAGTGACAATTTCTTCAACACCACTTGAAATATGCCTAATATTTGTTTTGCTTTGTTTATATTTCTTCACAGGAAAATAATTAATAATTTCCTAGCATGGTAAGTGTTTTTAAATATTATGGCAGCCCATTTACTCATGCCATTTCTTATATACAAATTATATTACAGTAATCTATACTGATCTATTAAAAAATTACCTCATTAAGTTCATCTAAACCCACTAATTAATTCCACATTCTTCACACTTTCATAGGAAACTCACTTGCTCTTTCTGGATATTTTTTGTACCTACAGCACACGTGTTTCATGGATCTTTTTCTCACTTCTACTGGGACAGTAAATGTATAGGTCAAGTTACTTGTTTTAATCAACATTTCCTTTACTGTATTTTTGGCTACTTTAAATGCCACATGACAAACCCCACAGGATTTGATTTCTGGAAGCAAGTAACACATGTTCTCATATATTTTCATATTATTAATTTATATTACTTTAGTTACTCCTTCTAGCCTGAAAGATATTAAAGTGCCATAAGTTCACTATAAATAAATATGCCATTCAATACAGAATGGCCATAGTTAGACTAAAGAAAGATATTTTTTTGAGTCTGAGATTTTTTTTTTTCAAAGCATCAGTCTGTAAGATTTTCCACAGTAAAATCTTGATGTAACTCCTACTAAGGTTAGCAGAAGTTACTTGCAATTACATCAGCCTGGAAATCAGGGATAATTAGGTGAAAATCTGTGTATTAATTGACCTAAGAGATGCAGGAAAAAACTACAAAAATGAAACAACTGAGCTTTGAATGTGCATACTTAAAAGTCAGTAGTTAAAAATTGGCATAATGTACCCAGATTCTACTTGGTTTTATATTAGTGTATATCAGGTCACTCTTCATGAAACACAGATGTATTCTGAATAGAAATTGTAGCCTTCTAATTTAAAAGGAACCTGAATAGTCTAAATACCTCTGGAAAAATCTCATATGCTCCTAGTGGATTATTAGCTAAACATTAACATTTAGAAATGGAATCTGCACAGAAGAAGAATATCAAACTAAAAAAAAAAAAAAAAAAAGACAATGAAGAATCAGAAAAGTTAAGAGAAGGTACAGAGAAGATCAGCAAGAGTGACCAAAAGACTGGAAAACACAGTCCACAGAAAAAAATACAAAGGATTCAAAATGATAGAGTTAACAATGAGGTGGAAAACTGTCACAGCACAAAAGTACCTATATGCAGCAGTGAAATAAGGTAGGTAACACAGGGGCCCAAGCACAAAAGAAAATAAAATGAAAACAGATTAATTCAGGTATGAAGACATTTACAACAGGAAGATCATTTCACTACAAGAAACATTTCCTCTGAAATGTGGTAGATTCTATGTTACTATATATATATGTATATATATATAAAATGTGGGACAGTGAAAGCAGTACAATGGCTATGGTATTTGAGAAAAATTAGTTCAGCTAAACCCAATGACCTATTTTATACAGGAAGCCACGTTAGATTATGAACATTCCTTGAAAACTGTGACAGTCTCAATTAATAGGAGATTACAGAATAGGGACAGTCTTCAAGACTATGAGTGTCAAGATTCTGCTTCAATTTTTAATGGCTATAAAGAGGTCTTACACGGCTACAGAAGTCAATGCACTTGCTTAGTGTTAGCTGAATAAATCACTGTTGCCTCCTCATGCCCTGTGCATTTTTCTGCCAGTACCAAGATAATCCACAGGTTCATAAGATATATGGCTTCAGCCATCCAAGATTTCATAACCTTTTTCAACCTGGAATTATCCTTACATATGATACACTGTAGGTATCAGGAGAGAAGAAGCCACAAAGAATCAGGTGTTACAGAGCCACAGGTCAGGAAATGGGCTCTATCCAACATTCTGCAAAACGGCTTGACACTTATGTTTGGAAATTTCAAGAACAGTGTTTAGATAGATATGTCCAAATTCCTCATGAACATATCATCTCCTTGAACATGTAGTTTATTTACCTAAAAGGAGAAAATGCTCCTCCTTCTTAATTACTGAGATGATCTTTGAGTGTGATGTGTTGAAGGCAGCTTTGGTTTTGCCCTGTGGAAATCAATGGAAGTGTCTCCATTTTTAGAGTGGTGCCAGGGCCAGCCCTAATTAAGATTAAGTGGTGCATTACAGAAATAATGTAAATAATGTAATTGATTCTAATGGGAAGTACATGAATGATATATCAGGCTACAACTTTTATTGAT
Source organism: Lonchura striata (assembly GCF_050655825.1). NCBI lineage: Eukaryota > Metazoa > Chordata > Aves > Passeriformes > Estrildidae > Lonchura > Lonchura striata. Next base: position 93,691,994 of record NC_140705.1, on the reverse strand, counting down.
AATAATTAATTCCTGGGCATATATCCACAGAAGCACTGCCCATCCTCTGCTAAATCTCAGTCTACCAGCCAGCAACCAAATTTTCCTGCCAAGGATTTGCTCCTGCTAATACTGGATTCTCACACTGGCAATGTAAATCAACCAGTGTAAGTGTGAAAGCGGTCCTGCTTTCTAAAAAATTGAACAGAAACCCTCTTCGAAAACCCAGCCTTTTTCAATTCAGATTTTCTGAAGTCTTCCAGATTCCTGCATGTGACTCAACACAACGAAAGCAGGAAATAGTGAAAACTACTTAATGCTAAAGTGTACCAAATTCTGGAAGGGTCTGCATCCCAAAGACCAAATGGACAGAGTACTTCCTTAAGAAAAGTTCTGGGGTTTGTTTTTTTTTGTTAGGTTTTGTTTTTTGTTTTTCATGGATGATAAACTATATCCAGGAACCTATTTCATATTGAAACTGAAAGCCATTGAACAAGGACTAGTAGGAATAGAAATATTTCATTTTACAGCATCATACTCCTGTGAAAGAAAGTGCTGGGCAATGAACTAAAATGGGATAAGCAGTTTTCCAGTGTGTAGCAAAGTCTGGATTTGTGCACCTGCTTTTTTCCTGCACTAAATATATTTGTGGAATTACAAAAAACTAATCACCATACAGAACAAAAGTTCTGTTGCTAATATTTCTCATCTGTGTTGAAAAAGCAACCATAATCCATTACAACAAATGGCTAGAGAGAGAAAATAAAACAGCAATTAACAAATAGACTTGGAGCAGTTCCACCCTCAACAAACTATGGTAGAAAGTGAACAATTGATTCTTAAAGAATTGTCTTGAGAGATCACTCATTTTCATCCATTTGGAATGATGTACCTCTATCCACTTCCTGTTAAAACCCAGTTACACATATGATTGTGTGCTTTATAACCAGAACCAATGTTTTTCTATTATCATCTTTGGTACAGAGCAGCCTGCAGAACTAGTACCAAAAATAAATTGCATCAAAGCCTCAATTGTTGCAGGAGTGAAATGTGATAATTTTGAAAAGATTCACTCCCTTAGCCAAGCATTCATCACTTTAGGTCATACTGCACAGTACCAGTAACAACTTCAAGATTTTCTGTGAAGCACATGTATTTCAGACTTACACATAAAGCAACCTGTATTTTAATAAATTCGTTGGACCATTGCACAAACAAATTGCTTATAATCATAAATACTGAATATTATATTTATTTCACTAGTATTCGTGCAGAAATAACAGAGTTTGCATAAAACTAACTGTGATCACGAGCTAAATATGAAAAGGCATAATCAAAGTTGGGAGCTCTGGTGCTCATATCAAAAGGGTGCAGCATTGAATTGTAAATTTATTGTGCATTTGGACTATTCAAAATGTTTCTTTTGTAATTTATATGTCATCAATACATAGTCTTAAACACCTATAATTTATTCTTTATATATAAACTATTAAATTTACAAATTTTAAACCTCCTCTGTTAAAGCTGACTTTCTATTTTAGTCTATGTTTATGTTTGGGTGTTTATTTTGTTTTTTTTTTTTTTTTTATTATAGCTCTACCATTTATCTCAGAAAAAGCTTTATAAATTAATCAGAGAAAACCCTGGAAGTGGGGAATTCCTGTGTCTGCCGTCCACATCTAGCCAGTTATAAAGCATTAATCATTTCAAATTTGGCAGACTGCTAAACTAGTGAGGGAATTAATATTCCACAGGCCTGATTACATCTCACAGCTTCTAAAGATCAGCAGCTTGTAGCAGCAATGCCCATAATATACTGTTTCTGTAGCAAGGATTCAGGAAAGGAAAAGCCAATACTGCAAAGTAACAATGCTGAATTGCTTTCCCATGCCTTATTCTTCCTCATCTTCCTCCCCTCTTTCCTCCTGCAGGTAATTATATGAAACAGGATCTCCCCAAAAACTGGAGAGCAGGGAATATACCTCTGAGATGATAAATTATATATTTACAGTTTCTAAAGTGAGATTCTTATTGCCTTTCAACACATTAAATAGTCTTTTAAAATTGTTGCGTATATATTTATTTAAGCATCCTCTATACAGATTGGAGTTAAAAGATAAACGGGGGCAAACTTGGCAGTTGGTAGATGCTTGATGTCTACCCTTTCCATCCTCAATGAACTTTTACTGAAAGTAATTAGTGACAGGATAGATTATGTGCCAAATATTAGACTTCATGCACAGCATACAAAACATTTCACAGCATAACCCCTCCTATTCCTTTGTGCATCCAATTTGCAGCATTGGATAGACCCACAACACAGATATTTATTTATAATCTGTGAGGAAACTCTAGGGAATGAAGTCTCAAGAAGGAGAATGAGCTGTTCTGTGGACAGAACATCCAGTTTACACCTTTAGCCACCATTATCATCAGCATATCTAAGAGCAGACATGTGGCCACCTGGTGAAGGCACTATTGACAAAAATGTCATTCATGGAAAAGAGCTGCCATTCCTGATTCTCTGTAAGTACCTGAAACTCTGTTAATCCTTCAGGACAGATTTGCAAATGCACTCTTCACAAATTTATGATCAATAAACAGCAACATCTTTAAAACATGAGATCTCTACTTGCTTTCCCTGAAATAAAGAAACAATCCATTGATTAGATAAAGCTGCATCTTTTCTTCTCTTCTAGATAGACATTCAGTGAAATTGCAGCTAGGCTATCTGTAGAACAAATTATTGTTAACGGTTAAAAGTTTGAAAAGGAAAAAAAAAAAAACCACATAAAACTTATTTCACTGTCTGCTGATAAAGATTCACTTCTCCCCTCCAGCTGAGGAAACTCTTTATGCTACATGCAACTTTAATTCCAAGAATATTAGAAGCAGGATATGAGAGAAGCCCCTCTCTTCTTATATTAAGTCTAGAGTTACCTTGTGAGAGACAGCAAACTTTCACTGACATAAATCTATTTTAATTAGAATTTATATTTGCACTTTATTACATTTCTTCTTCATTAGTTATTAATACAAATGTTATTAAAATATTCAGATATGATCTTTATTTCTATTCCAGTGTATATTTAATGCTACTGAAATTCTTGTCATTCAATACACCAAATAAAGTGAAGCAGAATATACACTCATTTCCCTCTGATTAACAAATGTAGTTTTTTCTTTTGGATTTTTACCATGGTAAGGCCAAGTTTCACTTGTAGATACTCCAACACAGTACAACAGTTATTCCTGTCAAATAAATATAATTGCAGAAATTGGGAATTCTACTACAACTCTGTCTTAAAAGTAGCATAAATCAGCCTGAGATTTCACTTCTATTAACTATGGAATTATGTCAGTCCAAAAATGTAATAGTTTCTGTACATTTTAAATGTAACTATCCTGGAGCAATATCTGCTCTATATGCCAAGTTACTTAATCAGGAAATTAATAATTATTATTAATAATAATCTGTAATAATACACAAAGCCCAGGTAGCTGTGTGCATTTCATTTTTGCCATTCAATCCTGTGCCACGTTTCAAAGTAATCTGCTCTATCCACTATCTTGAATAATGACACTAAACTGAAAGCAAAATAGATTAAATTCTGTGCCTAGATATATAGGAATTCCTCTGTAAACCAGCAATAGGTTATGATAGAAGGAATAGTAGGATCTGTAGAATATGAACTTAAATACTTGCCTGTTTTCTTGTGGCTCACAATGAGTAACAAAGGATTCAAGAAGTAGATATTTCTATGTCTAAGCTTACTTTTCATGAAGAGTATTGCATGGATTGGAAAGAATATTTCAAAAGGCCATGATTTCACTATTTGAATTTACATAACTCTGAGGAGGAAAGCAAGGTCCATAGATATCTTCCTTCCTTTCCCTACTTCTTTAAGCAAAGGACTACTATTGTTTCCACAGGTGCTTTAAGACTGTGAAGTAGCTGTAACAGGTTAAATGAAATAAGAAAAAAAATATACTTTATTAAGAGTGCTCATATTCCTCAAATCAGGAAGCATGGGATACCACAGAAAGAGTCATTTTCTCAAAAAAAAAGTGAAAAATAACAAGGTACTAATGTGACTACTGCTCTTACTGAAGGACAAAATGAGTTACAGACTTGATTTCAGTTAGGAAGAACACACCACTGAGTGCACACCCACACTTATCATGCATTTATGTATTTTTCAAAACAAGTCTTGTAATTTTACTTGAAATTATAATTTCTATTTTTTCTTCCTTTTTCTTTCATTCTCAGTATGATATACAACGTATTCATAACAAAGAAAAAAGATATAAGCCATTGTCCCCATATTCTGAAAGCTCCACACTTGAGAATTTCTATTTTCTTTTAAATACTTTTCACTGTAAATGGGCCTCCCTACAATAGAGCATATTTTAATTCCATACAGGTAACTTAAAGAAAAATAAAAATCTACTAATCTCTATGCCCTCCTCATTCCAAAACTATACTTTCCTAAATAGCAGTTTTCTTATAACTACTTAATTTTTCTTTTTTTGCTTGATTTGACAACTTACAAAGTGTGTTTAAAATCACAGACTCCATACTTCAAAAGTTGGTCTGTTGTGAACAAAAAATTACTTTTATTTTCTACGCAAAGTAAAATGACCATATTTCAAGTTTGGTGATATTTTAGTTGGCACCTCGATTAAACACCTCAAAAAAATTTTGTTCTGGTTGTTCTAGTCAAAGTTTTTTCATTAAAAAAATACAATACTCACATATATCCTATGAGTTACTTCATTTTTCCCCTAAGCTACATGACATTAAAGGCATCCGATAAGAATTTCAGGTGCAGTGGTTCAGCCAAGAAGTGACCATAAAACCACTGCAGGAACTACCTGTAGCAAACTTCAGTGATATCTCAAAGTTCCTCTAGCTTTAAAATATTTAGAATCCAAAGGTTTCAGCAGAAAATAGTAAGTATTTTCTGCATAAACAGCAGGAACATGTATAGAGCACAGGATGACACTTTCAGAAGAACACGTGCTGTTTTGTCCATTCAAAAATATTAATATAAATAGGCAATAAATAGACAACACTCTAAAATGTTTACATGAACTCCATGGGAATCTGCCAGAGTTCTATCAGTTGTTCTTGTGACATTTGCAGGAAGGAACTATAATTTAATATTTGAAAAAAAAGTTGCTTTGATCCTAGGAAGTCTGATAAACCCTCAGATTTGCTTTATATGTATTTGTGTATTGAGCATTCAAAAGTAGAGGTCTGAAAGAAACCTCCTACAGCTTAAAAAAAAAATCTACCAAAAACAGGCAGAAAGAGATAAAAATTCATTCTTTTCATTGTTTTTCATTCTGAAAACTTTCCTCAGTATTTCTTTCATAAGGTGAGAAAGAGAAAATAAGTATAAGAAAAAATTGGTTCAAAACCTCTCTGATCAAGACTGAATCAAAAATTCAGTGTCATTATTTCAATATAGGGAGCCTATCATCCACAAATGTACTTTATTTTTCTCCTATAGCATTCTTTCACCCTTTAACACTGCTGAACAAACAAGGCTAAAGTTGTTAAAAATACTTTATTCTTTCAGAAAAATGACCCTGTTCTCTCTCAATACCAGTCAAAAGGCTGATGCTCTTGCTCACATTAATAAAACACCACATAATAGAAAAGCCATCAGACCAATTTCAATTGGCACAATCCTGATGTGACTGACATACAACATTTCCACACTTCAGGCTACAGAAAATAAAAATTTTGAAATGGTGATCATTTACAAATGTTGTAGCTGATCTTCCCTCCTTGGCTCCAGAATTAGTGGTCAGAAATGTGTAGAACAAGCCAGCTTGAGAAATTTATTTTCTCACAGATTTTTTTTGGAGGGTTGTAAGTTACAGTCTCTGAATGCTTTTCTTAAGAGAACTAAACATTTCCTGCATTTCCTGCAGTGAATAAAGGAGAGTTGAAAAACCTACTAGCAGGGACCATTACAGAACTGGAGCTTGAAGCAGAGAGACCCCATGGTTCCAAGGTACATAAAGATATGTAAAAATAGACATAAAATGTTGATATCTTCTGCGTTCACACATTATTCGGAAATGTTCCCACTGAAATGTGGGTTCCCTGCCTATTGTTGACACCACAATACTCCCTAGTCCTAACTACATAATTCTGAGATGAGTAACATTTCTTATACTGTCCCAACTATTATGGTTTACTAAGTCCATGTCCCTTTGCCTGCATTTGAGGCCCAATTTACTCCCAGCTTCATAAATCTTTGTTGGGCCATTTACTTGGCAGAAATACAGTGATTTTGCTTGGCACACTTGCCCTTCCACAGTAAAAATGAATAAATAACCAGGGGCAAGTGTGGACATGCAGTATTAATATTCTTGTTCTAGTTCACAGCAGCACAAACAGAAGTAATTCAAGAAAAAAAGAAGTTAAAGCATTCATTTAACATGATCAAAGGAGTTGATGCACTCATCCAAAGTGATCTCAGGCCATCTGAAACTATTTTCAAATTTAGCATAGTGTTGTTCAGGGAAAAGATATTAGCATTAAAAATACATAACAGAGTTTTTAATTTGTATAATGTAAATTGTGATTTTGTTTCAAAAATGTGTTTAAAACTTAGCTTCTTAGTGATTTCAAAAACAAATCCCTAAGGAAAAACATAAAGAATCTTAGCATTTAACCTTATTTAGCCTGATGGTAAAAGGTAGACAAAGCTCTATTTGCATGCTCATTTATATTAGTCAGCACTTTAAACAACTGATTTCTATATTGACTCAAGTAGAATCAATGTGCAAATCTTAAAGATGGTTTTTATTTCAGACAGAACGTAACAAATTCTGTCTAGATCATACCAGCCTAGTTTACCATTCTGCCTAGATTATACCAGCTGTTGAAACATCCAAAACTCTGCAACAGGAGTGCAAGGCAGAACTATCTTCTAAGGGCTGACATGAATGGAAATTATATTGCACAGAAATAAATACCTGACATCTGTGTTGTGCCTAACAAAAAGATATGGGCCACAAGAATGACAGTAAATACTTTTTCTTCGCTCATATTAGAGAAATTTCAAGTGGATTTTCAAGCACAGATAGGTATTGTGGGCAAAAGCAAAATACATTTATGTATTTAGGTCAACTAAGCATGAGGAGATAATTTTACTTCAATAATGGTTATTATTTATATTGAATACTGATGCTGTATTGTAGCATATGGAATTGTTTTGATAAATGGTCTCTGTATGCAAGTGCTTACAGGAAGGGAACACAAGGGAGTGAGCACGAAATCTCAATACTTACATGAACATCACCAGGCAAAAGACAGGAGCAGTCCAGAATCTCTGTCTTCATGGTGTTGGCCATCAGTCATGCTTTTTCTAGCACTGTTATATTAGCATAGCATTGCCTAAATATCAGAGCACTGTTCTATCATCAAAACAAATCAATTTCACACAGCATCACGACTCCAGCAAGGCAGAGAGACAGAGAATTCCCTATAAGCTGGTGCTGACTGTCCTCACCCAAGAAGGTGGAATAGAAATTTTGTTTTCCCAAGGAACCAAACCATTCCTCCTACATCCTGAACACACCACCACAGCTCCTGGCTGTGCTTTGTAAGAAGTGACTGCCACTGATCTGTGATCAGCCATTGAGTCAGACTTTCCAGAGCAGGAGGGTGAAGATATGCCGAGTTTCTTAATTTCAGGCAAATTCATACACAAAGAACACGAGCTGACACATAAATGTGTCAGAACTAGGACATAAGCAACAAAACCTGTGTATGCACTCACAAGCACGAGAAAAAAAAAAAAAGCCATACACAACTTTATAGAAATCTAAGTCAACTTCCAGCATTTCCATGACACCTCCAGAAACCACCTTCATGAACAGAAACTGCTGACTTACAGATTTTAGGAGAGAAAGTTTGGATTTCGCATAGCATACATATATTTAATAGATTTGTAATAGGAATATGACTTTTTAATGAATAACAAATGAAAATATGAATGTGAGAAAGCAGCAGCAGAACTCTCAGGGTTAAAAGAAGGGCCTTTCTGGTTAACAAAGAAGACTTTTTCAGGGAAATTGCTCCCAGAACATTATCCCCAGATGCAAAACCAAGACAAAGCTGTTTCTATCGAGGCAAGTGCTCTGTCAGGAGCACAGCACAGACACCCCAGTGTGACACAGGAGGATGGCAGCACGCTTACAGTCTATCACACCAGCTCATTTTCCTGCTAGTGGAACACAGAGAGACATATGGCACACGCACCTTCCCAACAGAAAGCAGGCAGAGGTTGCTGCTCATTGTTTGAGAGCTACAGAGCCTGAAGTAAGCAAAAATCTGAAGCAAAGTAACCACCATAACAACTGCTGACTTATGAGCATAAGGACAAAGCAGCAGACCAAAAAGTGGTTTGTCACTGCCAGCAAAGGGAGCCCAAGAGATGCAGTGAATGCTTCACACCCAGCACACCCTTGGCTTTGGGCTGAGCACCAGAATTCCAGGCCAGACCCCTCTGATGTTTTGATGGAAAAGTTGATGAGAGTGAATGAGTGAAATCTATGGGGTACAACTGTGACCTGATCAAAAAATTTACTTAGACATTTTTCTACTTAAAAAACCCCAACCAAACAACAACAAAAAACCCCACAAGACACAAAAAAAACCCCACAAAAAAACCCCAAAACCCAAACAAATAACCCCAAAAAATCACTTTGCCTCTTTCAAAGGCTTACACAGTTTTGTTTGGATACTGAACTCCTTGATCAAGTTTGACTAAAAGCTAGCAAAGCCTAGGGTAAATCTACAACAGCAGAACTCCAGTGTCTTAAACAGAAGCCAAATGGTTCTTCTGAATTAACATCTCTGTATTTCACTGAAATGAAACAGAAATCAAGAAAATTAAAACATGATAAACACCAATTACATTAGAACTTTAGCATGCAAAAAAATCCACGCTTCACTCCTTCCACAAAATATTTTTGTGGTTCGTATTCTAAGTTTTTCTTCAGGCCCTCTCTCAGTTTCTCTCTGAAATTCATATTGCTTGTTCGTTTGTTTATAAATAAGTTGATTTCTAAAAACATTCATTATATTATATACAGAAATCTGCTATTTATTTGTTCGTTTTTGTCATGCCCCAAGTACCCTGGACAAAAAATGGGCAGGCTGGACCTTATAATTCCCAAGATCCTTAGAACATGAACTCTTTCACTTTTGACACATTCAATGTTATAATGATTGCAAAGGTCTGTAAAAGTACAATTCCAGAACTGGGCAAAGCTAGTAGAGAACATTAAAAAGAAATATCCTTTTAGGAAAAGCTAAATTAGTAAAGGATTTGGAGGGAAAGCGAGGTAAATTAACTGCAATCATTAGTAAAAGCTTTGAAGGCCAAGCCATACTACTTAGTTTAGAAAACCTAAGCCACTAAACTGACAGCTCAAATTAAGATGTTTGCAGATAGCTCTTTGTCCACAGGCAGAACATTTACAGAACACAGTAGCAGTTCAGACCAGAGCTGCAAATACCAAATACCAAATTCAAGAGTCAGCAGTCATTTTCATAGTGCTGGGAATGGAGAAGGATTAAAGACAGCCTGGCTGGTTGGGTCACTGACTTTGGCATAAATCTTGAGTACCAAGAGCTCCTGGAGCTAAGTGTTAAATCTCAATTTAGCAAGCCCTTAGGTGCTTGGGGACAGCAAAGCTTCTGAGCTGTAAAGGTGCAATATTTCAGGGGTCTGCTTACAAGACCTGTTTCTTTTCCTCCTCAATATCAATTGCTCCTCCTTACATTATATTTTCAATAGATGCATTTTAAATATTAAACCAAAGTTGATTCAATTTCATTAAACTTTTAGTAGCAGCTTTCTTAAAAAAAATAATCTATATTTAATATAAACCAACATCCATCCATGTCCTATTTATTGCTCCAGGTGATGGAAGACTTCAAATGTGGGAATCCAGCTGATTCTTGTCAGCATGGTGCAATACTGCACAAAACCATAAAAATCAGGAACTATCATTTCTGATCCTCCTGAACCTCCAAAAAATGCCCATCGGTTCACTGCTGTATTCAGCAGTGACTTGCATTCATCTGTACCTAAAAGACTATTATGCAGCAGAGATCAAAGATACACAGATACTTTGATAAACAAAGGACTGACAGGGGCCTTTCACAGATCACAGAACTGCTCATAGCAGCTGTAAAAAGAAATATTTTTCATACTCACACTCCTAATTTCTCCCTACGCTTTCCTGGAGTTGTCCTTTTTTCAGATAATACTTAGAGAATCAAGAAAACTTATATTAAAAATCATTCTCCCACCATTGTTACTTGCCTGAAAACACGTTTATGAATAAAAAAATACGATAAATTGCCATGTAATAATTCAAAGTACAGAATGTTCTTTAGCAAAGTAGCATTTCAAAGCGTGTTATCATTCTATGCATATAAATGCCAGAAGAGGCATAATGTCAAGACATGACCTTTTCAAAAGAGAAAGATGGATGCATTGAGAAATATATCCTCCCCACTTCCACATTTACTCCATATAGCCTCTCCAGATGAAGTACACATATCTTCCAACTCCAAAATACACAGAATTTAGGGTGTCTTCTCACTAAAAATTAGAGCTTTTTCTTTAAATTCTGTGTTAGTGACCCTTCTCTCAAAATTATATCTGTTTTCACGAGAACAAAATCCCCCTGACTTTCAGTAACTAAGTCAGTAGTCGACAAATATCTTTACAAAGACATCTCCACTACAGTGTTAGCAAAACTTAGCATTTTGTTGTTTTGGGTTTATTTTTTCCTTGCACATTGAAATGGTTCCTTACACATTAACACATCAGCTTCTCTGCTAGGCAACAGGAGATTTATTAATCTGCTATCCTTCAATATTACTCTCCTGAGTCACTCAGGGGAGGACAAGAAGCCACAGATGTCTAGGAAAAAGTTTGCCAGATAGTTCCCAGGAGTCAGATTGCAACAGATACTAAATGCTGCTATTAAGTATCACATCTTTCCTGAGAACATATATTTTTCATATCCAAAGTAAATATCTGAGAGCAGAACTATAACAGAAAAAGTGAGAAGCCAAATCAGCAAGCTAAAGATTGTGTGGAGAAGAGAAACATGATTAAAAATTAATGTGAAACAAAAAGAAACAGTATACCCTACAAGGCAGCACAAACACAGAAATTGTGACTTTTTTATTTTTTTTAGGCTGACAGAGGATGTCAGAATTAGAACAGCTGTGGAGAGCTGACAGTATAAAATTTGCCTTAGAAATCAGGCATGGGTTTTCTTAAGTACAGTGGTTTCAGAGCAGAAGGCAGACAGTAGCCATAAAAATAAAAAAGAGACAAAAAAATCCCGCAATTCCCTCCAAAAAAAAAACTCAAAAAAACAACAATAAGGTAATTAAAAGTAAGAAGCTTGAGAAAGTTCCATCCTATTTGAAAATATACATATTTACTGAACTTTAAATATTATTACAACAGAAAAACTTTCCTCAGGTGAAATGTTGCATAGAACCTATAGCATGAATGAACAGTCAACAAGAATGGGGAAATTTTTATCATTCTTAGGTATTTGACTCTACAATTTTCAGTTATTTCAACATTTTAACATTCCTAGTTAGAAACAGAGCTTCTTAAAATGCCCTTCTCATGTCAGAACTTTCCACTGCTTTGGAAAAACTCCTTTTCTGTTTGTTTAGGCACTTCTATTCTGCTTTTCAAAAACAGTCTCTTCCAGCAAACAAAAATCCACTAATTTGCACAAAGGGCCACTCTGGAAGGATCCACAAAAGATTTTTTCAATGCATACTTACACAGTAAATACACTCTAAAGACAGTAGTAACATGCCAGTTAAACTAATTTGGAAAAACAAAGCCAAATGTGAACATTTTCTGGCAGAGCAATCACTGTTCCTGATATAGTCCCAGATAAAGGGCTTACTCCCAGCTAGTACACTCATGATACAGGTTGTCCTCCATGTGCCCTTTCCTTTCAGAACTTCACTGGCTCAGGACTTAACTTCCCACAGAGCCAAACACAAGCAATGCAAAATTTTAGTATTAAAATCATATGAATAATAAATATAGTAATTAATTTATAAAACAGACAGCAGGCCTTAGCCTTCCATAAAAAATGAGAAAATTGTGACTCCATACTTCTTTAGGTTTGAATGATTTCATAAACCTGCCCATACACTTTTCAATAAATGTTGAAATGCTGGTATCACCTCTAACTGCACCAGCAGTCATGGAACAACACATGCCATACTCACCACCAAACCTACACATACATAAATTTGGCAAAGACTTCACTCACAAACTTTCATTAGGGTTAGTTCACTGGGGAACTTAGTTCTCTAGTTATATTTACAGTAAATCATGCTAATATTTCTGACAGATTCTTCCAGTGCTCACTTGATGACATTCATTTTTTTAAAAAGCCTTGAAGATGAAGTGAAAGAGATGTTTTAAGGCAGCTTAAGAAGGTCTTAAACCCTTAGAACATCACAGATTATTTACAACATATAATAGGGTGTGGAACAGAGATGTATTGAAATACTAAAGTAATCTAACTAATTTTGGCTGACTTTTTCATTGGGGATTCCATTTCCTCCTGACTTTTTTTCCTTCCTTTTGTCATTCCTTAAACTTAAGTCATATTTTTTATTCAATTTTAATAAAGATATTAGAATGAAGACAATTTGGCATCCCAAACCATCACCACAAAATATAACGTTCTTCCTCTTGCAAAAGGATGTATCTTCTAAAGTGTCATCCTTCACAGAAGAGCCCTCCTCTTCCTTGCTCAAAGTTACATCTCAGAGGTTTTGGGGAAATAGTTTTTAGAACAAAATCAAGTTCTGTACTTGAAAATGCACACATGCAGCTTTGTAACGCTTGCAGCAGGCCTGTAAATTGTAAATTTTTATCTTTACCTTAATCCTCACAACGATGCATATGTTGATCTTCTGCACCCCAGTCCATGAGTGTGGAAAACAGAGAGCTTTAGATAAATCTCTAAGGCATAAGGGGGTTTGTAAGTTTAAATTCCTGTATAAATCATTGTGCAAAGCTTCAGTTATTTTTAAACTAAGTCCAACTCTGCATGCAGTTCCTCCGTCACAGCAACGCTTTGTACCACGAGACCTTCTTACACTGCTGGATAGACAAAGCCAAGCACCTCGGTCTTCCATTTTACTTGGTTTTCAGAAATTGTGAATGTGGATCACAGGAAAACATATACTTCCCTGAGAACCAATGCTGACTGCCTCAGAGAAACAGCTTTTTTTTTTAATAGGTTTCTGCATCACTTTACCTAGTGCAGCTAACATGAGGTAGTAAATGCTTAAATTGCAACTATTTGGGCTTCATTAAAACTGTATTTACCCATTTATTTGTAGCACAGTTAGGTATAAGCAGAATGCTCTTGACCATGTCAATGCATGCCAGCAGAGACAGTCTTCAAAAATGCTGCATTCCTCATTCTGGGAAATAGATAATTTCAGTCCTAAAATATCTTGGAAAACTGCTTTTCACCAAGTAATGGATTACTAGATTGAAGGAAAGCCTCAAATAAATTAATAACCCCCACAGAACAGATCCAGGATAGTCAAAATGATCTTATTTCTAAGAAGATATTATCAGAAAACTATCCTGTTGTCATAAATATTGACAAGCCTCCAGAAGATGCTTATGCTATAGTACAACAGTGTTCTCATTTATAGAGGTAACCAGAACAAGATACATCTTAACAATTCATAATTATCCAGGTCGTGACAGATCAAATTCAACTAAGGCAAAAGGTTTGGGGTATGAAAAAAAATGAAATCTTTTGCATACAGAAGTGACAACAATATTAGATAATGCAGGATTAAAGAAAATTCTTTGCAATACTGGTTGAAAACTACTGTTATTTTTAAAATGTTTAAATAAATGAACAACATTTTATTTAAAAGCATATTAACCACCTCACAAATAAAAATGTTGCATACTAGATAACAAGAAAGAAGATTGAACTCAAAATACAGAATTCAGATTCTCAAATACAGTTTGTTCAGTCCTCACTTTTGGTGGTATTGCTGCCAGAGAAAATGATGACAGAATGATTTTCCTGGGGAGATCCTTCAGTTTCCCAGACCAAAGTCTTGAAAAAGAAATAATCCATCCATCTGGCTCTTTCCATCCACCAGGGCAAACCTTACCTCTTAAAGCTGAACTACAGCAATACATCTCTTACAATCCCATTGCAGCCTCACAAATTTTAATTTTCACACTTTCTTCTATGTGCTCCAACTGGCTCATCAACTGCCTGCTACTTATTGTATGTCCCTCCTCTTTACTGCAAGTCTGTTAGTGCTTAATCCCACATTCCCTGCTTCAGCCTTACCCCAGTGCTCTGAACTTAAAGTGAATTGACAGATACTCCACAAGACAAGGAGATAATCAGAATAACCTTTGGCAGCTCTCAAAATAGTGGCAACACCACTGCTCTCACCATTGTCTTTGTAGCAGTACAGCTACAGCTTTGTTACAGGTGGCAGAGTTTGGGAGATTTGGTTTATAACCAAAATATTTAGTAGGTTTGGTAGAACTGTACCTTGTTTTCTCCTTGGACTTGGAAGCATTGAGCTCACTGAACTGACACAAAGATACAGTGAAATCAATACAACTGAGCATTGATTTACTGTGCAAACATACAGCTGACCAAGCCACCTGAGTCACACCTCAAGTATTTCAGGACCAGTTTGAATAACATATACATAGTGCATCCTCAGATGTGAGAAGTTCTTCAAATGCTATAAAGATATATCTTCTGCATGGAAAAAAAATATTCGGGGTCAAATGTGGACATATGGGAGACAAAGACTAACACAATCTACATGAGACTATCAGTTCTGGGTACCACAGTGAATGTCCTGCACAACAGAACTTTTATGCCTGTGAACTTCAGAAGTAATGCTAATACATGCAGGTTTGTAGGACTGGAGATTTATTTAGTTTTATTTAGCACTGAGCAGGAGAAGAGTTTTTACGATGATTCTAGTTGACCACCACAGTCTGAGCAATAAGTAGGCAAGTTAAAGGCCAAAACTTTGGGGAAAATTCTCTTAGCACAAGTCTTGTTCCTGGACAGCCATTTCCTTTCACATTATTTCTCACTAGTGAAATTAGCCAACATTGTCCACAAAATAATAATAAAATAAATGCAGACCAGTTTTTTCAGCATGCCATTAATTCAGGAGAACATGGTCGCTTGGATTTTTCTCTGTATTTACAATGAAATAATACATAAAATACATATTTATATTACAGTAACATTAATTTGATGATATTTGAATGCAGAAAAAAAAAGGTCAAGGCTTCTCAGTTTAAAGTGCCTAAAGGAGCATTTGAGTTGTGCCAAGAACCACCAGAATTTTCAAAGTATAATGAACAATTTGAATGATATATTGGGATTTGAATGTTCAATCCATTTGATTCTTAGAAGCAGTTAAAAATAAAATTTGTTTAAAATGGAAAGAATAAAAGCAGCGCATCTAAAAACACAACAGCCTAAAAGAATTCCCTAGAAGGAGCAATCTATGAGATGTTTTTTGAAAGCAGGCCTGGAGAATGAGTAAACTAAGATTGAAATCTAAGAGAAGTTATGGCTAGTAGAAGAGTATTGGGAAAAGGAGGAGAAGTGGTTTTATCTTGTTTCTACAGGGAAAAATCCAACAAAACCTATACCAGCTTATTTTGAATTTGTTGTTTTTGGTGAAGTTTCTGTTGATATTTTATTTTGCTTTCTCAATGGTCTCACATTCCTGAACAACTGTATACAATAAATTCTACTAAAAATTTTTCTTTGAAACTGTTCTTCATAATCCTGTACACCACCTACCTCTCCAGCACAAGTAATTTTAACACAAAAAAATAGTCAATTCCAGAAGTCAGTAAAAACAAATCCACAAGTTTTTCTAAGAGCAAAACTAAAGCCATTAGAAGAGAAGGATGGTTGATAAAGTGACAGTTTCTGCATCATCTCAGCTATCAGACAAATATATTCTACATCTGCTTTTTTGTCTAACCCTCTCCCTGGCAAACAAAGTGTAGTGCAAGCACAGTTGCCTCCTATATTTAGATATTTGCAGGGTTTAGGTAAACTTAGTGCTAATATGAAGGCTCCTAAACTTTGATCATAATTCTTTGAGCATGTTATAAACCTTGAAAGCTTACACTAATCAGTGAAGTTGAATAGTTTTTGAGAGTTGGCTCAAGAAAGACGAAGCCTACACTAAACAGGATAATGAAAACAGGCTTTTTGATGACATTGACATAAAGCAGCTAGGAAATGTTTGACAGCTACAGTCGTTCAATGATTTAGAGGAACCATTTTAGCAGCAATCTAAACATGGGATCCAAAAGGGACATTTTCCCATCTGCATGAAGGATTAATCTTAGAATCCCAGAAGTAGCTTGTAATAACCACACTTGCTCCTGAACAAGAGAGTGCCACACACTTCAAAGTCCGATGTGAGGCAGCTAATCAGAACTGAATACAGAAGAGAAGCAGTGTCCTTTATAACTCCATATCATTACAAGATGCTAGAGATGGACTTTTCTGTAACCTTAACCATCAAAAAATTATAGCTGAGTCCACAGTGATCCTTCAGTTTATTCACGGACTCCTGCATTTGCAGCAGGCATATTTTTTTTAAAAAAACTCACTTTCATATAATGAAAAATGAAAATTCATGTCAACCAAAATGACAAATATATATTTTTTCTGTACTTGCCATTTGTTTGAAAGGAATCGGGAGTAGTTTTCCATTCTATGTGTATATGAACATCAATGTATTTACAGTAACAATATGAAAGTAACACTTGAAGCATTGTTATGTTTCTTTCAGCTGAATTTGAAAGCTGAAGAGCATATCCAGCCACTCTTACAGGTATCAAAACCGTTTTGATCAGTTACAATAAGGAGCTACA